>NW_028288586.1:2922500-3522500 GCF_059628265.1 Tinamus guttatus
GAAACACCCCTGAGCCCAGTCAAAGCATAGAGCTAAAGAATTCAATGTCTTATCTTTAAGAGATAGCTATGAACTGTAGTCACTGTATATATATTCTACAGCTATAGAGAAAAGATCCGACATCAGTCCAAGATCAAATTAGAGATAACACCAAATCTGTATCAGGAAATAAAGAAATACAAATCCTTGAAGGGCTCATATAAATTGGATAAGCCCAAATCCTGTAAGACTTAGGAAATACAAGAGGTATTCAAAGGCAAGAGCTAAAATTTAGAGGTTTGTATACCAGAAAAATATTATACATATATATGTATATGTATATCATAACCACATGTAAGACTGCATTTAAGCAGACAGATCTGATTTCAGTTTGTATTCAAAGAGCTGAGGTATTTTAAAAAAGGAAAAGCAGGAAGAAATTCAAGCATAACACTAAATTAGACTTACAAGAGTAGAAATATAGAAATTATTGGTAGGGCAAGGTACTACTGTAGATCATGTTTATGAAAATGAAACTAGGAAATCCATCTGTTCTGGACAAATCAAAGCCGATGTTTGACATCATATGTAGCTGTAAATTTTAGACATATGTGTCTACGGTAGTGTTACTTGTGTGTTTAGAAGCAGAATATTCATCTATAAATTGGAACAGTAAGCTAGAGAAACCAATAAGATAAAAGTCTGAAACTCAAAATAAAAACAAATCAGTTTTGCTAGCCTCTAGCAGATCAAAATTCTGCCAAGGCAGGAGAAATGCAAGGGGCCTGCTGTGAGACTGAGGCAGGCACTGTACTTTTCTCATGAAGGTAAATGCTAGGATACTAATGAACCATTTGTTCCCGAAGGACTGATGTTGGAAAAATATGTTTATAATGTTTAGCAGAACTCTGCAGGACTATAAGGGTTCTGCTGGCACAAGTAGTGGAATTCAGCTTTCAATCCATTCATAAATCCATTACTAAAACTCAAACAGATTACATAGCTGGCAAATGCTAGTCTTATCTGTTCTTAGGAAGGTGCAGTGTTGGCCAGTCCAGAACACGTTCCTGCCACCTACTCCAGTGTTTCAGTATTTTACGTTTTAAGAAATTCTTTTTTCCTTTTGTATCTAATGCTTACTTGGGATATTTCTAGCTGGATTAGCTTTCTGTCATGTCTGCTATGGATATTGAAATATACTTTTTCCTTTACTCCATGCAAGGATACATAATTGAAGACTGGTATCACAACCCTGCACTGGTTTCCAGTTTTCCTCAAAGATCCTGCTTTCCTCTCAAGTCTGTGCAATTGCTCCACGTATTTCTTTGAGCAAGGATCCAATACTGAAGCCATTTTTGCTGTGCCAACAGAAAATCTCCTTTAAGGATCCAGTGGGGCACATAAGTTGAAAACAAACATTGCATATACCTCACATTCACCTTGTGATCTACTATTTCCCTGTAGAATTATTTTCTAAAAGGCAGTAAACGAGGCACAGTCTTCCATAAGAATGATTGGTGTTTTATGTCTTTCCATCATCACTGTTTATTTCATAAAAATTTCAAGTTTGTGCAGCACATTTTTGTATTCTAAGCATGTTAGCAGCATATTAGAAATATTTCCACAGTTGTTGTCATACAAATTTGATAACCACTTTTTTCTAGACTTCCAGTCACTAGTAAGAGAAATATTCAGTGTTACTCTGCTGAGAACAAACCCTTGAGGAAGCATAACACAAATATGACAATGAACCACTGAGATTTCCTCCCTCTAGTACAGCTTTCAAATCATTTCATCTTGGTTGCATATGCTTGACTTGTTTATGAGAAACTCGTGAAGTAGTGTCACATGAAACATTTTTCAGAAGACCAGTGAAATTCAGTTATATGGGTCCTGTCTTCTTGTTGATGGAAATGTGTCTTGTTTGGTATGTAAAATCTCTGTCAGATCCAATAATTTTCTGATTTTTACCTAGGTGCTTACAAATTGTTTGGTTATTTATCCTCTTCTTTTTGGGGACTGATCCTCTTTTCCTGCTTTTTGAGACAGGCTTAAATTCTCTTCTTGTAGGGTTTACTTTTGAATTTGAAGTCTTATGTCTGAAATCATGTTTAGCCTCTAGCAAATTGTTAGTCAAGTTGTCGCCATCCTTTCATAGTATGTCTGTGTTGTCATAGCTTTCACAGTACAATAGTCTGTGGTTATGCTGTAAAGTTACATCTTGCACCTCCTACTTCTCCTTGATCATTCCTCCTGGATACCAATATCATTGGAGACCTCCCCTATCAATTCCTTAAATTTACTGAAATCTGCCTTTCTGAAATCCATTATTTTGATTTTGTCATTCTACTGCTATCCTGTCCTAAGCATCTTCAACTCTACTGTTCCATGGTAACGCTCATGTGCTAATTCTCAAGCAGCTTCTTTTGTTGGTTAGAAACCACTCATTCCAATGCTTCCCTATCCTTCCATGGAAAAATTATCTCACTAATGCATTCATGGACTTGCTGGACAGCTCATGCTCTCACTGATTACTTTTGCAATAGATACTTGGGCAATTCAATCATTCACAGTTTGCACATTATGATATAATAAGAGAATTCTTCTCTCTATGTGCCTGGATAAGACGTTACAGGGAAACAGCAATCCTTGCATCTTGGTAGAATATGTAGCCATCCAGAAGAAAAATAAAGGAAAATTATTTCTGATAGGTGCTAGTAGGGAAAATCAATAAACGTTTGCCTTTTACAGTAAGTACAGTCTAATAATATCCATGTCCAATTTGGCTTGAATTTCTTATTTTTGTAACACTGGCTTAAAAATTATTATTGCTGTCTTTTGTGTTCTTGGATACTGACTAAGTTTGCAACCAAAAGGAGACTAAATTCTAACAACCTTTACCATTTATAAAAAGCCAAGGATAATACTGAGGTCCTGGCTATTGGGAGTACTCAATCCTTAAATTGTTAAAAAACACTCAAATAAGAATCATGACTTAAATCAGCGTTATAATTATTGGTGTTAATTCTCTGCAATTAACCAAGGATATGGACCAAATTAACCTCTGCAATCAGTTGCATTCTCTCTTTCCTTCTCTAAAGATGAATGTGAACCACTGTGTAATGTAACTCAAAAAACAGTACTCCTTTCAGAGTTTCAGAGCTGGAAAATTGGAATAGATCCACAGATTCTGCTGAACTTTTAAAGTGATACTAATTGCAGTTCATCAGCATTCAGTAGCATTCAACATACAGAGAAAAATAGAAACACAGGTACGTAGAAACTATAGGAACATAGAAGTAGAACAGCTGTTCTTGAATGCTTAGACCTGCTAAAGCAACTGCCTCAAACAAAAGTTAATGGTTATAGCTAGTAAGGCATTTTACAACCTTTTCCTCCTTTACTCGGGCCTGAGTGCACACTGGGAGAAGATAGGAATTTCTGGGAAAATATATATCAGGTTAAACAGATGGAAAAAAACACATTCACCTTTTTTTGGCTTTTGATCATAGCTTCTGAAGTTAACACTGAAAAAATTGTCTCCCATAACACTGCTGCACACATGGGGCTGATCATACCAGCATATGAGGTCTTTAGAGGCTTGGATCTTTTTACCCTGAAACACTCATATCAGTTGACAGTGTTTGACAGATTACTGTACACATTGATCTAAGCCCATGCAATGCCCAATGGACCTGATAGGAGTCACTGAGACTCGTTTTCACTGCCTGTACTCCTGAAGGCTCAATCACAGTGCATTTTGTTAGTAGGTACTGATAAGAGCTTAATGCTTCATGTACTTCTCTTCAAAAGAAAATGAATATAAAGTCCCAATGTATATCCTCAAAGGAAAGCATCTTTTTTAATCCTATGTACTTCCTTCTACATTATTCTTAGGGAACTAATCACTCTGAGGAAGGAATGGCCTACCTTTGTATTCAAGATCTATCTTTCAATGTTTTCATTGGCAGGCAAATACTATGATATGCTATCTAGTAGCAGAATGTATTATGCTTATGTAATACTTCTGCTGACTTGGTTAACTGCTAATTTACTATTTGGTTATTTCAAAATAATTTTTTCCTCAGAGGTTCTGCACTACTAATACAGTGACAAGTTTACAAGGTTTGATTTCTTTATATGATGAGTATGTGAAGAATTTTGTTATTAGCTTTCCCTGGGGCAGTCCATATTCTTAATTTGTTGAGGAATACCTTTAAGCAAAAAAATACAAACAAATGCTATCAATTGATCTACACTACCTATTTTGCACAGTTAGCAGCAATGAACTACTTAACTTTAACTTTGATAAGTGCTTCTGATGGAAGTGTATTTCAATCTACCTTTAAACTGTTAATGCAAGAACACATACATTCCCTTTGGTGACAGTATGAGAAATGGAATATATAAATCTACTTTTAGTAGAAAATTTGCCACAAGGTTCTTAAATCTTCATTGGCTATTTTATAAGTTCAAGCAGTTTGTGAACAGTGGCAGAAAATCCCTTCAGAAGTATTTTCTTAATTCCAAACTAATTGTTTAGTGCCATGAGCAGTTCTAAAAAAAACCTCTCTTTTACCCCTTTTTTCATACCTTAAATCCAAAGAAAATGCAAATCATAGTAGAAAGAATTAATTATATACATGTTAGTGTTCTGAAGTCAGGAAACAGGCTTAATCATACCCAAATATCCAAAAGAAATTGTATTTATAATCCTTGTACATTCTCATTAACCACTTGAAATCAGTCTGTGGAAATCTCTAATTGGGGAAGAAATTCTATACAAAATCTTTGCCCCAGAATTGACTGAATCAGGGCTCTTGGGGAAAAGCAGCATGATTAGCTTTGGCAGTTAGTCAGCTGAAAGTCTGAATAGGAAAACAGATGCCCTTAAAGAATATTGCTGCCTTTGGCCTAACTCAGAGCACACCTCTGACTGTGGTAGAGATGTCCTTATTGAAGTGAATCTTGTGCCATGTATTTTGGAGACCCAGGGCAAATGTTCAGAGGTCATATTCTGCCACTGTGCTCTTAGAAAGGTTGAAGTAATCTACTAACTCATTTCTCCATATTTTAGCATCAACTATACATAAGGCAGACATCAGTTGAAAGGACAATATGGCTATTATCTGAATTATTTCTTTGGAAAGAATCTTTCTCTGTTAGGAAATGACTTTTTTTTCTTCTGTCTTTTAATGTTGCTGCCCTTGAACCAACGTCTTCCTCCAACCAGGCTGTCAGTAGGAATTTTGAGAAATGAAGACTCCACCAAGTCTATTTAACCATTATCTCTTGGAATGCTCTATCTCCATTCTCCAACATCTCTCTGACATGTTTTACTGTTTATATGGTAAACTCAATAAATCTGACATGGTAGCTGAGTGTCACCTGTCTGTGATATCTGTCTTAGCCCAAAAGAGACCCTGCTGAAATTAGCTAAATAGAAACAACATAAAGATCGAGTGCAGCAAATGCAGGATCATTCTCTTTGTCCTGCTCTTCTCTTTCGCTTATACTATACTAAAACATTTGAGATCACCTAAGCTATTATGACAGAATGGTGCAGGAGATCTAGGATGGAGAAGAAAGTTGGGCGAGTTTGTCACAAACTGGCAGTGAAATTCCTGAATGACTTAATAATGCGAAGTGAGACATTTATAAAGAATCCCGACTGGATGTGAAAGTTGTGCAGAGTGGAAAGAGACAGAGTAAGGGCAAAAATTGAAACAGCTTCAACTTTAAATATACTTGAGCAAGATCAAACCTGGGATATAGGGACAACTTGGAAATTTTGCGAGTAAAACAGAAGCCTTGAGGGGGAAAAAAAAAGTGAAAGGCACACCAAAGGAACAGAGAACACTTCCATTAGCCCTCTTATGATGTGGAAATGTGAATTGCTGCATTTTCTGGCCAGGCAGATGTATGCAAATATATGCAAATTTTATGCAGATTGTATCTTCAGCTTTTTTGATGCCCAATGTAGTCAGGTCTGTAATACAGTTATCCAGAAGGAATCAGTGAATTCTTGCTGGCAAGGCAGAAGCATTTGGGTATGGATGGAGATCAAGTAGTTTTTCTTCCAGTCCCACCTTAACGACTGAGGCAGAGTGAATAACTCTCTGAATTAGGCCATGTGCTAGACTGGAAGTCATCTATAAAGAGGATCAGAGTATCTATGCATTCAAATAAAGGGATGTATGTCTTCTGCTGGGAATTCCAAATTATGGGACAATTGTCATAAATCACACTTCAATTTTTGTAATTCATTTTTTAAGTTTGTATAAGGAGTCACCAGAGTTACATTGTAGGAAATCCATCTAGATTTTAAATACCTGTAGCCTGTACAAGTTAATTAAATGTTATTTTAAGCTTATTTAAAATATTTGTTTATAAACAATAAGTATATATATACTGTGCAATGTAAATAAAGGTTCTCTATTTTGAATGGGATTGGGGACCAGGAACCCTAAATTTAAAATTTCTGTTTCGATGTTATGACCTCAAGTTTCACTTTGGGTGTAGTTTTTTGAAAAATTCCAAAAGGACAACTGAATGCTAGAATCTGCCCTTGAACAGACAAAGTGGCTCAAAGACAGGAGAGGAAAGAAGATAACAGTGGCTACCGTTTGGTGGAACACTCCCAAACATTTTTTGCAAATAATTGCTCAAATGAATGAGCTGTAATTAACTATTCACATCCTCTTTGTGTTTGCTTTCCACAAATATTTCAGCCTATTGGTTTATTGGCAGGAATGATCAATGCAGCAATGACTTTGCATTTGTAATTATTATTATTTTTACTATCAGGCAGATTCTGAGAGATATCCTCAACCAATTAGAAAACAAACTTGTGATAGATATGTCCAATCAAAAGAGTCTCTTTTGAATTCTAATATCAGATACTTTGATTAAACTGCTTGTCAATAACCTGTATACCAAAGATATTTATAGAAATTATTCAACAAAAATATACAAATAATTGTATGTGGGAGGGAAACATATAAAATGAAGCAGAAAGACCCTCATCACAAATGTATTATCATTTATCCATCTCTATTGTTAGTATATGACTTTTCCCAATATTTCAGCTATATAATCAAGTTTTTTAGAAACCTTAACTGCCCAGCAAATGGGTGACTCAAGATAATTCAATGACAGTATTTCATCCAGAAAGGAAAGTGCAACCAACAGTCAAGATCACTCCTGATGCTATCAGAGAAGTCTGAGTTAAGCTGTAACATGCTATTTCACCTTGGCCGAATCTTCCTCATCTTATCTTTATCCAACAGGTCCACCACCAGCTGACAGAAGAAGTTAAGATGCTGGAATAAGAAGCAGTGACTCCATCTGTGAAAAAAGCTTTACATTGCTGAATTTATAACAACGGAAAACACTGAATTTTCTGTTCTACTTACTGAGTAATGTTCCAAGAAAAACATTCAGTGCCCCATTTGGAACATCCATTTTCCTAGCTAACCTTTGCATATTGCAGTTTCCTTCTTGAAACCAAGTACATCCCAGGGGCATCTGCCTCTGCTAGCCCCATTTCAGACTCCATTCATCACCATATGTGAAAGAAGTTTCAGCTAAATTCTGTGAATACCGTATTTTTTTTTTAAGTTTTGGTTCAACCCTTCTTATTATAAAGGCTGTCTCTAGGCCTCTCAGGCAGTTTTGTCACGTCCTCCTTCTCTTTATTATGGAAAAGCAGTATTCTCCCTATTGTTAAGGTTGCAACCAGCTTTTAAAGTCCTATTTATGCCCTTCTTTAACTTTGGCTTGAAAATTGGTTTGGCCTGAAAATTTCCATACTTTGAAGGAAAAGGAGGATAATTAATTTTCTTCAAACAGTGTATAATCAAACTATTTTTTGATTTAGAGGTCATTTAAAAATTACCCTGATTGTAAATTTACTTATTTAATGTTTCACTACCTCTAACTCAAAAGCTGCTTACTATAACCTCCTCAAACTTTTCCTGTGATTAGATCCATTTGATAATTCTTGGCCATTTTAACTATAGAAAAAAATATTGCAGCTTAAAAGGAACATGAGACTTTTTCTGCAGATCATGTTCCGCCATATCCTTGTCCCTTTATTTCATTAGATGCCTTTGTTTTCTGTTGGATTAAAAAAAAAAAAAAAGAGAGAGAGTTAGGGTAGGTAGGGTAGTTTAGGGTTATTTGGTAATTGACAGTCAAGTAGCTCCTTTTGGATGTGCAGTGCCTGTAGAGACCTGCTCCGATCACATTACTCCACTTGTTACTGTTGATGTAGCCAGAAGACTACAGAACTCCGTGAATGAATCAGAGAAGTAAAAAATATAACAAAGTGTATATACCCAACCTGCCTAATTCCAAGCAATTCCCCATTTGGGAGAGGAATCTGAGGCCCTGGTTCAGTCTGTGCAATCTGTAATCATTTCCAAAGTCACCTCTGCATAAGAAAACATCATGGAAGTTAAAAGCAGCTGTAATAATAGCAGTAACATACACAGGAAAAAAAGGGAGCACAAAGAAGCTCATCCCAATAAATCCAAGCCAGCAGTCAAAAAAAGCAGATAATTAACAGGAAAGCTGAAAGGCATGTATGAAGAACTTCTAGCTGGTAGGCTTGAGAAGGAAAGTTTTAACAAAATCAGAAACAAATGAAATCCTACAAATGGCATAGATCCAGTACTTGACCAGGATTGCAAAATGGTCAATCACTATGCAGGAAAAACAGAAGTGTTCATCATTAGCATGATGTATTCATCTCTTACAGTGATTAATTAAATACTTTCTATTCCATTAGTAACTGGGGAGGATGTGAAACAAAAACTATTAAGCATTTTAGAATCTACTGTGCCTGATAACTTGCACCCAGTAGTATTACAGAATTGGCTTAGGAGCACTCAGAATATTAATGTTGATGTTGAACAAATCTTAAATTGTGAAAAAAAAGTTCCAGACAACTAGTGAAGAGTGTTACTATTTTAAAAAGAGTAGAGTGAGATGATGTGGGAAGCTACAAGCTACTTAGTCTGATATTAGCTTCTCTTAAAACCATGGAAGGGCTTGTATGGGACCCAATCAGTAAAAAAATTAAGATTTTAGCATAATTAATGCCAGTTAATATGGTTTTATGGAAAATAGGTCTTATCAAGAAAACTTGTTATCATTTTTTCGTAAGATCATCTAAGTCTGTGTGATAAAGATTAAAGTGTTGACATAATATACTTAGATTTCTCTGATGAGTTTTACCACTTCTGTTATATTACAGTTTTTAAAAATAGACTCAGTGCAGACCAGTATTAAAAAAAATAAAGGTTAAAAATCTATTAATGAATAAAACACAGTTAGAAATTGCAAGTGGGATGTAATGTAAAATCAGTATATTTTAACTGAGTCACAAGAACTGTAGGGATTGTCAGAAAACAGTCTTATTTAATAATTGGTCTTTGATAGCACTTAGGATAATTCAGAAGGAGGTGCTCAGAGAAACCCAGCAGTAATGATGTGGGATAATTGCCACCACAGCAGCCTTCCCAAACTCAGTTTTGAATGTCAGGGTTTGGCTAAAATAAGAACAGTTTTGATAAGTTATCTTAGAAAATTGTGAGTAACCCTCCTCATGTGCAGCAGTTTCTTCATAAATACTCTTGAATTCTTGTTCTCAATGGTTTTAGTGGTTTCCTCAGAATCTATCTGCAAAGTATATGAAGAAGTGTTGTTTTCCATTTCCACTTCCTAATTGCCTTGCCTCTCCCTTTGTGTGTGCATGTGCTATAAGACATACCTTCTCTGTATCATTCATTACTGTTTGTAAATTTGGCATCCCATTTTTCATGGTCAACAGACCCAGTGTCTTCAATCGCTTTTCATAAGAGAACTTTTTAATGCTCTTGAACATTCTCATTGTCCTTCACTGAACGCTCTTTCAATCAGCATTATTGTTTATAAGATGGAGTCACTGGTACTGCACACAGTATTTCAGATCAGACTATAGCACTGGCAGTTTAATCCTTTCTCTATTAGTTCCCATTCTTTATGCGTCTTAATATGTTTGCTTATCTGGTATAGCTGCACATTAAGCAGAAGTCTTTCCTAAAGTAATTTACAAGGATAACCAGGTCCCTTTCTGAAGTTGGAATGCTCATTTAGAGCTGTGTGAGGTGTTGAGTAATTCATATTTTTTTCCATCTGCTGCCCCTTACTTTGCTTTTGTTGATAATTCATTTATTGGAGTGACCAGGTCACACAGTTCTGGTTGTTTCGGAAGTTGCACATAATCATCTCAGAACTTAAGCTGAACTGTTTTTTATCCCTTGCAAATTTTGCCACCTCACAACTCTCCCCTTTCTCTAGCCGATTAATACATAAGTAGCTGAACAGGGAACCTTGGGGCCCACCACTGTTATCCTTTGACATGATGAAAGTGACCATTTAATCCTACTCTTCACCTCCTTTCCCTCCACTTTTTGATCCATCACTGCTTAGCTTCTCATAAAAAAAAATCGTCAGTGGCCCGGGGAGGTTAGAATAAATTACGCCAGCTGCTCTTCTACATTAACATATTGAAAGAGTTCTAAGAGATTAACACCACAATATTTCTCTCAGCTGAAACCATGCTGGTTGGCCTCTACTTAGCCAAGCATTTTGTTATTACATTTTAAAATATTATTTTAACCAATCTGCTACATGCACCCATAAGATTTCCTGGACCACTATTCCAGATCCCCTTTACATACATGGTATTGGAAGACACGTTTTTAAAGACCATGCCTCTATTCATCCTAGTGTTCCTCACACTGACCACTTGTCTATGGCTAGCATTGTATCTTTATTGGTGAAATCTTCAGGTTTCATGATGAACTTAAAATTGATGAGGACACGAAAGCCCATTTGAGAATGTGATTTTGGGTGAATAGGCAGGGCAGCTAGTAATAAGTAATCCTTCATTACTCAGCCTCTTAGTGTAAATGCTTTAGTTTACAAACTATCCAAACTTTCGTGAGGTTAAAGGGTAAAATAAAGATAAAAAAAATAAGATGGATACATTAAATGGGGTTCAGAAGAAAAAGCACTTCAAGGTCTGGAATACAAAATGTTTAGCAGGGCACTAAGGAGATTTGGTCAACTTTTTATATATAGATTAAGAAGTGACTTAATTGTGTTCCACAAATATTTAAAAGGAGAAGAGTTTTTTGATCTCTGGAAATTGGGCAGAATATATCATACAAAGAGCCACTGATTAGGACCTGAAGCAAGAGATTCAGACTAGAGTTACTGCATACTTTTTTTTTAACCATAAGGCCTATTAGGCAGTGGAATAATTTTACCAGTTGATGCAATTTCAGTTATGTGAAGTCTTAAGGCCAAGGGTAAATTTCTTGGTGGAAAAAAGGTTAAAAAGTTACAGATTCAGTGCAGGAGTTGCCAAGTTAAGTTGTTGGCGTGTAAATCCATTTATTATCAATAATCATTATTAGTTACTACTTATTAATTAATAACATAACAGCATAGAACTGTTTAGTTTTGCCAATGACCTAAACTGCCACAGGGTTGCTTTGTCTAAAGAGCTCAGGAAAGACATTTTGGTTCTTTTAATTATCTCAGCAAATTTCTTAATTGCACATAGAATATTGTATGTTTTTTTTGGACAGAAATATTGTCATATTCTTGTCTGAGTTACCGCCAGGAACATTTTACAGGTGCCATGTTTCTTGAGAAGGCACAGCTCAAAAAATGGAATGGAATATCTCCCATCACCTTCCTAGCATAGTTAGGAAATGTGGTTAGGTCAAGTGAGAACATATGGTTATAGATTTAAACATGATGGAAAGCAGAGAATTGGTTCGTTATGTGTCTAGGAAAAATTTATCTTGTATAGTTGTCTTGCCTGGTGGCTGAAATTATAATTTTATTTAGATGTATTGTGAAAGTGGAATGCATCTGTGAGGCTTGACTTTTTCTATTACAAGAACTGAGGAGGTGAAGAAAGTACCAGGCTATGTAGCTAGATCCATGTGAGGCTTATCAGTGCTAAGAGGAGACAGTGAGCCCATACTCTGGAGGATACCAGGCTCTGGAGGATGCTCATGGCTTTCACAAAGCTGTACAGAGAGGATGGTGATCAGCTTTGGAAGCTGCTGGGTATCTGCTGCCTTTGCATTTTCTAGCTGACCTGTATATCCCCATCCCCAAACTTAATTCCTCTGAAAAAGGAATAGATTACAATGAGGGGAAAGAGGCGCTGAGGCCAGCCCAGGGACACATCCTTAATATGATCATTAAGTTATATCTCTCCAGTCAAGTATACCTAGATTGGATAGTCACAATGGTCTCAGAAGGTCTTCAGGTTGACTAAAGTGCAATTTGTTGCTCATACCTGTGAATGATTTTGAGCTTAGACCATGAGAACTTGACAAAAATTACACTAAGTTTGCAGAAATGCTGAAAATGGGTCCCAGTTTCTGAGCCAGCATTTGGGAAAGTGCTCTTAGTTGCAGTTGTACAGGCATCAGGAAAGACAGAATGGGGAATTTTGAAAATTGGCTCTGACTTTTAGATGCAGCTTCTCTCAACTCATCCCCCAGCTTCACATTTCCACAAATATTCAAATAAAGAAATTGACAGGCATGAAACAGAGAAATTGTGAATTCTTACCCTTGCTGTTGTAGTGAAGAACAGAAACACAGCATATGATTAGTTACCAGTGATGCAAGACTACTTTGGTGACTGACACAAATTGATAACCTGAGAGCTATGGATTAATAAGTATTTTCAGTTTATAAATGGATTTTAGGTTTAGATTTACTGAGTAAAATCTGAATTATTTATCCAGGAGATCTCAGCCATGTGATTCAAAACAGGCAAAATTAATTATGATTGATTTTATTCTTTGCTTACACCTGACTTTCAAGTATAAAAAACACACAGGAAAAGATGTAAGAATTAAGGCCATCACTTTGAACCAAAAGGATATGCAGGGCCAGGGACTTGTCAGTCTGTTTTAGAAGAAGCTGGACTTGAGCAGTGGGAACGTGAATCTCAGGCTCTCCTTTACCCTAGGTCCAATGGATGATTGCCCAAGAGAGATTCCTCTAGCAGAGTACGTCTAGTCCTTCAGAAGTTGCACCTTTGCCTTGGATTTTTGAAATGTGGTAATGGCATTTTCCAAGTTTACAGGAATGTAAAAATGGCCACACTGTGAGCTATCCACTCATGTGAAAGCAGAGAAAGTAAGTGCATTTGACAAAGGTGTAGCAAAGGACATGAGATTTGCCTCACTTTACCTTATAGCTCATGCTCAATTTACTTGTGGAAATTTTGGGATCCGGATAGGATTATTATTGATATGCAGAAATACCTTGGGTTGAATTCTGCCTTTCCCAAGCACAGTGTGACATTTGCATTGGCACACATGCTCCCCTGGTCCTGCCACAGACCGAGAACCTGTTCAGCAGCACCTGCCGATAAGCGAGAGGAGTGAGTGCTGCCTGCAGGGCAGCTGCTCGCAGGTGGGCTCAGCCGCGGCAGCGAGGCAGGACGCGAGCCCCGAGCCAAGGAGCAAAGCCCGAGCGCCTCTGCGCAAGCACGTTGTGAAAGGGTCTCCCTTCTTGTGACAGGGCTAGGTGCATAACTCACACTTCATGGGGTAAAGGCTGGTTTTACACAGGAGTTGCTCACTGGAAACTAAATTAAACTACTCTGGAGATCTTAAGAGTGGAAGGTTTCCTAAGAAAAATGATTTATCCTACCTATCTGCCCATCTATCATAGGTAATTCCAGGTGCCTACTATTGTCACAATCAGTCTTATACTGGAAATCTCTTTATATCAACTCTTCTCATAAGATATGATCAGAAGGTTCATCTAAACTAGAACCTGGAAGCACAAAAAGCTCCTTCAGTTCTGCAATTGCTTCTGATTTTAGCCAAATTAAAATTATAGGGAAGAGCTGAATTTTAATTTACTTGAAATTTTGGCATAAAGGCCTAATTACAATATTTTTGTTACGAATGCATCTCATAAACAGGTGGTATGAAGATATTTCTGAACTGCACATACTGCACAGGAGCAGACACTGGTAGTTTTGGCATCCTAAATGTACTGATCAAGTGAAGCTTCACAGATGCATGGTTTGTATTGAACTCATTGGACACTTTCTGAATAGATATAATATTATTTTCAAGCATACTCCCAGCAGTAATAAGTAAAAGAAAATTCAAAAGTGAAATATAAAAGAAAACTTCCATTTTGATCAAAATTCAGTACTCTCTCTTTTTTTTTTAACCAAGGATTACTATTAGGTATTTTGTTAGCTACTGCTGACTTGCTGTTGAAGCCAACTGAATATACAGTTCCATGATGAATGACTTCACTTTATCTTCATGTTTTTTCTTAAATATTTGCATTAGATGGTACTCCGGTAACATGAGAAATTGTATGGAAAGGTATAATTTCATAACTTTTTAGGAAAAAGAAGATAGAAAGGTTATGTGTCAGATGCGAGCAGTGGAGGAAAGAAAAACAGGAAGAAAGGTTTATAAGACAAAATTAGATAGCAAAAGGGCCTCTAATAAGGGGGCATGCACATGGGAAAGTGAAAGTTTGAGTTAATGGAGAGGTAAGATGTTTAATTCTCCCTTTCTCTCATTCTTTCTTTTTTTTAAGAAAAAAAAATGCAGAAAAAAGCATTTCAGTCTCACAGTGTTGAAAAATCTACCTTTTAAAATCTCATTTTCTTCAAACTTTTAAAGTCTTTAAAGAAAATGAAATCTGAAACATTGGCCCACAGCAGCCATAATCATGTTGTTGCAGTGGCTTGGTCATGAAGCAAGAGTGTTGTGACTAGACAAAAGAGTCTTACTAGTCCTCCCGTATGCCCAGGAAGAGTCTTGGATAAAGGCTTGCAAAATGTTTGCTGAACTTTTGGTGCAAGGAAGAACGGAAGTGCAGAAGAAAAATCCCTGAAGATCAGTTTGGGCTTTGTCTGCACCAAAGAACTGATCTTTTCGTAGCTGCATCAGTGGCAGGGAAACAGCTTAGAAATAAGGGTCAGGCTTAGAAATAAGGGTCAGGCTACAGTCAGATGCTCATTGAAAAAAATACAACTAGGGCATTAAAATGTTACCTCTGGTTACTACTTATCTGTTGGAGAATATGACCCCCATCACAGAGGTAGCAGAAGTGGCTGCACGAGCATTTCATACGTGCTTCAGTGCAAAGTCAAGCAATTTGACTTTTCCTTGGTAAGCTGCATAAAGAGTAATATGCATAAAAAGCTTTCCCCAGCAGTATATTTTAAATGAAATGCACTTCCTGCCAGAGCAACAGAAAACAGGCAGCTGAGAAAAGAGGCAAGTGAAGAAAGAATTAAAACTGCCTCACCTTTTTGTACAGTGGACACTGCTTGCTCTCACCATGTGTTGGAGCATCTGAGAGTACCTTTCAAGAATTATTTTGTATTAGAACTAGTGATGTCATTAATCATTTCAGCCCCAGTGGCCCTGGGAGCTTTTCTACAGCTTTTGCCTCGGCTCCCAGAACAGTGGCCTCTCAGGTCTGAACATCTGTTCTTTTCCAGATCCAGCTGTGCCAGTGGAATAATTTTCTTTCTCCAGTTTGTCCATGACTGCTCATTACTGACCTTCTGTTAGAGGTTATTCCTCCCTCTCCCTAACCTCACCTCTTGTCTTCTGACTCAGATGCTCATGTAATCATTCCCTAAAATGTTTCTGTGAGGATGAGCCAGGTTGGCTATTGAAATAACAGGGGTTGCTTTTCTGACTTGCTGTAACTGAAATAATGGATTACTGAGAACTCCATGAGCAGTGGATCCAAGGGGAATATTTTTTTTGGCAAAAGTGTTGTAATGGACAAGTTGAGATTACTAAAACATTCCCCTAGAAAACATTTTGCAGAGTACACCTATGCCTGCATCTTTTAGAGATTTCTTCAGGTATAGGACTAAAAAGACAGCAACCTAGTCAAATGGGAAGAATGCAGCTATTCTGCATTCCCTGAATCTAGAATTTTTGTGCTTGAAGTATTTAGCCCTGCTGATCAGGAGGCTACTCCAAAAAGCACTTAGATTCCTATAAACCACCTGGGACATTGCAAGGAAAAGGAGATTTTGTATTTTTTTTCAAATTGTAGATATTTGAACTCAAAATTTTTTGGACTGCAAAACACCTTTTGGGACTGCTGCCCTCAATGATTAGAAACTTATATATTTGTATTTGTTTAAAAGATGAGAATATTACAGGGAAGGAGAAGGAATTAAACATATATAGTTAGGTATATGAAGTTAGATAGATGGATATAGTTAGTTAGTTGTATTTATAGTTAGATATATAAACATATAGTCTTTCCTCACTTTTTTTTTTCCTGCAATTTTGAAATAGGAAACTGATTATAATATACTCAGAGTTCCTAAAAGCAAAATGCAAGATGCAGCACTGGAAAAAAAATAGCACTAGAGCCCAAGGTAAGCCCCACAAGCCCAAACTATCCATGTTAATGTATTTTTAGATGAAGCGAATGCACACTGGTCAGAATCGGCAGGAGAGTATTGAGAATGTATTTATTGGAACCTACATGAACTAAAGCTTACATGCATGTTAAATGCATTTTTAATATTCTTGAATTAATATTAAAACCCTCCAGTTAGAAATTCCCTTCTATTAATTGCTATTAACTTGTTCCCTATCTATACAGTTTTCTAGTGCATTAACATATCATAATTTACTCTCAGAAAACAGCTATGTAGCAGAGAGACACTACCATTCCAACATTTATATGGGGTATGTAGGCCCAAGTAATGTAATACAGAAGGCACACAGGTACAGAATTGTGGTATTCTAAACACTAGTCTGACCGCTTAGGTCTGGGAATATCTGGTGCTCTTCACACCCACTACCCGAGAGGATAACAGCAAAAGGCATCCTGGAGAACTTATGTCATCATAGATTTAGTAGGCTATAACCCATTTCATCAATGCATGGTCTTATTTTGATCATGATCAAAACAGAAACACTATTTAAAAATTGCTGTGTCACGGTGAAATATCAAGATGGAACTATTCGAGAAAGAACAAGTACATCAAAAGTAGCTTCTGCTTCCACAGAAACCATTTTTCACCCTGTTTTTGACCACTTAGCTAGTCATTTGCCAATAGCCTTAGGAGATTTTAAGATGAATGTTCTTCGTTTGGAAAATTCACAGACTCACCAGTTTTTAAAGCAATACTTTTGTCACAAAACTTTTCCATTCGCCTCAATCTAGACAAGATCTGACTTTTCCAGATGGTGTTCATATGTGTAAGCAATAAAGCCCAGCAGTGGATTACCTTGTTGCTTTTGCAAATGTCTCTGTGTGTGTCTGCTTGGGGAAGACAATGAAATAGGCTGGCATTGTTTTGGTTTCACTTCAACCAAGCATATTTATTTTCAACAGAATTCCCCTATGGACTTGAAAAAGGATATTTAAGCCTCTGGTATACAAGTATACAAAACCTACACAGTGAAGCAGTTGCAGAATACAGCTGTCAAACCCACAGCTGTTAAATAAAAGAAGATGGAGATAGAAAACATACAGAAGAAACAATCATAGTAATCAAGCCTACTTGAGACATTATCTTAAATAATACCATGGAACTGGTAATACCATATGAGAGTTATTGAAAAATATTTCCCAGTACTCTGGAATCAAGTGATGCTATAGAAAATCACAGTTGTAGAAAGCATGAAGTTGTGAGCCCACATATATTCTCTTGATATATGCTTTATAACAGCAGGGTATAAACCAGCAATGCTTGCTATCTTTTCAGATTTTGTAATTTTTTGCATGTGACTTGAAAGGTCATAGACAGTGTGATGAAGCAGTTTTTAGATCAGCTCGAAGATGATACTGAACCAGGATATAAATCCTATACATTGATATACTTTTGATGAGCAGTCACTCATTCTTATCAGAGGGAATACTCATGTGAATGCTAACTGTTCACAAAAATTAGTAGGCAGCAAACGATCATCCTGTTTGGTTCCCTGATGTAAAAAACAATCAGTAATTTTTTCTTTTTTTTTCTTGTTTATGATAACTAATATACTAGAATGCCTCAGGTGAAGGAATTTAGGATAACAGAATGACAATCAGTTTGTCTTTACAAGCCCCCTTTGGCTTTGCAAGCTTCCTCCAGAGCTGATCTGTGACTGCTGAGGTTGGAGTGCCACAGTAGACAACTTTGCAATGATCTGAGGCATATTGCCAAATAGTTCCAATTTGATTTTCATTCAACATGCACGCAAAAATAGTATTAAATTTACCAATTCTTGTATCATGCTGCTGACATATCTGGAATGTGATTAATTGTGCCCTTGGGGTCTATCTTATATTCTATTTTTGAGTAAAAGAGCTTTTAAAATGTATCTAAGAACTATAATTATGAGTGAGGACAGAGACCCATAACTGCAAACTGGTGTTCTGTGTTTCTTATTTAAGTATCTGCCAACAACTGAAAGATGGAAAGCTGAAGAGCATTTTGTACCAGCAAGCAGAATGCAGCAGCTTTGCAGGATAAATTCTATCTGCTGTGAACAGTTTTGTCTAGTAAGAACCAATGAATCTATTAATCTGTTCTGCAAGACAATGGATAGCAATGACCTGTCAGCTTTATGAGATACATCAATGTCTTTCCATATCTTTGTGAAGAAGACCCATATGCCCTCTGCAAGCTCTGTATAATGCAGCCATTAACACTGTCATCACTGCTGTTATAGAGCTTGTTTTCCCTGTATTTCTAACAGTTTTATTCATTAAGACACTTCATATGGGGGTTAAATTTTACAAAGAGATTTTTTTATTTTACTTGCTGAAAAAGTGACTTTGAATTTGTACTGTTTATTTTTAATAAATAATTACAATAAAAACAGGATATTCACTCTGAATTTGGCTTTATATAGTTATAAAAAATGAACAGTGTAAAGGCATTTGTATTTTCATCTTTAAAGAGAAAGGCGTATAAAACAAAAGACAGCAGCGGCAGAAGTATTGATAGCTTGACACTGATACATTCCTTGTGTTGCGTCTGTATTGATTTAAGCAAAGCTAAAAGAGAAGTATATATTTATGGGGGACATTTTGAATCAAATTTTGCATTCATTTATTAAATGAAATTTATAGAGTACTAAACCATTGACCCTATCATTTGGTTTTACAGATTTATGACTGAATCCTAAGCCTAGCAAAGTCAATGAGGGTCTTTTCAACAGTTGGCTTTTAATCAGGATCATGCTGCCTGAATCTTCACTCACATTAAGCAATGTTATAAAAACAGTGACATTACACCAGTGTGAAGCTATGAAGAAAGCAGTCTTCAAGAAAAAAAAAAAAAAAAAAAAAGGTGCATTTAGCAATTTAAAATCTCTGCAGCTGTGGGTACATATGTTCCAGACTTCACTTCCATGATTTTTGCATAAAGAGTTCAGAAAGGACAGAATGGAGGAGGGTTAAAAGATTATTGGAGGAGCTGGTTAGCTGCCCATGAGATTTAACATGGGACATTTTCCTTCCTCGGGGAAGGAAAAAAAAAAAATGTGTACCTCAAATATTTAACTAAAACAGAAAATTTGAAAGTTTTTAAGGCTGAAGAAGTTTGAGCAATTAGAACAACCAAATAAGCTTGTCTTAACTAGCAAGTTCCCTGCTATAACAATACTGGTATGTATTTAAAGCCATGTAATTCTGCACATTCATGGTCTTATATCATATACAAAGGTGATATATAATGGTATGGATGTTCCACCTAGGAGAGGAATTAAGTAATATCTATCTAAAGGACACTTATACTTAAATCTTCACATTAAGGTGCATATTATTTTTAAAGAATCATATGAATTATAGCAATATAACTTTCAAGTATAAACTTGATCTGTAGATCAAGCCTGCAAGCCTAGTATGTGTCAGTAGAAAAAGACAAATGCAGTTCTACTCTTCGTGAGTTGGGTTTTGATGCAATAGCTTCTGAAGTATTATATTCATTTGTAAGCACTGCATTACAAGAACTATGTCATTAAGTTGCTGGCAGTTGAGAGATAAGCAACAAAATTACCAGAAGGCCGGAGGTACTGACATGTGAAGAAAGAACTAACTACATATGGTAATGGGATTTTACTCCCTAGCTAACTGGGTTTGCAAGTTGGTGTGTTTGTGCATCTTGAAAGACATAGGTTAAATGGAAAGTAAAACAAAGGATACTTATTCTTTTTGCATCTTCTGAGGGAAGCATGTACAAATGCACTGAGTGTTGACTGCAAAATTCTTTAGGTATCTTTTGCATACTCAGGTGCAGCAGTACAGTTAAATGTAGAGAAGAAAAGATGTGTTGACATTCTGCCAACATTCAAAGAATATTGGTGGATGAAATAGGTGAAGATTTATTTTAAATGATAGGCTCCATAGTTATAATTATTCACAGGATAATTCAGGGAAATATTTTGTCTCAGGATCAGGCAACATTCCTGGTGATAAGCATCCACAAGAATGCTAAAAAGACCTATGATTTGCCTTTAAAACTAAACCTCAACTCAAGCTTGAATGCAATTGTACATTGTAAGGGAAAACATGACAAAAAAATCATCTCATACCTCAATTAAGTGCCAGGAAATGCTTAGCAACTGGGGTTTCCTATTCTCGCATTAGATTTTTTGAGTCTCTACTGGCAAAAGAGATTTTCCTCTCCTCTCCTCTCCTCTCCTCTCCTCTCCTCTCCTCTCCTCTCCTCTCCTCTCCTCTCCTCTCCTCTCCTCTCCTCTCCTCTCCTTTATCCTCTGTTTTGAGCTCATGTTTTGTCTTTTAAATTAAACATGCAATTGCAAAATATTTACAGGCATGTTAACTTTGTGTCCTATTGACCTCCAGTAAAGACTGTAATGGTTTTTTATTACTCTGTGTAACAGAAGCCTACATGATTCAGTCCCATGGGTTTTACTATAATACTAATAATTATTGCACAATTAGGATAAAGGTCTTTTAGGCATACCAGAAAATTATTTTCCAAAAAGAAAAAAAGAAAAAATAGAAAAAAAATACCATAATATAAAGAATATTTGACAAGCATATGTAAAATAAAGGAAATTAAAATGACATGGAGGGTGGGGAAAATAATGAGAAAGAGTGAAATATAGAATTTGCTTGGAAAGAGGGAGAGGCATGAGAAGAGTAGAGAATATGTTTTTAAAATTTAGTGGTCACAGAAGAAAGAACACCACAATGTGTCACATTAATAAGCATTCTAAGTAGGGATGTTGATTAAGTCAGGAATGACTTATTATAATATAAATGACAGGACATAATGAAAGTGAAGTAACAGGGTAGGTAATGTGTATTAGAGAAAGTAAAATGAAAGCTAAATTCCTGTGGGACAACTGAACCTTTAGAAAAGTTTTTAACAGATTCATTACAAACGGATTTTGGACATTTGTAGCATAGGGACGTCAAGAAAATGGAACTGAATTTGTGGAGAAGCAAGATGGGTAGTATGCCGCAAGTGAGCCTAAAAGCAAAATATAAAAATAAGCGATTAAAATCAAAGGAAACTACAGAGTGGAAGGATGAATATACTATCTGAAGGAAGAGAGGCAATCTCCCTTAGTTGATGTTTAGCACTTATTCTACTTTAGTCAAATGGCAGCACTCGTCTAATAACTGAGCCTACATAAGCCTAAATCATGCTACCAGGACTTTAAAACACTCAAATTGTTAAAATCAAGAAAATGCATAGACCTTCCTATCTCTGACAAAAAATCAGGTAATTATATCCAAGTGTACTGAAATACATATCCTTTGATAAGTGTTTAAGAAAGGGTTACTACACATTCTCTCTGTGGCTTTAGGACAGTTTTGTATGCCAGAGTGATCATGACTGCAAAAGATATCCTATCAAAAAATGCTTGCCTCTGTTCAAGAAATGAAAGGGAGTTTGTGATAGCGTGGATACACATCGCTTTCCTTGTTCCGTAAAACCACTAGTTTTGGTTAAACTACAAAATAATCTGAAGTTTTTCAGTATTTAATATTTCAATTTTGCAAATGTAGGATAACTACAGTTACAACTACAATAATAACTTCAGAAAAAAAATATCAAGAAGGCACACAGAAACCAGTGCATTTGCATGCTTGCTGCAAAGCAAGTAGGGCAGAAGAATATATACTGCTTTACAGGACATGCTGTGCCTCATGAAAAGAGCACAAAAGGAGTGGGAAAGGGAGAAGAAAATGATGAAATGGTGGAAGTGGAGATGTGTTCAGACAGAAGAGTGACTGTAAATGAAGCTGCAGATACAGGGCTCAGCAGTGTAAAATGAATGTGTAGGTTAAATTATTTCGATGGCAGGACCCTGAAAACTAAAAGCAGACATTTTGAATCTGGCATATTCAAGACCAGTATGAAAACTGAGTATCTTAGAGGTGGACAATAAAGAAATGCATAGAAGGCAATAAAGAAGAAAATATGCAATGAATATCAGCTGGAAAGATTAATGATATAATGGAATCAATAAGAAAGTCATCTTATGTTAGATGTCATAGTATTACTACTTTCTTTAGCCAAATTCTTATGCTTTTGAACTATATATGCCAGATATTTGAAATATTTGTTTTACATAGCATGTTATGTGAGAAGATTATAGAATGCCTGTATAGGCATTTATGAGACATGACTCATCATTTTTACTGCTAGTAAAAATTAGAAGACATTTATACTCAGTGTCATAAGTATTTTCAGTAAAATCAGAGACTCTGGTATAACACTCTGGTATAATCCTGAGACCACTAAGATGCTGCCATTGCTAGTCTGGCAGTCAAGAGAAATTGCTGAGAGTAAGTATATACGCACAGCACAGCATTTAGACAGTTAATGTAAGCCACTCAAAATGAGTGTGGTACTAAAATGTAACATCCAGAAGGTGAACAGTTTAGTGCATTATAAAAGGATGATACCTCAAGAGCAGGAGCTAGCCCAGCCAAGTAATTATTTTTTAAGCAGAGTAATTAAGACAAAAGTGCAAAAAAATTTAAGACCAGCAGAAATGATTTAGAAGTGGGAGACAGAGCATGCCAGGGAAGGGGGAGGGCAAGTGAAAGGGGATTGTAACTCAAAAGAGAGATCTTGGAAATTCTGAACTATGACTAGGGAGGGCAAACATCACTGCAGCAAAAACAAATTTAAGGTCAATTTTTGAAAACAGACAGTATTTGCCTATTCAGGAATGTCCTTCAGATGAGAATTTAGTCTTCCCAAAAGCCTGTAAGAAACTTTCAATGCCAAGGGTGAAGAGGACTGAGAATCCACAGAATGAGGTAGCAAGGGTAGAACTAGTCACAGTAACAGTAGGGAAGTTGTATAAGCTAGACCAAAAATATGAGAAAAAAATCTCTAAAGACAAAATAATTTTAAAATGTAGCACACTGCAAGTGTTGAAAAAATACAGGCAGTTTTTACTTGAGGAAAATAAAACGAGCAGCAAAAATAGTCAATAAAGTATTCATGTAATATGTTTGCGGGAATAATTCTTTGCAAAAAAATAGAGCAGTTCTCAAAAAATATCAGTTGTCACCATAAGCAAATATGTGTAGTTTTAAAAGGACAGAAGAAATGAAATGTCTTCTTGCTTTAGATTAATGTCCCATGGTGAGAAGAGCTCTTGACTAGTCCACAGAGCTGATGTCTGCCCTCTGATACTGAATAGACTCACAGGAAATAGGAAGCTGAATGCTAAAAGGTTAATGAAGGAATAATAAAAGCAAGTTGACACACAGACCACTCACGAATGTTATCTCAGAGTGGAGTTATTCTGTAGCTGATACTCAATGATTCATATATCCTATAGACAAAGTGGGGCATTATGCTAAATAAATATTCTTCTGCTTATACAAGGAAAGAGAATTTTAAAAGTTTAATTAATTAGGAACAGTATTTGCTTGACAACCTGAAGCACCTTTCAAAGAGAGTTTGAAGATAAGTCAGGATACAGGCTCAAGACTGAGAGTAAAATTTGAAGTGGTTTTCCGGGGATTCAGATAACAAACTTAATTAACATTAAAGAGAGTTATATGTTTAGCCCAATACGCAGTTTTAAGAGGTGAATTTTAAATCCTGCTATGGACACATGGAATTACACAAACTAGGAATGTCAAGAATAATTAGTTTAAGTGAGTAACTAGAAGTTAAGTGGCTGTTAAGTTTGGAGGAAATGAGCAATGAGCAATTAGAGTCCAGTTCTACCATGCACAACTAGGGGATTTCATATTCACACACACACACACAGGCCAAGTGAATTTCCATCTTGGAATAGGTCTTGGAATAGGTCTACAACAAATATTTTCCAAACACGGTTGGGATACTTGGACAAGTCTTGTGTATGCAACAAGTATTAAGGTCTGTGAAGAGAAGATGATAGAACTAAGGAAAGGAAAAGAATGTATCCTAGAGACTTAGAGCTCCTCTTCCCCATGAGTTCGACAGTTTACTGCTGAATTGATCTGTTCAGTGAAATCAATGCACAGTATCTATGCAGTTTGTAACATCTGAAGAAACAAGATCCATGGTCTTCATCAAACACTCCAAACATTCCCACTATTGTGTCCTTTCAGAAGCCCTTCTTGCATCACTATTTATCTTTTTCTTATGTCCATAATTCTTTTCTTCTTCAGAAATGTTTTCCATATCTAAACGTCCTTCAAGCCTATTCCCTCCTCCATTTTAGTAAAAGAGAGACAGTCTTTTCTCCCTGTTCAGATATCTTTTCCTTGGTCCTCAAAAGTCATAATCGGCCGTTGCTTCACTCAGATGACCCTCTTATCCTGCTATTCAGAGTTTACTGCTTTTATTTTAACTCTTTTGATATTCCTTATGTGCTATGTACCTTATTGTTCTGTGAACTTTCCTCTCGGCTTCTCCTCTCCCCTGTCACCCCACTGCCATCCACCCTTTCCTGTAGCTTCTTCCACAGCTCTCAAGCTCTTCCTCTCTTCTCCTAGATACTGCTTTCTTCCTGCTTCTTCATCCCACTGCTTCTCCTCCAAAGGGATTACTTGTCCGTAGCCTTGCTCAGGGTTGTCTTTCACTTCAGCTCTGCCTCATCCTATATCTGACAGCACATTTAATCACCCATCATCTGCTTCCACCAGACTCACTTCTTCCACTGCCTGAAAACACTTAATCTGCCTTAGTTTGTCCCTTTCTTTCATAGTCACTGGAATTCCCTGGGAGCTGTTTTGTGCAGGAGATGTATCTGCCTTTCTGCTACTCAGCAACTCAGCACCTTTCTGTCCCTCAAATACTCAGCACACTACTTGCTAAGCCAGGCTACTCCCATTATACACTGTAGTGGGAAAGCTTTTCATCCTGGATCAGAGTTTTCACAGTTTTTGTGACAAAATATTAAGTTTCATGGGGAAGATAGTGACTCATACTTTACGTAGGTGATTTAAGATATATATTTACCAAACTGTGCCTTTCCATAATACTACATATGAGTTGACTCAGCAGAAAGTGTTTTAGATGTTGCTTAGTCTGGAATTTTTAGTTCTGTATATCTTTGATTGCAAGAAGGCAAATCTAAAGTAGCAAAGACCAAAATATTGCTTCTGGCCTGTATAGTTTTAGTAATGAACACAAATCACTGATTAATCAATCAGTTTTAAGGGTGATTGATCCTAGTAGCTTCTACAGACTGTAAAGGCTCTTCTTAAAATGAAGTCCCCTGAACTCACTCACAATGGAATATCTCCATTCCCCCTGAGCTTGTAGGGCCGGTAAAATGTCTTGAGCATGGTAAACGAATGGAATGTGTGGTACCTAATATGATATTGAATGTACTTACTAATGATACCATTATAGTAATGATTTCTGTGCATGCCTATTCCCAACACAAGTGCTTGAGAAACTACTTACTTATTCCCTCTCTAATTAGTTCTTTGGATTGACTCAGTTGTTCCATTTCTCCAGTTGCCTGTTAGTATGCCTGTTGCAGCTGGCACTTGATGCTTCAGAAATATTTCTGTCTTTGCTACCTATTTTTTGCAAATCTCAGCATTTATTCTTAATTCATTTTATTGATTTTATTGTTCATATCTTTGTTCTACTTTTCCTGTAGGTTTCCCAAGCCATACCTTATTCTCTTTAATGGCACTACGAAAAATTTTGCCTGTTTTTGAAAGAGGAATAGTACCTCATCAGGTACTCTAGTCAGGTTTTCTCCATTGTGAATTGTCTTCTGGATCCTTCTTTCACAGAAAATTTGGGGAATTTTATTCGGAGTCTCATCATCGCTTTGCTTGTTTCTTTCCCAAACTTTAACTAGATGATAAAATGTCTAGCATCTAATTTCCTTGTCTATGTCAATCATTTCTTGAAGTGATGGTCCATTTAAGACCTCTAAAAAGTACTCTTCTCATCAATGCTTCGCCTTTTTTTCCATTTTTTAAATTTTGAATCTTAATGCTTAAAAAAGAGACAACAAGATAGATGTCACAAATTTGGAAAAAAATCCTGGTTCTGTATCCAAAATCTAAATCTGGATAGATACAAATCTCAATCATAGAGTTT
Organism: Tinamus guttatus; assembly: GCF_059628265.1. Lineage (NCBI taxonomy): Eukaryota > Metazoa > Chordata > Aves > Tinamiformes > Tinamidae > Tinamus > Tinamus guttatus. Next base: position 2,949,069 of record NW_028288586.1, read on the forward strand.
TATGTTTTTCTTAATTTGTCATAATTTCATGTTATATGTGCATTTTCATTTGCACACTTAAATACACTGCAAACTGTGAAATCGTTTATAAAGAATACATATAGTCCACAAGAAGCAGTGAAGTTTTATTTCTGCAGAGGTTAGAGACTTACTCCCAGTTCTGTCATACTTCAACTAGGTCATTTTTTGTTCCTCAGTTAATTCCCAAGTAAAATGAATCTACATCCATTTCCCTTGTCTATAATAAGCACAAACTAGTTTGTGGGCTATAACAGAGCTTTTGAATAAGAGCTACTTCTACCAGATATTGATAATCACTGCAATTTACTGTGTTGGATGCCTAGACATATATGTATAAATATGATACAGACCATGGTGGCTATCTGTACAGCACTAAAATTAGACTGCAGCACAAGAAAATTAACTTCACTTGTGTGCATGAACAGAGTACAATTTTCAGTGCTGTCAGCACTATGAGTATGAAACTTATTATGGGTAATAATATTATTGTAAAATAGATGCTTAAAAATAAAAATGATGCAATATTCATATACACTGTAGAATAAAACATGCTTTAATTGAAATAGACTAATTTTATCGATGGTATCAAAGAAACAGATGTCTTTCTTGATGAAAAATCTGAACAGAGCCCAGGAATTGGGAGTAATATTGGAAATTTAATATGTCAGACAAAAGTCTGTGTTACTTTTTTTAGGAATTTGAATTTATTAGTTTGATCCCTTGTCATAGACTATGCATAAATCAGAAGTGTTAAACTGATTTTAATGAAATATAGACAGTGATTGAGAACAGCATTATAAAGTCTAGAAATATAAAAATACACCTAAGACTATGTTTCTCATTCATGCTATCGAGCCCTTTTCTCTCACATGTGTCTACAAAGGACTACTCCAAACTTTGGAATTTTCCGTCCTGTATTCAGCAATGGCTGATCCTTAATGATACTTAAATTCACTTTTGTGTTTAATGGATTTAAGCAACCTCATATGTGTGATCTGAAGACCAAGAAGCCATCTAAGCACACATAAGCGCACATGCAATCAACTGACCTAAAATGATTTGAAGCTAAAGGTTCTGGCACTTGAATAATGCTTCCTATGTTAGAATGGACTTTCAGCAGAATATATAAGGTCTGGTCTATACTAATTTCTTTACCTATAAAATGGCAATATACTCTGTTGCTCACATACTAGGTTAAAATACAATTTGATCTTTGCTGGAGACAAAATCCATGAAGAAAAACACCTTAGGTACACAGGTTGTTCATACCAAAAGAAAGAAAAAACAGATATCTTACTGGTATAGTACAATTAAAGCACATTTGTCTTTACAAAACCAATATCGACCATGTTCTAGTAGAAAAATGAATGTCAGCTAACAATCTAAAAGCAATAAGCAATAAACTTAAATTATAGTAAAAGTCAATTAGAATGCCAATTAGTCTGTATTGCAAGCAACTTACATGAAAAATCTTATTTTTCACTGTCATTCAAGGTGTCAAGGAATTAACTCTGTCATCTAGGATTCACTAATAATTATAAAGGGGAGTTTGACAGATTATGATGTGACTCTATAAAGTAGTGATGTAAAATAGCTATCACCAAATGGTAAAAGCTTTTATACTTCAGCAGCTTTTAAAAGGGTACACATGGTAATAGAGACTCACTTTGCAAAAAGACAAATAAATCTGGGGATGCATATGCTTTGTGTCAGTTTCATGTTGTTCCTAAACAAGATTTTTACTCAAAATGTTCTCAATGCAAAAAGATAATAACATGGAGAAAAACACATTCATCAAGTACACACAACACACACACAAAAAAGACCTTACTTTATTCTTCAGGGATAAACATGAAAAAGTTAGTAATGTGTTCATAGCCATGGACATGGACCCTAGAACATGAAAAGTATAGAAGTACTTTCAAACTACATTTTGCAAATAACACAACAATCAATTTTCTTGAGTTTAGCTTTAAAAACAGAAGCATGAGACTGCAGATTTAACTCACTACTGAAAGATCTGGCATCCAAAATTTCGGCCTATAGGTTTGTTTCCATTTCTTTCCTCCAGCTATTGATTGTGATTTTGCAATGCTTGCATATGCAAAAATTGACATCCACTGCTTATTCTTGGTTGGAGTTTTCATCTGGCTTTTTCCTGCAAAAAGCATAAACAATCTCTGTGGAAATCTCAGATCAGCAAATCAGCACATGAGAGCATCTCAGTATTAATCTCCATGTAGTGGTTGTATGCATTTGTATGACTGCAATCCACTCTGGCTTAGATAAGCAGGAACTCTATGGTGTTTCTGATACATTAGGTATTTCTTTGTGTTTCTGATACATTAGGTATTTCAGTTTAATTGAAAATGGGTTAAAAGTAGACAAACAAGTTAACATATAAACTATGATCCTGTATGTTTCTGTTTTGCACAAGCATCTGGAAAAGCATCCACAATTTTCACAATTAATGTAGCAAATTGAGTGTGCTTCTAAGTGTAAATATAACTACTTTTAAGAAAGTAGAACATGAGTTATGTGAAGGCTCATTGCAGTTTTCGATATTCAAACTTTCAGGAGAAGAATCAAGCCGCTAAGAAAAGCAAACAATCCCAAGTGAATGTGTTTTACTTCTTTATGATACCATAGCATGGCAGTGGGGGAAGCCTTATTTTTTTCTATTCAATACCTGTGCACTGCTGGCAGAACGGTGTTTTTTCAGACATGTCAAACTCAGCTTGAGTTTGACCTCAAGTGCATTTAACTGAAACGCTTGTGTACGCCTCAAGGATTACCTCATAGTCACTGCATACAAGGACTCAGGGAAGAATCTGGAAAGGAAGTCTTCAAGAAAAGGCACCTCAGAGTGATAGTACTAACCCTATGAGTCAACAGCAACTCGGTACTGTACGTACAGCTATAATCATAATTTGAGATAAAGTAGATGTTCTCAGCCTAGCAAAAAAAATGTGCTCTGGCCTTGTTATTAAGCGTTCCTTTAGGACCTAAATATTTTCCACAATTTCCAACTAATTGTTGAAGAATAAATTATCAGGTAAAGAAAATAATATAACTATGTACAATCATTTTTTAACCATCAGGATCAAAATGGACTAAAGGAAAGCAGCACTAGACCCAAAGTCTGTGATGAAATGCTAAGGAAATTGTTACTATATAGTGTCAGTATTTGGTTGCATGAAGGCAGTATTTGCTGCTAAATGTTGCTGAATTATTTTTTTTTGTGCACATTTTGCAATTTATTTATAATGTGATCACTTATTATTTAGTTCTTTCTCTATTTGATGAAAGCATAAATTAGGATAAAGTGCATCAAGGTTACTGATGCTTTCCGATTATAAACTAAAAATGTTGATTAAGCAGACGATGTGTTTAAGTCATCATCCTTTGTATTAAAATCTTTGATGTTGATTTATGGACCAACCTCACAAAAGTTTCACAAGTATAAAAGAAATGTTAAATAATGATAAAACATATTTTACTTTAGCATAATTTAATATCTACAGTCTTAATATAGAAAGTCATTTAAGTAAGAAAAGACCTAATTAAGTCCTATCGATATACTGAACTGTTTATTTTTCAGATTAAAACATCACAAGTATTCTTGTTCTTTCATCTTAATTAGGCAATGTATTTGTTTTGGATTTCCATGGATATCTAATGATATCTGTTATCTGTTTAAATGAATCTTTTTTTTCTTTTCCTTTTATTTAAAAAGAATGGTCTAAATACTAAGATTTGCTGTTTCTGTAGCACTTCTAGGTACAAACCCAGCAATATCATCTGTACTGTGCACAGAGACTCCTGTCCTCCCTTTATTGGGATTTTAGAATGAAAAATATAATGGGAGAATGTCTTATAACTGAATAGTTATTTTAACTTCATTTGCTGTTTCCCACTCTCCTTTACCAAGATTTTTTTCCACTATCTTCTCCCCAGGCTGTTACTTAGCCCAGATGAGATTCTTTCAGTACTACTTACTTAAAGAAATGCCTTGGGGGCAATTTTGGAAAAAGTCATCTGCTTTTCCCAGGGTCTCTTCAAGTGTATCCCCCTTATTTTGGAGCATCCCAGTGTGAGAGTAGAGAACTTTTGCGGGCAGCCATGTGTACCTGCTGCCACCCTGCCTTCACCACCAGTTCTCCTACTGGTCCTTCATTAACAGAAGACACATTCAGACTTCTTCACGGAGTCAGAAGACTCCTCTCTAGATTAACCTTGATGTTGCCTGATAAAAAAGAATATTAAAAAAAAATCTGTGGTCTGAATTCAGGTGTTTACATGGCACAATGTGGATGACAGAAGCTGGCCTCAGCTTTTGCTCTAGAGCCTTCTCAGGATGAGCCTATCAAATACATCTCTGCAAGCCAGGCTCCCTGCTGCTTTAAAATTCCTGGAATTTTAGTTTCTTTCTGAGCAGCACTTTTGGTTCACCATTGTTTAAAAGGTTATGGATTTCCGGAAGCACAAAGTTGTAGGTTTCATTCAACTCCAAATAAGCAAATATCAGCAATAAATATTGGTCCTTTCGTTACAATGGACCTTCCTTTGTATCTAGGCTTTAGTGTAGGTAGGTTAGCTCACTACAGCCAAGAGAAAGAGAAAAGGAATGGTTTGAAACTACCCGATAGTTGTTCAACATTCTTCAGCAGTCCCCAAAACAATATTAAAAGCAACAACACTCCTCCCATCATAACAAGACCTAAAGTTATTCTGCATTGTTTAAAATACAAATAATACAGAATTATTTTACTACTAAACTGCAAAGCTCACAGCTGACAGAAGTTCATTTTTTGGAATTGTTGTATTAAGATCTTGTAAATCTACTTGTAATGCTGATAAGAATGATCCATGGATTAAAAATCAGTGAGGAGCTTTAGAGAACACAGCAAATAAAGGAAGACGGTAACCTTACACTTCAGATGTGGTAGGGGTATAATCTGCACAGCATACAAGATGAGCAAGATCCACATGGGTTAAGAAAAATTAGTCAGTATATTGTAAAGGTTTGCCTGAAACCTGGAAATTCTTTGAAAAGTCAATAAAGAGGGCCTTATCCTCAGCAGGAGTAAATGCATCAGGCAAAGCCCTTTTAGCTCCATCCACTTACAGCAGTTGAGAAACTGCCCCAGTGTTTGTAAAATTAATGGTCTGCTCTATATTGCTTTCATTTTTCTGCTGGTGAGCTGGAAAGGTAATTAGTACACAGCTGTATCCCCAAAAGTATTGTCTAATAGAACTGGATTTTGTCCTGCAGTGGAATATAAAAAATGCAGACAGAAGCTAAGAGAGAGGGGGTTTGATTCTCCACGTCCTTGACACCATCATGTATACTAGCACCAAATAAATGTAAACTACAATTTTCCGAGTTTGGTACACAGAGCAGAGAACAAAAATCTGGAAGACTGAAATGAAGGCACACATGGGAGGCGGAAAGGAAAACCAAGCTCTTCTGTAAACAAGCATTGATATTCCTGAATATTATTTAGCTAAGAAGCAAATAAAAATGTATACTCAATAAATGAGAAGAGGGAAGGATGCAGAGTAGAAAAAACATGAGGTACTTTATATTTTGGGATAGAAAAAAGTCAGACATGTAACTCAATAACACTGAAGTGTACTTGTATTATTTTAATTTTACTTTCAAAGTTAAAAAAAAAACAAAAAAACAAAAGCAATGAATATAAGCAATTAGCACAAGAAGTTTCTTTAAGGGGAAAAAAGAAAAAAGACACTGTTACTTCTAACTTGCTTGAGAGGTGAGCAATTCCTATCAAAGCAGGAAACAGTAAGTCCTTATCTCATAATTAAAGTGCTTGAGTAGCAAATACTAGAGGAATATTCTAAATGCCATAGTAAAACTGTAAGCTAACTAAAGCAAAATGGAAAATGCAGTATGGGTGTTCGCTGAACAAATCAGCAAAAAAAACAGCCACACACTTCTGAGTCAATTTTTGATGCACTGACCTCAACTGGATTGGGTATGTGCCCTAGTTTGCAAATCAAGCTTTTCAAAATAAGTGTGAAAAGCAGACTAGTGTATTCTTAGTGAAAGTGTTTTTATGTGGAACTGGTGTTTTACCTTAAATATGAAGTTAAGAATGGGATTTTCAACTCATGTTGAATTATATTAGGATTTAAGAGTCTGACTCTTTCAGTGTTTATTTGACAATCTCAAACTAATTATTGACCTGTTCTTTGTATCATAAACCTTTTATATATTATTTGCAAAATTCAGAGATACCCTTGCTCTCAAGAACACACTGTGATCATGCAGTTTGGCTCTGTTCTCAGCCATATAATTTGCTCATACCTTGAATAGTTAGCTGGAATTTGAAGATGTGTGATCTCTTTTTAATAGGGAAAAAATGGATGAAAAAATGACTTTTAAAATTTAATCTTGTTATTTTGAAAAAAATACATTGCTTCCCATTTCCCTAAAGACAATCGGACTGAAGCAAAAGCAAGTTCCCTCCCAAGAATTCTCCAAATTCTTCCTAGAAGGACCTTGCTGGAGGGGTCGCCTCAAGATTTGTGCTCCAAATGCTTCTGCCTGCAGAGTTTTCTTCTGTTGTCTAAAATCACAGCCAGCTTCTGACACTAGTTGGGTACAAATGCCCTCTATGTCAAATGAAACTCTACCTTTTTGTGTGTTTATTCCACCCACTTAAGAAATATCTATCTAGATTTCTCAGCTTCTGATTTTGCATGTGATCTATACTCTGGATGTTGGCTTATTTATAACAGATTATCTGCTTTTAATATTTATTTCTCTGAATTAATAATGTCTGAAACATTAGCAGCAGGGCTACGAGCAAGGGTGTGCAACATCTGCCCTACGAAGAAAGGTTGAGAGAGCTGGGCCTGTTCAGCCTGGAGAAGAGAAGGCTGAGAGGGGATCTGATTAGTGTCTATAAGTACCTTAAGGGAGAGAGCGAGGAGGATGGGGCTGGCCTCTTTTCACTGGTAGCCAGCGATGGGACAGGAGGAAATGGCCACAAACTGAAGTGCCAAAAGTTCCACAGGAACTTACAGAAAAATTTATTGACAGTGAGGGTGACAGAGCACTGGAACAGGTTGCCAAGAGAGGTTGTGGCGTCTCCTTCTCTGGAGATCTTCAAAACCCGCCTGGATGCAGTCCTGTGCCATGTGCTCTAGGTGACCCTGCAGGCGCAGGCAAGTTGGACTAGATGATCTCCAAAATTTCCTTCCAACCTTAAGGATTCTGTGTTTCTATGATTAGTTCCATTTCATGCAACTATCAGCATAACAAGGATATCTTCACCTATGATCTGTTTTCTGGATAATGTCTTCCAATGAGTGATTTAATATAAACTTTATAGAGAATGAAGGTGCATCTGGATCAAATGGTTTATTCTTCCCCCAAACTTATCTTGTCATTAACTGATTGACCTGTTAACCTGCCCTGTTCCTTATGTTTTTGACTTTTCAATATTTTCTTGTTCCAATGATTTCTTGGGAACCATACTTGAAAAGATCATGAAAAGAAAAATGGCAGGTATTCAGACCCATTGCACACTACAGTTGCATCAGGAAGGCTTGATCTAAGTTATTATGGGAAAAAAGAAAAGACTCTATCACTTCTATTAAAACAAATGGTATAGCCCTCTAATCTGAACACCCTTGGTCCTGGACATTTGATGCATTAAATTGTATCATATTTTCTGTAAAAATCTAGATGCCTATTTTTAAACTATTTTAAGGGGATTTGATCCTCAGTTACTACTGTCAATTGGATACTTACCTTCTGGAGACTTCTTTGAACATGGAAATTCCTTTGCTATGTATTACTATCCAAGTATATAGTTTTGGACTGTTACAAAAAGAAGTAATACAGACTAACAGTAAAACTTTAAAATAACAGAATCGCTGTCCACAGCATCAGATCATTCTTAAACTCCTTGATCTCAATTTATAAGCGTACAAGCACAGTGAGTATACTGGCATTTTAAAGTTTGTAACACCACAGCACATCCCTGTTGGGAGCTATCCACAGATATGGGAACAAAATTACAAAATGCAAAGCTGATTCAAATCAGCATATTAAAATACTCCAGTAAAATTCCATATAATCCTTTTCTTTCTTAAGAATCTTTTTGACTATAGGTCATGGAGTTGACATCAATAACTGGCATCTAGGACCATAATAGGTTTCTATCCTGTTAGTTCCCTCTGGATAGAGGTCATTCTTTTCTGTAGCACTGTCTTTCTCCAAAAAGCAGCTGGGAACTAATATCAAATGATCTAACTTTTTGTCAATTACCCATATAGACCTGGAGCTCTGGTCATTTACAAGTAAAATCTACATTTGTTTCATTGAGCCCTAGATGGAATCTGATTTGAATCTCTTTCCTTAAAGAGATATCATACACTTAGCTAACTGTTATAGTTCACAAAATTTAATGTAGCGTGTTTTGTATCTGATACACTAGAGGCAACTTTTCAAGTTCCTGCAGCTGCACAACCTAAATCTTGGCACAATCTCCTAATATATCTTAGACAGAAATATGACCCCATAAAAGTAGCGTATTATGAGCACTAAAGCTCTGCTATGTCTCAGTCAAAATATCAGTTTTTTTTATGGTAGTATTCTACTCAGTATTCATGGAATAGAGTGTGATTAAAGAATCACTCTGGCTCTTGTTATGTCGATTCAATAATTATTGTCTTTGTTTCCTTTAATATATGCAGAAAGTCTCATCCCACTCAAAACATGATATCATAAAGCTAAGATAATAGTAGAGAGAGACATCTTTCACAATGGTAGCAACAAACTCTTTTTTTTTTTTTTTTTTTTTTTTGCTGTATATCAATTATGTTCACCAAGTTATTCCAGAATCCCAAAAGTGTGTCTCTTCCACATTAGAAAACAGAAAAAAAAAAATCTTGAAACAACTAAGATAGACCAGGATAAATAAAAAGCTGCAAAACATACAAACAAATAACAGATCTCCTCTCCCCTTCTGCCCCTGATACCCAAAAAAAAAAAAAAAAAAAAAAAAAAAAAAAAGCAACAGCTTATCCAGGTACCTCCTTTCATGTTTCTGATACTGCATACAAGAACCCCAGCAGAAGGAGCATCCTACCTCAGTGTTGCACACCCTGCCTATATTACAGCCAGGGTAGCATTTTGAAACAATACGTGCTAAGACAGCAACACAGAAAATATCAAAGAAACTTGAAATGATAAGCGACTAAAATGCTTAGCTGATATTTAAAATGTAAGCTGGGATGTTTTATAAAAAGACACTGCTTCATAAACACACAGATTTCATATCCAATATTTTGAGTATCTTGTTTGATTACTGGCATTTCCTTTAGCTAAATTGGATTGATCATGGCGGTTAAGAAAAAGTGTTGTCTGATTCCTGTGTAATGAGGTTCTGATCCAGGAAGTCAAACAGAGTCCAAATGATGGCTCCTACAGCTGGTTGCCTTTTCTTTCTTCTTTCTCAGTATGTATTTTATGAGGTCGGGGGATGCCTGCAAAGATTCGACTCTTCTGGTGTCTTTTATTAATTACTCTTCTAACTACAGAGTTCTTTCTGCTCCAGATGTTTGTGAAGACTGATGCACACTAGGAATATCTTGTTACAATTAAACCACACAAATCAGTACACCCATCAATTACTGGGCTTGAGAGCTCTGTGTATGAGAGTTATCTGTATAGAAAATTTAACTGAACACTTCACTTTTTTTTTTTTTTCTTTTTTTTCTTTTTTTTTGATAACCATGTAAGGCTAAGGATTCATGAGATAAAATGTGGAAAGTTATTGTAACATACATATTTATACATACTGCATTCCCTTTCAGTACTAATTTTCTTTTATTAAAAAAGCAATTGACTGTGTCTGGTAAGACTATTTGTATTGATTTACAAATAATAAGAAAAAACAAATTACAGCAGTTTCTGAGTTAATTGCACCTTTGGCCCCATTTTTGACTGCAGTAAGGTTTTTCCAATTAGTCTTAGACACCTGGTCATCAACCTTCTGGGGCCAACACTCTTGTCCTAGACTCCTCTATGTTCCTCTTGTAGACTACTGACAAAAAATGCTAAGGACTAAGGATATTGTATACACTTTGACTACTCAGTGAGCATCGTGTCAGGTAAGCATCCACACTCTTTCTTCCACATTAAGTAATGATCTCTTAAACACCATCGGATTTTAAAAAAATAAAATTCTTACAGAGAAATTAAATATTAAGAGTATAAACACATCTAAACATGTCCTCTTTGTCTGTGAGCTGACAAAAAAATAAGATGCAGGCTTTGACAAGGTTAAGGCCAAATCCATAAAAGGATTTATGTGTCTGGATCCTCTTAAATAGACTCTAGTACACAGGGGAAAGAGTCAGATCTTGACATAAAAATCTTGCTTATTGCCGTCAGTAGTCACATCCTTCTACTGGGGTTCAAAGCCTGTTGCTCCTTCTTGAATGAAGAAACAAATAAGAATTGGTGTTATCAGAGAAATCTTCCAGCTCCCTTTCTATATTCTAATAATTAAAGAAAAAAAATGAACAAATTAGATCTAAGAGATTAAATCTCTTTTGTATTCACCAGTTTGGTTTTTTTTTATTTAATTTTCTTTTCTCTCTTTCACTGAAATAACAAAATTGCTTTGCAAATTGTTGTGGGGCCAATTGACAGTGTGGTACAACACAATGCCATTTTTGTCCCTTGTATTTGCACCAAAAACTTCTGTTACTAGGCTGATACCTTTCCCCTTTTCTGTGTTCCTCCCCTGCATGCAACACCTGGGGACAACAGGAGGTAACGTCTTCCTGGAGAATGGACAATAAATACTACTTTCTTCCTTCTGAAATAACATTTTCATGATAAGACAGCACTATACAAATGTTTTAAAAAAGTATAATGTATAATTAAAAACAACACACTAGAATAAACTAAGAATGGGGATATTTTTACGAGGATTAGAGAGGCAATATGAGTGTTGAAAGATCTTTCACATTTGCAACATTTGAAATGTAAAAAGTTAAAATAGATGGACATTTCCTAATACCCCTTCTGAGAATTCTTGATTGGAAACTATGACACCTTTCATTTCCAGAGCATGAGACAAACGATCAACCTTGAAAGGTTTTGTGGTTTTGCTCCACGTCAAAGGAAAAAAATAGCCTAGATTCATGCAAAATCTAAAAAGTGAAAAGATGGTCAGGAATGCCTGGATTTTGGAGGTGCTCTGTGCTAAAAAATCATGCTTTTATATGTATATATATATATACACACACATATATATATGCATATGTTGATATATAGCAAAGAGACTGACAACAAGCTTCAGCTTTTTCTGCCTTACTCATATGGATTTTATCACTATAATGAAAGCTGATTAGAGTCAGATTAGGTAACATCTAACTCAACTTGTTATTTTTGTTCGGTTTATCCCCAAACATTTGATTAAAAATTTTTGAAAGCAATCATCCACTAGAATGAATTTAGGGTTACCATTCTTTGTTATTGTAATCTTTCATCTAACCACGATGGGAAACAAGGCCTACTTCAGCTTTTTATCTATCAAGGTTTCTAACTTTAATTGCTTATAAAAACCATTCATTTAAATATCCATCAGATATATCAGCATTTATCATCTGCATTGGTAATATTATAATTAAATCTTAACCTCGTGGAAGGCTTGCCAAACAACTAATGTAACCCAAGATAATGCTGTAAGATTTCTTAAGTAATTTGGTAGTTTCTACACATACCCACAATTCACATTTGTACTAAGAAAATTTCCTAGACCTAAATTTTCCATTCCTACATTTTTAAAAATTAAAATAAGGCTGGAAAGCAAGGAGATTCACAATGTATGTAATCACTAAAATAATGTTACGTGATGGTATTGATTTTCTTACTTTTAGAAAAGTCATTCGAGGAATTTGGCAGTGAATGGAGATGAAAATTCTAGACAGAATTTCCATCTAAGGATAGAAACCTCTTATGTTCCAATAACTCTTAGAAAGACCTTGAGATTTCAAAGACACAATCTATTTTCACATATCTTGTAGCACTGACAGATAGAAAGGAATGAGATGGATGACAATTGCACCATGACTGACAGATTTTTCCTTTAGAAGTGTATCTTTTCCTTTCAGTTTCCTTGCTATCACTGGCTGAAGTGCATTGGATATGCAGTGAGAATGCAAATCCCAATACCCATCCCAATGCTTCACTGTCAGATGTGAGAGAAAGAAGTTATGACAATGTGCTGATTCAGAAAAGATCTGGCATGAGAAGTAAATATAGAAGCAGGCTGACAAATAAGTGCAAAAGGCATAACTGCAGGCTCTATTCTCTCTGTCCTGTTTGATTTCCTTTGAGACTTCTAGTATTAGTGGTATGTAGTGATTGCCCAAATTGCTCAGGATTAAGCCATTCTTGGGAGAAAATCTGTGACACTTACTCTCTGCATTGCTTACAAGCAAACCGAAGGATGGGTGATCTCTGTGTTCTGGTAACTCATTTAAAGACTGATTGGACCTTTTCATAATAGACTGAGGGTGTCCAGTTCCAGACGAATATTGTCATCACCGACCTACAGAAACAGGTTGTCCCCTATGTTTAGTCTTTCCTTATGTTAGATCCCTGAACTAATAGCTAGACTGACTTGAAAATAAGGAATGGAAAGTGCCGGACCTGTTGGTAGCCTAAAGATTGCTGCTTTCTCTTAAGAAGAAGTTGCCTCAAAACTCCTCCATCTGAGGAGGTGAGAGTTCCAGATGCTGCAAATGAAAGATTTAACACATAATACCTCATCTAGAAGAGGGGAATACAGAGAACTAGTAATGGGCAAAATTAATAAAAAGGTAACTGTTAGTATCCACAAATTTAAATTAATAATCTATTGAAGGTAAGTTAGATTAGTTGTGGATACGGTAACTCCTTCAAAGAGAAACAGCTGTAGAAAGCAACTGAGTTGGCTTGATCCTGCAGCATCCCCCTCATCAAGGCTTGGTCCCTGAGTACATCCAGGATATCTTTACAACCAAGCCACCTTTCAAAATCTCAAAAACCAGGATGCAGATGCAAACAGGCACAAAACGCCATGGGCAGCCTTGACCCTTAGACTGGAATTATTTACAGGGTTCACTGTGTATTCGAAAGGAAAAGGGCTGCATCATTCCACATATTTTTATCTTAATTTCAACAACTTTTTGAAAAAAGTAAATAAAATACTTTCTTTAGATCTCAGAACTACTGTTCAACGTAATTAAATATGCTTAGTAATCAGCAGGTATATATGATTGCATCTTGCCCTCAGTTATGTGACAACAACTTCCCCTCTAATTAACCAGGATTGCACCTGTGCAGGTAATGATACAATTGGGTCTATAATATATAATAAATACTCCATATCTTTGCCAAAAAATCATTTAGTTGCATAATTTAATGAATATTAAATAATTATTAGGAACATATTTACTGAAATTCAGTTGTTCAACATCTATCTTCATGCAAATTATTGTTACACTTCGATAAATATTCATACTAATCAGTGTGTATTTAATTAACATACAATAACTTTCTCATTAAGTCTAAGTTAAATCCTTTTCTGGTGGGGGGTGCATTTCATTTAAAGTGTAACTGGAAAGCTCCTTTTGGAACATTACATAATTAATCTTATTTTAGGTTCATGACCAAAAAAAAGGCAGCTGATGGCTATGAGAGATTCTCTTCCTCAGATACAAGTGAGGACTTCGATAAAGTATTTGAGCACAAAGTAAGGAAGAGTAATAAAAAAAAAGATTCTTAGCTTGCCTGATTTAAATGTTTGCAAATCTGTTTATTTGGAAATCACAAAATTTTCAAAATGAAATGACAGATCAGCACAATAACAATGTTACAAACAATTTAAAATTAATTGCAAATCAGGCTAAAGGTGAAAATTTGTCATCTTTAAAAACATTTAAAATAATGTAGCCTCTCTCCATTTTCCATTTCTTTTAATTTTTTTTTTCACCTTGTTCTTCTGCTTATTGCTTTGCTTGAATGGAGCTGTTCATAGAGCGGGTTAAATTCTGTGGTAGCCTGTGAAAATACAGACTGGCATGCTCTTTGGAGTTTACTTACTGCTGGGGATTTAAAGACAGCTTTGCATGAGGCTTAACGTGAACATTTCTAGACTATTCTAGCACTTTCCTTCAGCATCCAGCTGTGAGTAGGGGGGCTGCCAATTTTCTCTTTTTCTCATTGTTAGTTTGCTTTTGGAAGAAACCTAGATTTTTCTGTGGAGTAAATTCAGAGGTTTGCTATGTCTATGAAAAGCAGTGACTTTCACCTGATGATAAATTGAGACATTTTGGAGTTTTCTTTATGATGTGTAAAAAAACAACCCTCTCTTTGCCTCTTTTCAGGCAAAACAAAGACATTTCAAGATTTTTACAAAATGTTAAAAATGAACATATCCTGGAATAAACTACTAGATCATCTCAGTTTAAGGTAGTTTTCCAGTCCTCCTGGTTTGGAAGAATACATTTAGTTTATTGCCCCAATAACAGTGTCCTACACTCAAAACCATAGAATCAGTCTTTTTTTTTCATCATATAAAAGTAATAATTCATAGAAGTAGAGCAGCTTCTGCTGGAGGGAGATGAAAAATGCCAATGTCAGGAGAATTACCAACTTTGTGGTGAAGGCACTTTCCTGGGGATATCCTGGAGATTGAATTCTGTGCCTGCAACCCGTTGACATAAGGAGTTAATAGTATCTCCACTAGGAAACATCTATTCAAGGACATAATAGGTTAATTCAGAAGTTTTACCTTGTGTCTGAGGAAATCTTCTTCAAAGAATGCTTCACTGAAACTGATAAACATGCAAGAGGGCAACATTTTTGATGAGCTATCATTTTCTGACAAAGATAATAATTGGAAAATTTGCAAATAAATTGTAATAACATATTTTAAAATCACTTGCCCAAGTTCTGGTTTGTCCTCCTCAGAAGTTACCAGCTGTGCAAGCTGATGCAGGTGGGGAGCAATATCAAGCAGTGTGCAGATACACCAGGAGAAGCTGAATACTTGTATGTTGCTCCTAGGAGTATTTCTGTTTTTAGCATTATCACAAGTCTTGCACTGGCAAAAAGGGCTCCACTCCCTCTTCTCAGCCTGAGGCCTTGAGCTGTGAAACTTTGAATCTTCAGGTTTCTGTGTGTAGTACAGCAGACTGAGTGCAAAGCCTTGTGAAGGTCCTCTTCCACATAGCTTATAGCCTGCAGCTGGAGAAATCTGGAGATGAATAGGGAGAATTTGAATCATGTAGAAGAGATAACCAAGCCTGGATTTCATATTTTCTGGGCAAATGTTGAAACCACTCAATCAATTTATATAAAAGAAGTAGTACCAAGATCTTCCTCTGTTTAAAAAAAGATTATTTTAAAAAATAGAGTGAATCTAGGTCAGCATGAAAACTCTTGAAATAAAGGTCTATTCATTTTGAATTAAATTAATTTAGAATTCGAGGCACAATTCAGTTGTGCAAACATATCCATACAGCGACATTTAAAACACCATGGATTTCTACTGCTAGGTAGATGCAGGTAGATGCAGATGAATGGCCAACCTCTCGCAAGAAGAGCTCTTTTATATCAACAGAAGAGTGATACAAAATCCAGTTAATCTTTCTTCCAAAGGCAAGAAATTCTATGTCTGCTAATCCTTGTACCTTCCCCATATTTAGAAAAAGAAATAGTCAGGATAAAATGCTGCTTTCTCTGTGTGAATAAGACATTTTTGTTATAAGTTATTTCCTCTTTCAGGAAGTCAACTTCTAACTTCAGAAATTAGTGAACACATTATATATAATTTATATCAGAATTCTATCAGTTTACAAATCTGATGGTAGAAATATTTGTGGGGTGGGAGGGACTACAAGGGACTGTTCTTTACTAGCTCTCTGTATGCATGCTCTGGTAGGACATTAGAAATTTCCTTTTGCCATACCTTACAGCGGTGAAACCTATCTCACACTAAAGAGCACTAAGTGTTTACACAAAAAGAATTAGCATACAGTAGCTGGTTTGTTTTCAGTTTCTATACTATTGCAAAGCAGATTAACTTTTCCATGTTTGTAACTATAATGACCATCATCTAAGCATTTATGTACTCTGCCCCAGTGCACAGGCCCTATCCAGGGTTTTTTTTTTCTTTTTTTTTCTTTTCTTTTTTCTCTCTCTCCAATTAGTCATCACTCTCTCTCTCAAAGAGGCCATGAAAGCTGAACTTCAGGGATGTGGATCTCCTGTATGTCTTTTTTCATTTCTCAAAATTATCTGTACTCAGCAAATGTATGCTATCTCCCTCTTTTAATATTGAAATAATTTAAATTGAAAATAAACTCATGAAAGACCAAATGGATTCTGTATCATTCTCAGAGTCTGATTTTGGATACCCTCAGGTGAATAGGAGAAGATTTTTTAAGTGCAATTCACTGTATTATTTATAACAAATTTCCCTTAGAGACCTTATCCTATGGATTTTACAGAACAAAGATGTTATGTGTTTTCCACTGTATTTTACAGAAGAGATGACAGAAGAAAAGTCGATGAGAAATAAAATAAGGCTAATTTAAACTATATAACAAGTATAAAAGGAGTATGGAAAAATGCTTGTGCAACTTAGGAAATGAACTTCATAACTCATGCAGACTACTGCTTTTGAGCTACTTTCCTTCTGCATCTTAGTAAAATGATTACGACTTTTTTTCTCTATATTTATTATACTTTATCTCCTTTTGTGCAGGAGTGTATGTGTATATGCAGAAGGACTTGCATTTGTGTGAGGGTTTATATATTTACATATGCAAATAGCAATCACATACCACCAGTTTTTCCTCCTTCTTGAATCAGTGTGTTATCGCTTCACCAGACTAACAAATTAAAAACAATTTCCAATTTCTTTCACAAATATCTAGTAGCTAAACATTATTAATGTATTTGTCGGACCGGCATAAACTCAAAAATTGCTCAGTTAGGGAAGAAGAATATAAAGCATCGATTGTTTACAATCAAGTTTTGTAATCTGTGTTTTCTTCATGGAGGTGAAAGTTTATCTCACTCTACAACAGCAGTTATAATTCCACCACAACTATTCATCAAAACCAGTATTTTGGAGCTGCAAATCATCAATTTCCGAGGCTACAAAGTAAGCAAGCTGCTGGCCTTTCCTTTAATACCCTCCTTTAAAAAAATAGCTGCCAGCAAGTCATGGGTTTATCTCATATATGTGAGAGTACTCCAATAAATCTCTTCTGCTTGAAGCAATCATAGATTATGAGGCTTTTATAATCATGAAATAAGCCCAATAGTCCACTGGTGTTCTCAGAAGATTGAAAATCACTGGGTATTACTCTCTTTGTATAGATGTATGAGCCTCTCATTTCTCAGGGGCTAGTGTTACATTTCGCCATGCTGTTTGTACGTACCTTGTATATCAGAAATGTTTCCTACAAGTTGGGAAACACTGGGGTGTTTTGTCAATTTCTGACATCTTTCCCTTTGAAAGAATGAAGTGCTCTGCAGCTGTTTTAACTCTCTAAAATCATTCTTTTTTGCTCTCCTTTCTTTTTCCCCAGGTACAGGATAATCTTCTATAAAACAGTATTTTGAAATGCTTTGACACTGCACAAAGAACATGAAAGCCATTGGAATGAAGTCTATGAAGGAGGTTTATCTTAATTCTCTCTTGGAACAATTATGGTGATTAGATAAACTGATACTTTTGTCTCCTTAGAACCACAATATTTGTAGAACAATGATTAGAAGGAGTTTCTTTATGGAAATAGATCTAAAACTATGGTTTTAATGACATTCTTAGCAAAACATTTGTGCTATAAGCAAGATAATGATGACAGATATCAAGGTCAGTGTAATTACTTTCTATATTTGGATTAGTATTACCCTGAGTGTTACACACAAACTATCTACAAGCATCAATCTGTTGCTATCCTTCCTTTGGAATGGACTTTTTACATTATGAAAATGAATGCGTGTTCCAAAATAAGAATTTAATTCCATTAAAAAAATGTTCTCCTCACATTTGTCTTGTTAAACCCCGAAGGTGCTGTATAAAAAATAAGGAAAATGTAGAAAACAAGAAGTTGGCTTTCAAGCTGCAAATACTTACACTCTGAAATGCAGATTACAAAAGTGAATGTTCTCCAAGAGAGATCTGGATTGCAGAAACTAGCTAGAATTCAAAAAGGAATTGGTTTGTCAGGTCCCTATTTACATTTTTAATACTCCTGAAATTAATAGATAGCTATTTGCTTTAATCTTTCCATATCAGTCACAAACTGCTTGTACATGTTGTATCATAATCATTCTGATACGAATTGAATTTTATTTAAGTGGCATTCAATTTCAAATTTTCAAGTCCAAGTTGTTGGATGGTAACTATGTTTGGGGTGATATGAAAACCTTATGTAAACAGTATTTCAGAAACAGACATAAATCTTGACTGGATTAAACCAACAAAGGTAGTTGGGTGCTGGTTCAAAGGCACAGATCAATGGAAATTATTTCAAAGAGAAACTTGAATGATCCTCTGAGCTGTGAGTTAAATGTAACATGGTAACAAATGACAAGGTCAGTAAATGAGTCCTAATCCTTTGGATTCTTTGTTATAATGCTACTGATATCTGAACACAGTAAACTTGGTCCTCCCCTTTAACAGGTCTTTTGAATTACTTGTCTTTGAAATTACTCATTTTTTCCTCCAGCTGTGTCGCAGTGTTCAGCTGAGGCTATAAATAAACAGCTCTTTCAAATGTCATTGGCGAACATCATCCCTTGCATTGATCAGGGAATAAAGCTTCCAAGTTTCTACTGCATGGTGATCTGGATGTTCCCAACCAACCCAAAATGTGTGTAGCTTATGATAATTCAGTGTGAACGCTCTTGAGTCCATCGAGTTTCCCAGCTTCTGTATCATCAGTCACAAATTTAAATCTTTTGGCATTTTCATGCGGTAAAGTCATGATAAAACGATTCTTAAGCTGCAAAGTGAAGGAAAAAAATACTCTTTTTCTCAGTGGTGACAGCTTGTCTCTCCCTATTTTTCATCCAAACAAGTAGAACGCTGTAAATCCTGTCCAGAAGACACAGACTGGAAGAATTAATCAAAGGTTTGTTTATGAGCTGTTTGGAGGAGATTAAATGTTGTGTTGACAACACAATTTACAAATTATCTATCAACATCAACAGAAGCATAGTACCTGATCCTAATGTCAAGGAGAGCAGATTTGAGCCATGACTGACGAGCTAAGCCAATGTGGCAACCTCCAGACTGGAGTCTCTGAAGATAATCCTCAAAATTTTGTATTTGTACCTGAGCCTGTGTGGTATCTTCCAAATCCTTCCGTCATGAATGGGGAATGCTCACAGTGGAGCTTGACAGGGTGAATGGTGAATGTTGGAGTGGATCATTTCAGTCAGTGGGGCCAGTTTCTCAATCTGTGGAGAAACCCATGTACCTTGAAGCCCTCCAACTCCCTTTGCATAGTAGTTTGGTGCTAGTGAATGTACAGAATTTTGATTACATTTTTTGCAAGAATTTAGGTTACATTTTTGCAAGCAATTTCATGTAAAAATACATATACATAAAAGATCTCTACTTATTAAGGAAATGCTGGAAGTATTAGCCAGCAATGCACCTTCGTGATGAGGAAGGCCAAGAGCCTCCAGGGCTGCATTAGAAAGAATATTGTCTGCAGACTGTGGGAGGTGAACCTTGCTCTCTACTCACACCTAGTGGGGCCACAGGTAGAGTGCTGGGTCCTGTGCTGTGCTTCCCAGCACAAGAGAAACACATACTGAAGGAAGTCCTGTGAAGGGCCATGAAGATGATCAAGGGACTGGAGCATACAATATATGAGGGGAAGCTAAGAGAGCTGGGACTGTTCAGCCTGGATAAGAGCAGGCTTGGGGAAGGTTGGGGGAAGAAGAGTGTTCTTATCAATGTTATTAAATATCTGACGGGACGTTGTAAAAAGACAGATTCTGACTCTTTTCAGTGGTAGCCGCTGATAGGACAAGAGGGAATGAGCATCGATTCAAATACAGGAAATTCCATTTTAACATATATTTTTTGCTGTGAAAGTAGCCAAACACTGGCATAGGTTGCCCAGTTAGCTAACGGAGTCTCCAGCCTTGGAGATACTCAAGACCTGACAGAACATATCTTGAGCAGCCTGTTCTAGGTGACCCTGCTCAAGGAGGGAAGTTGGACTAGATGATTTCCAGAGGTCCTACCACCCTTAGTATTTCTGTGATTTTGTAAAACTTTTTTTCTTGTCTTGTGTTTCCTCTGTATTTCATTAAACAAATACAAAGCCTTGGGAAAAGCAACCCTTGTTTTTGACATAGGAAATACATTGCTGAGAATAAGAAACATCTGTTACTAATAGCTGAGTATAATACTGAACATGAACATTTCCTGTTAACAGGCTCTCCCCAAGATTTTACCTCTCCTTCCCCACTTGTTTCACCTCTGATTCTTCTGTCTTTTGATTACATAGTTACAATGCAAAACAAAATGGAAATTCAGGTCATAAATGGAGACTAAATAAAGTGAGAGA
Source organism: Tinamus guttatus (assembly GCF_059628265.1). NCBI lineage: Eukaryota > Metazoa > Chordata > Aves > Tinamiformes > Tinamidae > Tinamus > Tinamus guttatus. The sequence goes on from NW_028288586.1 coordinate 2,969,730, forward strand.
TATTACCACAGTACCAACAAAGAATTACAATGACTATTAAAAGAAGAAGTAAAACTATACATGTGGTGTTTGAGAATGTTTTCTGCATGTTATACAAAATACATACTTGTATTCTATTACATAGCATGTTCATTCCATGGTGGATCCAAGTGTATCTAGTGCTGCATTTTTATGTTCTCATCTTGGTATTTGATTAATACAGTAACAAATAATTTCCTAAACTGTCACTGGGTGAAAGAGTGGCCTTGGTACAAATTACTATCAAATTCAAATTGTTTCTCCATGTCTAAAATGTGATCCCATTTCTTTAGGGTAGTGCACTTGAAATACTCCCCAAGTTCCCCAGTTCTAATAATTGTGCCCTCTATTGTCTTCAGACACATTCCAATGGAGTTACTAAAGATTTATTGAAGTGTTTCAATAAAACAGCATCATATCTTTCTGAGAAATAAAACTGTATGCTTTAACAGGCATAAGATGGAGAGTCATCTTAAGGGTATCTTTGTAGAGAAGGGGTAGCAAAAGACCACATTTGTCTCTAGTAGTAGTCCATGATCAGAGGGACAGAACAGCTTGTGGAGAGAGATGATGACAGGACTAGTGTCAGTAACAAAATCAACAGGTTTTTCTGAGTTTTGTGAGTCTGCGTTTTAACAAAATCATTGCAGTTGACTATAGCCTTGAAGATGATGGACAGGATTGGCCTCATTAGAGAATTTGGATGATTGTGAGAATTGAGTGTTTATTAAAGAGAGAGAAGAAAAGAAAAATTGTGCAACTTGGTTTGCTTCATTGTCTGGACATTACTATGTTAACAATGTGGGACTCATTAAAAATATTAGTGCTTGAGAATTCTGCAGTATTCTGTAAATTGGTTCATTCAAGAAGTGCTGTTTCTCATTGCTTAACTTAATTCATTTGCAGGAGGTGCTGTATTTCTCATTGTTTAAGTCAATTCATTTACATGTGTTGAATACTCCCATGCTACAAGATGCTTAAATTGTGAAAAATAAGCCCTTTCTTCGTGTTACTGGCAATGTATTGCAAGCAACAGCATACAAAATAAGCCATGATGCAAATGATTTCATTAAGTTATTAGATTCTTAGAGATTAATATTAACAACTGACATTGCCCCGTATGACAATTGAAGCTTTTCATTGCAACAGCTAGTTTTAAAATGGACTGTTGTTGTTCTTCTTATCGTTTAGTACCAGATGTGAGTAGTCAGAAAAGCATGTCCTCCAACCAACAGCTGGGAACCCCAGCTTCATAGATAAGAGGGGTTGTGTTAGTTCCAACAAAAAATGAAATGTCCTGAAAAATTTTCTGGGAATAATGGGATCTATATAGAAATGTAAAGGACAATTTAGCAAATTTGTACAGCCATTAATCTTATGTTTTAAGCTCATCTTAGAAAATGTGGACCTAATTCAGCTTTGCTGTAACTTATGCTTTCTTTCAGATTTCTGAATAATCATACGTGGATATTCTTTGTCATTACAAAAATATTAAATTCAATGATCAAAACACTGAAAATAATTGGTTCGAGCCAAAGTTTTCATAGTAAAATATTGTTATTTTAGGGTGTGGAAATAGATGTGTGCAAATCTTTATAACAGGAGATAGTATAAAAAGACATCTACTGTACATTTCTATTTTCTGCTTATTTTTGAAAACCATAGAAGTTACCTTCACCATAATTTTAAGATTTTAGAGAACAATTACTAGCTGCTGCAACTAAAGTCCTTGGAAATGCAACTACTTACACTGAGGCTAACTCTTACCAGTTCCCCTTTCTCCTCAGGAATTGTGACAACTGCTATAACACATTTTTGCTCCAACCATGTTGGTCTAGCTCCAGCAATGGGTTTTTTCTCCCTGAGTGCTTGTAAAGAGACACTAGATTATAGTTTGAAAATAAGAAGCCTTGGTAAGGTTGGGTAGCGCACACCTTGCAAACTGTTTCTGAAATTGAGCTAATAATAATTTCAGAAGTTAAGTTTTTCTATTTGTATAAGTTTTATTAATGCTCTTCAGTAACATTTTGAAGAACTGGGATGAGAACAAAGGTAGGTAATTGCAGCTAATGATGTGGTTCCTGGAGATGGTTGCTGAGAGGGTGTTTATGCAGACTTTATTAACTATCAGTTCCTGGGCACACTGCTGACTACTAGGCATCTGTGAGTTACTTTGCAGTATCATGGTGGAGCAACGTGTTGTGATGAAATAGTCAGTCTGAATTCACCCTTTTTTTGAAAATACTAACTTGAAAATCTTAAATAGTTCCAAAGTGTGGTCTGACAGTATTAAATGAGAATAGGAAGTTGCTAGACAAAAAGAGAATGCATAAAGGGCAAGGTATTTTCCTGATACTTGTCATTCTTTTTCACACTTAAAACAAAACTGGGATCTGAAACGTGGCTGTGGTCCATTCCTGTGAGCAGTGTGATGTGAACAAAGCTCAGCACAGCTTTGCGAAAGGAGAGGATGGTGTGCACTAAAAAGCAGAAAACTGAAAATTGCATCAGGACGATGTGATTGTTTCACACCTCATTCTCACTCATGGCTGTTAAAAGGAATTGTAAAGGAAAGCTGGGATGTCACTTTGCATTTTGGAAAAAAAATGAAGCTTAGAGGAAAGAAACAGCTGGACCAAGCCCTGAATCATGATTGCAGCTGGAAATAAAACCAATTTTTTTTTTTTTTTTTTTTTTTAGTTTTTGTATAAATCAGTAAGCTTCTGGAATTTGTGTGTTAATAAACGAGTACTGGGAATATGTAGCAAAACACAAAACTAAAGGTCAAGTATGTTCTAATTGCTAAGAAACGTATGAATTGTCTACATTTTTACAAATCCTGATGTGAGGGCTTATGCAGGTTACCACCAAATCTCTTTACTGAAACAAGTGTTAGCTGGGTTGCAAAGTCCTATAGTTTGGAAAGGTGCATATCTGTATATCTCAATAGCCTTTATAATAAAAGATTTTTTGTTACTTTCTTTTAAGAAAACTAGTAGCTTTGTCATTTGTGACAATATTTGAAATTCGGCAATAAAAACAGTCCTCAAGCTATAGGATTGCCCTGTCTTTGTCTGTTACATGAATGGACATTTGTGTTTACCTGAAGTATAAATTTCCATTTTTTATCTCTTCTTTTTAAGGGAAAAATCATCATTTTGCACAAGTAGTGTGTGACTTTAACCATTTTAAAGGTTTTTGACCCCCATTAGTTACCAACACAACAGTACCTAAAATGTCAGGAATGGTACTGATTCTTGGGAATAATGGGAGTGCACAGCCAATCTGGTTGGTCTTCTGATCGCCACCTCTACCTGATCTTTTTGTGCTAGCAGTCACTTTCATTGTCATCTGATACACCTAATACTAATACTAATACTAAGCTAGTTCCTATAGTTCAAATCTGTGTTGTGGTTGAGGGGTTGGGGAAAAGAATTTCATCATTGAACATAATGACAACTGAAAAAAAATCTACATGAAAAACTTATGGTAAAAAACAGTTATTTGTTTAGTGAATGGAAGCATTAGAAATGACGTATTTATGGTTGTCAAGCATCCTTGATGCAGGCCTCATACACATACAGCGATAGACATAATCACGTCCAGAGAATTCCTGCCTCTCTCTATTCCAGTAATGCAGGGAGGTGGAGCAGAATTAAGATTGTAAGGAAGATGGCATGTCTGGCATTTTTCGGCTGTTTAGTTTTGCAGCACTTCTTCTTTTTTTTTTCTGCTGATTAGAATAATTATGAAATCTGTTTTACTTATGCTCCTTGCTCTTTGTATAGGAGAAAAAAAGAAGGTGAAAAAAGTCCTGCACTCCTTATTCCTCGCCTGTGTTTCAAGAGCTCCATTCATGGACAAAGATCTTCTGGTGAAGAGGAGCTCTGAGGATAGAAGCTTTTGATTGTGCATTTTAGAGAGAGGTTATTTCTTCCATAGCACTTTGTTAACAGCCTGGCACACTTCAAATGGCATGGCAATACAAACGAGGAAAATAAATCAAAGGCATGGTGGGAAACTAAACTGTTTGGGTATAAATTTTGCCTTTGGTTGCTATAAATGCGGGAAACTAAAATGGATGTCAGGAATGCGGTGTGAGTATCCACAAGAAGTATTCAACCTTTAAATTATTCATTGCACACAGCAATTAGTTAGCAACAAATGTTTCTCAACCATTACCCATACTGTAAAATAATTTTTAATAAACTAAAAGGAATTGCAGGATGCCCAGTCTGTTATGTTCCCATTTTAGGCATGTTCTCCAAAAATACTCACAGAAATCATTACAACTAAAAAGCATTACAACTCATTACCACAGAGAAGAGCCAGGGCTTTTTATACCAAGGTGTTCATTCAGTCTATGTCTGAGGTACATTAACATAAATGGAAACTATATGGATTTAGTGAGAGGAAAATGCAGGCTGCTTATTCAATATTTCAAAATACTAATGAGACCATTTCTTAATAACATCCACCAGTCATGATTTGCATTTCTGTCTCTAAACCTATGGAGTTACTGGTGCAGCAGCTAAGAAAAAAAGAACTCTTCAGCTGTTCATGCTGGGATACAAACTATGCATTTAGAGATGCATTATTTTTGTTTCCTGTAGCTTTTTCAGCCTTCCTCAGACTGAGGGCATGTTCAGTGCGCTGAGTATAGTATAGTAAATCCTAAGATACTTAGTGAATCTCAGGATAAAAAGGGGAGCTTGTGCACAGTCTACTACAGGCTCAAAGCAGCGCAGGAGTTTAATAGTAAGGATGATTATCCCATCGTGTTTCACCTGGTCTGGCTCTCCCTAGTGCAGGGCTCCCTGTCCTCCAATACGCACTAATGCAGTCAGCCATCCAAAGAAATGCTTTGACTTCAAAACTGGATTTGAATTTGACTTCTCTACTTCTGCCCTTTACATTATTTTTGTAATACAAATCAAGTGACCCTATTTAAATTAGAGTACTATTTTTAGTAAAAAGTAATTTTAAATAAATTATTAACAAGAAACGGACTGTATGTCATACATTTATATGAACTGAAGCCAATCATACCTACAGAACCTGAGAAGAATTATTTCCTAATTACTTTTAAACAAGAAGAAAATGTGTGGAAATGCTTAAGAAGAGAGATAGTTCCAACTAAAAATAATAATTTAGAATGCTGTTAATATTAGTTGTACCTATCTACTTTGAGAATAGGTCAAATATGCCCTTGATAGCTTTGACAAAAAAAATGCAGGAACTGCTAATATGCCAATACAAATCAAATTTGCTGTTCAGTTATCTAAAGCACTAACCAGTAGTGTACTGAAAGGACTCCTTTTTCATTCTTTCACACCTGACTTTTCCTCTCCTACTTTTTTTTTCTTTTTTTTTTTCTGTTTCTTCTTTACCTAATTGAAATTTGAGGTCTATGAAATCAGTTATAAGGATACAGCCCTAGACCTAACAAGCTTATAGTCTTATTTAAAATAAACTCTAGCAGGAGAATGACAGCATGAGGAAAGAAAAGACTAAGGCAAGACTCTGTCTGAACACACATATGTATTACTTCTCTATGCACAATTTTGATGGATCTTTTTCTTCCCTTTTAAAGAATAAAGATACACATGATAAAGAATCAGGATCTCTGTTCAATGGGAGGAATGAAAAACTGAATCTGTCAATAGCAAAAGAAAAAGCCCTTCACTATCTCAGTCCAGGGGTTAGATACAAAGTTATGGACTAATTTTATTTATTCTGCTGTTCAAAGGTATCAGAATGGGTGTTCAAGGACTCAGTTCACACATGTGAGAGCTATTTTGTCTACAGACCATGCTTTCTTAGTGGTGGACAGAGTGTTCAGTTGTTCAGTTAATTACAGACGTGCTACTTCTGGGAGCTATCCTAAGCACTATCTTCTACAAACACTTTGTAAACCTCACCCCTTCAATCCATAAAGTACTCATGCCACATTTTAAAGATTCTGGGTTTTTAAGAAGAAACGGGGCAAGGAAGACTAGTTTTAAGAAAATATTTGATGGGTTGATAAAGCTCTGTATCTGCCTCCTTCTAGATTGCCATTCCATAACTGGTGATGTAGTTGTACTTCAAGTCTTAACTTAACTCTAATTCATATATCCAAAAGGATGTGTAGGTATCAACAGAAGGAAGGACATCTTAGCCTAAGCCAGCTACTCCAGAAAGAGACCTTTACAAATGATTTAGGTGCTTTAGTTAGATGCCTTTTCTTAGACGAAAGAATTCCATATGTTCTAGATCTCCACAAAAGGGATATGCCACTGTTCTGTGAAAGGAATTTCTGATAGGAAATTTTAGATCCATAGTAAATTTGTTGACTTCCAGAAGAGTGTGCTATAGCTAATTAAGTCAGCAGGAAGTAATTTCTCCCTAACCAGTTCACCAGCATCCAATGGTGTGGAATGATGGAATTCTAATTAAATATTAAAAATGAAAAGAGAAAATCTGTGCTTAGTAAAACTTTTCTCTGCAGTAGGCCAAGATATATAAATTAATAGATTCTAAATCCAAGAGGGACTATTATGATAATCTGCTCATGACTTCTTAGGTAACATAAGCTAAAGAGCATCAGAGTTTTTGCTTTTAGTCAGTTACTTGTTCTGATCCCAGAAGTTCTTTAAAAAAAGATATCTGACTTTGATTTAAAGACTTCTAGAAACAGAATCTACCGTATACCTTAGAATATTGCTGCAATGATTCGTTACCTTCATTCTTAGGAATGTGTGCTATATTGCTGGACTTATTTTTGTCAAAATTTAGCTTCCAGGCATTTGACATATTCACATCTTTATCTCCTAGTTTCAATTGCTTTCCGCTATCAAATATGCTTGGCTCATACAGACACCAGATTGAGTTACCACTTGAACAACTGAATACATGAGTTTTAGGCAGCCATTTTGAAGTGAGCAATAAACTGAAGGTTTTGTGATAATTTGTGCTCTTCATATTTTTTGTGTTGTTTTGAACCAGAAAGTTAAGCATGACATTACACACTGCTGGACATGTAACCACCATGTAACCACCAGCATTAATTTAAAATTGACTTGAATTTTGTTAGAATTTTCCCTATTTAATGGTTTTTTTTCTCCTTCTCTATCAAGCATATAGCTGTTTTAAAATGCATAGTAAATGCTATACACAAAAAAATAGCAGTTAATGTCTTAAGCTCATTTTTTCTATACACATTTAAAACATTTTACTTTTTATATTTTCAATAAAATGATGATGAGTGAGAACATTAGGACCATGTTATTACAGAGAATAAATTTTATAGGTATGTAGGTTCCAGTGGATGTTTCAAGTGTTCAGGAAAGCTCTGCATTGTGTGTATGATGAAGAGATACTGATTTTAAAAGTGAGGTTCATTATACTTTTAGAAATACTTTAAAGACTTGAGTAAAGGAATTCCTGTAGAAGTTTGGTTGTTGGTGGAAATGTATCTATTATCTGCTAACAAATAATTGAATGATATTTAAGCCTCAAATTCAGTCTTCTGGGCTCTTGAGAGATACTGGATTTGGTAAGCGTTCATAACTAAATATTCTACAGCAGTGCTTATAGTATGTAATGAATAACACTAAGCAGTGATAGCTCAGGATTGTCCATACTCCTTTAGGGAAAGTTTTTCTCAATTCATTCATCGTTTCTCCCAGCCTTTTACAGTGACACCATAAAAATCAGCCGCATTTTGTGTTCAAAAAAAAGGTTATAAAAAAAAGTCTTGAATGTTAGATATGTTTAATAAATATCATAGCTCTATGAATATGGAGTATATGAGTTTATCATATCTAGTATAGAAATATTCAAAAGGGAACAAGACCTGTCAAGTCAAATAGAAAAGCAAAGTGTCTGTCCCCGAGCTAGGAAATACCTTCAGAAATACAAATTGTTATTTGGATTTTTGTTTGTTTGTTTGTTTTCATGCTGTCATTTCAGGAGTCTATTCCGGGAACAGTTGAAGAAGGAGGCACTAGGGTTTTAATACATCTATTTAATAGCTTTTTGTGAAGCTTGTCTTCCAGCACTGTTACTGCTCTGTTTCTCCTTTTGATTATAGATACCTTGATTATCTAGCAGGAGCAGGAGACTAACAGAATTATAGATCATGTCCCTCAGATATATATATTGGCAAATGACTTTCAATGACTTTATCAAACCAAGGGGAATTTTGAGTGAGCAATCTCTTAAAAAAAAGAAAAATGATTAAAGCCTATATGAGGTTTCTGAAGCATAAAGTTTTTTAAACTTGTCAAAACCTTCTACTCATTTTATAATTTTAGATATCTAATAGTCATTATCTTAACCTTGTAATTTGTATGTTCAGTAAAGCATTTTTTTCATTAAAAAAAACAGGTAAACATAAAAGCAACCATTACAATATTGAGATATTAACCTCCTAAGTGTTGTGTAGGGATGTAAGTGCAAGGTGGTCCCTGACGCAGACATGCAGGTCTATGTATGAGCTGCCTGAAAGCAATCTTTCTTTACAAAGAAACTGGAGAGGTAACAACACAGGGAATGTAGAATTTGCAAAATATCTTTCTGATTTTTGTAAAACCTGAAGTTATTCATTCTGTTCCGGAACTCATCACAGGTGAGACGAGTTTGCTGTTTCAGCTGCAGGTGATAAATTTAATAAAGATAATAGAATTTCTTACTGAAAGAATGAAGCTATGGAGCTGGTAAGCAGTAAACAATATCCACTCATCCACTGGATGTGTGGAGAGTAAATGAAGATAAAGGGAAAGCATCTAATAGCTGAAGAAACAAGAAACATAAAAGTCAAAGTTAATATAGTTTGTCTCACAGCTGTAGAGTAGCTTAGTAGTCACTGAAAAAGATCATTAATTTTAATGCAACTAAATATAATTAATAAGGCACCCCAGGAGCATGTGTTGCTGAGAAGTAATGTCAGCCCTTGGGTGTGACCTGTTGTGTGATATTATCCCTGCATAGCTCATGTTCTATGCTCCTCCTGAGCTAACAAAATTAGGTATTCTTTGTAAAGCCAACTTTGCTAACTTTTTATTGACTTTCACCCCATTGTGTGCAACATTAGTAAGACAATCAGTACAAATGTGAATAAGAACATATACAATAAACTGATCACAAACTGAATGAGTTAGTACTAAAAGGGCACATAAAACAGAGTTCAGAGTGTGGTGATAAATGGGGCCGAGTTTGGTTGGAGGCCTGTGGCCAGTGGGGTCCTGCAAGGGTCAGTACTGGGCCCAGTGCTCTTCAAGTTGCTCATCAATGACTTGGACGAGGGCACAGAGTGCACCCTCAGCAAGTTTGCAGATGATGCCAAACTGGGAGGTGTGGCCGACACTCCTGAGGGACCTGGACAGGATGGAGAGTTGGGCAGAGAGAAACCTCATGAAGTTCAACAAGGACAAGTGCAGGGCCCTGCGCCTGGGGAGGAATAACCTCAGGCACCAGTACAGACTAGGGGTTGACCTGCTGGAAACCAGCTCTGCAGAGAGGGATCTGGGAGTCCTGGATGACAACAGGTTAACCATGAGGCAGCAATGTGCCCTTGTGGCCAAGAAAGCCAATGGGATTCTGGCCTGCATCAGGAGGAGCGTTGCCAGCAGGTCGAGGGAGGGTATCCTACCCCTCTGCTCAGCTCTGGTGAGGCTGCACCTGGAGTATTGTGTGCAGTTCTGGACTCCACAATGACAATACTTAAAAATACCTAAATTTGGAATCTTCCCTGACAGCAGTAAAACCAGGTCAATAGAACATAATGATTAATTGCCTTCTCTAAATGTATGTATATGTTCTGAATTTTTCCAACAATTGTAATGTGAAAGAACTCTCTGCAAACGAGATTTCTGAAAGAATTCAGATTTCAGCTTTATCTTTCAAACATCTGTCGTACTTGTGATTCTTGTTCATTGATACATTTGATTGTAGCGACAATCTCCTTCAGCAGTCATATGGTTATGTTTCATTTTCTCATCATTAACACATCTGTGCTTCACTGCGAATGGCCTATCTGTGCCAGTGGCACATTACATCCACTCCATTCTGGCAGACTACAAAATAAACCTCTTACAAAGGTTTTTGAAGATTTGAACAAGGTACATAGATAACTGGGCACATTTCTGTGGAATGGATCATGCTAATCTTGCTGAGACTCAGAGTAATTTATTATGACTCAGACTCAGACTCATTTATTATGACGTAAATTGTATGAATGTGCTTACGGCCTTAGGCAGGATGATCTCTTACAATAGCAAATCAAATAATAAATAATTGTTTCTGGTTTAAAAATAAGGAATTCATAACAGTACCAAAGGTTTAAGCTTTACTTTCTACTAACAGAACATCTCCTTTCCTGTTATGCTTAAGAAATCATTGGAAAGAATCAAATCTCTTTTTATCTGGAGATACCATACTCAGAAGATACTCTTTTTGTAACAAATGAGGTGACCAATTGTCCTAGTTTTTCCAGCAAAGATACAGTGTCCCTATATTCTTTCTTTTTACATGAGTCACATATTTACATGAAACACTCTAGACTGTGTTTCAAATTCCTATCAAACATCATAGAAATAGCAAATCCATCATCTTATCCTTCCAAACCCTGTAAGAAAATATATTGTCCTGGAAGAGGAAGGTTTGGGTCTGCAGATCTTTGCAACAGCTTTTAAGCTTCATGCAAACTAAATATGTTGTGAGAAAAACAACAACAGTCTCCAAAAAACAATGGATGGTTTTAAAAAAACAAATTAAATAAGATATCTGCCACAGCCTTCACTACATATGTCCACTCAGGCAGTCTGCCAAGAGTATTTAAATATAATAGTCATTCATCTATAGACCTGTAACTGATACTTGCAATTATGTAATGCTTTTAATGACTCTGTTTACCACATACGTAGTCCTTATGGCTTGCAGTTGTAGAAGGAGGGTGTTCCCTATTGATACCTGCCAGTGAACAAGAAAACTGGCCAAGAGCTGATTTAAAACTCCAGCTACACAGGTGCGAGGAAGATACCTGGAAGTATCAAAATGAAATTGGGGTCATACTAATAGGCATCAAATAGAAAAGACTAAATATGCCAGGTCTTATTTTCATTTCCAACATGCGAAAAATTGGCTATTACATTAAAATTTAGGTTTGCGGTTAAACAAATGTTGTCTCTTTTGCCAAATGGAATGAGAAAGCAACTGCAGCTGGCTGCAGCTGACAGGCTTGTGAGTAGAGTGGCTGGGCTGAGGAGCCAGAAACTACCATGAGCACCTGAGCAGGAAAGTGGCCTGGGCAGTGAACATTTCTAGAGATTTATTTGAATGACACTAAAAAATTGGGAGACTGAAAAACAGGTGTGAGGTTATTACTACTCATTCATTACTACTTACCCAAACATTAGCTTTGTCATCTCCTGTGACATGCACCTTTATTCTTAAAATTTATTTGGGGTAAGGACACCCTCCTTTTTGAAGGTGAGGAGGGATAGAGGACACAGTCCTTGTGAAATGGAATTATTACTTACGTAGGACACCTCAAGCAATATTTCATTTCTATAGGCTTCCAAATGTGAGCTCAAGATGATGTTTATAAAGCATTAGGCAAAATCCTTAGCCTTGCAAACTCAGCCCTTGTTGTTGAAGGATTAAAATTATTTATTTCAACCCTTATCCTTAGCTCATAATGTATCCACAACTGAAGTAACACTTTTAACAGCAGCAGTTGAATGTCCTATTTCAATTATTAACACAGTGTCAGGAGTTTTATTGCCTCCTTTTGGTTTTCTAGAACTAAATAAAATTTGAATGCAGAGTCATTAAAGTGACATTAGCACATTTTTGTATATAGCAAGTCTTTGTGCTGAGGCAAAGGGTAAAAGCAAAATTCAGTATCTATCATCTGATTCGTTTGTCTGCTCAACACACTTCATTCATCTTCTATAAAACAAAATGACTTTCATGAAGAAGTATGTGGATAAAAGATGTTGGAGAGATAAGACTGATATACACATTACATCCAAGAGATAAACACTCAAAGAGGACTGCAACACAGTCTGCGAGAGTCTTCACTGGCCCACAGGCTGCTGTGTTTAAAAAACACTGGCTCACACAGTCAAAGCCAAGGAGGAACCTAGCATTCTTTCTCCACATTCCAAATGACCAGGTATCCTTTTGAAGTTGAACAGCAAAGTAACCCTTTGTGGCTGAGTGAACTGGGAAGCAAGGATAAAATTCATCCCTTTGGGTGTAACTACAATGTTACCACTTCACCATGGTGAAAAGAGAGGCTTTGCTTATTCTAATATTGAGCTTGTGAGTTAATACATTAGGAGGAAAACATCAGGATCAAATGGGTTCCAATAATTACTGAGACTTCAGTAAAATATTCAGAATCACACTTTTTTCTTTTGCTGATATGTCTGATATTTCTGCTGATACTGACATTTTTTTCAGTTATGCTATATGCACACAGAATCTCTTTTCATCGTGTCCACAGTGGGCAATTGAGTTGGATGTCTCCACAAGATGGAGAAGGAAGATTGAGTATTCAAGAATCTTCCTCCTCAGGGGCCCATGCATGGGAAAAGCATGGAGACACTTCTCAGAGCCAGTAAAGAGAAAGGCAAGAGTCCATGCTTTAGACCCCTACAAAGCTAAACAAGTAGCCAAGAGACACAGACAGTTACAATTCCCTTTCTGGTTCCTGTCAAGCTCTGTAGTAGCAGCATTCCACAGCCTTTGGCACAGACAGACTGGCAAACACCAGACCTACAATCTGTCACATCAGCTACCAAATGGGTTTGAATGCCCTTTTCCTTCAGCATGTCAGCAGCTCAGTCTCAGACAGGAAACTGCTACAAAGCTCAGTACAGTTCAGATGACTATATACAGAGCAGAAGGGTAGAATTTGTCACACATGATCACATTCATTTTGCAAAAATAAGTTTATCGTACTTGTCATAGTAATATGAAAGCTTAGCTAGCTGGCCAGTCAGCCCTAGGAAAAAGTGAGCAGCATCTGTTTAAGGCTCTGAAGTAACACAGTTCATGCATGGCATTAGGTTATGTTGCATCACTTAACACACCTTTTCCTGTCTCCTATTGCTACTTTCATCCAGTTTCTTTTCACTCCAAGTAGGCTGCAAAAATGCTTAAACGGGTCTTTCCTGCTTTAAAATTTCAGATATTTTTTCCTCTAATGCCTTGAGCTCATTTTTCTGTATGCTGCCTCCCTGGGAACCACTGGGCCTGAATCCAAAAGGCTTTCTCCCTACATTCATCTTCCAATCATAAGACATTTTGTTAGGGTTTTTCTTTGACTAAAGTGCTATAGAAAACTAAATTGTATTATTATGCCTAAGACATTCTCAGGTGGAAAGAAGGACAAATCATATTTCATCAAATTTAATGAAAGATTGCCATCAGGTGTTTAAATGCCTTACTTGCCTGGTAAGTTGAGTTATAGCAAACAATGGTACCCTGAAACTTACCGTATGTAATAATTGAACATTTTTTATATACATGGACTTAATTTGTGCAAGCTTTGTTGAACCATTTTACAATAGTGTGGCAAAAACACTAATTCAACTGCACAGTATAATATTTCTTTAATTTTCTTGTTTCAGAATGATTGTTTCATTGAGAAATATTAATAAGCTGATAACTGAGTCTGTTCATTATAATATAATGCATAGGGAACTATTCTTTATTCAGTAGGTTACAGTCTGGTGTATCTTGCAGAGAGGAGATGTATTGGATTGTATTCAGAGCTTATATAAAAAATGACACTGTAGCGTAATAGGCTTGCATATTTTATACCAGTACTACTATATGAAAACAGGCAGGCAAGTTTTCAAATCGAAAATTCTGAGCAGTAACTGCTAGAATAGTTATTTCTGTGTTTATCCATATGCCTTGTCTGAATGGCTAACATAGAGTTTGAGTCTGTTGGGTAAGCAACTCTTAATAATGTTGTTTCAAAACACAAAGGTCATTTGAAATTTTCCTTTTCTATGTAGTTACAAGGTTTCTGTCATCTGTTTCTGATACCAAATGATTTTTTTGGGGGGGGCACTTGTATGCATAGTGGATCCAGGCTGAGATAAAAACAAGATGAAGGATGTGAAACAAAGAACGACTAGCTACAAGATTACATAGGATGGGTAGATCCACTTGTTACCAGTACAGAGAAGGTGTGCACAGAAGGAAGCTGTATTCATAGATGTACAAGCAGCACGGTCAGAGCTGTGCAAAAGTTGCAGAGGTGCAGGGCAGCAATAGGAGCTGTGTAAGAGCAGCAGCCATTCAGTGCTCTTCCAGAGTTAATTGGCTCTTCTCTTCAGATGAACTAATTAGCCTGAGCACACTCTGTATGGACCCAACTTTATGCTGGTCCTGAAGCTGACTCATTAGCCAGCTTGATGTGCTCTTCATTCACTAATGTGGCTTCTCAGACAGTTCTGAAGTATGACCTGTAAGCTAGGTGCTAGCTTCTGCACTAATTAGTATCTGAGTATTTTATAAAAAGTGGAACAACTTCAACAGGAAAAATTGATGTTCCATAGCTTAGTGGTTAGAGAACTCATCTGGAAAGAAAGAGGAAAGCAGGTTAAATTTTTGTTTTCAAAAACAAGTGTAAATAGCACTCCTTTCCAATTTTATGCAGTTTTTTAAGCTCATTCTTCACACTTACCAAGAATGTTCACTGAAGATATCTTTTATACTATCTAAAAATAAAGACTTTTTTTCATTTTTCTTTTGTTCTTTAAAATTCTTTGGTTCTTCCACTAAACCAAAATTCAATTACCAGCAGAACCCTAATAGCAAATACAGATTATTGACTGCACTTGAAGCCAGCCACAATGAACTATTGCCTGAGGGTTAAAACCATCCCCAGGATTAGGTAATATTGCCTGAAGCCAATCAAGGGGAGTGCTTGAATACCTTTGGGCAATTGTTTCTTGCAATTTCCCTCTGACCCAGACGGTGATTAATTAACCTTTTGGAATCCTCTGGGTTAATTGAAAGTTTGCTCTGGAAAACTCAGAAAACTGATACATGAAACTGAGATCAACATCAGCAACAGTAGAATATACATGGTAATGGTAGAAGAACCACTGATTTCAATGGTCATTAGATAGTGGCTTCAACTCGAGCGTAGTTGTATGCCCTATTTCTAGTCAAATAAGCTTATGTAAAGTTATCTCAAATACTAACAAAGGTTTTTGCATATATAAAGTAACTACTACTTATATCAGAACTGCTAATTATCTAAACACAACTCAGCTTGAATTCTTGGTGTTCTCAATCAACGTGATATGAAATGTTTGGAAAATTGATATATTTAAGATACACGGTGTGACAAGGAGCCTAAATGAAGAAATGATGATCCTGATTTCTGATCAGCTCAGACTTTGTGAATATTTGAATGTGGATGTCAGCTGTGCCCAAGATAAAGAAAGATGTTTGATAGTTGTACAATTGTATACCTATCAAGACCTGGGTCTGGGTAAATTAGATTTTGGGATAGGGCCAATCTCCAAGCATGTATTGGAAAAGTGATTGGACTTACTAAAATCCTCTTCAAAATTATTGTTAGCTCAACAAGTGTAACAAGTATTACAGTCTTCCTAGATGCTACCAACTGTATGTAGCATGTTTATTCAAGACTTCAGCACCTCCTAAGTTAAGAGAATGTATTAAATCAGGCCACTTCCAAATCCCTAAAGCCACCACCACAGCAAGACATTTAAATGATGACACAATGAGTTACAGTCTGCCAGCTTGGCACAGACTCAAAGTGGCAGCAGCTGAGGTGTGCTTTAAAAATAGGGATTTTTTAAATTGGATTTAAAATCAATTAAAATCCCATTAGAAATATAATCGTAGTGATAGAAATCATAAAATGATATCTTTTACAATAAACTATAAAACTGAGGAAGCTTTCATAATTAATACTATGTACTGCACAGATAGACCCATACCTTTCAATCACATGCAGCCTCCACGTCAAGAGAATGCTTTTGAAATGCGCAGAGTAAAATTTCAATAAGAGGTCAACATACAAAGCACAGGATTCAGAGTACATTTCTTCAGATAACTTTAATTTCCTTCCTTCTTCAAAGTCCCAGATTAAACATTGCCTTTGGAGATTAAGTGCCAGCAAATCTAGATTGTAAAACAATGAGACATGCAACAACGACGGTGACAGTCAATTCAGTAAAGCAGCTACTGACCATCCATCACATTTTTGATCCCTGCCTGAGAAAAAAAAAAACACTTAATTTTCTGCTGGTATAAAGTCAGTGCATGTCTTAGGCAATAAAATTTTGTTCCTTTATGCTGAGAATAAATGTGATTTAATTGTGTTTGATGGAAAAATGAGAGTGCAGGTACTAAATGCTAACATCATTTAAGCCAAATAGCAAGATTAGATTCTGAGTTTATTTCATCATTAATTCCAGTTTTCCTGGAGCTCTCAGTCTTGTTTGGTCTTTTCTAGTGAAACCACCCTCAAAATTTCAAGTGCTGGTACTCAATTCTTACAGAGCATTGCTCTAGGTGAGGTCGGGTAATTATTTGTTTATTCTTGTGGGCCTCTAGTACCTTATGTATGTGATACAGTGAGCTGCCCATTTCCCAAAGAGGTAAAACAAGAAAGATACATTTTAAAACAACTTTTTAGGTTAATGGTAAATTTAGCTTTTCAGTTTTCTCCTCACCAATCTTATCTTATATAACATTTTGTAAACAATATAATGTTAGTAAAAACAGACAATTATAACAAATGTTCTTTTTTTTTTTACTTTTTGCAATGATGCTTTAAATACATATTCCTGTAAAGATTAAGTGTATAATTTAATTGTCCTTGTATCAGATGAAAAAAGCCATGATTCCTCACAGCAGCCTATTGACTTCTTCAACCTTGCCTCTTGAAACCTTACTGAACGCAGAAGCTGATACTGCAGGTTTTATATTTATAATGATTAATTAATTCTGCACTAAGCAATGTTCCTGACTGCAAGAACAAAATCCACTTTAGAAAACATAAATGACAGCTTGCCTAAAATAATTAACACCAGTGCTGATAGAATTGGGATGTTCTCCCTCTGCTTTACACTAGCGTATTCAAGAGAATTTAATTACTAGTATTTCTGACTAACAGAAGAATTGCATTAAAGAAGCACTTGATGTGGCAGGATTGAAAATTCATATAAAGTATATTACAGAAATATAATGTAGATGGAATAAATGCTGGTTAAAAATGAAGATATAATTAACTCACAATTAAGTGTATAAGAATATTTCCATTTTTTCTGAGGAAAACAGATGATGTTAAAAATAACCTGCCTGCAAGTACCATCTAATTTCTCTGCCAGTCAAATAACCAGGTAGGACTTGGCTATGCAGCACAGCAACCTGAACTCTTTCACCTCTGATAAGTGTCATTCTGATAACAGGAAGGTCTCACCAGTAAGCCAAAGTACTGGTGTTTTGTGTTTTGGAAAGAACAGTCCTTCCTCCCTAGCCTCAATAGAGGCTCTCTGTTCCTTTCGTGTGGGATGGATTTTGGCCCTTATCATGCTGAATAATGTAAAGATACCTGCTAGCTTACACAAGCCCTTAAAACAGGACATTTTATCCCTGGAAGGGGATGGTGAGTATTTTCTGTGGGATGGTGGTCTTATCTGCCAATTCTAGGATTGTGTAACTGCGTATGGAATTTATTAACTTCAAATCAAAAGCTTAGGTGACTGGTTGCTGTGGTATAAATAAATGTGGCAGAAGCATGTAAGTCTTCTCCTTTCCATTAAATTTTCCTTTGAATTTCTAGGAAGATTACATAAAATTATGGTAAAAATGCAGACTTGCAGCCAGAGGAAATAACAAAGTTGTTGTAAGACCATCTCTCTCAAAGCAAGGCCTTTTGTGAATAAAATGATGTGATAATATCATCCTGGCTTTCCTCCTGTTAATCCCTACCACCTCTGTATTTTATATGTGTATATCTGTGTATTGGCAATGGTATTCCATAAAGTTCATTTTCATCTTTTCATGCAAACCCACATGTGCAGTTGTAAAGCAAGACTGATAGACATCTCCATATCACCTGTAACTGCTGGTGGCTGTTTTCTGGACGGAGTTCAGGAACTTCACCGTACCCTGGAGCTATGTTTATGAACGTGTAATGCCTACAGCATATTCGTCTTTCCTAGATGTTTTTCTTTCACATCACATGAAGGACTTGAGAACAGAGTAGGTCAGAGTAAATGGGTGCAATATGTCCTTCCCACCATTTTACGATTTTAAACACACGTCATCCTTTCTTCTTTCCCTCACCAGATGTATCATAGAAAATCTCAGTATTATCAGGGACCTATTCTTTAACAAAGAGTCTGTAAGGATAAAATGAAACCATCTGGCCTATTTTCCAACATTTTCACATTTTCACAGAATCACAGAATGGTTGAGGTTGGAAGGGACCTCTAGAGATCACCTAGTCCAAACTCCCTGCTTCAGCAGGGACACCCAGAGCACGTGGCACAGGGTGGAATCCAGGCAGGTTTGGAAGATCTCCAGAGAAGGAGACTCCAGAACCTCTCTGGGCAGCCTGTTCTAGGGCTCTGTCACCCTCACAGGAAAGAAGTTCTTCCTCACATGGAGGTGGAACTTCTTATGTTTCAATTTACACTCATTACCCTTCATCCTGTCACTGGCCACCACAGAAAAGGGGGCCTGGCCCCATTTTCCTTCTCTTCTAGTAGTTTATAGGTATATATTTTGCCTGCAAATAGCCTTGCTTAAAGATGCAATTGTACATTGCCTATAAAGGTGTCCCCCCTCACTTGTGAGTGGAAAAAAAAAACTGGACGGCTTGATTTACTGAAAACAAAATGGAGGCAAATGTAAATGGTCTTCCTAAGGCAGTGCGTTCACTCTAGGTGGGACTCCTCCAAACTAGTAGTAAAAATTGGAGAGGGCATGAGAAAGCAATCCGTAATAGTTTTTTATGTTATTTCTGATTAATACTAATTATTACTTAAGAATGTATAGCATTTATATTTGCCTGTACATGTTAAAAGTGATAGCACTTTAATTTCCAGGACAGCCTTGTGAGGTGTGTACAGGAGTCTTATCTTATTTCTGTACTACTTTCCATAATAAGGGAACAATTAAAACAAAATTGATCAGCTAACTTTACAGACACTCTAATTCTTACAAATAGGAAATAATAGGTCTAAATGTGTATATTCTGGGTGTTTAAAAGCAGTATTCATCAGTTGGATTACAGCTGATTTTTCAATGTAATTAACTTTGTATCCAAAAATCAACTTTATTGGTTCACTTCTAGAGTAATAAGCACAATAGGAGGGATGTCCCATTTTCTCTGGCAATAATCTGGTTCCCTTCAGCCTTGTAATTGATTCAAGCAGGAACTATATTATTTGTCTAGTAAAGCAGAGCATCCTGCCTATTATCCCTTAAGTAGAAGTCAGTCTAGGAAGAAAACAGTTACAATGATATATGAAGTTAAAAGACAGATGCCAGATAAATAGATATCTGAGTAAGCTAGAAAGGAAAGAATAAGTAGTTAGAAGAATCTATAAGGTACTGCTTCAGCTAATTGTTGCGCACTGCCTCAACTCACCTCTCATTATTACTGTTCATATCCCAAGTGCCCCAGTATTATTATACACTGCACAAGTTCAAAAGAGCTCGCAGTCTAATTTGTCTGCTTTCCTTCCTTCTCTGCTGTTTCTATATCTGTTGACTGGTAGCCTAACAGTATTTTGAAGTTTTCACATTATTTTGATTGTGTACTCCATGGCCAGAGGATCAGAGGACTTGGAAAGACTGATCTGACTGCTCCTATGCAGGGTTAGTCCTCAGAGGTCCGGGGCAAACTCAGCTTTGGTCAGTGTTGTTTGTATAAGTTTGTTTTTTTATTCATCTCTTAAGGGTAACGTGATGATTAAAAAAAAAATTATTAAAAGTAATCCTATCAGGAAATAGGCATAAGAAATACAGCACAGCTATGCTATGTGCATGGTTTTCCAAAGGAAAGTGTGTGTTATCGCTAGGTAATGGAGCTAGAGTATAGCAAGAGGGGTGAATAAAATAATTCTCTGCTGGCAGAGAAGCAAGAACGTGAGAAGCAGTGAGAGCACCTGGACTGCTGTTGGTGCTAACTGGATCCTCAGCAGAAAGTGACTTGCTGCAAGACTGCTAGCAGAGTTGTTGCTACCCAGGGAACATGGAAATATGACAGGTACCACTTTAGCCTGATGAGCGACATAGGCTGATAGAAGCCATTGGTGAACACCCATGTATGGAATACGGCTCTCCAAGATGCTGCATATCAGCTGAGACAGTGCTAGCTGCCAGAATACTTCCCTTAACACAGAATGAGAAGTACAACGCATGAGCTTATAATGCCCAAGGCGTCGGGCAACTTGTGTGACTTTGAACGTCAGCAGAGGGCATGCCATTTGGGCCACTGTTTGCATGGCTGCCCTCCTCTCACTGGCTCTGCTGGATGGGGAAAGGAAATGGAGCCCAGAAGCCAACTGCAGCTGTGAAACTTGTGATCTCCCTCCTTACTGCCTGTTGAAAGGCAGACAAAGGAAGATGAGCCATCTGCAGTGTAACTTGTCCCATTTGAGGCTACATTGGAAAAGGAGGGATGCAGCAATCACTGCTCCTGTCTGACGAGCATCGGCTCCCATCTCAGTGCTGAGATCTGTGACCATCTCTGGCCTCATTTGGACACAGTAGAAAGCTCATAGGGGCATGAGCTCAAAGCACAGGACTCAGATCCATGGGTGCACACAATGTGTCCATACACTTACTGCCACTTTGTAGTTTCTAATTTCAACTCCTTTTTCTATTTTTTTTCTGGAGAAGAAGGGGGAGGGACATTTATACTTACTTTGATCAGTCCCTGAATGTTTTTATGCCTCTTTTCCTTCCTTACCTCTCAGTTTTTCCTCATTAAAAGATAAATCAATCTTCAGTTTGTTCTCAAAGGTAAGGGTTGTTCTGAATAGGAACTAACTGCTAAGGGACTCAGGGCACTTACTTTGTTTTGCCACCTCTGAAATAGGCACAACGTGTAATGGTTTAACCTATTAAACCTCACTGTGCATGGATCTAATGAATGCCAGCATTTCCTAAGCTGAGTATCTGGTTCCATTCCATCTGTCAAAAGGCCCTGTTTAGGGTAATTTGGCCCCAAAAGTTAGAACAGACAGATGTAGACAGCAGGAGGACTGCATGCCTCAAGCCAGAAGACAATTCTTGAAGGATCATAGACATTATTATGGTTACTACAGCTAGGATTTCCTCATTCCTTGACCTTATTAAGCGTAACAAATGCTGCCCAGAATCTTCATTGAATGGGGCTGAGCATTTATTAACATGAAGAGCAGTATCACCGTCTTTTACAGTATTTCAAAAATAAAGACAGAATTCTGTTTTATTTTATCTCCTATCTTCCCCGTGGAAAACAAGACTATTTCTTTCCCATTTTGTTTCAGAAGGAGGACGCCCTTTCCTCCTTTCCCCCTTAGGGCCTTGATTGTGATTCTGAGCAATACGCTTGCGGGCCAGTCTTACATCATTATCTCGCTGATTGTGTCATCTCCTTGCATGAACTCTGCCCTCGGAAGGTTGTTTTTTTTTTTAACTCCAAATAAAAAGAAAATCTATAAAAACTAAAACAAATATAAATAATCCCTCAACATTTATTCTTGTCATCAATAAGTTTAATTCTCAGCTTTTCTTTTTCGTACATCAGCTCTGCATTGCTGTACATTTTTTCAAACTAGTGAATAATGTTAATTCATCAGGGATGGAGAAGATATTACTATTCATACACATTAGTAAACAGATATTTGGTTAACAAAATGAAAGTCAAACCTTTTTCATCAGGTTGTATAGTCTTCCTGTGTGCTAGCATCTGCAAAGTGTCTAGTTCTGTATAAAGTTTTATAAGGAGCATAAAACTGTACCAATTCCTCATTTTATCTTTATCAAGGTCAGTCTACAATAGGAGCAGAAATCCAGTCAATGTCAGTGAGATCCCTGCTTTCCAAAAGACTGACAGATGGTTTTCTTTGTCAAGCAGGTTTAGCTAGTTATTTGCTTTAATATTATTTGCATCTCTTATAGCTTTTCGGTTTAGAAAAGCAGAAAGCTTTTCTATCCTGAGTTTTGTGGGTTATTTTTTGGATTCCATTTTTATTTTTATTATCTAAATGATTTAGGAGCTTGCTCCTCTCTTTTCAAACTTGAAAGCTGCCTCTTACCATGTTTATCACTTACTACACTGACACTTAAAAGACATGAGAAAATGGTTTAAAACATCCAGATACCTTTTCGTCTGAATAACTCAGAGATGCCATGTCAGCTCAGATTATCTATGCATATCAGTGGCTGAGCTGCCTGGTTTTCCCTGTCACACTTGGAATCTCTTCTTCTGGAGAGGTCTTTTGGGGGTGGTGCCCTCCTACACATGGAGAGAGCAGTCAACCTGCTTTATAAATAAAAGCTTTTACTGCAGTCGCTGGAGTAGCTACCAAAAAGAGTAGGCATCAAAGGCCCTCATAGCAAAGAGGAGGCCTGGAAACTAACTTGAGCTTATGCTTACTGAAGTAGAAAGCTAAGAAAAAGAAAAAGAAGTTGTGAGGCAGAAGAAAAGATACGGATCTTATTGGGTACAAAGTGCTGTGAAGCCACAGGCTTCTGATCAAGGGAGCTACTTGCAGTTTTTTCCATCCTCCTCTAGGAAAACAGATGGTATATGACCGTTTTTGAGGGGAGCAGGGCTAAATAAACCAGAACAAAATAAAGAATATGTTTGAGTTTTGGCACTTATTTGTTGTCAGGATAAAGACAAATTACAGAATCACAAATCGACAAGACCCTGAAACTGTAAGGAGGGAGAAAAAAACACAGACATTATTTTGCAAGTTTTCTGTACACAGTCTGCCATCTTTTCCCCGATATTACAGGATCTAGCAAGCCTCATACTCTATTATCCTAAAACCTTAATGCACGTATAGAATAATAAAAATAAATGGAATGCAGAACAAAATTCAGTCAAGTAAGTCCACTGGTATTGTTTTCTGTTTACTATTGGAGATTGCATAATGAGCTCAATACAGAAGACATTTTTGAGAGAACTGAGAGGACCCTAGATTTGTATTGTAGGATACCCATCCTCTCCTTTCCTCTGAGCCTCAGAATTAATGGTGAAGGTGGTTAAATGTAGAAGAGTTCGTTAATCTGTCTCTGTCTGGAGTATATTACAGAGATACCATGCAAATCAATGCCTGGGAGGTAGTTAGTATTGTCCTTATGTAAGCAGTACTATATAGGTGCAAAATCTTTTCTTTAGCTGTACAGTGTATGATTAATATTTACTTAATTTTGTTTAATAGCGCCAGTAGGAAGTCCAAAACCGTTAACTTTTTTTCTGAAAGAGCTGAGTGAATTGAAAGCTAATGGTAGCACTGTTGTTTTAAGATTTTATTTCTCTAAAAATCCTCTTTCTGAATGTAATTTACATTATGAATAATATTTAGGTAGAAAGTAATATACTTCACCCTTACACTTATGCCCCCATTGGCTACCCATGTTCAGGAGGCAAACTGCTGCTGTAGCCCTTAATGTGATTACATGAATTCTAGCATTAGAGTTTACAAGGCAGAAAACTGTCAGTGCATTCTCCATGGCATCAAATGAATGTCACACATCTTTAATTAGTCATGTATACCAATGCTGAGGCTAACACACACATAAATAAAAGCTAAGAATGGTGTTACAAGCTCTGTAAGAAGAGAACAGATGTAAAGATTAATAAACAAAGGAAATCAAAAAGTTTCTGTGGAGTTCCATGAATGGAGACAAGGAGAACAGCCAGGCTCTCTCCGGCACTAAGCTCTAAGCAATACAAACATGTCAAAAAAATGAAAGTTTTTTTTTTTATGGAACTAAATATTGTTCTGTGATAAAAATAGCTTTCTTCATTCTTGATTAAATAGAAGTACCCTAAGGGTAGCGAAGGGCCTTATCAACAGAGAACAATAAAAAAATGATCGAGGGAAGCAATCTTTCTCATCTCAAAGGGACTACTACAGTTGTTACATTACACTTGTTGCAGTTTATCTATATGCAAGACTCCACAGTATCTTTCAGATTAATTTAGCATCTTAGGAATCTGTTATACCTTTCGGGCAAGTGACTCAAAGATTTCTAGCGAGTGTAAATGAAGGTGGTAGCTTCCATTGTAGAACCAGCCTGCACTGCACACCATGCATGTCTGAACAACCTGCTGCAGTTACACATATTTGATAGCAGCAGTTGTATAAATCACCAATATCATTTTGATAAAAAATCTAAAAACACAACAGGATTGAATTTCATGCTTGGGGAAGTGAAGGACTAAGAATATTATCTGTTTACAGGGAGCTACTTACATGGCCTCTGCCATAAACCCAGGCATGTGGACCCACTTGTCACCTCAGGCAGGGTTTGATCCCATCACTTTTGAAGTCAGTGGCTCCAGTTGCCCTGGTTGCATCAGCTCAGAAGTAAGAGCCCAAAGGCTGCATCCATGAGTAGCTAGGCTTTCCTGTTGCTGGTTTTATGCGTGGCTGCCATCATTTTGACTGTCTAACCCAGACTAATTCCTTCTAAAACCCCATTCCTGCTTTGGGTTGCTTATCAAATGCCACAGGTCAGGTGAAACACAGATGTCCATTATAAACTTACCTGTCGATAACTTTCTCTATTATATCTCTAATATTTTGAGATTAACTCTACTATGTTTGCTCTCAGCCCAAAAGTCAATGTACCTAACAGTTTAAATAAAATCCGTTCATCAGGTATGAGATGACCATGAGAAAAAAGTATTTATTTTGCTGTAGTAAGACTTTAGGACATCTTTGCCATATATCCTCCGAAATGAAAGGTGTGTGACATTTATAAATGTAATCTCTCCCAGCAGACAAATGTCACTGAGGAAGAGGTCTAGACCAAGTGTGCTATAATGATTATTAAGATAAATAATGAGAATGCATGAGATGGAGAGATGATTTGTGCATGTGGAGGATGAATTTCTTGCTGTGAAATTGTGCAATGTTGCAATTTGAAAGCTGTAGTGGTAGTGGTGGTGGGGGCGGGGGGAGGAGATATCAAATCAGTATCAGATTCACAGTCTGTGGACCATAGGTCCGATTGCCTTCCTAGGAGCGAATCAAATTCCCAAATAGTGTGATCAACCATAAGCTCGACTCTGGCAGTATCAGATTCATGAACAGTCCATGGACCGTAGGTCCGATCGCCTCCCCCCAAACAACTAGTGGAGTTCACAAACAATATGATTTATTCAAATGCAGCATTTACAAAGCAGGTTTCAGATGTCAGTACAGGAAATTCTCTACTACGGCATGGGGTTTTTAGCTAGCTCTGATGTGCAAATGTGCAATCATCACTCACCCCAGAAGATGGGAGATGGTTCTCAGTCTCGAGTCTCCTCAGGCGGTGTCCCAGCCCGAGGGGAGGAAAGGGGGATCAGCCCGTCAACGGACCTAAGAGTTACGATGGTTTCTTCCCTCCCTCCTTTTCATCGTTAGTTCACCTTCTATACTTCTTTTTACATTCAGGTGAAGCTTGAGTGACTAGAGTCATGCTTAATATTGTTATTGATTGGTGAAAAAGTTTCTTGCTTTCATTTAAAGGTATAGTCAATCGAAAATCCACAGCACATGCTCAGTGAGGGGTGGTCGTACCTCGGAGGCAGGTAACTTTTGGGATGGATGTGTGGTTTTCACATTATAACAAGCAAAGTTCAAGCAAAGTTCATCCAAAAGGAGTGATTTGCCACCCTTGCTGGCTCAGCACCGGACTTGTTATCGTATATCTCCCATCAGACAGCCACTGTGCGGCTTATCAGCAGCCCAGCACGGGGAGTGCAACAGAGTTTGGCCGCGGTGTCTTCACCCCTCTCCATCCTCCGTTACTCCACTTTGCAGCTGCAAGGAGGGCAGGTTGTGCTGCCCAGGGAACCGCGGAGGAGCCGAGTCCATGTGCACCAACCATCCTGGAAGTGGCAACTGTGTATGGCCACAAGCAGGCCTCTATAATGCCAAAACTTCTGTTAGGCCCTAGTTTTCCTCTCAGTTCCTGCTTTCAAACAATTCTTCCGCACCTGCCAAGCTGTTTCAAGAAAGAGGGAGCTATCTAAACAGACAATGCAAATGCTTTAGGTGGCTCGAGTTCACTGTTTTGCTGAAGCTTTAGACCTACAGTCAGCTATCAGAGTCACTAAGGAACTTTAAAAATGAAAATAGACACAGCTCTGGCTTATGAAAAGTAATTCACTATCTGAAGGAAGGATCACATTCAAGGAGTCATTTTAAAAGTCAAAGCTATCAGTCAGAAACAGGGAGACAAACTATGGTCCTTCCATGATAATAATAAAAGCATTTACAACTACATGGACTTTTTTTTGCCCTGGACTCATGCATACATATCAAGAGACAATGAATTCATGTGCAATGTACCACAGGTTGGAAATTTCATTGCTATGGATCCACAGTGTGGATTACATAGTTCACCCTGTGTTTTACAGATGAGCTAAATTACATCGTGCCTTCCATGTGTTCTAGGGGATATTGATTAGACGGCTCCAGGGTTTGAAGAAAGAGAAAAAAAGACTGTTCTATGAGTTTCCTCATTTGCATATTTGCTTTTCATCTTGCCATTTTCAGGCAATAATTAGCTTGCAGAAGTCAACAAGACTTATCTATTCTCTAGCTTGAAATACCACACTTGCATTTTTACAAAAAACTTGAGGAGACATAGGAATGTACTCTTCACATAGAAACTTAAGATAAATTGTAACAAAAAGCCCTAGTCCCTTATTCTTTTGCTAGTTTAGTAACTGGCATTATCTTAATGTCTGTTTTCTTGCAACTTCCACCTTCACATCAATGTGAAAAAAATGAAAATGACAAACTCTGATATTACTAGGCAATGTGCTGTTAGAAATACTTAATGCCATTCCAGAGATTCACTGGCAAAAAGCTACAAATGAAAATGATAATGAGTTTAAAATTATTATAAAACTGTCACTTTTCTAATATTTCATATCACTTCTGACCATAAGCTCCATAGCTGTAAAAGCAATATCTTTTACTCTTCAAGGTGCACAGATGATGGCTTGTATTCTTCAGGGCTTATCATGTTAAAATGCTTTTAATTATGTTCCAGAAGGCATTCTTAAACCTCTTCAAGGTCAAAACCTGACTTCTTGCTGATCCTCAGATCATCATTCTGTGATTTCTGTTTCACTGACATAATATCTCTATTTTTCTTGAGAATCACTGTACTGCTATGTGGGCCACATTGGCGTGTGATCACATCAGCTTTCTCTAAAGCTTCAGATGCCGTTTGCTGATGTTTGTTTCTCCTTTACTAGTTCTTAAAGGTCAGATAGATTGAAAACTAATGTATGTACTTATTTCATATTTGAAACAGGTAGCAATATTGCTAAGTTACTCCTTTTTTTCCCCTGAAGCTGGTGTCATGAATATCAAACGTATGGTAAACAGAAGAATCATCTCACAAACTTGTGTTTCTGATGACATATTGTAATGAAAATGAAAAAGAAATGATTGGTTGCCAATCACAGATATAACTAGGCACTGAAGTCTTGTAGTTTATGTTGAATTCAAACGATTGTTAGATGTATAGCACAGTAATAGACTCTACTCACAAACTGTTAATTTAAACTCTCAGACACAAAAACTAGAAGAAGAATCTTCTTCATGGATCACTGCCCTTTTTAACACTTATCAGATAGGATAAATTGTATATTATAACACTGTCCACTAGCTGTGCTATATTTAAGCCTTTCAGTGTTTCTATTATTGTAACACTCTGTTTTAAGGGAATGATAATATCCACCAGGCAAAAAAAAGCCAATAAAGATATAAATTATAATTTAACCTTAGATACGCTCTTTGTAAAATATTCTGAATGGTATCGATGGCAAGATCAGCAACAGAAGCAAACTTCCAGCAATTTAAAGCCATTCCAAACTTCCACAATCTTCATGGCCTCTCATGCAGAGTCCTTCTCTAATACATACAAACACAAGAGGCTCATTTGGAATAAATTACTGCAAATATGCTTCAGTTCATTAAATGAGTCCATAATATAATGTACCTCTTAAGAAGTGCAACCTACCATACACAGTAAGATAAACAAATATATAAACCCTGTTAAATATAAAATTAAGGATCATTTTCAAAACCAATCTGAACATAAGTCTAGGATGCACTCACATAAATAAGAGTCAGAAAAGCTTCTGTCTTTTGAAAGAAATACTAGCATAACAGTACTCATGTACTGTTGCAGACATATGCAAAAGACGCAAACAAATGCAGTCATCAGAAAAAAAATCCTTAACTTTTATTTAAACCAGTAGGTAAATTTAACAAACTTTACATCCAAAACTTTCTTCTTTTTCTGATATACTTTTAAATGGTTAAAAGGGTTAAAAGATAGTGATATCTTACTCAAATAACAAACCTGTAGTGTATTATTGAAACCATATTATATTGCCTTTACTCCCTTATTCAAAAAGAAAACTAACGTTTTATTATTCTGGTCACTTAGAGGACAGTTTTGCTTACCAGTCGTTTCAACAGTCCAGTAAATCTTTGAGTAGACTGAGAAAATAATACTGCATGCTCTTTGTAGTCTTTAGAACATAGAATTTAAAGACTACTATTCTTGGTAACAGAGTTATTCACTTCATTCTCTGCTTATTGTACTAAAAATTGACTGCTCTGTAAAATACAATGTTAATTTGCTTGTTAACTTCAGCAAAGTACACAGACAGATCTCGTCCAAAATGAAAAATATAAATAGTTTGCAAGACACAGTAATATAAAAGAAAGCATAATGGGACGCACTGGATAGTCAATCTGTAAACAGAGTCCTTTACACTCTGGATAAGTATAATAAATCATGAGTGAATCAGTATCTATGGCTGGACATATATACTGACACTATATACTTACAAACTAGTCTGTTTTTGACTTGACTATATGTTGTATTTTGATATACATTTTGCTTTCAACTATTCACGGTTAAGAGTTAGTGAATCACTTGTCTTCATTTATTAATACATTTTGGAGATAAATCCACAAAAAGAACGAATAAGATTTTTAAAAACTCCAATCATAATGTTCTGTTCGCTTGTATTTTCGGGGTGTCCAGTTTAAGGGGCCTGATTTTTATGAGTGAATTGCTCAGCTGATTATCCAGAATCCAGTAGCCCATTTTTATAAGACTCCCCCTGATCTTCCTGATTTCTGCCTGATCTGCAGTAGTATTAAATAATTAAATTTTAAGAGTCCAATGTGGTATATATTCCTATACAATACAATGCCCTTTAAAACCAAATGTTATTTATAACACAAATGCACAATGATTCCCAACTCAGAACTTTATCATTAGAGGAGCCTGGAAAAAGCTAGTGCATCAATGTCTAAGATATTAAACAACTGGTTTGTTTGTCTAGGAGAAGCATAAACAGACCTTCAAACTTTTGTTGTGTTACATGTATTTAATATTAATTAAGACTGAGGCGCTCAAATATGAAATGGTTGAAGAAATCTGCAGGGTTTGCTTTCCTATTTGTCAACTTTTATTTGAAAACAGCAGGTTAAATTCTGATCTGAAGAATGTTTAGCCTCAAACTATCATGCAGATTGTTTTGTATTTATCTAATTGCCAAAGACTGCTTTGGTCAAATATCCTGAACACTTTTTATTGCTAATTTTGGCAATAAACTTTTTAATTAGTGAATTGTGAAGCATTAGTGAATTAAGTAAAAAGGATCCATCTGTTTATAAAACAGGATTTCTTCTGGGCATAACGTTTGCAAACCACAATGGTAGACACTGTATCACCTATTTATTGATTGACCTCTCACACTCCTTTAGGGGCTAGAGTGCGACATTAAAGGAGATTTGTAATATATCAAGCACAGCTAATACCATTACAGTTTTACTTTTAATATAAACTAGGGGGTGGGTCTGGCAGAGTGGCAGAGAGCTGTACCCCCTCTGTTCCCTATGTCACTGATGTGAATCTGGCATAGGCTGATAGCAGCCAGAGATGTGTTGGCAGAAAAGGTGTTCAATCCTCAGAGAAAATTCACAGCATCTCCAGGTGGAAAAGAATTCTAAGAACATGCCATATCTCCTGTCGTCATAAAGATTATTTCAGTGGGTAGACTCAAGCCAAATGAAGTAGCAGGTTTGAGGAAATTTTACCGTTCACTTGAATGGGAGCAAGATCATAGATTTTTCCAGGTGAATGCATAAGCAGTCTAGGAAGCTTACACCGCTGCTACTCATCTTTTCCATAGCCAATTAAATAGGTTTCTTTTCTCAGAGCTGTCAGTGTGGCAGCTTTCATGAGCACTAAATTCATCCTTTAAGGAGAAAAACATGTAAAAAATGTAATGTCTTTTCTGATTTAAAGATACTGCAAAAAAGACCTCTATTCAATACAGAAAACAAATCTCCTGTATATTCATGTGGATTACAGAGTAGTTTCCATACCAAAATATTGCATTTCTTTTATCAGAGCAAAAGTAAAGATGATACAATATTCTTGTCTGATATTACAAAACATATAAGAATGGAATATTGATAGCCCTATACAATATAAAGTAAAGGAGGATTGGATCATGCACTATGGGGCCTGATAAGAATTATATGTCTTCTTGCAAAGTAAAATGACATAAAAAGATAGAGAATGATGGTAATAGGAAATAAATCTATAAAGGTGATCACAGGAGTAAATAGGGAATAAGTCTAGATAGCTTAGCAGACAGAGGCATTTAAGGGATAATGCTAATTGAATTATGTGTTGTAGCCAGACAGGGTACATCGATGCTTCCATAAGCTGAAGAAAAACTGAGGCACCTTGGCCTTCACAAATAACCTTTATTGCCCCATTTTCTCTCCAGGAGTTTAAAATCTGTACAAAATGCGTTGTTAACACCTGTTCTTTTTGTGGGCATTGAGGGCCACTTATTCCACTTTGTGTGCAAGGGAGTTATGAATGGTTCTTTAAAAAGGTGGGGAATTAGACCACATTAAGAGAGGGACATTGTATGAGAGAGACACTCAGGAAGTTATTGTATTGTTATAAAACAAACTACCATACACAGAGAACATTGCATTTTCTTAGTGTGTGACTCATCTAAATCTAGTCATCTAAATCGGACATCTAATCAAAGCTATTCAGCTAGACTCCCTCTAGGGCTAAAGGGGAGATCTAGAGACACTTATGTAGAGACTTATTTAGCCTTTCTGCCTTTCCTTTCTATCTGAGGGTGGTCCACCATCTGGAGGATGCTTAAATAAATGCGGCTGCTCTTAATTTTGAGGTAGAAACCGAGCAGGATAGCAGTGGACCCATCAGGAACTACACTTAATAAAGGACTGATGTGCTCTCAAATTAAGTGGAAAGCATTACTACCACTGAATTTCAATCCCCTAACTCAGCTAGCTAAGTCCTCTGGGTCTCTGCCTGGCAGGGAGTTAGCACAAAGCTTCGTCAGAGCTTGATGCAGACCAGGAGCTATCTCATATGTCTGACTTGCTGAAGCTAGTTCTTAGTACTCATTGAAGAAGTAGCTGAAATTGAGGAGATTCAAATGGTTGCTCAGGTGCCTATTTTCTGGAAGACCTCTGCAGCAGCCTGGAGCAAGATGCCTGGGTTACCCTGCATACTGTTGCAGGGACTAGGCCCCTGCATCAAAATTCCTTCTTAAAGACAGTGAGGGAGAAAAGGAGGAGGAATATGAGCAACATGTTTCTATAATTCTACACCTGAATTCTGAGCCTTCTGAGAACTGTTGAAAAGTACGCTTGCTGCTACATTTCTACAGAAAGTGAAGATGAAAGTAATGGGAATACCTGGAAGCACAGCAAGCTGTGAGCAGTTCTGCAGTGGGAAATGCAGCCAGACCTTGAGGCAACTACCAGAAAATACAGCAAGACCAGGATGTGTCCTCGCAGCAACTAGCATGAAAATATTCCCCCACACTAATGGGTAGACACCATCCCAGAAGCAATTTCTTTAGAAACATCTAACCAGTGAGGCAGTTAATAAGATGCAACCAGTCTATGTCTGCCCTTGGACCCACGACCATTTGCCATGGGTATCAGCTGAGATGCAGTGACAAAATTAATTATTTGTTATAAGGGATAAGAAAAAGGAGTATTCTTCAGTTTTAAAAATGCACCTTTTTGCAAAGTCATAATTTTAAATGGGGAAACTGTAATTTGATGCTAAAGCATTTGTAAGCCTTCTGACTCAGCAAAATGGCTCTGCCTTCTGGAAAGCTGCTGTTAACTGGCAAAGGTGCATTGCCTTGTTTTTGGAACCAACGAACCCTTGGGATGGTTTGGGAAGCAAGCATATGGACACATCTACTGAAAATACTTGTCGGGAGGAAACTGAGGGGAACAATTTAACAAACCTAGCTCCACATGACTTCAGGAATGCCATAGTAGAAAATATACTTCAATGGCATTTTAAGTAAGTTTGTTGTCATTCCCAGTACTTCCCTGAAACATAATTCTCCTTCCAGGCTTGGTAAGAATGGGGTAGAGCACTCTGACTTGTTGCAGTAGCCTGGAATGAAAACTATTGTTTAACACAAACAAATAACAAGCAGTAAAAAGTTACGTGACAATCTCATTTCATAGTGGAGGGCCAAGCCCTATGTGCATCCATTGAAGAAAATTAATTTCCAATGATTTTAAGAGCCACCCCAGACCCTCAGTTTGGAAGAACAATGAGAAATACTTCTCAAAACACTCTTATTGTTTGCAAGCTTGAAATGGAAGTGTTTTATTGAATACTTTTTCTCTAAATCCTGTTACACTACTTTTTACTGTACAGTTTCTGATGAATGCTGGTCTGGAGAATCTTAATTTTCCATTTAAGCATCATTTAGAACATTTATTTTAAAATATATTTTCTGTAGCTTTTTAAGCAAGTTAGGGATCTTTCATAATAGATTGGGAACTTACCATCCCTGGCAGGGCTAATTTAATACCAATCATAAAATTGATTGCAGTGTTTAAAAAAAAAGGGGAATTATGAGAGGAAATCCACCAATAAGTGCTCAAGCCTATTCAGAACAGTACTAATGTAATAGCCTGAACAAATCAGCTCTATAAATTTCAGTCAATACAGAGCACCCCTACAAGGTCTCATGCATCAGCTAAACTTAAATGAGGTCCCTATACAGACCCTGTAACAGGAGTGAATTTCACCCTTAACAGTTGAAAAACTACCTTTCTTTCTGAGCACATGAGAAATGAATTTGTTCCATGTTCCAGCAAAACATCAACTGGTTCAGTCATCAACACAAAATTTTGAGTAACAGTTTATACTACATTCACTAATAATCTGGTTTCAGGCTAACTAGAGTATCTTCATTGTTTCCTTGGTAAAATCTGATTAATAAAAACATTGACGTGAAATGTATCAACTGATGTAAGTAGGAGTTATATAATGAAATAAGAAGACCTTGGCAGTAACATTGTTGAGGCACATGAAGATATACTAGTACAAAAGAAAATGAAGATAAATGTCAGGAAAATTACTGAGACCAAGAAAGCAGAGCTTTAGTTAAAGACTAAGAAAAAGGAAGGGAAATAGAATGAATATGGAAAAGGCAGCACGTTTTGGGATTCTTTTGGGAAGGAATTGGAACAAAATCACTAATATAAAAATATTTAGGCTACAGAGAAACTGCTTCAGGACCCCTTCCCCCCAAATACTGGATTATAGGGTGTCAACTCTTCACCTGGTGTAAATTGTCTTCAATGCAGCTGGGAAAATTTGAAGCTCATGAGCTCTGTGATCTCTAGTAGCTCTCAAAGGGACAAAAAGTGAACATTGTACCATTTCTTTGGTGCTGAAAAACCATAGGCACTCATAGAATGTATTTGATCACTATTATCTTACCCTGCGTCCATGCATGAGAGCAAAAAGTTTGGCAAAAGGTCCATGAAACCCCTTAAGATAAAAGAATGACTCTCCATCTGGGCTCTTATTATCCACTAGCAGTGTATCTTCCTGTAAAGCACTGGTTTTGCCTCAGGCATGGCCTTTGGAGCAGTCCTGAACTCATAGTAAGACTTCTAGCAATGAGCCCAGGAATCCCATACTTCAGCTTAAACTACTTCCCATGGAAAGCCTCTATGCTCCGGCTTCCTTCAGGAGGGTTGATTTCACTCTATATGCATATCGCATCCTCCTAATTATCCATCTCTTTGTATTAATGATGAAATAACACAAGCTTCTATTTTCTCTAATTAAGTTTATTATGGAGACATTTTTATGTGCCTATTTTTGAAAAATGAAATTTCATTAAAAGTCAATGTATCAGATCTTATTAATTCTATTACATTACAACATGAAACACTTCATCAGAAAAAAAAGGACTGAATCAAAATCAACCCTAGACTTTGATAATACGGATAAAAAAAATCCAATGCAGTCACTTTTCAATCTCATTTTGAACACTGCAAAACTTTTCTTATGTGAAGTTTCTAAATCAATAGTGAATGACTTATCACATTCTCCCACAGAAATATATTTTGTCTAATTTTCTAGAGATTTTTCCCCTGAAAACACTATGAAATGCCAATGCATCTCACTAAGCAATTTTTTCTTCTTTTTGTAATTAGGAAAACTTGATAAATAAACAGGTATCAGTTACCTTTGGGAAAACCAGGTTTGACTAAAAGACCTTTTAATAATTGGAATGGCAGTGCACTTTGCATGCTGTCAGTGCTCAGTGACAATTGCTGCGAGACAACTGATACACAGTGATGCTTTCTTTGTCACTGCTGGACAGTAGGGACTTTAGTTCCAATGATTTTCTGCCACCATCTGAAAGTGATAGGGGCCTAGGAATGGTAGCAGCAAGATAAAGGATCCCCTGATCTCCCATGGAGGAAGTGCAATGTCGGGCTGCTCTCCCGACGTGCTGTGATGGGATCCCGGGTGCAAAGAGCTTCATGGTTTTGTTGGATGTGGGAACCTCTGTTTCTCGTAACGCTGCTGTGCAGAGTGGCTGGTGCACCACTTGGGGTAGAGGTAGATCTCACTGGACGCTGGAGAGCAGTAAAAATACTGGGACTCCTTTGTCGCTGTCAGAAACAGAGGGATTCTTATTTTACCATTTTAGAAATGGTAAAACCCATTTGAATAGCTGCAGCAGGAGAATATAAAGACTTCATCAGGAGAGTGAAAATTTCACTTGTAAAACACATAGTAGAATGACTTTAGCACACACCTAATTGCCTGAAATTGCTTATTTTGGTTTTCTGTAAACCACAAATTTATGTCATATGAATGTTCTCCTTGTGCAGCAGTTCATCATTCTAGAAGGCATGGCCCCTGAAATAATTAGTATAAAAACTTTTCCAGACTTACTGCCTGTGTTGAAATGTCTGAGAGGCAATTTCAAATGTTTAGAGAGAATAAAGGACTGATCTGATGATCCTTGATCCTGCTTATTCATTAACTTCATATTGTTATTCACTCCAGCTGGGCTCTGTAGACCACATTTATTCTCCCAGGGCAACCTTGATGGCCCAAAGCCCACCTCAAAAGCCCTTTCTCTAGCAGGCAACTCGGAAGCATGCTGAGGGCAGACAGATTGCCTGGCATTAACAGCAGTTTGCTGAGGAGCATCTCATCCACCATGCCTCCTGCATCTCTATGCACACAAAGAATGAATGGACAGCAATTTCATCATGATTTATGGGAATCTTGTGCTGATGGGAACCCTGAGAGCTAGAGACTTTCTAGAGGCAAGTAAGTCCAGGAGTGCTCAACTCTACTTGCACAGTGCTTTGATGCAATAAGGCATTTGTAGGACACATTGTTCACAAATAGGACAGTAAACAAAGGGGATCCTTCCAGAACATGGCTTTCCCTGGGGCTGACACAAGAGTATGAAAGGGTACGCGAGGCCAAAAAGGTCTAAAGCAACACCTGACATTGCCAGTATGACCAAGATCAGGCCCATAGACCTTATTCTTGCCCTGAAATGACCTTTAAAAGAAAATCAGTTTTGGCATCTCCCTTCCCATCTTTCTGAAGCGCATAGAAATAGGGAAATAATTGGGAAAGAGATCAGTAACATGCCAAAATGAGATGAATACCTGGCTTCTAAGTGGTGATTAGCAGGAGTATGGAACAAAGAAACGAAAAGGAAAAGGTAGAAATATTCAGGACAAAAAAAACCCCAACACTAATGTTCACAAAGTTTTCTTCTTTTTCCTACCAATTCCAATGAGGGTGCTGTGTCAACTGTACACCCTCAATACCTGTCAAAATAGAAAGTGGCTCTTGTGCATGATCTTGGTCAGAAAAGATGCCTAGATCTCCCCATCTGCCTTTTGACAAGAAAAAAAATGCAGTATGGCAAGTAAAATTCAGCAAGTGAAAACAAACAGAATCTGCCTCCTAAACAATGCAGAACCTGATTTGGGCATGGGATGCTAACCTAGTAGAGTAATTATGCCTAAACATACCTGAGTCTGCTGATTCTTTGGGGATTTCACTGTTCATGTGCACTCCATCTCCATAGACAGCCTAACCCCTGCAAACAGAATTTATTTTTGTGGAAAGAAACATAAAAACCTTTTTAAGACTCTTCTTTTCCATTAGACTCCTGGATGTAGCCAGTGCTTCGGAGGTAAATACAAGGAGACATCGAGGCTAAGCACAGACAGAAACGTAAGTTTGTACATCTACACAACCTGAATGGAAGGCACACTTGAAGGCAACTCTATCACCTTCCCAAAGTTTATCAGCTGATTTGCTCTAATGTCATTCCAGAGCGCCCTCCAGAGGGTAAACAGTGACTGTGAAAATGCTCTTAAAGTCAGCATTCATGTGGCCAAGCACATACCTCTCATCTAGCTCCTCCAAAATAATGGAGGTTAGCTGTGTCTCTGCCAAACTTTCCCTTTCCAAACTGAACTATGAATTCTGCAGCAAGGACAGTGTTGAACTGTGTATGCTCCACACACAAGGGTCCAAGAAAATCAGCCTTACTTGGCACCTACAGGTGCCTACAGGTGCCAAGATCATGTTTTCCTTATGCTCAAACCCCTAAGCTTCATAGTGTAGTTCCTTTTTTTTTTTTTTTTGGTATCTTCCTCATTGTTCAAAGTTTTAAGCACACAACAGCAAACAGAAATACTCCTAATATTTCTGCCTATAGGCATCTGCTTAAGTGCAGTGCCATTGACATGATTTGGAGCATTCAAGACACCTCCATGATGCTGACAAGTACAACAGATGGTCTGTGGAAGGCCTATGTCTTTCTAGAGTGACAGCTGGAGGCCAAGCGGGTCACCCTATAGCATTTAAAATGCCACAGAATACTTATATGTCTGAATTGCTCCTTTTTTCTTGGTGAGGAAAAAAAAATATAGTCAGGTTTTGTGATGCATCGCTACTCATGCCATCCAAATATTACTTATTTAATTGTTCTGTTTCTTGGGGTGTCTCAGATTCTGTAGTGAAAGGCACAGTTAAAGAATCCTACCAGAAATGTTAATTTGGCCCTTTTGACTCTAGCTTCAATGAATGTATCGAATATGAAACAAAATTGATTTTATTTTCTTTACAGAGAAAGAATTGTATTAAAAAAGCTTTCACTATTATTTACAACAATAAAAAAGGATAAAATGCCTGCTGTCTTAAAGGCTGATAATAGTACAGAGATTACAAAATGTGGTTTCAATAGAAATATCTCTTTGTCTGCTTGAGAAGTGGCCTTTTTACAATACAGGGAAGCTAACCATTTCAGTTATTTCTTAATATTAGTAATGAAAGAATTGCTCTTCTATTATTACCTCATTTTATGTTTAGAGCACAAAGCAGAGCCTCTGTTTCATTATTGCTTAATTCCAGAACAAATGTTATCCTCATCCTTTCAGAGAATTATAAACTGTTTCTTTATTTACTTGCATGGCACAATTTTCACACATTTGACAGACCATTGCTCATGTTCTTCATTGTCATGGTATTAGTGAAATGTAGCATAAGCTTTAAATTTGTAGCTGCTGTCCAATCAATAAGAAGATCACACCACCCGAATAATGCTATGATATGTGACATTATCTATTCAACTGTTCTATTCCTTGGGACTTGTGAATACTGTCACACTGAAAATGAACACCATTTGTGCTGACAGATTTTTCCTCCATTCAACACTTTTAATGAATATATTTCAGAATGAAGTACCAGATTAAATAAATTTCATGTCATATCAGAACAGAGATATTAACATTATTTGTAGCAGCAAAGTTCCGAGTAAATTACACTGAACTTACATATGCAATGCATTTAGCAAGAATAGGGTTTTCAAATAGCATAAATCTTGTTGGGCGTCAACTTGCCACAGCAGTGATATGTAGACCTTAGTCTCCGTATTTTCATGACAAGAACAAAAGTGTGATTTGGCATAGTTTTCCAGTGCATCAAATGAGAACCAGAATTTATTGCTACTGCAAAAGTTTACTAAATAAATCCTGTAAACTTTAATAAAGGACTCCTGTATCTTTGGTTGCCTATATCCTAATGATAAAAAGGTATTATTAGGCATTCCAGCCAGGTTATTTTAATTTAAGCCTGGATCTAGCACTCTTTCTCCTCCATGAGGTATGATGGCTTAGGTCTCCCTGAGTATATCATGCCTTATCCTACATGGCACAGAATTTCCTTGCTGTGCACCAAAATTACTTGTACAGAACAATCCAGTGCCATCCAGGTCCCACACAGCATGATAATGTGTCAAAAAAATTTAAAAATGGATTCATTCACATTTACTGAGTCCGATATCTTGGTGTAGGAAAGCTTTCAGTGTCCACAAATAAGTGCATCTTTGTCTTTCAGTAAAGACAATCCCAACAGGGTTAAATGTAGTTTTATAGAGGACAGAACAAAGATTGATATTAGGAGGAATTACAGTGGAATAGTTTATCAAAACTTAGAGGAGTGAGGAGGATTTCAGTGACCTTTTGTACTGTAAAAAGAAAAAATGCAAGAAAGATGTCATCCTCAGACCTGCACTCTCACTATTTCTATAGTGCAAGCAAGCAAGCTCAGAGCCCTTTAAAAGTAATAGGAACTGTATATTGTGAAAATACACTTGCAAGAAAACTGGACATATTGCATAGAGTTCCTATCACAGTCTCATTTATTGCTGGCATAGTGGCAAATAAAATATTTTCAGTTCTGCATGGCACTAACAATATATAAGGTATGTAAAAGTTATGTAAAACCTGCCATTTGAAAAGACTTGAGGTTGGATTCTTAGAACGGTAGCTCCTAACTCTTAACTCTGTCAACAATAATATTCAGCACACATGTTCCTTAGGTCTGTCTCTACATGTACATCTACAGTGCATCTTGTGAGAAGGTCATTCTTTGTAGAAGTTTCCTTCCCACTGTCAAGGCAAAATTTGGAATTTACGGCTTCTCAGTAGAGAAATGCCACACTGTTTAAACCCAGGTAGATAAGAACATTAGTGAAATTATCATAGAGGAGAGCCCAGATTTTTGTTTTACTTATAATGGTTTCACTGCCATCTTACTTCTACAGTTTCATGTTTGATGAACTAAGTTTCCACTCCTTCTTTGAGTAGTTCAGATTCTTTTGAAACTTGAAAAGTGCTGATAGTAAAGAAGCATCATCATTAGCCATATTGGGATCATTGTCCTTAATGAGAGAGCTAAGACATTGGAGAAAACTCTTAAACACTAGGAAAAAAGAAGTGGATGTCTGTAAAAATTAAGGTTGTATGCATATCAGAATTTTTGTGAACAGAGAGCTAACCTCATCCTTAACTGCTGGACCATCTTTCTATAAAATACCAATGCTTTTGCAAAGCCCTTTAGAAATTAATCTTTAAGTCTAGCCTGAGCAAGCATTTTTATATCCTTATTTTCAAAGAAGAGAAAGCAGCAAAAGGTTTAGTAGTATAACTAATCTCCTCTCTCCCATTTTATGCACTTCTAAAACAATAGGTTAGTACTTATGCGTTAGGTAAAGACCAAAGAGAAATAGGTCTGGATTACACATATAAGTAAGTAGACATATTCGCACTATACAGATAGATTAAAAAAAGACATAAGTTTTAAGAGACTCTTCTCACTGACACAATAAATTAGGAAATAAATTATCGAATTCTCCAGAGGTACTCTTTGAGAAAAAAATATTTTAAACTTTGCCTTGATTACTCTATTTAGAGTTCTAGTGGTGTCTGCCTAACTTGCACAGTAGTTTTATGCACTGTAATAGAGTAATATTGGCACAATATAATGATCAACTACTCCAATGATTCCAGTATTCCTTTTCTCTAAATCTTGAGGGACCAGTAGAGAGAAAAATAATGATAACCTTTTATTTTCAGGGCAGCTCTTGGCAATCTTGGCCAGCTAGAGAACTGCACATGGGAACTGGCACAGAACAGGAATAACACACTTGCTTTGGAAAGTCTTCAGTGGCCTGGTGCCTCTAATTCTATTTTAAGACTTAAATAAAATGTACCAATTACCCAGCATTTGACAATGTCTCTTTGTAGATTTGTAGAATTCCTCAATATTAGATAGTTCTAACCTCATCTACATTACTTGAAAAGAAAAGGCGGTGTGGGTACCTACAGCAAACTTATGTGTAAGGAAAATTTTGTTTTTCTTCCTTGTTTTTTTGTCCAAAAATGAGTCAAGTTAAAAATACCATAGTGTATTAGAAGGATTAAAAAATAGTAACAATAATTCTTCGAGTTGATTCAGTACCATATTCCCAGAAAGTCACATCCCTGTAAGGAAAAAAAAAATAAGGCTACTTTTCCTCTTCATAGTTCAGCAGGATGCAGCTTCAATAGTTACACAATTCATTATCTTATGCTTACGTTTACTAAAAATGCCAAATATGACGGTTTTCTTAAACATCAAGATTTTTATTCCAGTATTCAAAATAAAGGGCTCTTTTTATTCTCTCTCCATTTAGTGTGTTTCTCTGAGGTTTATCTTACTTTAGGCTCCTTATTATAAGCCACAAAAGACAATTCTTATTGTCTCCAGGTGAAGTATATAAGTAGTAATTAAACACTATTAATTCTATTTAGTTTGATTTATTATCTGTTTCTCCAGGAATTAAACATAACATTCTATTTGACATATGTACTGCAGTTAGGAACTCAACAGCAGGTTAGTAGAGATTAGTATAATAACTCTTGTGGGTCACTACATTGGAGATTTTTTGTAAGTTTTAACTGTATATAAACCATTTGCCCACTTATGTATATGTATATATATAAAAATTAATAACTGAAACTTTTGACCTTGACAAACTCCGATCACTAGTACTTGAGCTATCTTGAATCACTTCATTTGTGATATTCTCATTAGATAGTCAAATTAGCTCTAAAATATACCTTCTAATTGCCTCTAAAAAAAATCCTGGTCCTCTGATGAGTTGACATACTGTTTTGACACACATAACTGATTTTTTTGTGTGAAAGCTTTTTCAGCTGAAAAACCTTTTTCAAAATTAAAATCTGAGAAATGTTCATTTTCAGTTTGTTGGTTTTCACTTAAAATGTGGTTTTGTTTTATCTTCCTAACAGTAAAAAATATCAGGTTTCTTTTTTATCACATGTCGTTATCCTGGTCTCCCTTTCTTTTGCATCCTTTTCTTCTTACTATTATCCAGTTAGAAGAAGATATAAATCAGTAGAAAACTAAACAACTTCCTCACATTACAATTACTGTAGAATAGCTGGTACATAATTACTTGTTACCTGCAGTCATTTTTTTTTGGCTATCTATAGGCTAAAGCATGTGGTTGGTAAGGGAATGTGAAACACACAGTCAAAGAAAAGAGAGCGTTTGGAAGTCAGGGCAACAGCATCAATTACTACCACAGTCTTTGCTACCACAATGTTTGCCACCAAGCAATTTCCACATTCCCAGTCTCGGAAGTAGCACGAGACATGTTTTCCATGTGTTTGGATTTAGGACTAAATCAAAAAGTAACTTAGAAAGATCTGAAATGCACCAGTTCAGTTCAAAACTAAATCCTCAAATTTACCACAAATTTACCTAGAGACACATGAACTTCCTAAAGTCCACAATTTTTTGGTTGGCCTTTTAAGCTTCTCAGGCACTGACATTTCTACATTGTGGTGTGCCACAGCGTGCATCAGTTCTCTCTAGTGCCTGTCACATACATAAAGCTAATAAAACTCTTCCTTTAGATGTTCCTCCAATTCACTTACCTCAGGGCAATGAATGAAACAAGCTTTAAAAGTACCAGGTTCTTTACATTTTCTTTAAAAGCAGAAGCTGAAGTGGTATGTTTACTCTAGTTGTGGTTTGATAATTACTATACTCCTCCTGCACTAATCTGGGTGAAAAATAATTGGCCTGGGAAACAAAAAAGAAAGATTTTTCTTAGCCATCTGAGTCCCCCAACCTAATTAAAGGCATGTATGTGCCTGAGGAGTCAGTCTTGAGGTGGGCATGAGGCCTTGCAGACAGGGTGT
This sequence comes from Tinamus guttatus, assembly GCF_059628265.1. NCBI lineage: Eukaryota > Metazoa > Chordata > Aves > Tinamiformes > Tinamidae > Tinamus > Tinamus guttatus. Next base: position 3,012,431 of record NW_028288586.1, read on the forward strand.
CTATTGTGAGAAACTGAACATGGGCCTTCAGGCTTTGTTTCCTTTCTGATTCACAGCAAAGGCCGCAGTTCAGCAAAGCTCTTACACACATGTCCAAAATTCATTAAGAAAACAGATCTCCACCTCAGGTAGACAGAGGTTTTACATCTGCTGACACAATAACTTAAACAGTACATCTTCAGTGATCTGGTTAAAAGAGATTTTTTTTTTTGCCATCTTCTTTTTCTTCATCACCTTTCCCCAACACTTCAGTTGTTAACACATGTCCCTCCAAGATGGGTGATGCCTTTAAGTCCTTTCAAGCTGAGGAAGGACATAAATCCTGGTGTTCTGCCTCCTAAATGACTGCTCTAACAATTGTGCCTGCTAAATAATAAAGAAAGTAGTGACACTAGTTATTTCTTCTAAATGATGACTACAGATCTATTCTGGAGAGAATATCACCCCATGGGCACACTGTCAGACAAAAGGAGCTCTGTAGCATGCTACACAGCACAGCTGGCCTCGGCATCCTTGAATTCGGGAGGTGGAAACAGAAGTCCTGTCTTGGTGCTAGCCATAGATTCTCAGGAAGCAGGGACTATTCTTTCAGTTGGGGTCACAGGACAACTTAGCAGCTTGAGGAGCAATTTCAGATCTTGCCATTTTAGTCATGAACTGAGAATTCATTAATCACTTTTTAAAGTTTTACAACTTCTAAAATTACTTTTTATAAACAGCTGCAGTAGTAAAGCTGCTTGGTTTCTCGAATGATTTTGGAGATGTTAATTTGTGTGATCAATTAATAGACAACATGAGAAATAAATGTGGCTTTAAACATTTTAAGTTTAAACAGAACAGAAATGAAATACACCCTCTTTAGTACTCAGATGACCTCCCAGATTTCTGTGTACAGTATCTATGGATTTTTAAGTATAATTAACAACTTCCATTTCAGTATTTAAGAGCTTCAAGTTCTGTTTCTTTGACAGTCAAAAGCTAATCAATCTTGTTCTCAATGCTAATACATGCAATTAAAAATAAAGTTAATTGAAATACTGCAGGGGCTGTTGGGTTTTTTTTTAACCTCATGGCAACACTAATTTACACTACTAATTAGCGAGTTGCCCTTTGTATTATAAATCTTTGGAACAGAGAACTGGCCTTTAAAGCCCAACAGAGAGATGCAGATGGTCATTGTACTTCAGTAAGCCTTCATGCTAACTATCAGGATATTCATTTCACCAGATAGACCAAACATGATGGATTATATTGTTTACAATGAAGAATATTAATTTCTGTAAAGAAAAATGCACAGCCTATTTGTTCTGTTGTAAAGTATTAAAATATCCTTATAGGATAGACGATACACTACCTAGTTGCTCTAATTAAAAGAAAAAGTACAGCTGCTTCATATGAAACACAGGAAGAAAAGGTAAACTGTCAATATGCTACTAAGCTCAACAATATGTTATTAAGCTCAACAAAACAACCTAAGAAATACAGATAAAATATATATATTGTGTGTTGTTTTTAAACAAGCATAACTGAAATCTTTTTATTAAGAGATAGAAATGAAATTAAAATTAAAAATGAACAGACAAAATAAAATTTTAAAAACAGCAAATAAATTTTAAATATTTTAACTATTTACCTTAGCCAGATTTTCTACAATGTCCAGCTTAACGTAACTATTAGTCTGGCCATTTTACTCTCTATCTTAAGAAACTTAGAACAGTTCCTTTGAAGAAAATTATTAGAGGCTCAAGGTGACTTTGATTTAAAGGAAGAGTGGGTGTCTTTCATGTTCACATTATAATCTATGCAAACAAGAGTCCTGTTTCTCCTTAAAACTACATTATAGAACGGTCTTAAAGTGAAGCACACTTAGCTTCCCCTGTAGTCATGGAGGTTGATTTTCGCAGCAGTATTTCTGCTGAGGGCTTCGGAAGTTTGATAAGACCTTTTAGTTTTTTAATAAGGCAAATTAAATTAAAGGCCTCTTTAATAAGAGGCAAATGAAAACACACCACACTGCATTCTGATGGTAGAAATCATCCATGCAAGCAGAATACCTGCTATTATACTATGTACACGTACCGGGATATAACAATGATAGGGTGAGAAAGTTATAGTTTGAAACAGTAAGATGAGAGGTGAAGGCAGATGACTTCAGCAAGGTGTAATAAGCAGAGCTGAACCTCAAGGAATTGTGTGTGATGCACAGTGTCTATCACTGAAGCTCTGACCTTCCAGAAATGCATGTATCCCTCTAATGATCAAAAATTACATAATAGACTCTAATCACCTTTAGGAGAAGTAAGATAACTTGCTGCAGGAAGCCACTGATGTAACCCCTCACAAGCAGAAAATGTTCCTATGGAGTGAGCCCCGTTTGAGTCACTTGTTTTGGGCTCTGGGTGTAAAACTACTGCTAAAGCAGGCAGTCTTGGAATAGGCATATGAAAGCAGATTCGTAGGCCTTTATCAGCACTTCACTGTTTAAGCAGTAGGGAAGTAGAAGAGTCAAGACTGATAAGGTAATGATTAACTAATGAATGTCGATTCAGGTAACCTTTATTTAAATTGTTTCTGTCATGCTCCTGAAAGGAGAAAATGCCTTAAGATTCTCTTTTGCCTGGCTTTGTTCCACAGACAAACTTGTGTGCAAATAGCCACTGTGATAATCTGATGCTGGCTGCAAGTTTACAATCTCGTTCTTTAGCTGAAGCTGAGACACCCAGGGAATAATGCAGTGGAGCTTCTCTCAAGTGCAGGATGATAGTGGCCTTCAGGGATCAATTCAGCTGCACGTTAGTAAAACAGGATGTATTTACATTAACAGTAATTGTGCTTTTACCACACACTCTCAATCTTCCTTATGCTGAGGCAAAAGTATTGCCAGAATGGACTACATGGTTCAGTTCAGGTCTTCTATTAGGAGTATCACCAAGGGAGATAAATTCTCTAAACAGAAAAAGAATATATGTATGATCATGTTCTTGGAAGTTGCATAAGGTGAACAAGGGGAAAAAAAAACAACAAAGATTGAAAGAATAATAACAATAATAATAATAATAAAGAAATGGTTTCACAATGAGGTGAAGAGCCACAGTTCTGGAGTCTAATCTTGATCCCAGCACTGTTCTAAAATAACTGCTGACAGAAGGAGCTCAGGCTGTCAGTGGTTAAAACCGACTCTGCTACTGGCTGTATCAAGGGCCAGGATAACCTTATGACAGAAGTTGGCCAAATATTGAGATCTTTTTGCAGTTTGTAGATCATTTCATTCCTAAGTCCTGTGAAACTGAACTGATTAGAGGTTAACATGCACAGTTATTGGAAAAGAAAGAGCAATTGTAAGATTAACTACCAGGATAAGATCTGAATGTAAAGCATTGAGTTTTCATCTACTTCCTTCCCCGTCTGTAAAATGGGGGATGCTTAGCATTCTGAGGCTTAGAAAAGCTCTTTAAAGATGAAGCATGAAAGACTCTATTCAAAATAAAAGCAAAATATTATCACTTCCTTTCTTCTCTCCCCCTCCCAAATGCCAAAAAAGAGAAAAATAGAGTTTTAGTTCTGGGAGAGCACCTTGGTATAACACTAGAACATGTAAAGCACACATGCCCTGTATAATAAAAGAAGGGAACAAAGCCAGCAATCTTACTTGCTTATATATTAAGTCTTCTGGTCTTTTGTGAACAGCTGCAGATTGCAGGCATTGTGTGCAATGGTAAAGCAACTTGTTTTTTAATCTAAGCATCAGAGCTATGTATTTCTTTTCTAAGAAGTTACATTTTTTTACATTAATTTTTCCCATTGTAAATTTTTCTATTAGAAAAAAAGGTTCAACATTTTTCTTCCCATTGTCAGAAGAAGATGGTTGCTTAGTTTGTACAATGAATATTTCTCTCTAAGAGAAAGTTTTTTTCCTTTGGTTGTGATGTGAACCTAAGGCAAGGTTCCCATTTTATGTCACTGACATAAAATTTGAATCTATGATAATATATTTTCCAGGGATGGGACATCAAGTTTTTCTTAATTGTTTCTGTCTGAATACTTTGTGCTTATTCCTGCTTAGATTGCGCTTTTAGGTTAATTTGGGCTGACCCAAGGCAGGTCAATGCTCCATGAAGTAATAAAGGTTCTGAAGTAGTAATATGAGGCACAATTCCCTTCTTTCTCCCCTCTTCTTCAAAGAAAGAGAAGAGCCATGGCAGTGACCTGCTGCTGGTGTTAGTACATCCCTACATCAGCGCTGCACTGGCTCTGTGAAGAGGTAAAGGTTGTGTTCCGATTTTTTCTCCCAGTCTCGCTCACATGGCTTCTTTGACACAGCCCGCAGGACTCATGATCTAGTTACTGTGTCCAGGCTTCTCAGCAAGGCAGAGCCCCAGCTTAGCCTCTGATTTGTAAGATACATTACTAGATGAGAAACACGGGCTGCTACATGCAGCTGAACCTGGAAGAAGCAGTCCCCTCAACCAGGGGCTAAATCTCGTGGCTCTGGTCAGGTTCAAGACTACTGAAGAGATCGTATGCCCATTTAAAAGAACAACTCTCAAATCAGTGGTAAGACTACATAGCAGCAGGACATGCTGATGCAATTTGAGCATTGATAGTAGCTGAAAAAAAAGAAAAAAGACATACACTTCACCTATTTTTTGGTTAATTTACTTTGTTCACTTGTCAACATTTTCTGTCTAATCATCTTTTCCTCCTGCAGTCATTTCCCTTTGCTTGACTGGGGACTTCACACTGTCTCAAGGCAAAGAAGTACATTTGAAAATAGAAGATTGTGGCTGTAAAATGGTAAAAAATGAGCAAGATATTGTTTTATTAATGGGTTATTAAGTCTATAGCTGATCTCATGTTCCCATGTTTGTAGATATTATATGATAGTAAGGAATAAGTGTTTGACAAAGGCCTAATTCCAAAAACATAATCTCATCTCAGCTGCTGTTTAATATGAGAGGTGTTTACAGGTCCTAGGCATTTTCATTTTTGCAGCAAGTTTCCCAGTCACACAGCTTTTTACTGATGGATACGCTCATAATACTCTGAACAAGCATCAAACTAAATGCAATTGTACTCGCAAAACATTTTTTTTTCTCTCTGCTCTGACTTTCATGGCCTGATTCAGATGATATTTTCAGAATATACAGACCAGTTAGCTCCAGCTGGAGAAAGACTGTGATTGTGTTAGTACTGCCTACTGACACAAAGAGACCAGTGCTGAAATACTGACGTGGAATTTAGGGGATTTAAAATCCAATCGTCCAAGAGGATTCAGTATACATTTTAAAGAGCAGGTTGTTCTCAGCTCCTTCTGCAAACTCTACAAGAATTCAGTATTCACAATCCCAAAGAACATAAAAGGATGTTCTGCTCCTGTGGATAGTATCCTGACTTCGGAGAGAGCTGGGTTCCATCTCTCCACCTCTGCTGGAAAAGAGATGACAATATGAGAATAAACAATGGTTTTTTCCTAAGCATAACTTTACAATTGGGTATTCAGAGTGCTTTACCAAGTCTTGGTGGACTGATGTAAATACCTTCTTGCAGGAATTATGTTCCAACTGCCCCCAGACAAACATTCCTCAGCCAGAACAAGAAAACTGCATAGCCACCTTCTTAGCTCCCTTTCTTGGCGCTTAGAGATGCTCTGGTGCGGAGTGGGTTGGATAATAGGGGAAGGGCATTCAACTTTTCTCCCTTATCTCCACCTTTGTCTATTAAAACCACACTATATAGGACCCTTCTAGTGCTGAGTAAGCTAGTGAGTACAAGATAGCGTTTTCTCTTCTTCCTAGCTATATTTTTTTCAAGAAAGTGTTGGTCTAGGAATCTAATTTGTGGGATGGTTTAATGTTATGAAATTCAAGTGGAGTGAAGCATATAATTTCTGTTTTGTTTTTCTAATGGTATCTTTCTTAATGATACCTTTAGCAACTTTTTCTCAACATGATAGTTTTTATGACATCCCAGTGTGGCACGTATTGTATATGTATCAAGGACAACATTGCATGCCAATTTCTAGTTACATTCTACAGCACAGGAGACAAGCAGCATGCATGATTTACCCACCACACAACATCTGACCATCAAATTGCTGTTTAAGTAACACGTATGCCATGAGGCATATCACTGTAACCATGCTACTTCTTGAATTCCCCTCTCTATGCTCACATATATTTTGGTGCACATTTTGTTAGAGAACCAAGGTAAGGTTTAAAGAACCTTCTACTTCTTTCTTTTTCCCTAAACACCAGACTATGGCACATTGCCCTGTATCATATGACTGAGTTTTAGTCATAGCTTTATTTTTTTCTAGATATAATATGTAGGTGGACATGAGACACAGCCAACAGAAATGCTCAAGTAATAATTTTCTTGAATAGCAGTTTAGATATTTTATTGGGAAAAATATCAAGGGAAAAATGCGTAAAATTTGACAATTCTCGCATAGCTTGCATAATCAAAAAGAGGCAAAAATTAACTGAAGAAAACCTGTATTCCTTTGATTGGCTTAACTAAGAAGATAAAACATACCTAATCTGCTTCTCTTTTCCATATTCCTGGAAACATAATCATGCATGTCACTGATTATACATATGCATAATTTTTTAACAGAATGTAACACAGAAAATCAGTCTCTCAAGAATAAATCATGCTGCTACAGCGAGGCCAAGGAAAAAGAGCAAAAAAAAAGGAGTCCTTAGAAATGACACTAGGTCCACGGCTGCTACAATTATGCAGATTCAGTAGTGAAACATGACTTATTTTTGTGACAGGAAGTACTGCATGGGTAAAAGCGACGAAGAGCTTTATGTGGTGCGTGAGCTGCACAATAGTATGCTTTTTTTAGGAAATAAGCCACTGAGGAATCTACAGCTTGTCTGCATCCAATGGACTATATAGGGAAAGAAGTACCGTCAAGTGCCTTGTCTGTTTGATTTTTGAGGTAACTAAATCTTGGGGGAAAAACTTTGTGTATGAAATCTCTGCTCGAAACAGTATTGCACAGAAAGATAACTGAGACTGACAGGGATGTCTGTTGGTCCTAGGAAGCTGGAACAGATGTAGTAAGTGCTGCTCTTCTTTCTACTGTTTTCACTTAAAACTATTAAAAGAGAGGGGAAAAGGCAAATTCAAAGATGAGGCACAAAAATATTATCCGCAGTGGATTTTTGGTACACTACTGCCTTGATAACAGGGCATTCTCCAGATACAGTGAATTTCCTGCTGATACTTTGATTAGAAAAACACATTAGGAGCTCATTATTTCTAAGCCCTAAGCATGATTTTCTAGCATAGTTAGTTAAATAGTGCACCAGTTACTGTCTGCACAGGCTAGCTGAATTTTTTTTATTCTTTAGGAAGAGGTTTACCATTCCAAATTTTTATGAAATATATTTTCATTTCACTTTCAAAGCATGAATACCTCCTGTTCCTGAGGATGTACAAGATGCATCACTGTAGAGAGGCCATTCCTGCTTTTCTCATGCTTGATAAAATGTTGCTCATTTGGAATATCTTTCTATACCAAAGTTGACTAACCAAAACTGAAGAAAATAATCTACTAGTGCATAGTAACTACTTTTTCTTTTCTCTCTTCTCTCTTCCCTTCCCTTCCCTTCCCTTCCCTTCCCTTCCCTTCCCTTCCCTTCCCTTCCCTTCCCTTCCCTTCCCCTCCCTTCCCTTCTTTTTTTTTCCTTCTTTTCCCACCGGCCGCTGTGATAACTAGATACTATAAGGACAGACATTTTATAAATAGGCATAGATCTGTGTGCTCCTATCATATCATTTATCACTGTATTTGGAAGATCTTCTAATTACTCTGCCAGTGTAGGTGGTCGCAGTAGCTGAAGGAGTTGCTTTAGGTATACTGCCAAGTATCTAATTTGTCTTGTCATCCTTCACATTAAGTGCCTCTTTCTTGTAGGGTCATTTCTCTGAGCTCATTCTTTCTTGATAGCTCTGTTACCTTTGACACCATGGGCCACTTACTGCTCTACAAGATGCTCCCCCCTTAGGTTTATGTGACTCCAACGTACTTTCTCTTCTGACAGCACTAGGATGTTACTGCTGTCTGGCTGACAGCACTAGGATGTTACTGCTAATGGGTCCTCTATTCCTCCCACCCCCCACCAAACTCTCCTGGCGCTTCTCAGCACTCCCTCATCATTCCTCTCCCCCTCTTCCCAGTCACCTCCTGGGAGGCTTTGCCAGATATCCTGGACCCACTTATGTCTCATCGTTAATGACTCTAATCCTCTGCCTTTGACACTCTGTGGTAGCTTGTACTGGACTCCCCACTGTTTCCTTAAATGTTGCATGTCTAAAGATGAATGTGCAACCTTATCTGAGGCACCTATTCTCGTAGTCACCATCTTATACAGCTTCAGATTTATTTTGACTGCTCCTTCTTTGCAATTGCCCAAACTTTTCCTTTTACAACACTACTCCTTCCATCACTGCTCTTCCTTCCTCTGCCTAAATAAACTGAACTGAACAAAAAGTTCTAGCTAAACTGAACTGAACAGAACAGCTTCTTTGACCTTCACTCTCTTCTTTTCTTTCACTTCAATCATTGTCTGTTGTTCCATTTGTTAGAAAATGAATTTATCAAGTCTATTCCCTACCTCTTTTAAAAATCAGCAGTGTATTTACTGAAGTCTTTTCAAATTGAATCTGAAAAATGTAAAAGAGTGTGTTTGTTCAAAATATAGTGTTTTTAAGCCAATAGAGTCAAAACATTTGACACAATGAATGTTTGAAGCACTAACAAAAATGTTTGTTTGCTAATTTTATAGCAGTGTGATAGAGTAACTCTGTAGCTCAGTGATAGTGCTATTCATATCTTTGTGAACATGATACAGGATTTCTCTATTGCATTCTGTGTTTTACATTAATTTTCTAATTCATCTTAAACTTATAGCTTCAGTATAAGTTACAACCAGTAACTGCTGGGAATGTCAGCTTCCAACCTGCAGGACAATTTCAGCATATCTCTAGCCCTTCAAAATTGTTATTGGAAACGGTTTTCATGAAACCCTTAGCTATTCACTTGCCCAGGGAATTGATCCTTGTCTTCAGCAACTGTTTTAGCTGGAGGAACAGTTCTTCCGCAGCGTATGGTATGACCTTGTATATTAGAACTCACTTCTGGGTAGCAGAAGATGATAGATAAAGACACACAGAGCAGAAGTGAATTTTTAACGTGAGTGTCACACATCATGGGCAAATATTCTAACAGGCCACATCTAACTATCTGCTATTTTTGGTGATGGTAGATAATGTGTGACTGCATGTTTTGAAAATGGCAACAATCATGGAATAAATAGGCAGCAAAAACTCTTATGCAATTATATTACTGCTTAGGAAGTGAAACATGCTTGATTACATGACTTAGCTGACAATCAGCAAGGGCGTCTAGGCACTTGAAAGGGAGTTTTATGTTTGTCGGTGCTGAGAAAATATTAGGTCATTTAGGCACGTTAGGTCAGTTTCGAATTGTCCTCTCAGTTCATTGAATGACTAGCTGCTCTGCTTTACACGTGCAAAACACTGAAAGTCTGCCTAGGGCTGACCAGGGATGATTTTAAGCTGAGTAGTATTGCTGAGTAGTTTCCACTTTCCTCTATTTTTGGCTTCATATTATAAGCTACACTGCAAAGCTAAACATGAAACATCAGTCAAGAGGGGTAAGGAGAAATGGCAGATTTTCTCTGAATAGCTTTTGCAGAAGTGTTTTTCTGAGTGACACCTTCATAGCACCTAATTGTCTGCAGGGGCACAAATAGGAGACTTCTGAGTATGAACCAGCAAACTATTGAAAAATATGAATGACTTGGGATATTACAAGGGAAAGATTAGGGGGAAACATTGGGTGTAATATAATAAACCTGTTTATTAGAACTCTCCAGCTTTTACCTCTTTGGAGTTGAAAGTGCTCCGGGTAAGGCCATTGGTGGCCAGGACCATGAATACTCAGGATCAATGACTGGCAGCCCTTCATCCAGTCAGGTACTGTTGCGAGTATGACCTCCAGCTCTGACTAGGCAACTGTAAGAGAGTTTACAGGCATAAAATAAAACTTGAAAGTCCTGTCAATGTGTACCATGAACATCGAGGGGTCATTCATAGGGGAAGTGGTTTTGCTGAGTTGAACTACATCCCATAACGACAAGCAGACTGACATTTTTCTGTATAAAGCACCTTCTGTTCTCCTTACCTTAGGGTGTTTTTAGGAATGGTCCCATCTTTTTAAAATGCAGCTATCAACAAACATTGGACCTGGCCCAACCTGAATTGTTCCGCATTAAGGATTTAATCTGAGAGCCAGTTATATCTCCCTTGTTCACTCTGCTTGAGTATACTGACAAAAATAGTAGGATATAATATTTGCTATGTGAATACTTGCTTGCCGATTATCCATTATTGTTCTTTGGGGCTCCTTTTTAGATGGGATTGGTTATTTCTTACCAATACCACTGGCAACACTGGATTATTCACCAAAACTTGTAAAAACTAGAAACCCATTGACAGTGTCCCACACTTAAAATGAAAATGTTAAATCCTGCCTTCCATGCTGATTTTACAAAAATCATTGCATATCAACATTTGCACTCACCTAATTTTCAAAGAGTAAAATTACCAAATAACACGTGTCAGAGTATTTCTTTCCTATTGGACTGCCACGATTAGTGTTCAGCAGCAGCCAAGATCACTCTTTCTGAATAAAAGGAAAGCTTGTGCATTTGCACTACACAATCAATACTTATCCGGAAAATGAGATTCCTCACAGACCACAAAGTGAAAACTATGAGATCCACTTGTCCTTGAAAACTTGAGGAACTGGCAAGTTATTGCATACACAAATTTTCTCACTACCGGAAGCATTCAGTCATGCAGTGGAAGAGAAGCAGAAATCAAATGCACAAAAAAATCATATATATTTATATAGATGTTTCAAAATCAAGAGAGGAGAAAAAAAAGAACATTAATTTAATACTCATAAACAGGATTCTAACTCTTACCTGAACAGAGGGAGAGAAAGGGGGAAAAATTTGACCTGAGCAAGGGAACTCGGTTGGATCTCAAGAGATCCCATACACCCCCATCCCCAGAGCCAACAGTCCCCAGCCCAAGATTTCAAATGCAAACATACGCAGAGGTTCAGAAGATGCCTCTTCCCACTCACGAGCGGTGAAAGGAGCTGGCGATGCTACTGGAGGGCCTGCACAGTCACATGCAGTTAGCTTTTGGAGACATTGAAGTTGGTGGCTGGCTCAAGGTCCTGAATTCCACCCACATGGCATGTTCAGACATCTCTGTCCAAATAGCAATTCGCACCTGTCACAACAGGCCTCATTGCAAGCTCAGGGGAATCACACAGGCAAATTTTGTCCCAATGTACAGGTGTCGCCCTCAAGGAGTCTGCAGCACTGCTTTGCTTTAGCGGAGGGAGGGGTTTACATTATCGCACTTCATAGAATCATAGAATGCTTAAGGTTGGAAGGGACCTCTAGAGGCCATCTAGTCCAACTCCCCTGCACACGCAGCGTCACCTAGAGCACGTGGCACAGGACTGCGTCTAAGTGGGTTTGGAAGATCTCCAGAGAAGGAGACTCCACAACCTCTCTGGGCAGCCTGTTCCAGTGCTCTGTCACCCTCACTGTTAAGAAATTTTTCCTTAAGTTCCTGTGGAACTTTTGGTGTTTCAGTTTGTGGCCATTACCTCTAGTTCTGTCAGTGGCCACCACTGAAAAGAGGCCAGCACCATCCTCCTCACTGCCTCCCTTGAGGTACTTATAGACACTGATCAGATCCCCTCTCAGCCTTCTCTTCTCCAGGCTGAACAGTCCCAGCTCCCTCAGCCTCTCCTCATTGGGCAGATGTTCCAGGCCCCTGATCATCCTTGTGGCCCTGCGCTGGACTCTCTCCAGCAGCTCCACATCCCTCTTGTACTGTGGAGCCCAGAACTGGACACAATACTCCAGATGTGGCCTCACCAGGGCTTAGATATGTAGAGAACTACACAGAGAGCACACCACAAACATAGACTTGAACTGAGTTTCTATGATTTCCAATTTTTCATTGTAAGAAAATCAATTTAAATTTGAGTGTGATTTTTCTCCATCACTAATCAAATGTATACTTTCTTCCTCAAAGCAAGGCGGGGGTAAGCAAGGAGGACGAGAAGTCCAACAACACACACTGGTTTCCCAAAAATAGATGGATGAAGACAAGACAAAAAACATTTTTGGCACAGAAGCAGATTTGAGTTTAAAGCCTCTAAGGAATTATTAAAACCCTAATGAATGTTTTTAATTAACATTCACGATGTCCTTTTAAGTGAAATCGTTTAGGAGTTGCAGTGAAAACCTGTTAAACAAATTGTTAGTTGAGAAAAAAAAGAACTATGCTTGTTAATAGGTCCTCTATTTCAAATGGCCCCATGTAACCCACTAAGGGGATCTGGAAACTGATGGTGACAGATTTTTACCAGTACTTAGTTATTTTTAAACAGAAGATATGGGGCTCATTTTACACCCAATTGGTGTAAACTGGTGGCTGCAGTACAAATATACCAGGCTACACTTGCACCCTGAAGTAGCAAAGAGAGAATATACTTTAAATAGATCATTTTCCTTATTAGATCAATACTCTATTGTTTCACAGATTCAGGTACACTCAGTGGTTTGGCTGGTAAAAAAATCAATAGACATAGACAGTGTTATTTTTGAAGCTGGGAGTGGTGCAGGGGACCTGGGGTCTGTGACAAATTTCCTCCTTCAGCTCATCTTCACCTAATCCTCTGCTCCTGCAAAATCTCTTACAATTAGTTAAATTCTGCAGGACTAAAAACATGTTCACCACTCAACAGGGTGAAGTACTTCTCACCCAGGAGAGAAAGAAAAGCCACCTCTGGAGCAGGGCTGAAGCAGTTACTATCACAGGGGGCTAAAACAGAGGTTTCTTTTCATATTCTCTAGCTGGCTTTATTTTCTGAAATCTTCTATATAGCTATAGTAACCATGCAGCATGTTCATTTTTCTAGCTATCTGTGACAAAGAGGGATGTTTCTTGTATTCGAACATGGCTTGCCTTTGCTGCATATAGAAAAAATGTTATCCTTCAGTATTATCTGTATGTAATTTATAAACATTGCTTAGATATTAATAAAAAACTGTAAAACATTTTATTTTAGTAAAGACATTTTTTCAAATCATGTTGCTCTTTCTTCTCTATTACAACTTTCCAACAGGTGCTCACACTTAGCTTATTTAAAAGCCATAGATTAGGACTGAAAGAATTAAAATGGACTTTCAATGACTAAAACTGACTACGGAAAGGATGCAGCAGAACACTGCCCCCTCCAGTTACAGATCATGTACAGAATATACTGTTGATATTGTACAGACACTTATTCAGAATAAATGAAAAACAGGCATGAATTCTGGCAGCAGACTCAGACTGAGTGCCAGCAAAGAGCCATATCCATTTTTCTGTCTTTGATCACAACTACCACAGTTGCTACCACAGAAACAAATCAAACAAAAATCCCCACATACTAGTAACAGCATGTTGCCATACCAGCTAAATTCTTATGAGCAGATAATGACCAATTACATTTCTCTTTCCTCACACCAAACATTAGTCGAGTGGAGAGAGTACTGAAATTAGAGATTAATCTACCTTGCTCTGTTCTATATGTCTTTGCTTGCTGGGGCTTAACCACTATCCATACTTTAAGAAATAACCTGGGATCATAGGAAAATGAGAAGACGGAGGCCCCGCTGGTTGTCTAGGCCCTGTCATGAGGGTCCGTGACACACCTAGAAAATACAGTGGTAGTTCGGAATCGAAAAACTGTACTGAAGTTTCCCAATATGGAGAGAGAAGTATTAGCCAAATATATGCAAAACAAGGAGGGCAGACTCAAGCTTGTGAGATAGCAAGGATGATGCATGGACCACTGTTCCCATCACATGTGCAGGTGGTGAAAAGAGACATAAGAAAACATGGGCAAAATATGTGGAGAAGTGTGAGAAAAAATAATTTCTGGACATAGAGAACATTTAAATTTCATAGAATTTCTGCACCTAATATGTTGTGGCTAGAGAAGAGCTCCAATTTTTATGTAGCCAACTTTTGTTGCTGTCACGTTCTGCTTCTTACTCTGCCTTTCCTTCTAATCTGCTTTGACTACAGCCCTGACATCTCTGTCTTCCTCCTTCATCCACTAAGCCTTTGCCAAAACTTCACTTTTTAGACTGGGCTCATGTGTACCCTTCTGTCCATTCTCTGGCCTCAGACTTGAGACTGTTTCTTGTCTTTTTCTTGATTAAAATTGCCAGAGCAGCAATCATACTATGCAACACTAGTTATTAGTATGGTCTCATGTTCTAGGTATGGTGTTTTTAGAAACACAGTGAGAATTCAAATGAGGTTCTAAGAAAAACAAAAGTGACTAAGAGACGGAAAAAAGGACTTATGGGTTAAGACCAAGAAAAAGGAAAAATGTACATTGCCTGGCCAAGTGATATCTATGGCTAGAGAGAGAAAACTCAGTTATCAACAGCTGTATGAATGAATGTGAGAGGAAAGAATTTATCTAGCATGGGAAATGGAAACAGTAGCAATAATGGTAAGGAAATAAGGATGCTTATTGGGATTAAGTGATATATATTAGACTAGAGAAGCTCTTTCCAAGTCTGGGTCTTACAATAATGTTATGATTCCAGTGTTAAAACAATTTGTGGAATATAATTAACCTTTTAAAAATCTTTAAAGTTAAAGCCATTACAATTTCACCTATCCACATCTATGTATGATTACATCATTTAAAAACCTATCATTGCGTACATAAATGATAATGATTCTCATAAAGAACAAGCACAGACAAAAAGCAGTAGTGTGGAACATGTTTCCCTGTTATTCTGAAAAAAAACTCTTGGGTGGTTTTCTCATTGAAAATAAACACACAGGAGATGTGGTTTTAGGTGGGTAGAATAACTTGAGTCAAAAAAAGCAATGAGAAAAGATTTTGGTAAAGTATAAACATTCCAACTACCTATATTCCCCCCCAAAAGAGCTTAACTTTTCTTTACAAAATGGGGTTTTCATTTGCAAACTGATTTGACTAATTTGAACTAATCTAAATATTAAAATATATCTTTTGAATCACTTCAATACATTTCTTTGATTTTTTTTTCAGATGAGTCGCCAGTTCAATAAAATAATTGCTTAAACATAAGTAGTTCCACAAAACTATTGTCTAATATTCCAAGGGAATACTGCTTGCTTTTCATAACCTGTGGATGCTCATTGTATTCAACATTTTTATAGAAAGAAAGACGGAGAAAATAAGATCATCCAACTTGACCCTGACTGGCTGTTAGATTTCACTAGTTTCCCTGGAATGCCACCTGAAACTTGTGTTTGGCTGCAGAATATCTCGCAGATGACATTCAGCACTGATACAAAGGCAAGAGGTGCAGAACTTTTGATAATTTGTGTCAATGTTTAATCACTTTCACTGTTAAAACTGCATCTGATTTCTCATTTGAATTTGCCTGCCTTCCAGCCATTGGCTCTTTTTATGCTTCTCTCTGTTAGATTAAAGAGCCCTTTAGTACCCAGTATATTTTCCCCATGAAAGTAGCTGTACACTGTAATCAAGTCAACGCTCAATCTTCTTTTTGATAAGCTAGACAGATTGAGCTCTTTTAGAGTCCCACAGTAAGGCATTTTCTCCAGCCCTCAAATCATTTTTTGTGGCTCCTTCCTGAACTCTCTCCCATTTTTCACCGTTCTTTTAAAACAGTGGACACTAGCACTGATGAAATATTCTAATAGCTGTCTCACCAGTTCCTTATGCTCTTCATTGTACTTACTCATCCTCTGAAGAAAGGCAGAGCTAGTCAGAAAGCACCATCTGGTGAGGAGGTCTGAGTGGTAGGGGGCAGATTTAAATACTTAGAGTAGCAGAGGGAGGCTGGAATGGGCAAAGGATATTTAAAGACTGACTTGCTAGACAATTATCATTCTTAGTTTCCACAGGAGGTTAGTGAATTCTTTTCCCTTGGACTGCTGTTGCCTGTGTTTA
The DNA here is from genome assembly GCF_059628265.1 of Tinamus guttatus. Taxonomy (NCBI): domain Eukaryota; kingdom Metazoa; phylum Chordata; class Aves; order Tinamiformes; family Tinamidae; genus Tinamus; species Tinamus guttatus. The sequence continues at coordinate 3,028,530 of NW_028288586.1, forward strand.
GAAAGGTGAATAGCTGCAGACTACAAAACACAGAAAATGAAAATTTCATTGAGATTACACATGGATAAGGAGAATCAGCACGTCTGCTGGAAAACACAGAAAAAACTGGTCAAGCAGGGAATAAAAAAGGAGAGAGGCATACTGTAATACTGAAATAAGACCAGAAAAAAATCCACATGATTCAAAAGAATATTTTAAAAGCATCATAATACAGATATCTTGAGATGCAGGTCGAGAATTCAAGTAATGCTCATCTTGCAGAGTCCAAACCAAAGAAGGGACTAATTTCGCACCAGTCTGGCTGTGTAAATCATATTTCTTAGTGAAAGATCCTTCAGAGAAGCTTAAAAAGATGTTGAGCAAAGGACAGGATGTAGAATCTTGGAACTGTTTACTTACGCATCCAGCTGATCGTAACTGCTGGATCATAGCTCAGGAGAGAAAGACCATGAGCAAACCCAAAGATGATTGCTGAGATCAGACGTGACATTCTGAATTTTGATTATGAAAGGTATACAAGTCTGTGAAAGCTTTAGAGTTACTGTTACAGAAGTTTTGGAAGCCAAAAGGACTTTCTGCCTCTCTTCTCTAAGGTCTAAAGCATTTGTCTCTGGCTTTGCACTGAGCCATGTTTATTCTTTCCTGTATAATATTTAGGTTGGATTCCTACAATGCATGGTGACTGGGGAATAAATCTGAAAAGTGCATAGCAGTCTGAGTTGTTACAGCAGGAGACTACTTACTACTGTGATGGCATTAACCAATGCAGAAATTATATTACATGAGCTCTTCACTGCAAGTAATGAGCCTGTATTCACAGGATCACAAGGATTGCTTTGTCTTTTATTTTGATTCTATAAATCATACAACTAATAAATAAGGATTCATTATAAAGCACACATAGTACTTAAAGACCTGCAATTTTTGAAATCCTTTATAAAATATATTTTGAATAATTTCTTACTCTTCCCAAAAACGAAAGTGCAAAGTATCTTTGTTGCTTAAGACCTTCTCTAAAGCTCCCTTAGCCCCTGCTAATATCCATTTGAACTTGGAATTTATCATTCTATATTCCAATTCCAACAAATTAAGCAAGATAAAGAACACCAACAGTACAAATTACACTTCAGCTGAGGAGACAATGTTTCTAGGAATTCAAGTGTCTTTGCTATGTCTAGCCTAGTGCTCCTGCCCAGAGAATATAACATGTGGTATCTATCTTACATGAGAATCTCTTAAATGCCTTTTACTCGTCGAAACACAGATGGAGTGGGAAACAGGACAGAGAACCTTTGCAGACGTGTATAGCATGTTTTGCACCCATCTCAGAGGCTTTCACTTGATTCATCTAAAGGTACAAATAATCCCTTGAGCCCCACACTAGCAACAACTTGACATGCCAAGCTGCCATGCCAACTCCTTCTGCCCAGATTTTATCTTACATGCAAGATTTAAAAAAGAAAGAAAAGAAAAATCCACAACACATTCTGATACTTCCTGTCTCTTACAAGAAGTACAAAGGTAAATTCTTCTTTTCAAGCATTCATGAATATGAAATAATAATAATTCTGCTAATTAAATTCCACTTGTGATTGAGATTTCTCTTACTTTTACTTCTTTCTAAAGGTTAATTGTAGACAAGACTGGAAAATTTGATCCAGCTAGTCTATGGTTACCCTAGGATAAAGCAGTGAAAGCTTCATTTCTTTTCAAATATATGTATTCCAGATGTTGTTGCATTCATGTAGTTGCAACACCCACACAGAGTTATATCTTGTACTTAAATTACCTTTTGATAGTTTGATTTTTCGTTTTTCAGAAATATAATCCTCCACTTTTTTTCTGGGCAAATGATTCCACAGTATAATAGAATTATTAACTCCTCAAAAATCTTCTGTTCAAACATCAGACTTGCCTGACTAAGGATGTCTTTAATATATTTGAAATAGCAATATTTTGTATTTGATTTCCTGTTATTATACAAGTTCAGTAAATGACTTTCTCATCAGTGTTTTTAATACGAAAATGTGTACATGTAAAATGGCAATAATGTGACATTTCACCCACAGGGCCATAGCAGGAGACTAGAAAACCCAGAAACTATTCCTTTCATTACTCTATCTACTTTTTGTCCTCAGCTAAATTACATCAAATTTGTGCTACCTCAATTTCCCTAATTTGAAATTGAGATTGAGATACCTCACTCCATATGTGATGTAGCTAAATATTTCTTCATATAAAATGGGAAATCCTTTAGCAAAATTGACTCAGTGCAAATAAACTAGTGCAATGTTATGGTTGAGAATCTGAACAGAGAGCTATCAAAAAATGCAAAGGCAAACTCCCACAGCAATTATAAAGTAGGTCATGTTGAATGTATGTGTTAATGCATTGAAGACACATATACTTGCTCAGTAAAAACTGAAGTGGAAATCATGGCTTTAAATGTCCAAATGTCTATGAGTTCAAATTCTAATGCAGTGTTATAGTCTGAAAGTTCTATTTTCATTTAATAAGATCTGATAACAAATAACGCATTGTTTGCATTTTATTCAATCACTTCTGATTCTCTGCTCTATTGATCAATATGATTCTTTTCCTTTTATCTTGACATTGTAGCAATCTATGTGTAGACCTGCAATGACACTGCTTCATTTGACATTGTAATATTCCCTGTACAGCTGTATTTACATCATTTCAGCCCTTCAGAATGACAATAAGTCCCATGAAATCAAATGATGAGCTAGTATTATCACAAAAATAACGTGAAAAATAACATAGCAATAACTTAGCTATCCAAGCAATTCAAAACATAGATTTTTTTTAATATAATTTCTTTTTCTGTCAATTGTGAGTGAAATTTCTCTTCGTATTAGCTCTTCTGTTTTCACAGTTTAAAAAATGTCCTGGAAAAAATGAACTACCAAATACACATAAGGTCTGTCAGATAATAGGTCCATCTAGTTAAAAAGTTGATAGCAAATATTTAGAGAGGAAGATGAGAAACAGGACATGAATACTGTGTTCTTTCCCATGGCAAATAAACATGGCAAAATACACAGCAATCGTCATTCAGGAACATCTTGAAATTGAAGTTGCAATTGGAGTACTACCGATACTATTACTATATAGACCTTTTACTAACTCTCTAATATATTTTGACACCTTTTAAAACTTATTCTCAGAGTGTTTTTGGAAGAGCTCTGCACTATGCAGAAGTATTTTTCCTGTTGTATATTGTAAGGCTAAATCTCATTTTTGGAATAGAAATCCACAGACTCTGTGAATCTTTAGGTATTTAAATAGAGATGTTTATTCTAATAAACTGGACCTATCTTTCATCTCCAGGAGAAGATGTATATGTAAATGGGAAAGCTTACTCAAACTGCATTTTACATTAACTTAGTAACTGCGGTGAGACAGCATATCATTCTAGGAAAAATATTTAGAGACTACATAATGGGCTTGAGTTATTAAAAACTGAATTATCTTGAAAAGGGGTGATTTAAATTAAAAAACTGTGCAAAGACACAAAAACAGCACAGTAATTCTTTATGATGTGCCTCTGTGAACTCGGTACATTTTCTCCTGGAAGGTAACTCCAAACGAAACACGTGACTTAGAACTGATATCAAAACCCAATGATGCTATATGCAATACACATCTGATGAATTTAAAGTTACAGTTTTCATTAAAGTTTGCTTATTCATCACACAGGCTGAAATCCATTCTTTTTATTTGTGTGGGTTTTTTTTTTCTTTTCAGTGCAGTTGCCATTACCTTTCATCTTGCAGAATAAAAAAGCAGAATCAAAAAAGCTACAGTAGTTACTTCTGATCTGTGGATTATATTTTATATATACAAATTATTTCCTATGGGAAATCTCTGCTCTAATTTACAGGTAACCATTGCCTTGATCTTTCTGGCCAGCTAGATATGATGAGAGATGGGTTAGTTGTTGAGATCCCAAATCTTAGTTTACACATCTGAGGCAACTGGCAGTAAAGAGAAAGTCTTGAATGTTGCTCTCAGCAAAACAGTAATACTTCTATCTAAGCAAAGCAAAGCATCTGCTGCATCAATAATAATATCTAAAGAGGGTGGACTGATAGCGATTTAACTGGGGCTATCCTGCAGCAGTACAACATTCACAATGCCCAGATATTCAGGTTGTACTCTGAGAAAACTAGTAGTCACAAAAAATCTGACACATTCTCTCTCCCCTATAGAGTAGGAATTATTCTTGTGCTGCAGCTGCTGATGCTTTTTTATTTGCTTTTTAAGGATAACAGTTCACTGGGGGTTGGGAGGTAGTTATTTTTGAATCCCAGCAGCTCTCAGAGAGTGAGGGACGGGTGTGGATGGCTGGTTACCCCCAAACAGGTTCCCTGGAAGACACTGTTCCAAAACTCAGGGCAGTTATTCTGTTTCTAGCAGTGCAAAGCAAACTCCCTTGTGTCTTCTGCAGCTTTTTCCCCAGGGAGAATTTCATCAGCTCATGGTCACCTGCTGACTGTGGGATAATTTCGTTTTCTAATCAAAATTAAGACACTGCTAAAAAAAAAAAAAAAAAAAGAAAGAAATTTACTCTTCTAGAGCAGTGATGCTATTATGTCATTATGCTGGCCACTCTCCTTTATATGTCCTGTGTCTAATAGAAAAGAGATTTTTCTAACACAGACCCAGTTGAACTATATAATAAAATATGATGAATACACTGTTTCCATGTTAGCATATGCGCATGGTTTGGGGGTTTTTTTTTGTTGTTGTTGTTACTTTTTTTTTTTTTTTAAGATCACTGAATCCTTCATAGTATTCACAATAAAACAAGTTTAACACTTCTGCAGTGACCACTGCATAGCTCCTTAAGTTTCATACTATAAAGCAGTCAATGTATTTATAGTTCCTGAAAATGTCACATGGCAATGTTATGCCAGGCACAGCATATCTCAGTGACTCCTTAGGATGTCTGCATTGTTGTATTCTATTTGTAGAGACATTTTTGTCAGCAGCGATGAAGAAACAGAGCTGTTGCTGTAGCTCTCTCAATAACATTCAAGCTTATAGTTGACCTGAGGGGCTCACATTATGACATCCATATTTAATTTAAGAGCAAATCATATTTTCACAGACCACAGTATTGCATTATAGGCTCACTTCTCGATGTGCATGGAAATGCAGAAACAGCAGCCTAGTATGTATCTACATCACAGACTAAATGGTTAGTTCATGAGAGCAAGGTCAAAGTGTGCAGTGACAACAATGCATACAAGGTTTTATTACAACTCTCAGAAGTCTACGGGGAGAAAAGGACAAAAAAAAAAAAAAGGCAGACCAGAAGGGACTGCAAGTAACTTAAGGTGCATTTTTAAAAGCCTCTTAACTGTACCATCTGGCTTACTTTTTGTTTTTCTTCTGTCCTGCACATCCTATTGCAATCCACATTCCCTGTATCTCATTTTCTTTTTTGCTTCATTCCAACATATTTAAGGGAAAAATTAACAGCATCTCAACTTTAAGAGTTTTATATAAAATATAAGGTGAGGATACTATCAATCCAATAATAAAATATTGAAATATTTGTATTTACAAGTGCAGTCATGGGCTGTGGATACACTTCTCGCTGTAGTGAGGGAAATTTATTTCTTTGTTAAACAAAATGGTTATAAAAAAGGAATGTCAAATCCTACACTGAAACCCACATAGGCCCCTGTAATGACCCAGAGCTCACTGCATGAATGAGCCTGTATTGGTGGTTTCAGAAGTTAGCACAAAATATAAGGAATTGCTGTCAAGTTGATACTGTATGCAGTACAATTAAAGTAAATGCTCTGCTTTACATAACACTTAATAAATGTATAAGCATATAAATCTCGAATAAAGTGAACACATTGGAATATCCTGTTCTGCAGGACATCTGAGTTGAAAACTTGAACTTGTGGCTCACTTGTGGACTAGTACACAGTGAGTTCACTCAAAATATAGCCAGAAGGTCTATTCCCTGTGAGTTATCCCTGAGAATACTACCAACATGAGAAAAATAGAGACAGAATTTCCAGAAGACCTCTGCATTGGACCAACTTTGTTTTTATCAAAGCTAGTAGTAAAACATCTTTTTAAAAAGTAGAATTATACCTGTGCCCATCCTGAGGACTTTGCCTGTGCACTTTTGACCATCCTGACACAAAGGCAGAAATTGAATTGCAAGGGCTTAATGACTTTGCACAGGCATGAAATATTGCATGAGATGGTTGTATTCTGTGAGGTACATGAGACCTAATGGTCAGGTTTTTAGGTGCACTTAACTTTATCTTTCACAAGGAGGAGTGTGAGTGATGAGCACTTTTAAAGATCAATGTGGTTGCTTGAATGAAAAACTGTGGCCATGCAAAACTGAGTTTAGAAATAATATGTATATGGAGTACATTTGCCTCGGTTTCCATCCCAAGTGCAGGAATCAGGGATGAAACTACTTGCTTTCCTTTCAGTTAAACATTTTTTTTTCCTAATTACATCACTTTACCCTGATTTACATGAGTTTTAGCTTCAAGAATCATTGGTCATTGCTGAATGCAAATAGGTACAAAGGAAAATTGTATTAAGTTTGCACAATTGATCTTTCATCATTTTAAATGGTACCTTTTAAAATTTCCTGTAAAATCAGCCTCAAATACTGCCATCATTGACAGTCATCAAGTAGAGCAGGGTCACTTTGGGAAAACCCATTTTCAGTGATGTAAATTATAGGGTTATTATACATATCCTAGAATGAGAGAGCAGAAGTTTTACTCAGAACAGATGTAAGAAAGCCCATAAAATCAGATGCATTACCCTCTGTCTTTTATAAGCTACAAACTAAAACTAGTTTTCATCAAATTGCACTGACCCTATTAACTTAATTTTCCATAAGCTGACCTTTTATGACTAACAATGGAAAAGCAAAACTGTGCAAATATCCATGAAGACAGTGAAATGACTTATTTTAATGAGAAGACTAAAATATCTTCCCTGCATTAGCATCTGCTTATTGTCACTGCTTCTTAACCCCTTGGCACTGGCAGCCACCACACATCCCATTGCCAGTAGCAGATGAATGCCAGGAAAGTCCTCCTGCTGGCATCAGAAAGATCATTTCTGGAGTTCAAAAGATGATATAACACTAGTGTGTCATTTAAAACTGTAAAATAACTATCAAGTACGAAGACAGTAAGAAAGTACTAAGGCTTCTACTCTTTACAGCCAGCATGCAAAAATTAAATCAAGAATCCCAAGGTGACTTGTTTATTTATATACTTATATAATATCTTATGCCATTAAGATGTGCAGAGAAGGGAAGGGAAGGGAAGGGAAGGCAAGGGAAGGCAAGGCAAGGCAAGGCAAGGCAAGGCAAGGAGCCAGTAAAGCCAGCTAGTAAATGATTCTGTGAGTCTCATGTATATAATTTGGAAGACAGTGAAAATTGCATAGCACTATTGCCAGCCATGAGCTCCCAGTTGCAACAGGCCAAGAAGAATCCATTATTTGTTCAGCTTCATGGTCCAATGAAATAGTTAGTTAGTAGTTAGCAGTGCTCATGCGCATTTTTCTTTCTTCTTTAATAAATTCTGGAAGCCTTAATGATAAGTAACTTTGATTAGAAATTATTGCAGAAATATGGAACTTCATGATACCTGGATACTCACTATCCATAAATATTGTTCTTATAAACCAGTCTAAAGGACAGGTACCTTTTAGTTGCTTCTTAATTTCTTACAAATTTTGAGTCCAGAGGGTCTACTTAATCTATTTTCACAGCTATAGGCACCAGTCCACATTCTTTAAGTATTAAAGGTCTCAAAGATCTTTTCAAATCTCCAGGCACTTTCATCTTTTAAGGGCTGAGGTAAGTCAAACTCATAGAGTGTGACCATAGACAGGACACAATTTGCCAGAAGGTCGTTAATGAATTTGTAGTAACTAATTCCTAAAAATATTAAAAGAAGAAAGCATAATGCTGATGGGTGCTAGTTACAGGAAAATATGGTCCTTTCATTTAAATGCTTGAATGAGATCATAGTGACATGTGCAAGACCAAAATGCTTTGGAAAAATCCTTACACTTGAATTCTGACAAATGGTTTTGTTCCTAATGAAAATGTTTCTTTCCTTGAAAAACTGTAGATTTAAAAAGTTTACTGTGAGACTCAGCCAGGTAACCAAGGTGGTCTTTTATGCTTTGAGCTCAGACAGGTAAATTGTTTTCCTAGGCTGTTCTGTTTTCCATCATTCTCCATAGCATCATCAAGACAAAGAGGATAATGCCAAGGCACTCCATATTTTTTAACTACAGAGAATCTAGAATGGTGTGAATTCAATGGCTCCCTCACTAGACAGGATGTCTCGCCAGATCTATCTGACATTTATGGCTTTTCACTGTGCTCTGATAGCTTTTAGATAGAATTTAGGGCATTGGTCTCTTTAGCTACCAACAGGAATGACTTGATATTAGTTTATCCAAGAAACCAACTCTCTTCCTTTTACACTGCTACAACTACAGACAGCTCTAGTTGCAAGAAGGAATTATCTCAATTCTTCAAAAGCGCAAGAATTCCAACCTTTCTTACCCTTTCCTGCCTTGACATGACAGAGACCAACTGTAATTTTCTGGATGGATTGTTTAAGCTGACCAACACTGAGAAAACTTTGGGGATGTATTTCTAGGGTCTTAACAGGAATTTAACTTCTGTTTGGATTTAGCTGTGGCTGACATGAATATGTTTCCTAAAGAACTATTTTTATGCTGCTGAGAGGTCACTGTAAGTTTAAATACAAGGATACTTTAAGCTCTCATACAAGCATCTTTAATTTTGCTTAAACCCAGATACAACTATGCTGGTTGGTTTTAATCTAATCTAAAATTCAATGAAAGTCCCCAAACTCTTGGTGGATTGAAATACAAAACTAAGAAAGGATTAAAGAAGCTAAGAATATGGAAGAGAGGGGGAAAAGGAAGAAAGGGAGACTAGGCTGCACAGACTAACAAAAGGTATGATTAAGAAATGATGTATGGTATGAATTATTATTTTTAACAGATGGTGAATCAGAGATTTTTTTACTCCAAAACAGGCCACTTCTTGTTCATGAATAAATAAGTTTGTACTATACTGGCTTCTTCTCTTAGGTTTTTAGGTTCAGCTGATATTTAAGAATGCTGACACAGAACCCTATACTGCTTTATCTTGAAAAGGACAGTGTAAGAATTAAATTGCCCTAACTTCAAATGGCTGGTCTTAAGGATTTCTGTCGAGCTCTTTTTCTAATATAGCACTTACTGTAACAGGCAATTATGAACCCCAGATTGAGAGTGCTCCTTCCCGCAAACAAATGAACGCATATGCACCCTTTATAACAACAAGACTCAATAAGTGTTTTTACACAGTAATTCACAATAAATCTCACAGGTAGTTTGCTTTTCTTTCTAAATACAGCGGCACAAAAACACATTACATTCTGAAGCAATATATGGCTGAGAGTGCACCATGTAAAAAGGGATGAAATTCATCAGAATTTTAATATTCGAAAAAGAAAATTATTGCAATTTGCATCCAGTTAGAAACAAATTCACAGGCTGTTACTACTGCCCCTGAGCAATGACATGTTTCACTTCAGCAACTGGTCTGCTCATGTGTTAACTGTTTGCTGATGGACCAGCAAGGTTTAATGCAAAAACTTAATCTAGGGTTAATAAAATAATACCTTCACTGGCACAGGATCCTGTTTCATGGTATTGAGAGCAGTGCTCCCAAGAAGACAATAAAAGTTTCCGATTCTATTTTTCAGATTTTGTATTACTTCGCAAAATTTCTGACATTTAATCACAAACAGCTATCATTTTTTTACATATCAATTAAACACCAATAATGGAAAAGATTTATGCTTTGTGTTAGAAAGAGAAACTGCATCTCTGAGAAAATATAAATATCAAATCAAATTTCCAGATTGTTTCATGCTTTCCAAAATAGCCTGATCTCATTTTTATGGCTATCTCTGTAGGTCACCTAAAAGCAGAATGCAGAAGGAAGGTTTCTCCTGGGGAAAATAGGCATAGGTATACCAGCAGGTATACACAACTTGGATTGGAGACTCTCCAGACATTTCGGGATTACAGACATTAAGGAACACATGGGAAAATGAAGGCTTGTTCTTCTCTCTTTTCCATCATTTTTCCCCATCTTGATTCTCTGCCTTTTTGCTGAAGTAGGGCATAACACCATTTCTCCGAGAGACGCTGCCCCTATGCCTGCTACTTCTGTCCTCCTCCAGACTGACATCTAGTGTTTAACAGCTAACTTACTCTGCTCAGAGGAGCTCCTAGGGTAAAAACAAATGTACAAAAATTCTTTAAAAATAAAGTCAGGATAAGTTTTAACCTAAAACCTGACATTTCTTGGCAATAACAGAACTACAGCATTGCTGCTGTAAAAGAGCTTCCCACCACCACGCCATGAGTGGGAAACAGAAGGATTTTAAAGGTTTTCAAATGTCCTGCGTTTTAGGTGTGAAATTGATAGTGAATCAGTTGGCGTGAATGATTTTATTTGAAAGGACAGTGCTCTAAGCTTTCTAATTCTTCACATGCTCTTTGTAAAAATGTTTATATAGGAGATGATGGCCTTTCCTTGCGATTGAGCTACGATTGCTTCAACAGATCACTGCACAAGGGAAGTGAACTCCTGCCTAATGAAAACCGGCCTACTTGGAGTTCCTCCAATGCCCTTTTGCTAAACGTAAAGTTCATAATATTAATCAGGCAACTGCTTATACTGGAAATCAAGTGAGCATTTTCTGAAATTATAGCTGAGGTTTGTCAGAATGTTGGCTTTCCTTATGAAGCACACCCCGCATGTCTGTTTGCTCTCCCCCACTCTGACAACTAAACAATGAAACCTGTTCAGTAGCAGTGACAGACAAGGAAGATACCACAAGTTCTCAGCCAAATATGAATTCAGCAGGCCACACAACGCATTCCCGGAGAAACTGTGCTGCTAAAAGCAGGCTGTGCGCTGTACACTGTGGTGGCAAAGGCGCAGCTTGCAGTGAGGCCTCTATGGGATTTTGGCGCAGTCTTGAAGCCCTGGCTGCGGGGGACGTGGGTGGCTGGTCTGTTTAGAGCAGAGTCACCAGTTCCCCTTGCAAATTCTTGAAACAAAGGCTCCACTTGCAGGTGGGAAGTGTCTCCTGCTGGATGCAGAGGAAGGGCTGCTGCCCACTTCAACAGCTGAAATTCTACAGGACCAAAATTCTGCAGCAAAACACTCCTTCTGGAGTATCCAGTATGGATCACAACAACCTGGAGGAGCATTTTTAAGACATTCCTTCCTTTGTAGCTTTCTATCTTTGCCATTTTTAAACCAGTGGGAGAAAAGAATTACCAAGGCAAATTCTTTCATGGCAGTACAAAGATATTTTCTCTGTTGAAATGAGATTCAAAGAGTAAGAGATAGGACTGAGAATCAGACGTTCATCCAACCCTACTTCACTGTTTTTATGGGAACATTCTCCCACCAGCACACAGGAGGCCTCAGATAACTATCCTGATTCTCCTGTCCTTGATGGTTCAGCTTCATTTCCTTTTATTTTTTATAATTCCCTTCATTCCTTCTTTCTTCTTTTCCCCACAATGCATACATAAATCTGCCCTTTTCTTTCTTTTCATAGTAAGTCATCTTCAGTCTATACCTGAGGAGTTAAAAAAACAAAGCAGATGTGCAAAAAAATTTTGTATCTGACATTTAGTAATCTGACCAACCTGTTTATGTGCTGCATCCCTGTTAACTTAAAGTTTACATCACTTGATAAGATTGTGAAAACCCTTCTTTTCAGAGCGTGGACTGGCTTGTGTTTGCCACAGAACTAAGCATAACCTCTAGCTGAGTATGAAGAATTCCCCCTCATTTTCTAACTAATGAAAATATCTGCAGAAATTCTGTCTCTCTTATCCAGCGTAAAACAGTAAATGTGGAGTTCAGTACATCTGGTTATACTGATAAACTATCTAAATGTATTGGCCAAATAAGAGATTTGTCTCTTGAAAGCCATCCAAAAATATCCTCATGGCTAGGATCCCTGTAAGGATAAATATTTTGATGAAGCAAAGTGATTTAGAGTTACAATTAAAAAAAATGGAGTAAGCAAAAAAATACATAGGAAACATAATACTAATCCTATCCCCAAAGATTTTGCTATCCAAGGGGATCTAGAATATTAATTAGTAAGTTGTTGCAAACCTATAAAAATCATCCCATAATTACTGTGAAAAAAAGTTGCAATTTCAAAGCTACGCTGCAGAATAGCATACCGGATTAATTATGCCAGACTGCAGCAATAACCTTGAATTAAAACTGCAACCTTCTATTTTTAAGAAACAATTGCCTTTCTGGTTGATGAAACCTGTCGTCCCATCAGGTAACAGACGTGACCAGGAAAGAGAAAAGCGATAATGAGTCAATCCAAGCTGTTTGATACATTTCAAACCTTCCTCCCACAGAGTGTAGCTGCCACAAGCTACATCACCAGTCTGGTTCTTGAAAACTCGATCTCCTCCCTGATGGGTGAATGTGTCCCAGACATTAAGGCCTTTTCCATCTGCATTCCAGCCTCCTGATTAAAAAACAAAACTTGGTCGTTACACTTTTGATATCAAAAGACATATGTTGAATGTAAACATTTATCACAAAGCAGGCACAAGAATCTCAAAATCTTATGAGCAAATCAAGCAGCATTTGCACACCCTCCTCCATTTTATTTGAAGTAAAGATTTTTCAAGCATTAGTAAATATTTGCATCACGTTTTGCATTCATTCATATTTTTCCTTGCTGTTAATTATTTGAAAATCCTGTTTCAAAAACCATTTAGAGTTCTGACATACTTCATAATTTCTTAGCCAAAAGTCAGATGCTTGCAACTCTTGAGATATTGCATGTTCTCACAAAGGGCATTTTTGAATGCAGCTTCCATCAATAAATGTAAAAGATCAGTCCATATCAAAGAAAGCCTTTGGGGTATGAGAAATACATCCAACAAATAGACACTTATGGCTTTCTGGATGTCCTTTGAAAATCCTGACAGTCTGTTAAAAAGAAAGGAATGCCATTATGAGCCATGGCCCTAGGCATCTACAAGATGAATTAATAACACAGCTCTGCAAATCTTCTGCTTTTCGCTTAGCCAAACATTCACAAAAATGAATTTTGTAGGTTCAAAATCCCTGCACCACTTTATTCGCTCCCACAGTTCTGAGAAATTTCCTTGCAATTCTAAAATTGGGATAGAGGTTACCTTTAAAATATTTGAAACTTAGTTACTGTTTGCGATCTGACATTACACGGTATTTAAACAAAATAAATGCACCTTTCTTCATGACAAGCTTCTTTATCTTTTCAGAACCATGCTGTATCCCAGGCAAACATTTAATTTTTAATGTGAAGAACTCTGTAAACTTACTCCTGCAAAGAGTGATTTTATCATAAAATTCCAAATAACCCCAAAACATCCAGCTTCTTTTCCCAGGGAGAATTTTCAGAGCTCCAATGAATACGCTGTCCTGAGTTACTCTCTAAAAACTAAAATGACATTGCATGTTAAAATCATGTATAAATTAAATATCAGTTGGGTTGTAAGATTAATAACTATATAATAGCTACATATCAATCCTCAATAAAAGCGTTTTAATAATCAATTAGTATCATAGAAATTAGAGATGGAGGAGAACTATTAGGAGGTCATTGAGTCCATCCCCTGCCAATGCAAGATTGCTCCCTTAAGTATATTCAGTACTTAATACACATCTGTCTTATTAAATCTAAGTTTAATGCAAGGTTAAGCATATTGAAGACACTTAATTTAAAGCATTACTAAAATCTGTAATATCACTCCTATAACCTAGCTTTTCAAAGATCATTGTCACATTTCATGTTCTTTGCAGAATTTTATCACAGCACACGAACACCGATACATCTACATTTGGTTGATCAGTAAATTAAACTCTTATAGGGGACAACCTTCAAAGTAGGTCAATTTTTAGATCCAGACAGTTTAAGTTTCTCTTCCTCTTAGATTTTATCACCAACTTTGGGCTCTGTCAGAACATTCCTCAGAAAAAAATACAATACTAAAAATTTTCCATGTGCTGCTTTTGATTTCAAATATATCTAAAAGAAAGAAAGAAAGAAAGAAAGAAAGAAAGAAAGAAAGAAAGAAAGAAAGAAAGAAAGAAAGAAAGAAAGAAAGAAAGAAAGAAAGAAAGAAAGAAAGAAAGAAAGAAAGAAAGAAAGAAAGAAAGAAAGAAAGAAAGAAAGAAAGAAAGAAAGAAAGAAAGAAAGAAAGAAAGAAAGAAAGAAAGAAAGAAAAAGAAAAAGAAAAGCAAAACCAGTTGTTTTCCAGGGAGTGCACGAAGGAATAAATAATGATAATTATTTTGTGGTATCTTATGGTAGAAGTCTTTAACAACACATCTCCTGCAACACATGTGGAACAGTTACCCCAATCTGGACTATGATACAATTACTTTTCCCCAGGGTTGTGGGGAAAAGAAGCTAAAGGCTGCCCTAATGGACACCTTAATTTAAGGATAGTCAGTTGGCACAGACACTGAACTATTATTTTTTGTCCGCCTTCCTCCAGCACAGGAGGTAGAAGGGAGAGAAGAATGCACCGGATTTTCGGGGTAGGACTGTGGTCATTACGAGGAGAAAGCCCTGAGTGAGGCTGTGGCCAACAAAGCCATTTTCAGATGTTCTTCAGGTTATTCTCTGTACAGGAATGAATAACTGAGCCAACTAAACAGAGGTAGCAAGGCCACAGAAAGCTCCACATACATTAATATATTCTGCTGAGCCACAACCAGCCCACGCAGAGCTCTGCATAGCTTCGTCAAGCCCCAAGGACCTGGGCTTGCCCCTTTCAGCGTGTTCAGAAATGGCTCTGCTGCACCCCTAGCATTCATAGTGCAGACATACACTGAGTTTTAGGCAGCTTCGGGGCCAGGAAAAACAGTGACAACGAACTGATTTTACATTTCAAACACAGAGGTGAGACCTAGCTACCAAATTATTATATATTATAATAATGTCATCAAATGATTAAAATCAATTATCATGTAGCATGCTGATGGCTGTTCCTCATTCTCTACAGTTATTACAGTGGAATAAGGCAGAATATTTTTTCCTTTGAAGTGAAGCTGGTATAAAAATATTACTGATCAGAGTATTTAAGTTTTCATGTACCTTTCCAAGCTACATTTTTTCTAATTCAGTTGCGCTTTCACCTTTTGGAGTGACATTTTCTTGGCCTGGTCTCTGCCCAGAAGGTGAAATTTTGTTTGAATTAATGCAGTTCAACTATTTGGCATGAGAAAGAAGTGAAAAAAAAACATTTTTACCATTATGAGAATTTTTGCAACTTTTTCCTCTCCTTCCCTCCCCCATCAAAATCAAGCAGAGAGTTGAAATTTAGCATAGAAATGGCCCTCAGTAAGAAGAAGAGCCTCTGAGTGTTCTGGTGCAAATTGATTTTGATTTGACTGAGTCATGAACCTTTGAAATCTGCACTTTGAGAATGCAGAGTACAATTGGTATGATTTTTTAGCACTTCGAAATATACAGAGTGAAGAAGGTTGTGCTATGCATACATACATAGCTGACAGTAAAAAAAATAAAGTAGCCTGTCAGCCCTTGCCTCATCTGCTCTGTAGTTCATGATATGTGCAGCAACTGAGTTTGGACTCCATGAGAACTATTGCTTCAATCATACTGCCTTTAAGTCCGAAGCTGCAGTTTCCTGAGCCTTCAGGAGGAGGAATTCCCTGCTGAATTTCTTACTTCTGTGGGAATAAGGTCATTTGAGTAGTGTCTAGACCACATAATAGATTTTTTTTAAAGTTTCTCCCACTCAGAATCCATAGGAAAGCTCATTAAAATTACATCAAGAGAACATTAAAGCTGCACATCCAGCCACTCAAAAGGCAGGAAATTATAATATCATTCTACACACAATTCACATTTTAGAAATCAGTTAGTGGAGCAATGTGCACTGCAGGACTCGAGTTAGGATCTGGCCTGGAATATTGATTTGTAGGGAACACAGAGTTGTTCAGTCTTTTAGCCAAAGTTAACAAAACTCATTAAAAGGTTCCAGCTATGGACAAGTATTCTTATTCTCAGTAATAACCAGGAACTAAAAGCTACCTCCTCAAAGACAATTTGAGATCTACAACTCCCATTTAGGTACTGAAATCAATGGGAGATAAGTTCCTCTATGCCGCAGGGCAAATTTGAGAAAATCTGATCTGTATGTATTTTAAAGGTCCCTAAACACACATTTATGAAGACATATAGGTTGGGAATATGGCTCTTGGGGTCCCTAACATTTTTGCATTCCCTCCTATGCTACATAATTTCATACAGTGGTGGACAAACCATTTTATCAGTGTTTTCAGTCACTGGAATATGATACATACATCCTTGTGAAGGGGTCTCCACTAGTATAGCTGTTAAGTTCCCAGTTGACTGTTTTTCATATTCATTGGAAATTAATTCCTTACTGAGAACTTCCCTGTCACTACCAGCACCTGATGAGGTAGTTCTCCCATTCATTCTGTTTGGCATTATTCAATACTAATCTAGTTAGATTAGCTCTAGAGAGAGGAAATACTCAAGAACTATTGGAGAAATTAGTTATATTTCTGCTGTTTTCTCTCTCTCTCTCTCAGTAGTTGGTGAATGGTTCCTTCTCCCATTACATAGTTATATTTCTGAGATCTGAAACCTTTTTCTCTCTTCTTACTGCTCGAGCCAGAAGGATTTAAAGGAAGAGCTACATGGATTTGCATCAGATTTAGCATCTGTGTAATGAGTCAAAGATCAAATGCTCTCCTCCTTGGAAGCAGATTTTATGCTTATGTTCACTTAAAACTCCCTTAACACTTTGGCAGATAAAAGTTGATACTTTCAATTTGATACACCGTTGTAGCTGCACCTCAAGCAAATCCAACTGGAAAAGCAATATCCCCTGGACATCATCTGCAAAGGACAGGAGAATACATTCTCCAAAACTGTGGAGATCTGGGCTTGCTAAAGACAACATTTTTTGGCTGGCTCACTCTTCCACTTGTTATAAGCAGATTCTATATTGAAAAACAAAAACCAAAATCCCAAGCAGTGTCAAAAGCCAGAATGTCACCTTCCCTTGACTTCCCCGTATCTCCCACCACCCAGAAAAAAGGAGCTTCTGCCCAGTACAAATTCTTTAGCCACCTGGCAAAGAATCATTTCCAGCCTTTTGGTACGTTCCAAACATCTGCACTCTCTCTTCTTTTCTGGCATCAAATGAGTATTTTTCTCTCCAAATACCAAAACAATTGGCCTGGCCATTGTTGGTAGGGGGGAAAGGGGATACTTAACCAGGACATATTTAGCCACTGAAACCACTAAGTAGTAGAGGAAGATCTGCATGGGAGTATCCTTAACATCCCATGGCAGCCCATTCTTTCTAGAGCAGCAATGACAACCACTTCACGGCATGTGTGCCAGAGTCAACATCTGCAAAGCAGCCCTCAGGTCTCTTCCTCTCTCCACTGTGAGTGCAGCTACTGCTCTTGCAGCCGCACGCCAAGAGGGAAGCAGCAGCAGCAGCAGGGAAAGTCTAGATAAGATCATAACAAGTGGGACAAGCTGCAAATAGTTTACTGTCCCTACCCAAAATCCAAAACATTTAAATTACCTTCACATCTGGCTCACTAGATGGCACTATGGCAAAGCCTTCCTTTTTTTTTTTTTTTTTTTTTTGGACTTAAAGGTATTTTCTCCCATTTTTTAATAAAGCAAAACCACATTTCTAATTCTGAAATGCCCATTAGAGAAGGAGGCAGTGCAGAGGTGATGCAAAATGAAGCAGGGTCTCACAGCAGCCAGGTACCTCCTCAAGAGTCTTTCAAAGGAAAGGTAAAAGCTCCACAAATACAAAGGTACAAAGCAGGGAATGAAGCACAACATACTAACTTGTTCTCAAAACAAGTTTAGACAAATAAAACATAAAAACAAAATATGTTTTATACAAATGGCCCAAAACTGCTCCAATGAACTACTGTAACTCATGTTCTCTGGTTGAAGCAGCCTGTTCAGGCATATCCTACTACAGCACCAAAAACCCTAAAAGCAAAAATCCAGTTGCAAGAGCGTAAGTATTGGACAGTTAACAGTAAAACTCTCCAGGCCACCTTAGATAATGATTAATAGGCATTAATGAACTAGAGCAATTATGCCTATTTTTCCATCATTGAATGTTATTGGTAGGTACTTTTGAAAATGCGACATTAAATCTTTTCTCAGAAAATCATACACTTCAATTTCACAGGAGATATAATAAATACGTAACACAATAATAGGTGGAGAGGGGCAGAGGAGATAGTAGCAATAAAAAAAAACAATAAAATGTCTTATAAAAATGCTTAACCATAAAAACAAGGCTAAAAAGTGTCACTGCTGATTTCCTGGCAGGAATCAACAGAGACAGAGATGGGTTTTAGGAAAATATTTCATAAGCAGGCAGGGGAAGAGTGAAGAAAATTTGCCTCAGAGGTAAAGGCAGATTCACAGTAATGAGATAGCAGACTATGTCAGATAAGTAGGCAGATACTGAAAGACGCAGAGCTTCAGCAGTCAGAGAAGTTGAGTTTATAGCAGCTAGTCTCAAAGCAGTTTTTCTGGCAGCCCAATTTCTATATTTTTGACCTCATTTTTTGTCATGTTTCTGGACTCGTGAACCCACTTTTTGCTGCAGAAAGGGGACTTGCAATTATGTTTCCATTAGGCTCACTGCAGGTCATGACTTTGAGATACAAACCACTGAACACTGGTATTTAATGCCTGACTGATTCAGCTTCATTCTTATTTTGGTAATTTTCCCCACATCTAATAACCTCAGCCCAACTTCAAATTCAATATTCCGTTGTTTTGTTCAACTTATATAGGTCCAAAGCTGAATCTAATTATGAAGAGCCGTCAGTTCCACCCAGGGGCAGAGTTTTTCCAGACTAGATTTAGGGTTTTTTGGCTTTACATTTGCATTGACATAGACCGTAACTAGAAGAGCTCAAGCCAAGTCTTCCCTGGAAAAATTGAGCAGCTCTTGGATATCCAAGTGTACTTGGATAAAAATATTTTTTGGCAAGTCAGTACAGACCAAGAGTAATTGGCCCTGATACTAAAAGCTGGCAACATATCTTTCTAAAAAGGTGTTATATTAAGATGAAGGATGAACAGACTTTGGTATTGGTCCATAAGGTCATATGGGATTAATTATGATTAGAGATTATTATTTCCTGACTGAATCTATGTTTCCCAGCTTCATATTATAAATAATTTTAATAGTGTTTACTATGGAATTTAGGAATTTAATTTTGTGAAAATGAAACTCTCTTTCCTGAAATTGTACAGTGCAGAAACTGAAGAAGCATACAGCTGCTTTGAAAACAAGATCATATGTCTCTGAAACAGCCAAAGACAGAAGAAATTCACATATTCAGTGAGCTGTTTTTGAAATTGCTACTCATAAATTTAGCTTCTATCCCAGGCAACATAATGGAACAGCTATTGAGAAAACAAATTTACTAAAACACTTTGAAGTCTGCCAGACAAATTTGATTTTTGTTAATAGTAATTCAAAATTAATGAATGGAAAGTAGAAGCTATACTGTCGTGTGTCTGAATTTTAGCACTTTACTTCCTTATGATATTTTAGAACTAAATATAGGTGTTGTTAACTACCTTACGGAGACAGTTTCCACCTTACACTGTTTCTGCAATAGAGGACTCCTAACTTGGATTCTCTAAATTGAGTTTAAATTAGAAGCCTCTACAAGCCTGTTGATTAGCCTCTCTTCTCCCATCTCCATTGTGTCAGAATTCTGTTCCCAAACTTAAATCAAATTGGAAATGAACTATCATGTTGTCTGAAATGAAGGGTGATGACAAACAATGAAGGGTAATGATAAACAATAACTTTGAAGGGAGGCATTTAGTGTGGTACACAAAGATTAGTATTACTTCTGATCTCATTTAATAGCTTCAATAATGAGCTAGAAGAGGGAGTAAATGGTACATTAATGAAATCTGCAGATCTATTAAACTAGGAGGAGCTGAGCACACTGCTGAAAATGGAGAAATAATACAAGGGGTCATGGCAAGATTAGAAACACAGGCAGAATTTTGCAACGAGATTCAGTTTAGAAAACAGAAAAATGTCTGGGCTGAAGAAAAATGTGACAGGTGGTAAAAGGTGAAAATCTGGGGAGCTGTAATGCTAAGAGAGATTTAAAGTTAGGAATATCAGAAAAACTGGGCAAGAATACATAAACAAGCAGCGGAAAAATAATTTTATATATACATATATATACATAAAAATGAAATTTCTACTGTGTATTCAGAACTGTTAGAGAACGAGCAAAGTAATGACTTATCTTGCAACAGCTCTTGTACCTTTAGCCCTCTTCTGGAAGATGCATTTAGCCTGAGCACTGGAAAAACAGGCTACCACTCATACGTATAGGAAAACAACAACAACAAACAGTATGTCTTGCAGCTACAGAAATTCTTCCAAGAAGTAAAATTAAAAGTAACCAATAAAGTTAGCAAACAGTATTACTCTTGATGAAGTGAATGATGGAGCAGTGACCGACAGGCTAAACGACAGTAAAAGAGCATGACACAGTGAAGAAATAACATATTCTCCTATTCCTTATAGTAACTGCATTGTGCAGTTTAATTTTTTTTTTCTTTTTGGTATTGCTGAGGAAACTGCTCATCAAATGCCAGCTGCTATGAACTTTCCAATACCAGATAGATGTGCACAATACCTTGGAGAGATACAGCTAGTTGCGAGCTAGTTAATTCCTGCGGAGGAGCTCACACAAATTAGTCTTGCTGGGAATAACTCTACATTAACTATGGCAATATGCCAAACTCCAATGTTTGGTTCAGTGTGTACCACTTCCTGTATCAGAAAGAGCTTTGATAATTCTGCATGCCACAGCATTAGCCTGTATGGTATTTGTATATAATGATATTGCACATTGGTCTTCAGTCCTCAAAACTCCTTGGTAGTTCTTGGCAGTCCTTCCTTGCTGACCATCTCCATAGGTCTGGCCACTCCAAAGTTTGTCCCTGTTTCTCTGAGAACACAGCAATACGGTCAGCCACTTTTGAATTTTCACATTTCAATAGGAAAACTGGCAAATGCTCCTTCATGCACCAAGTTTCCTCCTTTTCCCCATTTCTGGATTGTCTGTCTTCTAAGTAAATAAACGTACAAACAATTAAGCATCATGTAAAAATGTTAGGGAAAAAAGTACCGGAATCACAGACAAACATGGAAAGGATTCCTTATAAATGAAACCCACTTGCTGAGACAGTGCCCCTTTGCTGGCATTACAGGGAGAGCTGCCTGTATTTTTGCAAAAACGGACAGTGTCAAGTAGTTTGTAGAAACTGCCTAATGGCAAAGTCACTTGATACGATTTTGCCAAGAAAATGTCTGCTGCAGATAATCAAATTGGATGAAACTGGTTAGGATGACTTGTCTGCATAATTTTAAACTGTACTGTTTATCAACTTTAAAATAGAAGTCCCAGATATCTTAACTGGATGCGAAAGCAGTACAGTTTTCCTATTCATGTCATGAATCTATTTTTCCTCACAGCCAAATTTTCAAACTCAGGCATATATGATCTTCCTTGCACACACCATATTCTACCTTATAACTGGTATGTGCTTTTTTTTTACTTATCCATAAAATATATACCTCAGAATCCCAACATTTCAAGCAAGAGCCCCCTCACTTTGGAAGACCATTCAAGTGCTCACATGAATGCACACACAGAAGACAACTGTGCCTCTTTTGACAACACGGGCCCAGTATCCAATATCAAGGTACTTTATGAAACTCCTGTTAGGAATTAAATCGTATTTATCTTCAGAAACCTTACAGATCTCTTTAGTGTTATTCCTGAGACTCACAGATGTCCTCTCACCATATTATCCTCCCACCCTAACCTCACAACTTAAATATTTCCTAGCACAACACTTTTCTTGTGGACTTTTGACTCCATGTGCCAGACTGTGGGCTCATCGACAAGAAAAGGTGGGCAAGAATGTGGCCAAACCAGGGCAGAGCACGAGTAGACTGCAGCTGCTGTCCCATGGCGGCATTTACTGCTCCCCCAGAGGGAAAGGCCCATTCCAGTCACACAGTCTGGTAGAGCAGGTAAAAAAGAAGTTGAGAAGTCTAAATGTTGTTGCTGGGATGATGCAACATTGTTCTCTATCAACCCTCCAATCAATGGAAATCACCAGCCAGTTTCAGCTCAATTTGACAGAAAACTAAGATTTGTGAGGATATGTGATGAAATAAACTGGATAGATTCATACTGCTCTGGTAAAGCCTGAAATGGAAGCACAACTATAATAATAGACATCAGAGAAAATGCTTAGAGGAGACACATTACAAATGCTGATATCCATGGGAAAAACTTCAAGTAAGATGCACGAAACCACAAAAAAAGCAAAAGTCAAAAATATCTAGACAAACCTGTTTTTTAAACTGTTAATGATCATGGAATTATTTGTTCTTTTTCAACTCTATGCAGATTTCTTCACCAAAACTCTAACAACCCAGAAGAACTCTTAACACTTTTTTATCTTTTTTTTTTTTTCCCTTTCAGAAATTATTTTTTGTTTTAGCACATACAAAGAATAACCTAGGAAAAAATGCTGCTCATATTGATTTTGTACTGGAGATATGCTGACTAAATCAAATGATTTCACCATTTATGACATGTGTGAAGTCACCACATTTTGTTTTCAGAATGGGCTAGAAATAGTGAAAATAGTTTTTATAGCACTGAAACTGTATCTTTCATTTTCTTTTCTTACGGAAAAGAATGTCACTGACTATGACTAATGACATTGACTTTAGCAAATATGCTTGAAAAGCTTCTTCCACCAGTCAGGATTAAGAAATCCCATTATACTAGTACATTTACATAAAATTCACTTCCTTATATCAGCAATATGAAACAATCTACTATTAAGCAGCAGCACACTGCAAGAGACAGTAGCTGATATTACTTTTAAAAAGATTTGTACTAGGCCATTATGCTGTAAATATTTTTTTCCTTTTGCAAGAAATACTATCCATTGTACTCTACATATTTATCCTGCAAAATATTAGTGAACACTACTGCTTGCACCTGGAAAGTGAGATAAGTGGCATAGCAGTACTTTAATTTGACAAAGTAATCCAAATACCTATTTGGAATTCAGTAAATACAGGTTATTTTTCAAGTAACTTATACTTTATGAATTTTTTTTGGTCTTCTAAACGTTATTAAGATGTGCAGTGATGTATTAGGATTATGATGTCCTGGAAACATCACAAACACACACCTGATCCTAAAGCTAAACTAATAGAATCAAATGAAAAAAAAAAAAAACGTATAACTCTTTAACATAGCTGTCTCTTGCTTGATTTAAACACATAAACGAAAAAAAAAAATTAAAGTATACGCTAGGTACAATCATGAAGCCCCTGACCTTTTTAACATCACAGAGGTTGTCTACTTAACAAAGAAGTCACACGGATGAATATAGCATCTCTTTCAATTTAAGCTCTTCAGATCTTTCCTTCTATTTTAGCTCACTTCGGAGCAGTTGCATAGTGTAGGTGAAATCATACATATTTTTCCTCTTCTGATAAAGTACTATGGAATTTCATAAAAAGAAAAAACAAAACAAACTGAGTAAGCAAGCCTATTCTCTGTAGCCAACTCCTCTGTACCTTTCTCTCTCAATGGCCTCTTTGAAACTGTCCTGGAAAACAGACCTAGTACCAGCTGTTGTGTTAAAGCTCTTGGCTGCTGTGATCAATGTCCAAGAGGAGGCAATATTTAAACACACAAGGATATGAAGGCTGGGGAAATATACTGAGCTCTTAGAAATGTTTCTGGTTCTTTGCATTCCCAGGGAGGCCTATAGAAGAATAGTGGGTGTTTAGGTTATAAAAAGATTATATTGTGATCTATGATGTAGACTGGCATGGGGCGGAGGGGGGCACTGAGGCAGTCAAATCTATGAATTTCTAGTCTTTGAAAAACGGATTTTGTAAATTAATGTGCTTTCAGTAGAATACGAAGTTAGTAACAGCTGACTAAATGTATTTAAAAATTGGGCCATTGGTAGTGTTGCTACTCATACCACTTTCCTCTGTTAGTCTGGGCCAAAGCAAGAAGACATAACAACAGAAAGCTGTTACCTTCTATGTGGACTATTACTACAGCTTGCCACTGGTTTCAGTTAGTTGTTTCCTTGCCAAAGACTGAGGAACTTTACGTTGAGTTCCAAGTTCTGCAACAGTGTGTGCTCTACTGATTACGAATTATTTTTACACTGCTCCTGGCTTGCATTCCTCATCTTAGTGTCTGTTTTTTAACAACCTTTGCCAGGAGTAGGAAAATGGCTAGAAAAATTTTGTTTGGTTTCTAAACTGCAGAATGGAGTTTGTTCACTGTGCTGGAAAGGTCTCATGCAGTCAAGGCAAGGAAGCTGAGAAGGGTGGCATTGTCCCCCAGGTGGACTGAACCAACCTCCAACATGTTCTCCGCTGAGTTTATATGAAGTGTACATTTTCTAATGTTTATACAAATCTGAGTGAATCTTAACAGATACAACAAGAGATGCGCGCTGACACGCAGGTGTCATTTGTGTCCAAATTTCAATTCACTTCTTCAGTATCTGAAAGCACTAAAGCTTCTATGTTATAATAACCAAAACAATGTATTTTCCTAGATTTGTTCTAAGAAATGGTTAGGTTATTTTGCAGGGGCTTCTGTAAATAAAACAATCATTTTTCTCAAGTCAACTGATATATGAAATTTCCATACACATAATCTGTAACTGATACTTTAAAAGTTATTATCTCAGCCTTCTTTTAACATGGCTGAACTGTCGGTAGGGGATCTTAAATGGATAATGCACAAGGGATCATGATTTTTTTGTTTTGCTCCCTCACTTCTAATCAAGATTAGACACCCACCTAGTTAAGGTATGTTATGTATAAGATTTCTAAAGGTTTTCTACAGGCTGCAGATTGCGCATATTAAAAAAAAAATCCATATTTCTCTTGCAGTTGCAGCACAGTCTTGGATAGATGCCTAGATCAGACCCAAGATGTGTATCTCAGCATGCTCTGTCATGTGCTATTGCTTATAAAGCTCACAACTGTTATATAGCTGGATTACCGCCTTAAGCATACCTTGCCTTTCAAGGAGAATGTTTAAACAAAACAAAACTGTTGTTCTCTTTGGAAAGTTCCATGAGAATGTCAGCATGATCAAGCAAGCTGGGAATATTTTCTTAAGAGACGATCTGGTGATTATTATATCCTTTGTTTCCAGCAACATCTAGCTATTTTCTCTAGTCATTGGTTTAGTCTCTCCCACAACTGAAAAATAATGCACAAAGAATGAGGCTATTAATTTTTTGAGCTTTTCTTTCTTGAACGTGACAAGCTCTTCAATGACTACGAACCAGAATTACTGCGCCCAGAGAAGAGTTCATGAATGAGCAAATGGAAAGGTAAGACCTAAGTAAGAAATAAAACTACTAAGAGACACAGATGCCCTAAAAAACAACTGGTATCTGTCTGATCCTTAATGACACAACACAGTAAATATCCCAGTACAATGATTCCAGTGCTGTTAACATGAGAGTTTCTCACTGTCCCTGAAAAGACCTTTGGAAGAAAAATAGAGTCGCTACAGAAAAGACAATTTCTCAAAAGCCATATAAAAGATCAATATCAGGCTTAGGAAAACACCTGCAGCTTTCAGCAGGCAAATGTCCTTTTCAGGGGGACTATACCTATCTGTATCATCTCACATCTACTGCAGAATTATCTTACATTGAGCACATTTCTGAAGAGTTAGGAAAACATGTAAGCACATGTACAGATGTTTTATTTACTGTATACAATTAGAAAAACAGAAAGCTAGGAGTTTAGTTTTTTCTTTCTTTTTTTTTCTTTCTTTTTATTTTGGTTAATTTAACTGTCTTCTCTATTTACGTACATATTAAAAGTCAGTTTACAGTGGTGCTTTTTCCTGGAGTGTTCGTACGTAAAAATACTCAACAGAACTGGAAACTTAGTATAACCCTTCAAAAATGACATTAATGGAGCTTTATAAGTGAAATGTTAAAATGTCAGAGAGAAAACCTGAAACTCAAAATCAAGTATCACTCTTCCCTTCTAAGCAACTCTTATGCATTGTTGACTGCATGCTGAAACAGATCTTTTTATCCATACCTTCGCGATGCCAAGTTTCCTGAACTGAATTTACTTTGTGTTTTAGAAGTTAAATAAATGATTGCCTATTAAATTTAAGTCAATACTGCAGCATCTCAACTCCTGTGGAGAAGTAAATCTTAAAGGATTTTGTTTAGTATACAGTCAATTCAAATAAGAGTACTGTAAATGACATTAGAGATTACCTTTTTTGATAGTTTTTATTATTCAAATTTCTCCTGTGAATCTGTCCGGGAAATAGGTGGTTTTACAGAAGAAATAATTCCAACTGCCTCTGAAGTGAGTTGTGATCACAATCTAATAAGAGGGCAGATCGGTACTTTACTGTGGGACTAGAATTTTAACAGATGTGTTAAATCTATCTGCAAACAATAGCAGGTTTTTCATTGAACAGTATCAAAAAATGTTATATTTTTCCACTGTGGTTTTATCTCTGTTGCTATTCACCCTGCGCTTCACAATTTATCCTTTTAGCAACCATTAAAACTTGAAACCAAACTCTTCTCAATCTGTGTTTGTGTATATATACTGAAGCTATCTGTTACTATAACAAATGAAGGAAAATTTCTGTGGAAAGCTGGGAATAGCTCAAAAGACTGTTAGGCTACTTGAGACTAATATATCTGTAAGAAATTGTGACTGTCAGCATAAAAAGGGTGAAGAAAAAAAATGAGCAGTGTTACTCAAGAAGCAGTGACCATAGTGAGCTCTTCTAAATAGTGAGCAAGAAAGTTTTTCCTAATTTCAGCAAAATCTTTGGAGGAATGACACCACTGTGGAGTCTCTCCTAGGCGCCAGTTTCCTGAGCGAAGTCACCACACCATTTAGCGAGATGTCCATGTGAACTTATTCTTAAATATGAACCTATCAAAGAGGGTAGGAAACAACTCAACTCTCCAAGAATTGGGAATCTCTTAATTTTTATTAGTTTTTCAAAGTTCTGTCTCTTTCCACACGAGACACACTGTTGAAAAAGTAACATGGCTTTGATAATCTATATAGTTCTGCCAAATAGGAATAGACTTTTAAAAAACTCCTGGAAAGAACATGTTTATACTAAGTGCTCTCAATAACAAATTTCAAAGTGTTCTGGTATGAGTGTTGCTTAAACTTTTGCAGGAAAAAATGCACAATCGCTCACAAAGGAAAAAGTCATCTGCTACACAATTTAAGATTATGGGAGTGGATTTTTTTGTTGTTGTTAATACTGCAGATAAAATTGAAGTTTGCTCAATTATCTCAGAAATTTCAGCTATGAAGGTGAAAGCTTGAGAAAGTTGTAAGTAACTGAAAAGCACAGCAAACAAAACATTAAGGAAATTTAACTATGCTCTTCAACTGGAATACCATCACTACTACTTTCACAATGCAGCATAGACAGTAGAATAAAGCGATCTGTGGAACAACTGTGTCATCAATAAAGAGGAAGAACACTATGAAGAACCAGAGATGAGATCGTGGATTATCTACAAGACCACACACTGAAGAAATAGAAAGCCGGGGGGCGGGAAGGAAGTCTGATTTAGCCAGCTTCAGTTTCTTACCGAATTGACCCTTGAACCCCTGAGTCATTAGTTTCCAAATACTCAATTTTACTGTCCAATTACTCAGCAGAACATGACATGATCAATGATGCTGAAAGTTTTCAGCTGGTTGTATTGATCCAATATATAAACAAAACACAACTGTCAGCTGCTTTGAGTTCACCGCTGAGGAAGTGATGGTTAAAACAATTAATAAATTAATGCTTAAACAAAGAGAAAAAATGCCTAATTGATATAAAAGAGTAAAAACATTAAGTGATTAACTAATTAATAATTTTCTTGATTTCTTTTTGTTGGTGGTTTATCTGGCTGGCAAGAGAGAGGTGTGCTATAATTATTAACCACTCATCTTATTTTGGGATTCTTCTCAAATATTTCCAGGTGAAAGAAAGCAGGATCACTGAGGCTCCTGGACTCTCTTCAAATTAGTGGTGATAAGGAATAAATATCAGAAAATGTCAATTATTACAAAATGTGAAAGCTGATTAATTTTTGTATGGAAAGGCACAAGAGAAGGTGCTATGCAACTCTGAGGCAGGGCTCAAGCCCACGAAGGAATTACTGTAAACTAATGAGCTTCCAGGTGTCAGTTGAGCTTTGGTAACTAACAATATTTGCACACTTGGCCTGAAGCAAACAAGAGGCAGAGCATGTTAGATTAACCTCCAGGGAGAAACCCCTCTCTTAGCAGGGGCAGCCAAAATGAGAGGTAAGTTCACACCGATACTCCACTTCAATAAGAACTATTAGCTGATTCCCCCTTGTTCTGATCTGAGAATAGGAATGATTTCAGCTTTTAAAAGAGGTTATTTATTTTGTCTTTGACAGCAAAATAATAGACTCAATAGTATCCAGGCTCCTGCACTATCTTGCTTCTTTAGAGGAAGAGCCTATGAAATAAGGGCTGTTTGCTAAAACAGACTATGAGTCAAATGCCACATTGGTCTCACTAGAGAACTTATGCCCTGCTTAGTCAGGTAAGGTGGGGAACAATCCAGCCATTAGGAAATGAGGATCTGAGCTAAAGAAAATAGAAGGGGAGATAATTTAGCATGAAAAGAAATATTATTTTAAAATTCTAGAAGGCTGCCGTTTACAGAAAGGGTAAAAACCGGAAGATTAATTTACTGTCACTTCAATTTCATTTCTTGTAAGTGCATTTTTAATTCTTTAAATTAAAGTTCTGCTGCTTTATGTGCTTTGCCATTCTTTTCCTGGGATGTGTCTGTTTTGTTAGGTAAGTGCATGCTAGAAATCTTTGGCTATTAAAAGATGGTGCCAATGTTAACTATTATACAAAGGATTAAATCTTAACTAAGTAGTATTAAAAAGTAACTCTGTAAACCTTTAGGTTATTGGTATTTCAATGTTTTCCAAAGAAAAAAGACCAATATGAAGGATTAATAGCTAAGGTTATGCAAAATCCATTTAATCAGCATGGCTAATTTTAGCTTTAACTAAAGCTGCTGGCAACTATGTGCATTTTGCTTTTGGACTTTACTTTTGAAGAGAGTGATGAATACATTCTTGAGGTAAATTTATCTTAACTGAGAGTCTACCTAATGCTCTTTAATTGCTGAAAAAGTGATTTTAATAGCATTTGCATTCAGAAGAGGAAGGAAGTCTTCAGCTGTGCATCTTTAAGACCCTAAAATACGCATTTTATTTTCACATTTATATAATGTAGTGCTTGAACATAAAACAGGTGAGTTTTATAAAACAATACAGTCATCAACATGGGCATTGTTTATGAAGCAGAATTATTCTCCCAACATTATATGCTCTATTCAGAAAAGAGACTAGAAAAAATGCAGCATGCTCTGAAGAGAGGAATACAAGAATTGCTAGACTAACGACGCTAAAGATGAGGGCCTTTCTTGCACTGACAAAGGCTACTTGATGTGAGGAAGATGTACAGCCTGTCAGCGCAAGAACCTCTGGTATTTTAAGCTAGAAGTATAAGCCTGCTCACAGCTCTTTTACACAGGTCCAACATTACAAAGGATTAGATTGTTCAACGTGGATTGGATATGTTTAGTCTCTTAGCTAAGAAAAATGCTCTAAACAGTAAGTTTCCTGACCAGTGAGAGTCGGTTTGGAGGGGTACAGTATGGAGAAATCATGGGGATGCATATTTGTTGAACCCGGCTTTAAGATTGTGAGGATCTTGTGAGAGAAACTGTCTTTTCCTTACAAAAATGATGGGTCATGTTTATCATTCGGTTGCAGACTACATAATACAGGCAGGGAAGGCAGGTAAAATTAGAAAATTGTTTTACAATGACATTACTGTGACTGGAGGCCTGACTGACACCTTCTGTGACAAGAACAAGTGGTTTTTTTTTTCTGTATTCCTGAAATCTAAAATATAGCAACTCTTAGATGGCCAAACTGCCAATAGAGGGAATACTTGCTGTGACAAATATAAACAATCATGTGAATCTTTATTTCTTTATTTGCTTTAATAAAGGAAATGTGGCAAAAGTTCCCAGAGACTTGTGATACCACTAGACATCTTTTGTCACTCAGTCACAACAGAAAGGCATAAACATTTCATGAACCATGGGGATTTTAGATGAATGGACAAAAATACCAGTCAACAGAAGCAATGTCAATAAATAAATTTGAGATAATCCTGCAGTAATCAAAGCTCTATTTAGATATGCTTTAGAGTATTTGATACATCTAAATACAGAAATTCAGCTGTGTAGCAGAAAACGATGGTGATGTAAGCTATTCTGGTGTTGGCATAGAAGCAACATGGCTGTAATTTTTGCTGGTCTGTTCAGTTTCTTTATTTAGGTGTTTCTTGTACTAGATGCTATTTTATGGTCTTTTGGTCTATTTTTATTTTTTCCTAAGAAAACCTCTGTCTGCGACACCCCAAGTCTAAACTGTGTTATCTAAGATGTCTGATCATCTGAAATGTATTTTACCTGCTACCAGATGAGCTGTTCATAAACCTTCTCAGTGTTTCATTTATTTTATCTTTGCATTCATTTTATGCTGGTTTCATCTAATCCACCCTTTTAGTTTCGTTCTGTGATTGTCATGCGCAACCAATATCTGTGTCTTACATCAAGAAGTTCTGTGTCTACCATGTTTCCTTTATACACACTTTATTCCGTGACGGAAACCAATTAATTTGGTTGCACTTGATTTATGCTTTTTACAAATGTGTTACTGACTTATCACTGCATTTTTTTAGGTGTTTACATACTGCCTGTTCTGGCTTTGCTAGTTGTTCCAGTTAAATGTCAGGTGTTGAAGTTAATTTTAGTAGCCTATAATTCTTCTTCATCTCTCTCTGTTCTCTGCTTATTCTCAACCTTGAAATTGTAATATAATTTTAACTCCCCCTTGGTATCCAGAAGTGAAGATACAGAGTGATATTTCAGACCAAGCACTAAAAAGTGAGTAACGCTTGAGTAGTAAAATCTAGTTTGATCAACAAATGACTTCAGTGAACGATGGAGAGAGTTCTACTCAAACTGGCCTACAGTAGTGGCTTCTCATCTTTGGCTCACAAGATTAGGCCTTTTCTTGTTGCCTGTACTTCTTGTTTATACTAAGTGCGTATTTCTCCAGGTCTGCACAGGAGTGTAGAAAATGCAGTTCAAAATGTGTATTTAATACATGGAAGCCAGCAGTCTTGCACAAGTAATATATTGTGGTTTTTTGACTCACCGCTAGTGACTCTGGAGGATGTCAAACAACATCTTTTAAGGGTAACACTTGATTTTTTTTTTTTAATTTGATTAGCTGTGGCTGAGGCTCCAAAGAGTGTCTGCTAAGGGTATCTCTTCCTCAGAGATATTCACTCTAGTATGTCTTGTAAAACTGAGCGAACTCCAGAGAACAGAAGCAATATTATTGTTGTACCAAGAATACATTGTTGTACAGAATGTATTATTTTGTAGAAAACATGCAAAAGTGCCATTCAAAGAACCATGACTTATGTGAACTTATAGCTTGGCAGAGTATAGTAAAGGTCAACATAGGGTTTAACTGGTCAACAAGGACAAAATTATGTGTTTTTTTTAGTACAGCTCTTATGAATATTTAAGCTCCTTCTTTCATGAGACCAAGTTTGACTGATAGAGGCATCTTCACACATGGAATTCCTTGCAAAGTGCTGTAACACTATATTAAATGGCATTCTAATTAAAAATAAGTCAATGTTATGTGTTATCAATTGGAAATTGATATTAAACATTCAATAAACAATGCACTTAAAATGATACCTGTGGGAATTAGGCCTCTCACTAAGATGTTTCTAGCACATCTCTTTAGAGACTTGCAATGCAATGTTTTAATTGATTAACATCTCTGCAATGTTTTAATTTCCATTCCAGAAATAGACATACATTTCAGCAAATGCTTAACTGTTAGAGTGATGGATACTATGTACGGGGTAATCGAGGAGATTCCTTGGGACTGCAGCCACTTGCCTGGAATTTGAAGAAGAACCTGTATAGACCTGGACAAGGCTCTGAGCAACCTCACCAAACACAGAAGTTGGCCTTGCTTAGAGCTGGAATTGGACCAGTTGACCTTTAAAGGTCCCTTTCAACCTTTCTTATTCTAAGATGGTAATGTGAAAGGTGAAGGTTTCAAGTGGAAACTCTGTGGGAAGAGCCAGAACACAATCCTGTTGTGACTGCATTTTAGTCATCAGATACTATATAGCACCACTGTAATAGTTCTCTCAGTAATACATCAAAAGTTTGGTTTCAGAAGCATGGAGTCCTTCATGCAAAACTAGCATTTGACACATAAAGCTGGCTGTTTCTTGTTAAAAACTTATGTCTGTTTTCATGTATAAACCGGAGATGGTATCTAGATGGGGAAAAAGAACTTAGGGTCGATGTACAAAACAACTGTTCAATGGGTGTCTGACCACTGATTTCCAATGCACAGTGGCAAAATTAAAGAAAAAGCAACAACAAAAAAACCCACAATCTTTGGAAATACAAAATGAATGATGAGTTGAAACCAATAAGTTACTTCATATGGTACTGATAAGACTAGTACTAAATAATGTATATAGTCTTGGCAACTGCATTTTTAAGTGATTCAAAAGGCTGGGACAAATTTCTGTATGAAAGGGATTGTTTGGTTTTAAGACTGAGAGGTGAAATGTCTATATAATCTTGAGAATTAGATGCCGGGTGATAAATAATGTCTTACTCTCTTTAAAATCAGCCTAACTCAAGCCCCCCAGATTTCAGGTGGAGATTTTTATTTTTAACACCAAAGATGAAGAGTCATTGGGAACAGAATGCAAAGAGAAGCGATGGCTTCTCTAGCTCTGGATGTTTTCAGATTAAGAAATCTTTCTCTAGAGATCTTCAGTCAGATTCAATTCTCCGAGGCCAAAACAGCCTTCCTATAGTTTGACTACGTGATTCCAGAGCTTCTTCTGCCAATAATTCCGTTGAATCTTGTCTCTTTTTTCCAACAAAATGTCTCAGCTCAAAATACTCTTATTCCCGTTCTTTCTCATTGCTCTGCAGCCTTTGGCAACCAAAAGAAGACGAAGTCTAAATCCAGTACTATCGTAACTTCTGTTTGTTAAGCTGAAGAATGCAAGGGATAGAGACACTTTTAGATCAATTCTGTGGTGATGTTCATTCATTTAGAGAAGAAATGTGTTTCAAAAAATGCCTTACATATCTTCTTTGATTTGGTCATTTTGTAAAATCAAAATACGCTAACGCTACAGCCAGATTTTAACTCACTGATTCTGATGAACTACTGAATGCCAATTGTTTTACGCAATAGAGATTACTTTAAAAAAAATATGCAGTATCTCCAGGTAATGCTAATTGCACTAGAAGAAAACGGGAGATAATTTTAATATCTCTTTTAGCAGAGAAGCTTACGAAAATGTGATTCCTAGGTATTTTAGGCACCTAGTAACAATATTCTAAATGAAACAAATTTACATAGTCTTTAACACTAATTTTAATGAAAAAATATGAAGCAAAATCAGACCTGCTGGGAAAAGAGTTAACCTTTTAAACTGATGTTCCCTGAGCCATAATTAATTTAGATTTAATAGGACAGTTAATGTATGTTATTTGAATACTCATTATTAAGCATTCACCAAAGATTAAAAATTATGTAATAAATTCATAATTGTGAAATGGATATGAACCTATCGCAGAGTCATAATACTCTGCAAATATGTTTTAGAATGTGGTTGCTATTTATCTAAGATTCAATAACTTTTATGAAGTTGAAATTAAATACTTAAATCTCAGTTGAAAAAGTTTCTGGAAAATGCAAAACAGAAAACGGAACATGTTTATTGTGCTGTCTGTAAAGACAGAATCCCACTGTTTTGAAAAAAAATTTAAAAAATGGGTAATCTGTAGGGCTGCTGGAAAAAACAGTTTTCACTGGACAGTGCGTGCACTTCACAACTGCAGAAATTTCTACTGACTCTGTGTCAATATGATTAACCACACAAAATCAGTATCCAGAAATTCTGCTGATGTTAACTTCAAAACGCATTGTTTTCCCCATTTCCTTTTTCCTTGAGAAACAGACCTATAATGATGTATTAACTGTTATTTATTATGCTTCCTATTGCTTCATTTCTTATGGCTTGCAAATTGCTTGCCAAAAGTAAAAACAATCCTCTGGATAAAACATATTGGGAAAAGGATGAGTCTTCCTGAATGTATCTTGAGCTACATTTTTGTTATGTGATTGAGTGTGGCATGACGATCACCTCTCTAAGGACAGGAAGGCTGGATCTGGAGGCAGCCAGACCTGCCAAAACGTACTGCTGTGGCTCCACCTGCTGAAAGGTGCAGGCCTGAATTTGGAAGCAGTACCACAAGAGTGCTCCTTGCTTCTCCTATCCCCTTCTGGATTTTTTCCATCTCTGATGGTACTGGCAGTGCCACATACCTCTCTCCATACAGGGCATAGATGCATTTTATTCATTTGACAAGAACCCCAGCCTGTGTCTTAAGGGTAACATGTTACTTTAATATTACTCCCTGCAAAAAATAGGAAGTCAGTATCTCTCCCACGGAACAGACCGACTGTAGGAGCAACTTAGGATACTGTCTGCCGTTTGCTGATGCTGTTGCCGTTGCCATGGTACAGAAAAGTTTGGAAATAACATTTCTTCCTTCTTCAGCTTCCTGTCCAAAAAATGTTGTTTCTAAACGGTGCTGCATAGAGAAAAACAAATCAAACAAACAAACAAAAAAACCAAACCCACAGATTTCTAGCTATTTGGCCATATTAGTTTGTATGATAGATAAGAGATACGATAGACTTGTTCCTGAATGTGACCATGCTCTATAGAGTGCTATTGAATTACCTCTTTACCTACTCATTTTTCACCTCATGTTTCACTTTTTACACAGAAGGGCATGTCTTCCAATCATTCCTGTTTAATCATTTCTGTGACACTTCACTGAATTCTTCTCAGTTTTAAAATTCCCATTTGAATTATAAAATAATTCTGTAATAATTTAATGTTTGCAAACTAATCCCCAGATAATGAAAATAAACCCAAGCTAAAATATTGGTGAAATATTTCACTTTTCAAGTAGAAAATAAAGTTACGGTCAATCTAGAAAACAGAAATAGCCATTCGAGAAAGCAATGCTGCTTTCTCCTGTTTGTAGATGCCACTTCAGTTGCTTTGGAAGAATTATAATATTTGTCAATGGAGTTTATTAACAAAGGGCAAAGATTTGAGTATCAAATTCTATTTCAGAAGTGACTCAGAAAGTAACTAATTGTTCTGTCCTATTCCAGAATTTCAGTTGTGTTGTACATATGTGTATCTCTTTAATAATGGATGGATTTTAGTCCAATTTTCACTTAGAGGAGATTATGAACTAGTGTAGAACTAGTATCTCCTATCTCACCAACGGGAAACTTTATCAAGGCAACACATATATAAAATCAACTTAGAAGAAAATGAAGATGTGTGAGCTTGAGGGTAGAGGCACTGGGACTTGCGGAAAAAAAACTTACATAGTTAAACTGCACAGATTTTCTCTAGCTTACAGTATTCTTTCTTCAATTATTTTAATGTATTTCTACCGTGTATTTCTACCTTTTTTCTACCGTGTTCTTTTTTTCTGTATCTGCTTTTCTATCACCATCTCCACGCTTTTGAAACACCTGTTTCCTAGATATTTCTCTCCCCGCACAATCATTTACGAATCCTTTGTCCTTAACCACATTCCCCTGCCTTTCCCTCTCCAGCCTGTAACTCCTACTACATCGGCTGGCAGGGGATTGATCTCCAAGCCCATCTGTGCTTTTTACGATCCTCCTCTTTTGCTATTTTTCCTATCGTCTAGGCTTGGTGCCTTCCTGTAGGACATTGTCTGCCTTGTCAGCATGGGCGTCAGCTGCCTCTTGCCTCTGGGCAGTGTGGCCTTTTTTATATTCTTTAACTATCGTATTAACCTTTTTCCTTCTTTTTTCTTTCAGTTTGAGGCACTGTGGAAGGAAAGAGAATCTCTTGCTTCAGGCACCATTATACAACCAATAAAATTGGGACTTTTCTAGAGTTAATGTTTTGTAAAATCTAAGGTGATAAGATTTGGGAGTGAAGGAGATTCTTTAAAGTATTCATGCTAAGGAAGTTTAACTTCTGAACCGTTTTAATGCTTAAGCATCAGGCAGCTTTTCTTTCATATGTATTGTTCACACAACGGTGCAAATCCCCATCTATCTAGCTACCATCCTTAAATACCATTTTCTCCTTTTCTGCCATAGGCAGCGATACATTAGTAATGAAACACTTTGACTTTCGTTTTCCTTGCTGATTTTTCCCCCACAAATTTGTGTTTGGATCCTACATTTGTTAGGATATCTATTAAAGTTTTTAGCAGAGTATAACACTGAGTAGAAGGAAAACTATTTTATGTGTTTTAAATAGTAACTCTTTGCTTGGAAGTCTACCAGCTTATCAATGTTCAGTCATGTATTCTGGTTGATGACAATTTTTTTTCCAGAGACGTTAATATGACAAAGATTCAGCAAAAATGTAACATATAAGTTTGTATGAAAGCTACATTTATCTCTTACAGGTAAATATATGTTTCTATACATGTATTTTTATTTTACTGACACTTTACATTAGATGCACAGAAGCAAGTCAAAGTTTCAAAGTTATGAAAGTAATTTGGAGGCTAAGTACTGAAAAAGTGGTGACAGGATCGCATGTCAAAAAAGAGACCTTTCACAACATATTTTACACATTTCTGTGCTGCATAAGCTCTGTTCTGAAATTTAATGATGACACTTTCAAAGGCAAGGTTCCAACTGCAGTTATAGACTAGAACAGAAGAGGAGGAAAGAGATCCCTGCATGAGTCCGTTGGAGCCACGCACTATGTTTTCATTTAATTTAATTTCATTTCCTTCATTTAATGGAAAGAACAGAGTGAAAATCTTCATGGGCTCACTCTTCTTTCTGTAAAAATGCACGTGGTCATATTTAAGATTTTAATATAAGAAATTTCAGTGTCTAATTCTGGCTTAATTTGGGATTTACTGATAACCAAAACAGACACTCCTAAACACACAACTTCGGGAGTGTTTTTCCTTTTAAGCACTTCCAGAACTTCCAAAAACATTTCCGTTATAAACTAAGCCAACTAGCAAAGGAGATTCTGCCAAAGCATTCTTGAAATACTCATGCCTACGCAAAACTAGGTAAATGAAAAGTGTTCCTCCTCAGATTCCCAACCGAGTCTAAAGCGTATTTCATCCAGTTATCCTAGTGACAGTCTCTGACCTCTGACTGCAGTAATGGGGAGAGGGGTTTACAGAGAATAACTCGGTGTCTAATTTTGCAATTAATCAATTTTGCAGTGGAATATCTCAGTGCCTAAGAGCAAAGGGAGGATGTCTAATTTTGGAAACATCAGGTATGCACTGGGAACGCCTGTTTGTCACAAGCACTAGCGGGGCTTGGGGTACATGGTGAAAGATGAGGGGACAGGATATTGCACAGAGGCACAGGCAGACGACAGGGAGTGCAGCTGTGCAGGAAGCAGCTGCTGTGTAAAGGTAACTGTCTGCTTGGATTTCGTGGTTACCAACAGCACGGCAGCAAGTGCCAGCACTTATCATCACCTCCCTGTACTTGGAACAGCAAATAACCACAGTATTGCAGACATGGCTGAGGGCGACTAAATGCTTCCTCTTTCTTGATAATCACTGTGGCAAACAAAACATAATTAATGACGTCCTAATCCACTAAGGGAAGGGATGAAATGCGGTAGGTAGAAGACTTCATGGCAGGGAGAAAAAAAGAGATGATATGAAGGTACCCGGAGCATGAGAGTCCCTGCAGAGAAGAGTTAGGGAACAGTCACTATGGTGAAGGTGATAGCTGCCTGGAAAAAAAATGCAGCGGTGTGAAATCTGAACTGTTAAAAGCTCAGGAGTAAGCAAAGTAAAGAATGAAAATGAAAGGCAGACAAAAATCACTTAGGAGCTCCTATTTATCTCTCTGCCTTGAGGACACATGAAGGATTTGAAGTGCTGTCAAAGCAATCTTTGTTTACATATAAACACTGATAAGAATTTCTTTTGCCCTCCCCTCTTTCCCACGCCCTTCTTGATATCTTGATATCTATAATTAGTAGACTAGAAAGAACAGAGGAAAAAAATTAAATTCAACATATTAGTTGCAAATTTTATGAAGTGAAGAAAGGAGAAAGTATACTTGCAACCTGGAAGGAAATCAAACATATTATAAATGGAATACTATATAATAAACTATATCTAATAAGTTTTTGTGAGGGGAGACAGACTGTATACTTTTTTGAAACTAAATACACTATTATAATGAAAGATATTCTACTATAATGAAAGATATTGCTTCCTCCCTGAAAAAAGCATGCCTTTCATAAAGTTACATATTATGGCTTGCTTGCAGCCCAACGGGAAGACTCCTTTCCCCTTTTCTTTCCTTGCCCTAGTGGGGGGCACTCTCTTTTTGGCACTCTTTGCACCCTACCCTTGGTTGATTCGGCTCTCCAAAATGCCAGAAAAACAGGTTAGTTTAGGTACTCAGTTGAACCAGTTTACTGTACAATCAGTTTACTGTATTCCTGCAGAAGGTGCATTTTGGATTAAGAGCTTTCCTAAATCAATGTAAAAAATACATTTTTCAAATCTTGAGCATAGATGGAAGTTCTGGAAGCAATCTGCATCACAGACTAGGGTGAGAGCAGAGGACTTCCAAGTTCTTAAGACTTTGAAAAAGAGTTGAAGAAAAATACTGACTGGAATGATAGAGGCAGATAAACTAAAGGAAGGCCATAGAACACACACACACAAAAAGAGAACAATTCTTGTAGGTTTCAGGGTAGTAAGAGCTTTACAACTGGGATACAAAGTACAAGAGCTTTGTGGGGTAGTTTCACTAAAATGGAAAGGGCAAAAGCAGACAGCTCAAAACAATCAAGGGCAAGTAACACATTTGAATCTATAAATTTAAAGGAAAGAAAGCTGAAAGGATATTAACCTGAAAAGTAGCGGAGAGATTTTCTCTCTTCAGGATCATGGGAAAACTGAGTCACTGTAACCAGTTCTGTCATCAACTCTAGATTACATGGCCATGCAGTGAGTTGGATCATTTCACTGATACAACAGGAAATTAATGTGGCTGAAACACACGTTATCAAGTGCAAGAAAATGGAGAGGAACGAGTCTCTGGGAAAAACAAGCCAAGAAGCCTTGAACTGCATCATCAGTCTGGCTATGCTGCACTTGTGCCGATGCTACCCTAAAGGTCTGGTTGTATGAATGGTTTAAACTGGCACAAGCAACAGCTTGTTTCCACTCCGGAAAGAGAGCTGTGTGCCCTGTCTCCATGCTGATGCTCAGCCCAACTTTTTTTTTTTTTTTTTAATGTAGCTGTGCGATGAATCAGATTCCTAGCTGGGAATTATCTTCATGGGAAGAGAGTAGAAAAACTGGTTAGCTCAGCACTATTGCTGATATCATGGCCTGTGGTTTGATACAGTAAATCTAGCTTTACAACTGCTGGTGCCAGATCAAAAGTGATGTGGCACTATGATGTAAACCACTGATCCAATATTAATTCACTCTAGCAGCTTGAGATTATTTAAAACAAAGTTCAAAACTGATGGATTAACTTTATAGTGGCAAGCTTTATGATAATCAGATATGTCTTGCAGAGTCAGCATAAAATCCACATAAGAGTACTAAAGCATTGAAAATTTTGTATTTCATGTCTTAACCTAATTCAGTTCAAGTGCAACGGTGGCCCCATATTCATCCAGATTAGGCTGGCCACGGTGACTGACTTTGTGGCACTCAAAAGTTCTAGAATTAGGCCTCTATGCTCTGGTCGGCAGTCTCATCAGGTGTGACAGGCTCCATTTTTGCCCGTGGGAGAAGGTAGAAGGGAGAAAAACGGAGGGCAGTGTCTCTACAACGTGCCTAGTAAGCGTGATGCTGTTACTACACCCCAGTTCTGCTTTGTCCCACTCATATTGTTTCAGTGGTGTGTGTTTAGCTCGCAACCTGTCGTGTTTCATGTAGCTCAAATAAATCCTATGTTAAAAATCTTACCAGCTTCATTTTGGCTGCTGTTATTAATATCTAAAATTGCACTGCTGCGTGATAACAAGTATTTTGAAGTATGTTATTCCATCTCTTCTATAACGGGGCATATTTATAAGTTCTTAGTTACAGAGCACAGCGTACTATAGTTATGGAAAACTCTCTCCAAGCTACGTAAGTTATTTCTCCCACTCTGGGCAAAGCACATCTGAGAACTTTGGCTGTCATTTACACGAAGACATTTGTGCCTGGCTGCCATGGCTGCAGCGAAACCAGGAAACACATTAACAGCCCCCACAAAAGCAGTTCTCAGCATGCAATGGAAGACACCTGGAAGGTGGGTTCTTTCTTTTTAAGATTTAGCATATGAAAATCTTGGGAGGTTTTCCAACCTTTGGCTTTTCAGTTGCAAAATAATGGTTTTACCTCCTGTGGTTGGGACCATTTGCATGCAATGGCCTTCCCAGTGCCACAGCACCAGGCCGTGTGCCTATGGTGTGAATCATCTGAGACACTCAAGTGTCCCGGTGCCGGAGCCACCGAGGGCTTTACACAGCAACGACCGGTTTTCCATGAGGGGGCAACGGCCCCTTCCCTGAGGAAAGACCCAGAGCCGGGGCGGGGAGGAGGGCTGTGCCTGGAGGCCAGCGGAAGCCGCGCGCTCTCCCGCGGGCGGGCGCTCGGCGCGGCCGCGCGGGGCAATGGCGGCTGCCGCGGCACCTCCGCGCCTCTCCGCCGGGGAGCAGGACAGCCCCGCGCAGGCGCGGCGGCTCCCGCCGCTTCTGCCGCCGCCGCTCGGGCGCGTGCGCAGTGGCGCTGCCGAGGCCCCGCCGCGCGCGGCGGAAGGCGGCGCTGCTGCCGCCCGGCCCGTCCCGGCGCAGCACAAAGAGGAGGGCGGTTGCGGCGGCCGCGGCTCCGGCCCGCCGCCCCCCGGCTGCACATGGCGGCGGCGCTGCGGCCGCGCCTAGCGCCGCCCCCGTGGCGCGCGGCGCCGCGCTAGGCCCCGCGAGGTCCCGCGCTCCGCTCCCGCCTCCCGCCATGGCGCCCGCGGGCCGCCGCGCCGCGCGCCGCCCGCCGCGCCCGCGCCGCCGCCCGCCGCGCCTGCTGCCCGCGCTGCTGCTCCTGGCCGCGCTGGGCGGCGGCGGCGGCGGCTCCTCGGCGCTGCCGCCGGGCTGCAAGTACGACGGGCGGCCCAAGAGCGGCGGGAAGGCGGCGGGCGCCGCCGAGCTGCGGGTGGTGTGCAGCAACCTGGAGCTGGCGCGCGTGCTGCCCGCCGCCGCGCTGCCCAACCGCACCGTCACGCTGTGAGTAGCGCGGCCGCCGCGCTGCGACGTGGCCGGGGCAGGCGGGAGGCGGCGCGGGGCCGGGGCGGTCGTTGGGCCTCCCGTGGGATGGGGGTGCGCGAGGCCCGGCCCGGTTCGGCGCGGCCCGTCTCAGTTTGGCCCCTTGTGCCCTGCCCCGAGCTGCATCCGTGCGGCGCCTCCTCCGAGGCGCCCGGCGTCCCTGTGCGGGCTACGCAAGTCGGAGAAGTAAAACTTGTCCCGCGCACACACGTGCAGGAGCAACCCCCGCCTGTCCCCGCCGGGAGGGGCATTAGTCCGCGGGCGGACAAGGTAAGTTCATCGAGGCCGCCCTTGCTGAGCGGCTGCGGTTCACGAAGGCTGCCCTTTATTGTCGCCTTGCCCCGCGACAAACGCGCTGCAGCGCCCAGAGAAGCAGCCAGGGGACTCTGTCTGCCTCGACAAAGGTCGGCTTGTTTTCACCTGGCGGGAGGTGTGTTATTTTTGTGTTAATCACAGCCTGTGTGTTTCAATAGCAGGTTTCAAACAGGATATGCAGCATATTCCGTAGTGAGAAGCTTCTTGTTGCTCAGACTTTAGCGTGCACGTGTAGACAGGTGGTTTGCACGTTGTTTTCTTCCTGAGACATGTGCTGGTCGCTCTACTGAAGAAGTTATGCAGCCAAGCTGACGTTTTGGTGGGTAGCTGAAAAGTGAACTCCTTGCTCCTTTGCAGAGCCTAAGGTGGCTGTACTCCTGTGGGAAAACACAAGTGCCTCCAAGTAGGTGGCAAGAAAATCATTGGAAATAAATTGACTCATGGGATGTGGTTTGCAAATCTGTTGATTTGTTTAGAAAACACAGATGAGAATTCTTTTCTAAGGGTAGAGGTTCGCAGCTGGTTTTTGGGAAGATCTGCAAGCCAGTTAATTTGAGTTTAATGATTGCTGAATGTATCTACAGTTCTGTAACATGAACAGCGCGGTTGCTT
Organism: Tinamus guttatus; assembly: GCF_059628265.1. Lineage (NCBI taxonomy): Eukaryota > Metazoa > Chordata > Aves > Tinamiformes > Tinamidae > Tinamus > Tinamus guttatus. Next base: position 3,071,322 of record NW_028288586.1, read on the forward strand.
TTGTGACCTTCAACACCATTAAACACCAAATAAAGGCTTCCTTGGGAAGTGACAGTGAGGTCACCTGCCAGCAGCAGATGCATGGATCTGGCTTACAAGTAAAATAAAACAAAACAAAAACAAGAAGTGAGGGGGAAGGGTTCGGGTTCAGAGTCGTTCTGAGGGGGAAGGATTTGGGTTCAGAGCCTTCCTCAGGGGGAAGGATTCGGGTTCAGAGGAGTCGTTCTCAGCTTGGAAATGTGCAGGGACTTCAGGGAAGGACCTGTGAGAAATAACCTGAAATACTCCCATGTGAAGTTTCTGAGGTGGAAAAGAAAGCAAAAAGTAAAAGGTGACAGCTATTTAATCAGACTTAATTAAACTTAAGTGGTTCCTAGCAGTAGTTTGCATCTGGTTGATCTAACTATTTAAAATAGAGGCTTATCTGTTCAAATTTGGATTAAAAATGCGTGTTAGGCTCTGGGAAGTGCTGAAATTGACAGTAGTGTTTTAGTCCAAAAACCTTGGACTCTGATTTCTGGGAAAGACAAGCAGGTGTCAGATGCAGCAGCTTTGCTCCGAATGGACTTTTGTTCACAACTGTAGTGATAGAAGATTTTGGAGGGACACTTCATCTTCCATCTCAATTCTTCATCTCTCTTCATTATTGACAGCATATCCGCATACACTAATTAGTTTTTGCTTTTAACAAGCCTTTGAAGTTCATGGTAACTTCTGAAAGAGTTGTGTTTTTTCCTTAAATACCTACTATTAAACTTTTCTACACATAGCAAAAAATAGAATGTGATCTTTCATTGTTTCCAATAAGTGTCTTAATTGTGTTGATGTACTTAATGTGAACATGCACTTTGAAATTTTATTTAAATATAAAGTGAAAATTATTAAACTATTTTTTGTTTGTTTTTTTCTCCCTTAAGGTAGTGCACACTTCACCCCCTTCCCCCTGGCACTTGTTGGTTACTGGAAGGTTGTCTGATTAGAGTCAAACTGCCCTGAGTTATTTTGAGTCATGATTTGTGTGGAATTCTACTATTAAGATTAATACTTTCCCTATTATAGCTTTTTGGAATAGTGGATCACAGGAGAGAGAAGTAGCTGAAAACAGATAATTGTTTGTTGTGTAGCTCAGCAGAAATTAATTCAGTTAATTTTATGTTGACTTTTAAACAAAACAAGTTTAAATAGGGAGCTAAAAGTTTCATATAATTGTATGTGAAATACTTTGTTTTGCTTTGGGGTGTGGGCTGGGAAGGACTCATATGAAGTGAATCTATTATTTTCAAAATCATTTTTCTCTCTTCATCACCAAAAAGTTTTTAGATTTCAGTAGACCAGTCTACAGCTCCCTATTCTTTTCCTCCACTGAAAAAATCAAATATTTTGCTATGTAAGGCTATTAAAAGTGAAGGAATAAAAAAAATAGTGAAAGGTAAAATAACCAGGATGCTGGCCATGCCCTTTTGTTCTTTATTCCTATATATCACTGTAGTTAGTTGATAAACTGGAAAGGTAATTTAATTTATGAAGTGCATTGTCATCAGTTTGCTCCAGAACATTTTATTGTCTTAATCAATTTAGGTCAGTATTAGTCTGCATCTTTTGTTAGAATTCAGGGAAGAAAAAAACCTTAACTTTAATTCAACTGATAGTGGCAAAGTAAGTTTGTTTTATTGTTGAGAAAGAAAGCAAATAGTGAGAGAACAGCAGTAAAGAAAGAAATGTACAGGAGGAAAAGGTGATACTTAGGATTTCTGGCACTATTCTAAATTGTGTTCTGTTAGGTTCCAGTTAGGTTAGCTAGGTTACTAATCAGTTAGGTCAAATTCCAAGGTGAGTTGGAGTTTAGTTATAGGTAAATAGGGGACAGACTAGTTAATAAAAGAAACATCTGGGATTCAAATGAAAGGTGTGTCTACATGGACATATACAGACAGCTTTGATCTTCTCAGTCTAACTGAGCAAATGAGATACTTCTTATATGAAGATATCCTAATATCCTACATTACCTGAGTTAAGGTGGTTTTATGCTTTCTCTAATATATTCCCTATGGAGTGCCCGATTTGTTTTCATAGTCTGGGATCAGTTATCCTGGCCATTTTGGGTTTCTTAGCTGCACGTTAAAATGAGGGAATCCAACCCTTTGGATATTAGCAATTATATTTAGCTCTGTGGAAGAGAATGTGTAATCTCACTGAAGACAAGACCATGAAATCACAATCCTTGTTATTTGCTGTGGATTTTTATTACACATAGGTTATTCTATGGATGCAAATCTAAATATGCGATGACTTATGGTCATGATTTTCAGTTTTCTCTTTTTAACAGAAGTTTCTGTTGCTAAACTGTTTTCATGTCATTTGCTTAGTTAACCTTGTTAGTATGCGTTGGGTAAAAAATGTATCCTTAGCTAGACAAGTAACAAATGAGGTGTAGCGAGTATTTTCTGTGAAAGTTGCTGGGTTTCTTTGGTGGTGGGTTGGGGTTTTTCTTGCAGGCCTTTCTTCATTTACACTATAATCTTAAAGACGACAGCTAATCCATTTTTTGTTGTTGCTGTTGTTAAAATAGTCACTTTTGGACTGTTTTTAGTTCTGAGCGCTTAAAAATCTGGACAGTGATAGTTTTTGAAGATGTGGGCTGCTAGTAACTTCTGTTAAAACTTATCCTTCAGTTGAAGGATATGTGGACAATGCAGAATGTAAACTATGCTCACATGAATGCGTGGCAATACTTAAAGCTGCCATGTGCAGAATTCCTGCATTGGCACTTATCTGTGCAAACCTTTTCACCAGTGGTATTGAACCTGCAAAAACCATTAGACATGTCACTTTTTTTTTTTTTTTTTTTTGTCCAAGACCTATCATGGTCTGTTGAAGATACACTTGCTAGATTTTGCTTACATCTTTTCCCTTATTGAGAAGATAGCAATCCGAACTCACAATTCATGCTTTATTACATACTTTATTCCACTTTAATGTGGAAATAATCATATTGTGATTGGGCACGCTTACTTGGAATATTTGAGCATGGTAAGAAGATTCTGGAGGCCACAGTTCAAATGGTTTTATTTTTTCAAGGTAAATTGCAACATCTCTTGTCCAAATGACTGTTCAACTTCCAAAGGCCTCATAGTATGAGGATGCTGTGCTAGGTGTAGGTGCATGCGCCCTGGGAAACCAGTCGAGTTCTGCATGGTGTTCTGCTGTTTCTCAGTTTCTTGGTGTTGTCTTTAACATGCACAAGTCGGAATTGATAATTGCCTTCATGCAGTAGTGATTCTGTCAATAGATACTGTTTTGTTTTTTTTTTTTCTTCCAAGTGTTTTTGATTTGTTTTACATAGCTTTCGAAAAGAGGTCGATATACTCTCAAATATGTGAAGTATTAGGAGCATGGCTTCTGCATTGTATATACAACCATATACAGATACTCTGTGCATGTGCAGATTTCTAATTCTCAGAGATAAAATATTCATGAATTATTTAATGACTTGCTTCCATAAAGATCCTCATATAAACAATGTTGTTTATATGTTTATTAGAAGTTCAATGCATTATGTTATATTTAGCCTCCTGAAGAAGTATGTTAATCTTCAGGATAATAGTTGTCTCCTCCCTTACTGTTGTCTTTTATTGTTTGGTAGCAATCCCATTTTTGTTTCAGTTCTTCAAATATTCAAAATCTGCCTAAATAATATGCATTTAAAAGTTACTGCAGAGACTTAGAGAAATAGAGTTTGTGCCACAGCGATTAGTGGAGGAAAGCATAAGTCTCATTCCTTTTTCACTGTAGTTTGTTTATATTTCAAGAGTTACTTTTTAACTTTTTTTTTTTAAAAAAAAACTTTTTTTAAGAAAAAACTTTTTTAAAAAAAAAAAAAAAAGTGGAGATACAAGATTAAATTTTTCAGAATTTAATCTTTAATACTTTAAATACTTTGCATGGACCGGCTGTGTTGCAGGTTCACGTCTTTACCATTTTATTGCTCTTTCTCTTCTCCACAGTATTTGATATTTTTTTTTGATTCTGTGCCGTGTACTTTTTTTTTTATACGAGTAGTTAATCTGAAAAGATTAAAACGTTATTTTTTCTCGTCATTAATGAGAGTTAATTATTTTAAATTTAATAGCTTTGGAGAAAATAAAACATGCTTTCGTGATGGTTTCACTTTCTGCAACTTGAATGGATTTTAAATGCAACGTGTAGACTCTTGGATAAAGAACATTTAACCCTGGTTAAGTAGGTGAGATAAGTATTTTATTTTCACCTTTGGTTTCCATCTTGTAACTGTTCAGTGGTGAAAATCATGATACTGTTCTGCCCTTAAACTGCTGCAGTGGCATAAATCATATCCATTAATTGCTCTGTGCGTTGCTTTATTGTAAATGCAGGAACGTCACAGGGTGCATCCGTGGCAGGATGCCCTGGACGCTGCAGCACAGGGCTAGGCGGAGTGGTGGGTCCATGAGTAGCACATGTGAGTTGGTCTTGTGTGTGATCCAAACGAACCACCCCGTTTTGGCAGGACTACAGAGGTGTTGTTTTGAGATAGGAGCTTGACATTTTTTTGGCAAGGTGGAAAAGCAATCGAGATTTATTAAAGATTTTTATTATTTGAAATTAAGCAGTCCAATTCCACATTTCAGTGTGCTCTGAAGTAGAGGAGGAGGTGGAGACTGGAGTCTAGGCAAGGAGTGAAGAAAGGCAAGAGACTGGGCTTGTCATTTGCCGGTGACAGCAAATAATCACAGTATTTGCTGTCATGTAGCATGTGTTGCCCCCCCAAAGAGTAGGAACGTTTAGTAGCTGTAATTCATGGGTATGGCTAGATGTAAACGTGTGCAGTATTTCCTGTGAATCCACTTTCTCTGCAGTTTCATGGAGCCTAGGCCAGTAGCATAAACTTGCACTAAAATGCAGGTGAGGGAGAATCCTAAAAAGCCTCCACCTTGATAAGAGTTGGGAGCTGATGAGAGGGCAGAAGGGAGGGGAGAAAGACAGGAGGAGGCTTTGAGTGGAGGTGATCTTCAGGATAGGGTTACTCCAGGAAAGGTCAATCATGGAATCTTAAGCTGATACAGGTGCTGCAGACTCAATGTTCACTGCTAAGCAAAGTTCACTCCTTAGGTACTCCAGTGATGTGCACTGTACTTCACTGGAAATTAAGCGTTCTGTCCTTAAAGGTTCAAATATCGTCCAGTAATTTAAGCATGTGGCCACATACCAAATAGCAAGAGGAAAGTGTCTTGAATAGCTGTGTACAATGCAGCCTCGCTACGTTTGTAAGTGAATGATGCACAGGTTGTGTAGAAAAAGAATGTTCATCATTACCTCATGTAAAATCTGCTCATTACTAGCTCAGAGTGGAAGCGAAGAGATATAAATAGACATGGTTGTAGTTTTGTAACTTCATTACTTCTGGATTCTTTAGTTTACAGTCTTAATATTGTTCAATGCGGGCTTTTATTGTATGCATAATCATGAAATAGCACAGTAAATTCTAATCCATTGCAAATTTAGAGTTTGCAAAAGTTTCCTTTCTAAGCTTTGCCAATTCTGATATTTTTTTTTTGAATTGGAAGAGGCGTTCTGCTGCTGTTGGGAAGATTCATTATGCTTTCGTTATAAAATAACTTTTGGAATGTTCTAATTTCAGGAATTACGTCAAGTACTGTTAATTTTCTGCTAGGTGTATATATATATATGTATATATTTTCCTTTTAACACCACTAACTCACTAGGAGGCAAAATACTAACTATTGAAAATTACTAGTTTTATGTCCTTGTTAAGTCATAACTTCTACAAGATAAACTTTAAAAAATACATTTTTCTTGAGCGCTCACGGCTTTCAGAAGAAAGCATTCTTCCTGTTGTACAGAAGATTACTTTAGTTCAGTATCTGCTGGTTGCAGGTTTTGCAGTCCTTAGAGTATACAGCCATCATCGTGAAATGCTCTGATTTATTTTCTACTTCCGCTCTTGCTATTTGGGTCTTTTAAACTCTGTTCTGCAAGCTGTTTCACCATTCAGCTATCAGCTAAAAGTTTCATTTCTCCCATTCTTTGTACTTCTTGGTTGGATGCCATTTGGAATTTTTATAATAGTATTAATGGATTTGTAGATTGTAGTAGTATCAGATTAAGGTTTTATTTGTGGAGTTTTGAGATTTCATTTTGGATTTCTCTCTAGCTCTCAAGTCTGTTTAATTTAGAACAAAGCTTGTTTTTTTACTTGGTGATGCATCATCTTATTCTAAAGGCAAAAATGCAATAGGCCTTTTGTAGCTATACCAAAAAGAAAATGATGGCTACATCACATTTAGTATCCATTGTGGAAACTATTATTAGTAAAACAAACAGTCTTGGGACTTGACTGAGCACTTCCTAGCACCCGTGCATCTGTTGCAGAAGGTCTGAACAATAAAAAAGTACCGGAGATGAGTGTGTCTGCAAAGTTTTTCTAGGTTCTTGGGGCATTTAATGGAGGATAGTAGTAACAAAGCCTTCAAATCCAGGTATGTCTATTAAAGGAGTAGCTTCTGTGATGGGTAAAGGGTCTAAGTGTGTGGGTTTTATTTATTTATTTATTTTGTTGTTGTTGTTGTTGCAGTTTTTTCCTGAGCTGCACCCTTGCAGAGCACCTCTTTCTATTCCACTCAGAGGGGAAGGAAATTTGTTGCTTTAAAATAACTTGGAGATTCTGCAGCCTACTTTGCTGCTTTTTCCTCCAAACTGTATGTACTTTATTTCTGTGGCTGTGAGCATATTTGCATCTTGCAGGCTCATGTCTCACCTTCCAAGTATTTGTTAAAACAGAGTTAAGCAAGATGCAGCTGAGTATCTGTGATTTTCCCCCTAAGCTTCTAAGTAGTGAAAGATAGCATATTTTCAGCATTATTTGCCTCTTGGGAAACATTGTGGTCTTAAACTAGAAACTTTGCATTATTATTGATAACAAATAGTAGTCTGTGTCTAAGTAGTAAGTAATAGTACATCATTTCACTGTATATTAATGGACATGAATTCTGAAGTTGGATATAAAATGTCTACTTTGAAATAATGCCTGTTTTGTCCTCTTTTGCCACATCCCTAAACACTTCGAATAATGTATAGACTAAACATATTAATAGCAAGTTGTAAACTTCATTTTATAAAGATTATGCTTATAACATTAAGTGTGATGAAATGTTTTAGGTTATATGGAGTGTTGTAAAATCTGTCATTTTTGCACTAAACCCTTATGGCTGTGGAACTAACAGCCTCTGCAGAGAAAATACTACATCAGACTGACTATTTGTTCATCACAGTCCAAAGAGAGGTTTACTTAGTGCATACATATTCAAATGTTTCTATTTTAGGCCTATTATTTTATAGGTGATGTCAGAAAATTAAGGCTTCTAATCTTTATTTAGTTTAATTCAGTCAATATAAGCTGCTTTTGAAGTGGCTTCTGCTCCATCTTGAATAGCTCCTTTTCCTGGAAAAGGTATAAGTTAAATCAGTTCAGCTTAACATTAAGTTAATTATAACTAAAATACAAATGATTTCTCCACTGCAAAGATTATAGCTTGCTTGTTTGTGTTGACTCAGATTTTTTTCATTTTTTTTACACGTTTGTAAATAGTATTTCTATTAATACAAACAGTAGGAAATTGCCTCTTTGCTGAATGTGTTTTCTTATTTTTAAATCTTGTGATAAGCTAAAACCTCTAAAATATATTTTGTAATGTGTTTAATAAAGGGATATTCCTTATTATTCTTTCAAGTATGATGATTATTGTTAAAAAACAGTTCTTTAGTATTACATTATTGCATCAAAATGCTGGCTAGAATATTGAGCTGTGCATGAAGCAGTGCAACATACTAGAATATTGTACTTAGTTTGCAGATTAGTGTTCTTTTTTTCCAAGTTGGTCTTGTTTCTTAAAGTATAAAATCTTTTGGTCATCATCTTCCTTCTGAAAAAGAAACAAATACAGAGATAAATTACAATTTCTTTAATTTATCTCCCATTTCTTTTACTTTTTTTTCCAACTTTTTTTTTTGTTTTCTCCTTTTTTTTTTTGGTGGTTGTTGTTGTTGTTGTTTTAAATCCTTTAGGGATATAAACTAACCACTCCCGTTTATTGGATATTTGGAAACATGGCAATATAAAGACCTTTGTAGAGATCATGATTCAGAGATTATTCCACAATCTAGCCTCAAATGTCAAAATATCAATAAAAAATAACTGTTTTTCTTGAAAAAGTAAGTATTTCCGATAGTATTTTCTGTGAAATGTGAGGCAGGGAAGAAACACTATAATTTATCCAATTTGACATAACAAGAAGTGTTAATAAATCATTCACTTCCAGTACTTTATTCTTAAAAAGTCTCTTTTAAACTTTTGAAAGCACAAGAAGCGAATTGGCCAACATGCAGAATGTGGGGTAGGTTGACATGGCTCTTGAGCATGAATGCAGTTCAAGTCTGTAGCTTTTCAAAGGACAATTCATGTCGCCTAAGACCGGAATTACCTTCTTCATGGTTTATTTAGGAAACTAACAATCTCAATTTTGGCAGCTAAATCAAGTGAATACCTCTAAGATCAAATGTTAGCTAGTGCAGGGAACACACACATGCACGCACCCCACTGTTAATTGCATGTCAAGTAATGTGAGCACTGTTTGCTCCTTTGAAGATTAACAGAAGGCTGTAAATAGAGTGCAGCTGTGAGAGGGCTAATAAGCTTGGCTGGTGCTGGACATCTCTAAAATATCTTCTCAACCTCCTGATTCTTTAATGGAACTCAGAAGTTTATTTTTTTCTTTCATTTTTCCCCCCTAGAGTTTTGTTTGTTTGTTCAAAGTTGGTTGTATTTTAAGACATTTGAAAATCCTATAGTTAAGTATTTTCAAGGGCTGTAATGCTCTGCCTGCAATCTGGATTGGTTACATTGTAAGTAGTCATGCAGCGCTTCAGGAAACAGCAAGACTCTAGCCTCTCGACTACTCGTGAGAAAGCAATAACAAAAACAGTGATGCCCTCGTGTTGCAATACAGTTGCTGAACAAGCTTTGCTCCATTTCCTAGTTAGTTCCGTACAGTAATAGAAAACTGTACTTCAATAGCTGTTAACTCGGAAGTCTTTGTGCTGATGGTCTTAATCTTAAAATCTTATATTGTCTTTTCTAACTTAACTGACAGCCTTATGATACTTTTCTAGAAATGAAGACTGAGGTATAACATAAATGCAGAATTAGGGTTGTACCGAAGATGGTGATGGTACACAGTTCTGGTGCACTCAGAGGCAAAATGGTGCTGTTTTTACACGCGTATTCCCATTTTTAGTTTTATTCATAAAGTATTAATTCTTGTTAGAAGATGGTAAATATTATGTGTGCGAGGAAAGTGGGAGTTTTTTTGTTACATTTTTGGTGTTTGTTTTGTTATGGGAACCGTGGGGGATGTCTGAAAGATACGTAGTACTTTTAAGTGCTGGAGTAACAGGTGGTGTTCACTGGAGAGTTTTTAGGAGAACTTAGGAAAGTCAGATGATGAGTGCCTGAACTTTTGCTTAAAATGAACTTGATTTCTCAGGGTTGGAGGGCAGCAGATGTATTGCTGACTTGTAGAAGGGCTTCAGGAGTTCTGGGTGTTTCTAAGTCTGATGTTTTCCCTGGACAAATCAGCAGAACTTAAAGAATAGATGTGGTGGATAAACTTATCTGTCTGGAAAGTTCACATCTCCCTACAAACCTTAGGAATTCTTTAGAGTGAGCAAATGTATTTGGAAGGATAATTCAGTTGATGTGAGACATATTGGCTTTTGCTGGCAGCAGTCCTTGGCCAAAGATTTCTGATGCAAATGTCATGTCAGCATAAAAGGGAAAATCATTGAACAATCAACTAACTTGATAAAACATAAAAGCAGATGTAAAGGGTTCTACCTTTAGAGTGCTTTCCTCTACCCCTTTGCTCAGGGAGTCTGAGACCTGTAATTCACAGTGTGTTTGTTAATGGCCTGTAGAGTAGGGTTAGAATGGGGTGACAGAGGTTGCTGGTGAGGTAGGTGACCTAGGAAGGATGGGGGTCACTTGAAGAGTTTTTGAGAAACTTATGAACTGAAGTGGCTGGGCAATGAAATGGCAGAGGTAGCGCAGCGCAGAAAACTGTGAACTGTATTAGTGGAGGCGACAATCTCATCTTCATATATTGAATGATGGCCACTGAGCTGATGTTATTCCCACATGATAAACATGTTTGGTTTATGAGGTTATGCCAAGAAATCTTGTGTTCTCAGAATCAGCAACAAAGGCACATCAAGTGTTAGGAACTGCTAGGAAAATAGTTGGAAACAAAGCAAAACGTTGTCCTACTGTGCAGATTCAGACTTGTCCACATTCTGAACACTGTTTTCAGTTCTCGTAGTCTTATTTCAAAACTTTTTGAGGATACTAAAGCTGGAGAGCACAGGAAAACTTTCCTATCTGGAGTAAATAAAATATGAATCTTCCATCCAGCAAGAGAGAATCTAGGACTGTACGTAATAATGAGCCCTAAAGAGAGGGATTGATTACTGCTTGGTTCAGTGCGAGAGCTAGGAAGCATCACATGGAGCGGTAGTGGGAGCAGTACCCTGCTCTCCAGTACTTCATTTTCTGTTACATAACTCTAGTGTTTCTATTGTGATAATCCTCTATGGGCGAGCTGAATTTCATGTTAGTGATGTCAGCTTGCATGACATGTATGACAGAAAACCTTTTTTTTTTTTTTTTTTTTTTCTCTCTTTTCCCTCCTCCCCTCTCTCTCCCCTCGGCACCCCCACATCATTAACTAGCATTGTAGTTTGACATAAAGATTGTTAAACCAAAACATTGTGTAGATACCTTAGCACCAGGAGTGTAAGATGCAGCAAATGATTGTATTGTCAAATTCATAACACATCATTCTGTCTGTTTCTGTTTACAGGATTCTGAGTAACAATAAAATAACCGAGTTGAAGAATGGTTCCTTTGCTGGATTAAGCCTTCTTGAAAGATTGTAAGCACTCTTCTGAAAGCTCTTTTCACTTAAACTGAGTTGTATGTTTGTTTTCATTACTACTTCTCACAACAACTTTCTTTGGTAATTGAAGAGTTAGCATGCTAAGTATTTTTTTCATGAAAGTAAATGTTATATAACATAAAAAGAGTTTAGCAAAAGCAGTTTTCTTGAAACTATATAGAAGAAAATGCAAAAAGAAAACTCCTAAACCCCACTTTGTCCTGGGCAGTAACTAAACATGGCACTTTGCAGGAAGGTCATGACTCAAATGCTTTCAGGTGAGCTTAGGGTTCAGTAGGGAAGTCTCATTGGAATGCTGTTGTGACTGAATTTACTTTATTCTTATTGATACTCAAAATCCAAAACCGTACATTAAAAAAAAACACAGTTTATCTTTAATTTTCTTTTTTTACAATGTGTCAAGCACTTTCCAAATAAGTGTAAAGTATATTTAAAGTAAGAGGTGGCTGTAATGGAATCTCTTAATGGGGCTGTATGCAATGTAAGTTCATCTTCAGCTTTGATATGTTAACAGTTTTGCTTGTGAACCCCTGTGTATACCAAATGTGTGGGAGAAGGATGGGAGCAGACCTGAAGGGAGTAACTTCTTTCACACCTCTCTGCTTCCTGTTGCAACTTTCCCTTTCAGAGCATGAATCACCTGTGGGATAAGAAGAGACTTTGTAGCTTCTGTTAGTCAGCTTTATTTCCAGCTGGTAGAAGGTCAGGATTGGCAGGTTCATCTACCTAGTAGAAAGCAGAAACAGTAGAAGGTAGGGATTTTTCTGGGCCAGTTGACTGGGAAAGTAGCCAGTTTCATAATCATCTTGCAACATCTAGGAAGAGTTCCAAAGGCGTTCTGGCTTCAGGGGATTAAAAGTATTTTATTCATCCTCTAACACTTGAAGGTTGCAATCCCAGTCACTTGGCCTAAATAAATCAAAACACTTCTACTGTTCCAGCCCCCACATGCCAAAAGAAAGGTGTCTTTTGTACCGATGGATAAATTTTATTGTAGGAATAAGTCTTTGTGCCAAAGAAGCAAGGTTATCATTAGTGACTGCATTCTAGATCTCTGCACCTTATTTTTGGCAAGGGTGCATCCTTGCCCTAAGCAATAAAAGCATCTACTGACAATTTGGAAGTCATTACAAGTTTCAGACAGGAAATACTTGAAACTCTTAATTAGTTTGATGTGCTCATTTAAATTCCTTGTGTGAATACTAATCTTAATTTTATTTAGAATAATAATCAGTTTTCCATTTAACTCCTGTTAATAAAATAAGGATGTTACTTGTATGTCTTCTTTCCTTGTAGGTAAGGAAACCAGTAAACAATCTATCATATTTTGTGTGTGTTGAATTGTCTAGGATAGGCAATACTTTAGGTGTTAAGGTAATCTAATTTGAATGAGACAGCATACCTTGCTGTGTGAACCAGCATAGGACTTAATTCATTAGTGAATGCTTATTAACTATTGAGGTAATCATCATAACTAGCAGGACACACCTTTCATAAACAACTACTTTTTGTGTAGAATGCTTACTTAAAATTGTATATTTAATCTTACCAAAGAGAAACCTTTCTGCTTTATATGCTGTTGTGAGCTGTTCATGTGGCTTGAGGATAGAAACTAATTGCATGAATGAAATGATTTTTTGGACCTAAATGAATTGTCTTTCCCTTGAGATTTCCATCTGACTCTCTCTTCCTGCCGGAGTTGAAGCTGACAGTATACCCTTCCCTAAATAAACTCAAATCTAGTGTTTTCAGTGAGTTTGGTGTGTTCTATACAGTGTTTGTTCATGATATTCAGGAGTTGGGGAAGACAGAAATACTGTAATTTCCTTGAGCATTTTCCACAATTAGTATCAAACAGGAGTTGAGCTCTGAATATCTTTTCCTGAGAATTTAACCCCTTCCAGTTTAACCTCCTCCATGTTCTGTAAGGGGATCAAGGTTTCACTAAGTAACCTTAGTTCTTGGTTCTACCTTGAATATTTAGATGAACTGCACAGAGTCCTCATTCACTTGTAGGTTCCAGTTGTGCTGGATTCTTTCACTTTTTAAGCTATTGAAAACAATTTGAGGTAAGATGATATACTGTTTAAATCTACTGATGATGTATGTTATTTAGATCTATTCATTCCGCCATCCGTATGTGCTTACCTAGTCTTAGAAATTATTGTGTTTGAGAAAATAACACTGTGTGTGCTTCCCACACAGGTGTCTCTGAGCTTCTAAGGCCTGAAAGAGAAAAGATATACCGAAAGAGAAAATAATTGTTAGTTTCTTTGTTGTGTGCTTTTTCTAACTGCAGTGTTTGAAATAACAAAATAATATCAAGTAATTTTTTCTTAATACTGTTTTTGCTGAGATTTTTTTAATTGGCCATGACACTTTTCTACTGGAAAAAGGTATACAAACGATGAACCAGAGTGTGTGGTGGTGTTTTTTAATCTTTTTTTTTTAAATATATATAGTTTTTGCCAACCACAACTCCCAAGGGAAAAAAAAAAGACCGTTCTCAAATGTTCCATTTCAAGGAAATGTCTGGATAAACCCACAACAGAAATACTACTGCAATTTCCTTGATACTGAAAGCTTCTGTGAAAGAATAATTGGCCAATGTCAGGGTTGTGAATAACTGTGTACCATTTCCTTAACACAAACAAACAAAATTAGTGAAAAAACCTTACCTCAAAAGTAAACTGGCATCAGATTTCTGGTGGTTGTGGAGAGAAAAAGACTAACAAGGGCATGAAGCTTAGTTCTTTTATCCTGCATGAAAATACCCCTATTCTCTGCAATGGAGCTGCATGCCAGGTAGGGAGCAAGTCTGCAGAAAGGAGTTTCTCTCCACTGGCCTTCAGCTTGCTGGCAGGAATTGGAGTGCTTAGTGACTGGTGCTCTCACATGAAACAGAAACACCCTCCCAATCTTGTAATAGTGTTTGCAATGCTAAGCTGTTTTCCATGGCATTGCTATATCCTGGATTTCTGCTTTTCATGGATTTTATTTTTCCCACTGCTTTAATAGAAAAAAAAATTAGAAATAAATGCAAAGGGAGCTTTATTCACCGAGCGAAGAGAGCAGAAACAATCAAAGAAGTAATAACTTCGTCTAGTAGTTAATTTTGTCCTTTTTTTTGGGAGGCAGGGGTAGATGAGGGGTGGGAACTGTTGGTGTTGGTGGGAGTAAAATAAAAAATAGGCCAATATTTGAAATGGTGCAGTGTAGTCCAAGACACACAAAACAGTGCTGTGATGGTTTCTGGATATGTTTAATTTCACTTGCTTGCGTCAGCCTGTGTTCATTTTCATCTGTTAAAACTTTACTGGCTGATGAAACTACTAGTCATTTCAAATTCTAATAATTTCAAATAATTCACTTTCCACTGGGGTAATTACCTCTTTGCTAGTACACTGTTGTATCTTTCAAATGGAAAAGATAATATTAAGCTTATGAAGTCATAAAACAATGAAAAAAATCCTCTTAATTTTCCAAAATGGGCTTTAATGATGCTTGTGAACTGCAGAAGTACTTCATTTATGAGTTTTGTTAAAGAAAACAAAGTTCTTGCTTCTGTCACCTTTATGGGATTGGGTAAGCAGCTGACCGATTCCAAGTCGGGAACTTCAAAAGCATATATATGTACAGAAAATATTTTTCCTTTTAGAATTGTTCTGTACCATTTTTCCCTCTCCTATTCCATTTTACAACTTCTACAACTTTGTACAGCTTTTTTTTCCTTGTAGGTTTTCTTTTCCCCTGCTTTTTGACAGATGAAATTGGGATGAAATTAATTCATAAATTAAATAGTTAATTTGGGCAGCAGCATCACCACTGTACAATTTTGTTTATTAAGAGAAGGGATTTTGTATGTCTTAAGTATTTGTTTATTTTATGTAATGTTATGTATGTAATGTAGTGTTATACCTAATATTAAATATTTCTGCTATAGCTCCTTAATGCTTTTCGACAGAATTTAGGTGTATAATACATTTAACCAAAACATTTTTTTTTAATTAAAGTAATGTCAAAAACATGTGCATGCATAATAATATTTTTTAAAAAAATACAATCCATTCTTTCATTAGGCTATTTTAATAATCTTAATTTGATACTGTTAAGAATTGTCAAGCATTTAATGTTATTTAAGTTGCTATTTCCCTACATTACTTACGTGAAAAATTTCAAAAAGAAGTATTTCAATTGGTTGTAGGAATATTTTGTTAGAGTGAGCGTGAGCACTTAAGCACTACAGGAGACTGCCAGAATAGAGTTTGGAACCTCCCGTCTTGACAATTTTTTTGAAACTTGACCGAATGTGACAGATTGCTTCAATCTTGAATTTTGCTATGACTGTAATCTCAGCTAGTCATCTGACTTAAAAAGAAAATACAAGGGCATCTTCATGCTCTGTATTCTTGAAGTTTAAGGATAAAAATAGTGTGTTTTTTATCACTTCTCACAGTAAGATTACTGCCTAGCTTGTGTTTGCACAGTAGTAATATTTCTCATTACTAAATGGAAAATGCAGAAGTGCTCATGAGCTAGAACTTGGGGAAATCATAGTAACACCGTAACTGAAATCCTCTTCTGATAGATTTCTGTGTTTGTGTTTAAATAAACTTTTATTTGGAAATAATAAGTATCTATGTCTTATTGACTCAGCTTTGCCAAAGAGAAGTAATAAAATTCAGTGGATAAGATTAGTAAATTCCTATTGCTAAAAATTAGTCTTTCTGTTGACCCATTTTTAAATGCTAAAAACAAAACAAAACCAAAAACCTCAAAGCCAAACACAACTTGGACAGAATTATCGATGTTTTAGATTTAGGAGCTGGTTTTTCTGCTACTGCTTACTAAAACTTTTATTTGGAATTGGAATTTTATTTTTAATTGGAAGTAGGAATTTTGTTTTCAAATGCAAAATATTTGTATATCATGAAAAAAAAATAGTATATTATTTCCTTGTAGTAATAATGCCAAGAGAGGTTTCAAATAATAGCATAGTACAAATCTGGGGTGAATGAGGATGTACAAATATTCTTGGCATTCATGCAACAATAAAGATTGTTCAAAAGTGTAGATATTGAGAGATGCTTTCTATGATACTTAAAACTACAGAATATCTGTAAAATATCTCGAGATCTAAAACTCCTGTTTTACTTGTACAATTAATGAAAAAGTAACTCCAAATCTGCAATCCCCTATTCTGGAAACTTCAGATTTAAAATCTGTGGTCTGAGTGGTGTGTAATTCCCCTCAGCAGCAGTATTTGGGGTTCTCATCTAGGACTTGGATTCTGTGCCAGTACCATTGGTTATCTGTCAGCAGTGTTGGTTTTTGGAAGCTTTCAGGGTTGTATCTTTGGGGTGCTTTTTTTTAGAATCTTGAATTGCTACATTTTAGATGTTGGGCAATACTAACAAAATTAGATGCTGTACTAAGCAGCGCTGGACTATTTAGTGGGCAAATACAATATACTCTGAGCAGCTATAATCTCTTCTGACAGTATGGTAAAGTTTATTTGATTATATACCCTTTTGTTTGATAAAAATTGGTAGAGTATTTAAAAGAACACACATTTACATTCCCCTTCCCAATTGAGAGAGAACTGTAACCAATACACTTCAAAATTTGGAAGTTGTGTTAGAAAAAGTAGGAACATGCTGTGAGGGGTATGTGGGTTACTTTCAAGAAAGTTGGGACAGGTTACATATTTATTCATACATACATGAAGGTCAGTTTGTGATAAATACAATGTCTTAATTTTTCTCCACAGGGACCTTAAGAACAACCTCATTAGTACTATAAATCCAGGAGCTTTTATGGGACTTTCATCTCTAAAAAGACTGTAAGTAGATAGTCATTTAAAAAAAAAAAAAAAAAGGAGTGCGAGTGTGTTTTATGGTTCTAAAAATTTGGTGATGGTGAAACTATTATTTCTGCAAAAATTGAATAAATGTTGACAAACTGTTGATGTAAAAGTTCACGTTCCTGCTTTCTGTCTGAGGGTGGAAGGCCGTGTGCTGCTTGTGGCGCGGCGCCCTCGTGGTGGCTGCCGGGAGCAGGCCCGGCCGGCGCCCTCTGCAGTTGGCTCCTTGCTCCTGCAGCCGCCTTCTCTGCTGGGCTCGCTTGAGGCTTCGCTGGCTGGGTCGGCGTTTGGGGCTGTGGGGCTGTTCCGGGCTGCTTCCTCACATGGGAAACTTCACCATGGTTGTTTTGTTTTGTTTCAAAATATTGTAGGAGAACTCGGGGTCCCCAGGTAACAGTGCTGTTGGTACTGCTCTCTTGAAGGTTGTGTTAACATTTCCGTTGGCACCTTTTGTGGGGATTTATACCTTGACTGTAAAATCTTTCCCCGGTGCAACTTGAAAAACAAAGCCCTGAGCATGACAGGAATCCTTTCGTTTTTTTTTTACTGCTTTTTCTCCCCTCAGATTTTCAAAAGATCAGGGGCACCTTTTAAGTTACAGAAATCCTCTTGACTTTATTTTTTTAAGGCCTTTAGTGAACATGCAGTTTTCCTTCTTAAATATTAAGAGTCTGCATTTTTTTCGTGACTGGTCAGATGATCTGGTTCACTTAAAAGGAAAATTTGTTGCTAACTAAATATCTAAAAGCCTGAAAGACAAATGCTGGATCTTTATTTCTTGGAAGCTTAATTTTTACATCTTCGAAGTTGCTTGGCAACTTGATTTGAGACATATTGTGATGTATGGTAATCATGGTATATAATAGAAGGTAATTATGGTATATAATAGAAGAGATCATATTATATACAATAAATGCATTCATGGTGAAGATTCTGTTTTGAGTACTGAAAAAGTGAAGCAATGTAGTTCGTGAAGTAAAGCTCGCCTCAGTGCTGTAAGCAAAGGTTAGGCCCATTCAGGATGGGCAAACATTGCTACTTCAGAAACGGAATAGGGATTCATTCAGGTGCATGTGTGCACACTCACACAACAGCATCTTTGATGTTGCTTAAAAAGAGTAAATGTAGATAGGATTCAGTCCATTACCTATGAATATTAGTTGCAGTACTTCATTGTATGTCATTATTGAAATGGAAAAAAAGACTCTAACTTTGCCTTTTTTTTTTTGTAGAGACTTAACTAATAACAGAATAGGTTGCCTGAATGCAGATGTATTTAGAGGACTTGCAAATCTTATTAGGTTGTAAGTATAATTTTGTTCAGTACTTCTTGTGTAAATTAACCTTCTCTATTTTCAGTGAGAATATATTTACTTAGCTTTAGGTACAGTATGTTCTTAAAAGAAGAGCATGCCCCGGATTGTGGTTTGTCACTCAGTAGCAAACTTTTTTTTTAAAAAAAAAAAGAGGGAGGGAGGAATGCAATGAAAATGCTTTTCAGTGCACTGTCAGCCTTGCAGCCTTGCTTCTGCAAGTCCTTTGGATCTGTACTGGAAAAGAAAAAGTGACAGATTGCACAAAATATTTTCCCAGAAAAATATTTCAGGATTATACATGCTATAAATATTTGCTGCTGCAGCATCAGTATGATGTCTTTTGTTATGTTTGTTGTACATACTGTAATTCATCATTTACATTAGAAAGTAACCCGAGATTATGGAAGGTTTTTTTGCCCTAGTTATGTTGCTTATGCAGTGTTTTTTTCTCTTTTTAGAGAACGTGAGAATGTAAGAAGTTTTCATTAAACATTCTGCTATATCTAAACATGAATTCTTACAGTGTATTACTAATAATGCCTCCCCTGTCAGTGAAGCTAATTTTGTATTTCCTGAAGCATATACCAAACATTTGCTAGTTGTTGCTTTAAATGAAAATAGTACTTGCTTTGAATCTTTATTTCCAATCTTTAAAATTTTCAGTTAAAAGGAAAGTATTGGGGACCTTTTGTGGTATAATTCCGAACATCAGTTGCTTGAGGAAAAGTTCAAATGATTGTACATTTTTCTTTTAGAAATCTTTCTGGAAACCTGTTTTCTACACTCACAGAGGGAACATTTGATCATCTTGGTTCACTAAAGTCTCTGTAAGTAGTTACTTCTCAACCTACATGATCACGTGTATTCTTCACAAAAGCCCTTTTATAAGTTATTTTAACTCATCATTGTTCATAGTTTGTTATTGCTAACAGTATTTTTGTACATGATTAACATACTATCTAGAACGTTATAGATCTAATGAGAACCTGTCTGTAAGTGCTTCTGTTTAAAAATGTGTGTCCGTAAATGTAGGCTTCTGTGAACAAAGACCAAACACAGTTTCAGATCTCTGCTTTAAAGAATGTTGTGTTCTGCCTATGTGGTGACACGATTCTCTAGACATTTGTAAATGAAAAATGAATTAATTAAGTGAAATGTTATTGAGAGGTGAAAAACAATGTAGGCCCAAGGACCTTTTTAAGCTGTATTTGAACAGATAAAATATTAATGTTGTTTTTTTTTTTAACTTTGCTGACTGTGACAGACACTTTTATGAGGTATTTGGTTGTCCTTTTAGTAGAAAACGTTAAACTGCATAGATTTAACGAATCAGTTAATCCTATATCATTTTCAAATAACACAGAATAGAACTATCATGGGGAGTGTGTGAGCAGTGGCTTATTTAGCATCTGAATGCTAAAATAAATGTCTGTCAGTGAGGTGTGTTCTCTGCGTTCAAGCCATTGCTTGTTGTTGCTCACTTAAGTAGCATAAACTCTCTCCATTAATACTAAAAATGTTTCATATACAGATATTAGACACTTCATATTTACAATTGAAAGGCCTTTTTTGAAGTGTATAAACTTGGGGATAGTAATATGCAGAGTATGCTCTCAATGCATTTGTAGGTCATGCATGTGTATTAAAACTGACCGTTTTTTATCAACTATAAGTGACCTTGGTAGACACTGTCAAGCTCTTTAGAAGGTTTCCAGAACTTTAATTGCATTTCATCATTGTAAATACCCATTTTGTGTTGCAGCGAATTTCAGACTGATTTCCTTCTTTGTGATTGTAACATATTGTGGATGCATCAGTGGTTAAAAGAAAGAAATATAACTGTACGTGAAACTAAATGTGCTTATCCCAAGTCACTTCAGTCACAAACAGTAACTGGTGTAAAGCAGGAGCTTCTGACCTGTGGTAAGCCTTCCTGACGAGCAGGACTTATCTGCTAACACATTCTCTCTTCTGTTATCTATTAGTGAACAGTTTGGCTGTTTCTCTGAAATTTAGCATGTAATTGAAAGTGACTATGATCCTTTCTCCAAGGCTGATCTTAAAGTTGGTTATTGTAGATGTTAGTCTGTAGAAATTAAACATGAGTGAGTTTTTGGGGATAAGCTTTGCTGCTTGCTAAATTTTGTTTTAAGGGATTTTTATCAAATCCTCAAAATATGAAACTGATTATTTTCCTCCTGTTTCCAAGGTCTAGTTGTCTCACATCTCAGGCATACAATTTATTCCAAACCTATGTTTCTAAAGTTTAAAATGTCGAAGTTATTTTTCTTATTTGGCAAGTCCGCAGTTGACTTGGTTCCAGTGGAAATAAGACTTGGGGAGTGTGTGTAATGGTTTCCTCTGCCCTGCTTAGTTACTGGATTCAGAGCTGTGTGCAGAAATAGAAAACTCCGTGAAACTTGGTGCTTTGGCTAAACTGAGTCATGAGCACTAGTTTTGCTCTACCAGAAAAGAATATCCTTCAAAGAGAGGACTAAACAGATGAGGAAAGGGGTAGCAACCTCCTAAGCTGCCATAGGAGGATTTGACAAAGATCTTCAACCCCCTTCATATTAGAGGTTTCTAACAATAGTGTCTTTTTGTGATGAAACCTTGATCAACTTGCTTAACTACTTTATTGTTAGAGCTGTTCTGTCTGGCAAAATAGTAAAACATATACCCTTGAGGTTTTTTTAGTAGTAATACTGAGATACTGTGAAGAAAAAGAAAAATACATTACTATTACTGTTGTTTTTCACTGCAGCTTAATTTTCACTTTTGAAATGTAAGGAATTATTAAAGGAAAACACAGCTTGAAAAAAAGATTTATCAAGAATTTGAATTTTTCAAGATGTGATGCATCAAGTGTAGTTTTATATACATCTGGTAAACCTCAGGTTATATGAAGAACCTTTTTAGGCAAAAAGCTATATCAACGATTGAATATCCTGTTAATGCTTTCTCTTCCTGTTTTGATAAATGTGCTTATAATGACTTCTGACTACTAACTGTGCTTTTATTTCATGAATTCCAGAACCTCCTCTTGAACTGCCATCTTTCTATATGACACCATCTCACCGTCAGGTTGTCTTTGAAGGAGATAGCCTACCCTTCCAATGTATGGCGTCGTATATTGATCAAGACATGCAAGTGCTGTGGTACCAGGATGGAAAAATAGTTGAAACTGATGAGTCCCAGGGTATTTTTGTTGAAAAAAATATGATTCATAACTGCTCACTGATTGCAAGGTGAATGCTTAAGGAGAACCTGTGTTTCCCATTCCCCCATATCTAACTCTAGTAACTGTTTCAATGGCAAGGTAACTTTTTTCCCTGGTTGTAGCTTTTTCTTTCATTCCTTGATGTAATTGAGAGTTAGAAGAATAGTAAATATTTTTGTTACTTATAGTTCATTGATTCATTTATAGCTCTGAGTTGTAAAAGTCATTTACACTTGCACATAATGGTTTTCTTCTGCTGTCTTTTTCTTCTATCTCCTGGAAAAAGCTTAAATATATTTTGTTGCGAGATCGGTGACTTAAAAAAAAATTTCTTTTAATTTTACCCAGTGCATTGACAATCTCGAACATTCAAGCGGGCTCCACAGGAAACTGGGGTTGCCATGTACAAACCAGACGTGGAAATAATACAAGGACAGTAGACATTGTGGTTTTGGAAAGTTCTGCACAATATTGCCCTCCGGAGAGGGTTGTGAACAATAAAGGAGACTTCAGGTTCGTAACATCAGTTTTGTTTCAAAGGAGAAAAAAGTCATCTAACAACTCCTTGCATTCCCTCAATTATCATGCTTAAAAGGCATCTACTTACATGTTCTTTTGTAAATGGTATGCAACAGGTTTATTTTTTTTTAGTTGTGATAAATTAATTTGTGATGAAAGAACTGCATACTATACTGTGAAATCTTAAACTTGAGCTTTTTTATCAACACCTTTGGAAGAGATTGGAAGTAATTTGCAATATTTTTGAAATGTATGAATGGAATTCATGGAATAGAACAGTACTCTTAAGACTCTATACATTTAAGATACATAATGATTTGGGCTTGTCCACCAGGTTGGCATTCTGTTTTTAAAGCTCTCCTGTTCTCATACAGTAAAATTATTATGACCTGTATAGGTATACTTTTCCTCTTAATATTACAGTAAATAATATGAATGCTATTTCCTTTTTATGCTGGTCGAGACTGTAGTGACAGCTCTGATATTCTGTAGTGTTGGTTGTTGCAGACTATTTGTTTTTTGTTCTTATCTCTTCACCCCTTTTCCCTTTTTTTAATCTTTCTGCTGCTGGTCACTCTAACAACACGTTACTCCTGGAGGTGCCAGCTGTAACAGATAGCTTCTGTATAGATTCTCTAGAAGTAAGGTAATTCCCTTTATAACTACTCTGTGTTGTGCCTTCCTATAGTAGCACCTGCTAAGATTTAGTGTATGTTGACAGCGTGTGTTCTTACTACTGTTTGTAGTCATTAGTTTTCTTTTTCTTTAATGTAATAACTGCTATAATCCAGTTATATGCTCCATTTTCTTATGCTGCTTGAGTCTTTTCACCTTTTGCTTGCTCTTTAGTTTACTTTTCACTTTCACACTGTAATGAATTGCCTACGTAAGCAGCAGATCCTGCACTTACACTGGGGGTTGCTACCCCAGAGCATTACATTAGGAAATGAGACTTCCTGCTTAAGAGAAAAAGTGATGGAAGTCAAACAGATGCGTGCAGTATTCTTCAAAGAACATATACATCTATTTAAATCACACTTTTTTTTATGATGCAAGTGTGAATTGTTCTTCTTTGATTTGCCATTAGATGCGAAAGCAGATGGTAAAAGCTTATTTGAAAGTGTTTTCCATTAAATTAACCTGGGCCATTCAGTGATTGTTAAGTGTAATAGGTTTTCCCCCTCTGGAATTCAGTGGAAGGAAATTTCAGGAAATGTTCAGTATATCGAAAGGCTCACTGTGTCTGGGCGTACTATAACAGATTCCCATTTGTAGATTAGGTAAAGTAACGCTAAAGAGAAATTTTTCACCTTTTGAAACCATATGGAATTCAGGCTTTGCCTAGTGAGAAAGTACTTCAGAGCAGATGGCTGTAAATGATCTTAGGTGAATTTGGTTTTATAGACTTTCCAATGGGACCTGACTAGACCTTGGAAGCTGTTTCAAAACTGACATCTAGGTTTTATCCCATCAGAGACGGTACTGAGTGCAGTGAAGGAACACGTTAGTCTTGATGTCAGCAATGGTAGCTTGGTGTGAGTTTAAAAAAGAGTGGGTCAGAACTGTCTTACTCATGGAAATTATTATTTCATTTGGATATTCTTTAAAGTCTTACTTGGATACTATGCTTGAAAGAGTTATAATTCATGATTAAATATAAAATATAATTTGCATCTTAAAATATATTCTAGCCTGTAAATCCTTCAACTGTTGTATTTGGAATAATTTTATCCTGATAGTTGATAGAACTCTATCTTGAATGTAAGAATTAGTCTTTTGAAAACTTACCCACAGGGCTTAATTAATCTTAAGACTGTAACTGTCATGTTGAATTTGGAGGAGAATTACAAAGAAGTAATAATAAAAAATACTGTGCTACTTGTAAGTTAATGAAATTATGATACAAAAATTCATTTATTGTTGCTAAAAGTTAATGTTGGTTTAAAGAAATAAATGCTTTCAGAATAGTTAATGTGCATGAACGAAAGGATTCTTTTATAAGCTCATGGTCTGTTTTTTCCTCTCAAATGAAATTACACTACTTAAATGTAAATGAAACATCTCTTTCCCCACAGCTGTCTCCTCTCGTGTATATGATAAATTTTAAGGACCTAATTATAAACAGTGTTAAAATAAGAGTGCTAATACATTCTGAATTTGCACTTCTGTTAGCAATTGGGTAAACAGTGAAAGGCATCAGAGCTTCGGCTTAGGAGAAATGAGGAGCGGAGCCAAGCTCACGCAGCGTGTCCCGTGCTGAGAACGGCAGCTCGTTCCACCTAACAGCCAGCGCGGCAGGAATGCTCCAGGGAGCTGCGAGGGCCTCATCTCACACTGCCCTTAGGAAGAAACAGGCCGTGCCCGAGGATGGTCTGGCTCCTCACTCATCAAAAGCAGAATGAGGGCAGTGTGGGAGCAGCTCTGACTGCAGCGAGACGTGCTGCGGCACCAGGCACGTTGCAAAGGGGGCAGGACACGGGTTGCAGCAGGGTTGTACAAGTGCTTCTTTTAGCACTTGGTTTCTCTCATGTTGTTTCTGCGTATGTGGAGTTAGAGCAGGAAGCCTGGCAGTTTTAAATGACTCATGTCAGGTTTAGTGGAAAGTTTTTGAGATTTTTAGACTAACAACATAAAAATTTTATTTGCAAAATTCCACTGTCTAAAGTTGTTAGTATCCTTTTTGAAAGTTCAAAGGATGATAAAATGGCTTTTAAAAAGGGAATGAAGTAAAGGGAACGAGGTGAATCAGAAAAATAGGGGAAGTGGAGAGAAGAGCAAGGAAAGGAGACAATCTGGTAACCACCTAATGTTTATTGAATGAGGTTTTTTTGTTGTTTTTTTTTTAAACCTTTTTTTGGACGTTCTACAGACATGTATGCCTTAGAAATTATATTTTTTAGAACTGTCAAAGTTAAAGCTCTGTTGCAGGAAAAAAAAATCCTATTTGAGTCCTAGTTTTTCACTTCAGTTTCTCTTTTTCTAATGTTGTAGAACTGAGAGTGAAAAGTGAGGAAAGGAATTGGACGTGTCATTTTTCAGTGACTTTGTCGGATCTTGGAGTTCATACTATATAACATCTGGGAGAACCACAGACTGACTTTATTATTTCTGCAAGATCATGTGCCACTCGATCTGTAATATATCACATCCAGTTAAAAATGATCTGGCCACACTGTAACTTTAAATGCTTTGGAGAAATACATTTTTCAGAAAATTAGTGTTAAAAACAGACATGCTTTCTAGGTAGCATAGTTGATGAAATAGAAATTTATCCTTATGTCCTCCCTGCCTTATCTTTATCTGCCTGTTTGCTCTTGCTTCATTCTTTGATTTTATTTATTTATTTGTTTTGCATCAATATGAATTAGGAGATCAGGAGTAGCCCACTTTGTAACAATTTTCACAGTCTAGGTTGACCAGAACGTGGTGTGAGTATACATAAAAGAATTTCAGAGATGTAGGTAAGAATTTGCATGAACTCAGAAAGGCCGCTGACATTTTTTTTTTTCCGAAGTAAGATGCTTATTTTTTTCCCCCCGCTTTCTGTTGGCTTTTCTTTACAAGAGGAAAAGATGGTAAATAATTTCCATTACCATCACAGAACACACACCTGTTCTTTAAATTGTTTTACATTCTCCAGGATACCAGTGTGTAATTGCTGGAATTTTAAAACTGTGCAGGTTCTTTTGTTTCTGTGCTTGTTTTTAGCTCTCTCTCCGTCACCACACATTCTATGAGCTCTCCTTCCTCGTGGAAGAAGAGTGGTGACTTTTAATTTCTCAACAAAAACAAGCCACTGCTCCAGTCACTCCAAGTAGAAGTGTGTATTTGCTAGGCTGGCCCAAGTGCTGCTAAAAGGCTAGATCTTTCGTTTCTTCTGGTGTTTAAATATTTCGGGGACAGTCCTAATAATTGGTATCCATTTCTTAACTTCATGGAAAGAATATGGGGAATTAATTTGTGATCCCAAAGCTGCCATAACAGACGCTGAGATTTGGGGGGTTCTTTCCTGTTTTGATCTGTTGTAATTCATGTCTAGATTATTCCATCATATTCCTTTACAGACCTTGAGTTCTTTTATGGTAATGCTTTAACCTATGCAGTTTAAAATGCAGGAAGTCATCTTTTTGAGTTGTTTGTTCTTTTGCCCAAGCGCCTGAAGTAAACCTTTCTTCCATTAGTGCAGATGCTGGAAGTAGTCTGCAGCTGATTAGGAAGAGATAGGAATTGGAGATAGAGAAGTCTTTCATTATACCCCAGGAGTTTGATCTCTTGCATTATTTAATGTAAATGAAAACTGTAGCCTCTTCTTAGTCATGAACTGCCCCCGGAATTTCTGTTTTCTTGGAGAGGGAATTGTGATCACTTCCAATATTATCAGACAGTTGTTAAATTGGTGTTAAACTCAAATACAAAGTTGGAGCTAACCAAGACTCATTCAGTTCTCCTGCTTATGTTAATATTACCCAAGTTTTATTTCTTGAGGTGGAACTTGTTTCAAGATGCTCATTCCGTCTTCCTTCAAATACAGAAATGTTCGTTTTTGATGTAGTCTTTTTTTATTCTTTCTTTTTCTCTCTATTTTTTTTATTCCAAAATTTGGTCATGTCCTAGTCATCTTTTAATTCAAATGTTAGTTGTGGATAAATGGCCACTTAGTGAAATACTGTCAAGATTAAATAAATAAATCAATGTGCTCTGTCAGAGTCCTTTGACACACTCAGTTTTTCGGAGACTATTGCGTAGAGCCCTTTGAAATTCTGAAGGCTGAAGAAAAAGTGTATGTCAGTTTTTAACATTGTTTAAAGAGACATTGACTTACCCTCATCTTCAAATTACCTTCATTCAAAGGAAGTTGTCTTTTGCTATTAATTTAGTTAAAACTTAAATATTGGGTTGTCGCAGTTGAGATATTTAACATTCTGCATTGAATGTATGTGTGCTTTGTGTTAAAGGTTACTTTGGTGTTCACAGTGATTAAAATGTTGCTGGTTCATATCTTATGGGGAGCCTAGAATAGGGGGATGACAGTGATTGACATTCCTTGTCTGTCTTCAGAACTGCACCTAAATTCAGGTGTTTTTATTCTTATCTTTCTTTGATGGGGTTGAATGTCATGAATGATCAGTACACTGAGGTGAATTTCATTTCAGTTTTCCATATTTATTATTCCTTATTTTATTTTTATCTGTTTATATATTTATTTAGAGAAATATATAGTATAATTACAGAAAAGAAAGTTAAGACTATTGAAAATTTTTCTCTAAATTGCCTAGTGCTATGTCACTAGAAGCTGAAAATTTCGCCCCGAGGGAAGTTCTTTCCTACTCCCTTTTTTTTTTTTTTTTTTAACTTTATGAACACGTTCTTGTAACATTAAAATTACTTTCTATTTTGTATGGTTTGTTACAGTGGTTGTGCTACTACTGTTTTCTAATTGCTTTGAACAAAATATTTCGTATCTGTAGTTTAATATCAATATAAGTATTCATGTCACTTGAAAGCTGTGTTGATGCATGTGAATAGGACAAGTAGAAAGACTGCAGGTCTTGATATAGTATATTTAACTCTTATATAGCTTTAATCTGGAAATGTTCATGAAGTGAGCTGGCTTCTTTCATGTCAAAAAAAAATTGTCAGCCAGTTTTGCATTAAGTATGTAAACACCTCTTTTTTTTTTCCTTCATCTGCAACCCCATGAAAGAATGGAAAAAAGCATGCCAGCATTAGAGCTCATTTTGTTAGCAGTGTTCAAGTGCAAACAGCTTGAAAGCTCTGAAGACTAGCCAGGGTGGGCCTCTAAATAACTTAGAGGTGCTTAATTTTTAATGTCTCTATTTCACGTTGTAGCTTAATCCTTTTATTTACTTGTCATGTAAATGTCTTGTTTTTTCTCTCTCTGTTTCCCTGCTTTTGGCTCCCCAGGTGGCCTCGAACGCTGGCAGGCATCACTGCCTACCTGCTGTGCACCCGCTACTCAGCCGGCAGCGGCATCTACCCCAGCAGCTCGCAGGACGAAAGGAGAGCCTGGCGCAGGTGTGACCGCGGAGGCTACTGGGCAGAGGAGAACTACTCCAAGTGCCAGTATGCAAACGACGTGACGCGGGTGCTCTACATGTTCAATCAGGTAACTCGTGCAGTTCTATAAATGCCGGATTTTTAGCAAAATAAAAATAGGAAATTCTCTCTCCACTTTACAGTCAGTAATACTGAGGATCTAGCTCAACTATGATAAATACCTGTGGAACTTCTAGCCTTATGCTAGATTTTTAGTTTGATTTTGATTTGGGTACCCACAGATTGAAAGTGAAGAGAAAAAAAAATATATATTGCTGCACTTTTGCTGAAATTTATTTTCCTTGTCTACATTTCTGCAAAACAGAAGAACTGCCAGTGACTTGAGTTTTGTGCATATTGATGTATTAAAGAACACCATTACCCCTGTGTTTTTCTAGTGGTTGAAAAGAAAACAAAGATGTTTTGTACTAGATAACATTTGTATTGTTTCTGTAGATATCTTTGAGTAGTACCAGATTTAACTTCTATGATAATAAATACTGAAAAGAGTTTGAGGTGGAGGTAAATGCGTTTTGTGAGAATTAGACGCACAAATGTGTTAGCCCATATGATTTAGGACTTGAGAAACACATGCTTAAAGAATATGTAATACATAAGAGTTTGGTGCCTGTTGTGATTGCTTTTTGGCAATAGGCTGCCCAATTCTGTCTGTCATAAGGAAATAATATGGCTGAAGTGGTGGTGGGGAACAACATACTGAGATGTCTAACTGCCTCTGTTACAGTAAACCTGCAGTAATTTCACTGATGATTTAAGTGCCAAAACTAACAAATATTAGCTGTATGTTAGCCAATAATCATCAAGGTATAAGGGAGTACTCCAGATTTTCATTTAGTATAACTATGAAATGGCTTTTTTTTATTTTGTCCCAATTACAGACTCCAAAGCTTGTATGCTTAGATTCTATACTGTAGAATATGTTACAAAACTCTGATCCTCTGGATTAAGCTTGATGTGTTTCAATATGTATTGTCAGATCTCTAGCATCATAACATCAACCTCTAGAGACCAGTGGATTTTTTTTTTTTTTTTTTTTTTTTTTTTTTTTTTGTAAAACAGCCAAACCCCTTTTAGTTGATGATGATGATGATGTCGGTGGCACTATCTGTATTTACCACAGGCCGTTGCTCATTGCCTCATTGCCATGCTTAGCATCTGTTCAGAGTGATTTTAGCATGTGTGAGCTGGTTCCTTTGGAGGAAATGTCCTTGTGTGTCAAATGCAGAGCAGCCCCTCGTTAGGATCATCAGGATCCAAACCAGTATTTTCCCACTAAATGACTCTGGCTTGTATACACTGTGGAGACTTGTCCAGTGCCTTGGACTAGATCTAGTTTGAATTGAAAGCCTTGAACAGCCTATAGCATAGATGGGGAGTTCCTGACTTGCTCCCACTCTATGCTGTTAAATTTAAACATAACCTTTACCTTCCCACTCTGGTTCCCAGAGGATCAGTGAACACTTGTGTAAGTAAAATGGAAAGAGTGGGAGGGAGGAAAAGGACTGCCTGTTATGACAACTGTTTTACACTCAGATGTTCAGAACAGCCCCACCAAGTTATAACTCTTTCTCTGCCATTGATCTTTTTAAAGCCAGTCAGGAAAATATTTTAATTTGTTATTTATTTTCTGTTTTATTGATCTTGGTGATATTCTGCTTTTATTTACCACACAAACTAAGGGATCTACCTCCTGCAATGTGTGTGGTATACTAAGAAATGGGTTGCAGGATTAATGTGACTGTTAGTTATTACAAATTAAAATGAGTAGGAATTGAGGGGGCTGGCAACTATTTGTGCATCATTTCTCTGCTTTCCTAGCCCTTCATGGCTTAATGGTAAGAAACATGTCTAGGAGTTGAAACTGGGGAGGAGGAGGCCTTAGCCACTGTAATGAATGACCACCAGGTGGGAGATGATGCCCTTGTCCCACTGTGGGGAACACAAGGCCGCGTTTTTGCTGTGGGGGAACTTCTGACGCTGCTGGTTAACATCTTCCAGCAAGGCCAGTGCCAGCTCAGCCCTGCTCCTCGCTTCATGCTATAACCCAGTTTCAGAGCCTGCAACTCTGCAACTGCTGCAACTGCTCAGAAACCCCTGTTACTTCAGCCTGTTAATCTGCTTTTGGTTAGCCAGTGTTTTTCAGATTTAGGAAGAATGCTGCCAATTTTAATGTTGCCTTGTGAGGGTCAGAACAGTATCTTCAGAAAAACAGAAGCAGAATTGTCATTCCCGTGAGTGAAGTAGATAACTGCTTCTATTATCTATATAAATACAGGAGCATAAGTATGCTACACTGAAATATGTATGTGTAGGGAGGGTTTGTTCAGAGGTTTATTTTTTCTTGAATGGGAAAAGATCAGAATACTTTGGATTTAAGGGTGTGGGGAGTGTGTGTGGTTTGTTTTTTTTTTTTTTTTTTTTTGGTCTCCAGATTCTTTTTGTATAGTAGGTTTGGAAATCTTGTTAGCACTATTTTGCACCAACTTTGTCTCTTTGAGATTAAGATGTAATAATGATGCAAGAGCCTTTAGGCTTTGAACACAAAAGTAGTCTGCTTGTTTTGGACACTGACTAAAACTTTGACAAACTATTTAAGTCAAAGTCTGCATTAAAATTAAAGGAAGCCTCTGTCAAAGGATAAATTACTGTTCTTATTTGTGTGTCATACAGATATGGTTTTAGGTGGAAATAAATTCATGCTTAAAGGAAAAGTTCCAAAAAATTATGCAAAATTGAAAGCTCATTTTGTTCAGTGTGGATGATGATTTTGTATGTGATTTACAATTAGATAGATATTTTAGTTTTGGGAGTAGGAGGAGTTCCGTTGATTCCTTCTAGATTTACAGTTGAGTACTAAGACCTGCAAGGTTTCAGTATCTAAACGGCACAAAATAGTCTCTAGTTTGACTTGTCATGGATAAACACCACTGCTCTGTGAACTAATAGTTTTTGTATAGCCCTGCCCTGCTGGACCTATTGATATGGTATGCTGTTGAGTGGCAAAGGATTTTCCAGCATGGTGGTACCTAAAGGGATGAAATCTTGAACTTTATCTTACAGAGAATCTGTTCTGGCTTTGTTTTTCCTGTGTGCTCAGTTTCAAGTACACTTGCAGTAATTGTAGCATGAATGGTACAGTGGTGGTCATGAATTTATCTTGGCTTCTTGTAAATGAAGTACCATATTTTTAGAAGCTCTGTGTAGTTATGCCTAGGCTCGAATGCAAAGGAAAGTACTTACTGCACCAGAACACAAAGCATTATCTGTTTCACAGGCTTTCTGCCTTTGCAGACAAAAGCACAAAAATCAATTTCTGGCTGCCAATAGAAATACTGATTTCCTGACTTGTAGAACTTTATTGTTGCTAGCAGATAAGGTAGTAGTCCAAGGATAGTCAAAACACTGCTGGTACATTCATAATCCATGTTGAGATTGCTAGCTCCTTTGGGAAAATGATGTGCTAATTATCAAAGTGTTTCTTTATCCTGTTCTTTCACTTCTTTAAAATATTTGTATTTCTTCTTTATACAGATGCCGCTCAACCTTACTAATGCGGTGGCAACTGCAAGACAGCTCTTGGCTTACACTGTTGAAGCAGCAAATTTTTCTGATAAGATGGATGTTATTTTTGTGGCTGAAATGATAGAGAAATTTGGAAGATTTGCTGAAAAGTATAAAGAGGTAACTGGAAAATTTGCCATCACTTTAAACATAATCAGTTGAAGTGTTTGTCTTTTAAGTATTCTGAGCAATGAAGCCTTCTCAGCGTTAGCTGCAGCTGCTGAATTAGCCTTTTTCAGATTCTATTCCATGTTTTTGTTTGTTTAGTAGGTCCCTGAAGTTGCTGACCCATGGTCACAGACTTCGCATTCGTACTGCGATGATCCAGCATTCACTGGACCTGTAATGTGAGTAACACCTCTGCTCAGCACTGGAGCAGGGAGATAGGTACCGTAAGTCTGCTTTTATTTACTATGGAGTGGGTCACACAGGTTTTCATTGGTATGTTTTTGTTTAAAAAAATAAATGAAAGCCTCAGAGATCCTCTCAATAATGAATAAAACAAGACTTACCTTCTCCCCTCCTGCCACAATAGGCTGTCTTTATTCAGTATTGAGCTGTATCTCTAAGGTTTTCATACCTATATCTGATAGAATCTAAGATAAGAAATTAAAGTAAATCCTTAGAGAACGCTCAGTGGGGAGAAAAGCATGAGTGGTTGAGTAGTCCCACCAGTGGGTAGGAACTCTCTGTTTCACTGCTGAACAGAGGTTTTATTAAGCTCACTGTACAGTGCATGTTGGGAAGTTGGAGACCACAGTGCATCAATTTTTTTTAAAAAAGTTGCACATTTGAAAAATAAATAAAGACAAATTTTGTGGATGTTCCCCCTTCTGCCCATCTTCAGTTTCCCCCTGGCCAATCAAAGATGCCGGCTGTAGATTTTTTACAGAACTACATGGAGAATTTTCATTTTTTCATTTCAGATATCTTTTTACAATGATTGCTTCAGAAACGTGTTGTGTATTTTGGAGTTATTAAAGGTGCTAAATGGTTGTTTTTGTGCCTAACCTAAAATAGGAATGTGACTTAGGTTGCTGTATGATTTGTTATATTATAAGGGTATTCTCTTCTTACCAGTCTGTAGATTGACAGGTTTTGGCATTATTCTGCCATGTTGAAGATTCTGCCAGGTGAAGATGTTATAAAAATGTTCAAGTTAAATTCAGAGGCAGTTTAGTTTTTCTCTTAGGTAATGTATTTCTTTCACCTTATTTGGTGAAACATATTTAGTCATTGTGTGGTTTGATATATTGAATGATTGGAAGTGACAGTAATTTTTAATTCTAATAATGTTAAGGCTTTTGTAAGGTCTTACTCGATGCATTTTTGCTTAAATGAATGCAATATGTTGATGCTTATAGCAATTTCTTGTCCATTCTTTCATTTATGTTACACTTTAGTTGTTGTGAGATATACTATAAATTCTAAAATGCATCTTTAATAGCTTTTTCATGTCAAAATGGAAACAAACTGAAAAGAAATTTTCAGAAAGTCCTTAGTACATTGTCATAAGTTAGAATGCAGTTGAAAAACTTTTACGTATCTTGCAAAGAAAAAAGAATAAGATTTCAATATTAATATATATACTTCACAAAACAAGTCTTATACTATCAGGATCTTAATACTTTCACAATAAAAATGAATGTGGTGGTATATGAAAACTGGTACTAGTTTTCAAGTAATAAGTTATTTCCTTCAATTATTTGAGCTTTAATATGTTCTAGTGCATTTAATGAAAAGGGCTGCAGGTGCTGCTCTGACACTCTCAGCTGCTGATAATGCATCTGCAGCATCTCTGCCTAGAAACAGTAGTTTCAAAACAGAACTACAATGCTTTGTTTTGTAAATAATTCGTAAGTAACAGTATGAAGTGAAATCAGCTGCAGTGAAAGGGAAAGATTTGTCTTTTTGTTTATATAGAAAACTTCAATTCCTAAATTTAGGCACTGGATATTGCATTTAATTCATTTTAATTAGATGCCTAGAGTGGAAAATAAATATACTCTCACATTTAGTCCAGTCTCTGTCACTGTTTCTTAAATGCTACAAAAAGCTAATCCTGTTGACGTAGGTATTTGTGAATTTTGGCAATTATGGTCTAATGAATGCATTTCCTTGGATGGTTTGTAGGGGTCTGCCATGCAGAAAACATGAAGTAAACTCAGAAACAGTGGGACTGCTGGTTTGAAGTCAGCTCTGGTGTGCCTATAGCTGTTTACTGTTATTTACTGTTAGACCTATAATCTAAAACAGTCCACAAAAAAGGAATAAAAGAAAAGGTGGACAAGGTGTAGGGGGAAAAGAAGCCGAAAGAAGAGAATTGTGTGTTAATTTTCTCCTGTATTACTCTCTTCTTGCCCTTTTCCCCTGTACACAAAAACTCTACCATTGCTGATTTACAGCTTTTATTTGTATTTATTCCAGGTTCAAAAGTTGAATGTAGTTATTTAAAATAATTAATAAAGTAAAACTTGTGGTATTGCACTTAACTTTTATTAAAATAGTGGTAATTCTCATGGTTTTGTTCTCTAAGTAAAATCCAAGCAGACAAGTTACGCTGGTATACCATTTTTTTGGGATGGAGGTAAATGTCTGAGTTGAAGTATTCAGTCTCAAGCAGTGGTTGAAATGGGAACAACTGTGGGTTTTTTTGTTTTGTTTTGAATGATAACAGTTGCTTTGTGTTTTCTGATCCCAGTTGATGCTAAATGATCCTGCTATATGTAAGTGATCAAAAATGTCAAAGAGGCTATTTCTCTTCCTTACTAGCTTGGTGATGTGATGGTGGACATAGCAAGTAACATCATGTTGGCTGATGAGCGTGTTCTGTGGATGGCCCAGAGGGAAGCCAGGGCTTGCACGAGAATCGTTCAATGTCTGCAGAAAATTGCTACGTATCGCCTTGCGAATGGCGCGCAGGTTTACTCTACTGTAAGTGTACATTTATTTATTCAAATGCGTTTTGGTGGCTTTTTGTTTTTCTTTATTTAATACATGTTGGCATCAGCTGAAATGCTTACTCTTTTTGCAGGGAGAAGAGAAATTGTCTGATTTCCCTACCAGTTACCCAGAATAGTGTTTTTTTGGTTTTGTCTTTTGTTAGGTTTTTTGTTGATTTTTTTCTTTTTTCCCCAGATGATATTTTGGCAGAGAATCCCATGAAGATTATTTGTTAATTTTAAACATCGTGGAAATAATTAATGAGGTTCTGCTTTTGTTGTCACAGTATTCCCCAAATATTGCTCTGGAGGCTTATGTAATAAAGGCTGCTGGTTTCACTGGGATGACATGCACCGTATTTCAGAAAGTGGCTACCTCGGACCGTACAGGACTCAGTGATTTTGGGAGAAGAGATCCAGATGGAAATCTAGATAAGCAGCTGAGCTTTAAGTGCAATGTTTCAAATACGCTGTCAAGCCTGGCGTTAAAGGTCTGTTACTCATTGTTCCCTCCTGTCTTTTTAAGAACACAGTAAATGTGAAATGTTTAGAAAGCAAGCTTAACTACTGATTTTTAATGTTGGAATAGCAATCTTGCGTAAGCCAGATTGACTGTGACAGTGGACAGTGACATGGTATAGTACAGTTTGATTATAAATGTTTAAATTTTTAATGAATAGGTGTGATTTTCATTGTTAAAACAGCTTAAATTGAAAGATAATTTAGAATATCTCAAGTGTGGAAACTGGAATGCTATTTAGTTCATGATAATATTTGCTAATATTCCTAAAATATTTGAAATACTCTGGTTGGACTGACAATGTAAATGAACGTGAATTGGAAAACATTTATTAGCTATACCAAGTGTGTTAACTACAAAATCTTTTTTTTTTTTT
Organism: Tinamus guttatus; assembly: GCF_059628265.1. Classification (NCBI taxonomy): domain Eukaryota; kingdom Metazoa; phylum Chordata; class Aves; order Tinamiformes; family Tinamidae; genus Tinamus; species Tinamus guttatus. The sequence goes on from NW_028288586.1 coordinate 3,106,762, forward strand.
TTTTTTTTTAATGGGGGAGGTGGAGAAAGAGTTGAATTCAGGTATTTTAAGGTGGATTGTTTGCATGCATTATGTCAAATAGGTTTGTCGTAACGCATAGTCTAATGAATGTGCGTGCCTCTGACACTGCACATTTGGAGGAGTTGCTAAACTGATCTCTGCAAAGAATTTAATTTTCTCTTTAAAACTTTTAAAACTATTTATTTCTAGAATACAATTGTGGAGGCTTCTATCCAGTTGCCTGCTTCCCTTTTCATCCAAAAGCAAAAAAGAGAAATCAGGCCAGCAGATGAATCTGTCTACAAGCTTCAGCTCATCGCGTTTCGCAATGGAAAGCTCTTTCCAGCCACAGGAAATTCAACAAATCTGGCTGATGATGGGAAGCGACGTACGGTTGTAACACCAGTTATTCTCACCAAGATAGGTTCGTTTTAATCATTACATTTTTATGATCATTAAAAATACAGAAGTTGTTTTGACTTACATGTGTTAAGTAGCGCATATATATGTGTGTGTGTATGTGTGTGTATGTGTGTGTATATATATATATGTATGTATATAAAAAGAGGCTCTTTGGCATCTAGGATTTTGTATGTTGAGAAGTTTACGTGACAAGAAATTAATGTGCAAATACATCCATCTCGTAACAGATGGTTTAAACCTCGCCAGTCACCACATTCCTGTAAATGTGACGCTGCGGCGTATTGCGCATGGAGCAGATGCTGTTGCAGCTCAGTGGGACTTCGATCTACTGAACGGACAAGGGGGCTGGAAGTCAGATGGATGTCGCATCCTTCTGTCTGATGAGAACATTACCACCATTCAGTGCTCTTCCCTCAGCAACTACGCAGTTTTAATGGTATGGCACTTTTTCTGAAACTGTATTGCAAACACAACTCTGGTTTTGTTCTTGCCTTAAAAAAGGCTTGAATTGCCATGTTCCTCTTCACAGAAAACTGTACTTTAAGACAAAAAAAAAACTTCACTTGTTGCTTGTATTGATATAAATGATGGTGTGATCCTTAAGTGGAAAGCTATCAAACTGGAATTTGTTTTTGTTTTCTACTTGCTTTGTTTTCTCTGTAGTCTAAAATCAGATGTGTCTATTATACCTTAAATCAGTTAGTTGTTCACTAGTATTCACGTTTTTGCTAGAAGAAATTCTAGTTAACTGTCCAAATTGAAATATTGATCAAAAACTATATTTGAACTCTATTCTTTGCCAATGGCTAACTGGTTCAAGAAGAGGTAGCAAAACTGAGGGAAGGAGGGCAGCACTTTATTTATTTGTTTATTTTTTTACATAATCTTCAGTTATGCAGTAGGATTCCTTCTTTGTCCCCAGGGGTCTTCACTTCAGGGCTTAGCAAACAGCATGTGTATGCTCTCACACATATAGAATAAGAATGTTTTCTATAGACAGCGACTATAACCAATCTCATCAGCTACTAGAACGAAATACTAACTATAAAATACAATACGTGAAAATGGGAGATAAGTAGGAAGCTGAGTGAAGTATTAGAGATTTTCTGGAACTACTAACTATAAACTGGGTATGAATTTTGTTCTATCTCTATTCAGTGTGCTGTTGTTGAATTAAATATGTATTCCTATGTAATTATACTGAGAAGAAATAATTTATTTTTGAATAGTCCATGAGAAATTCCTATTTTTATTATTTTGCAACTTAAGAGAAATTTATGAAAACTTAAGAGAATTAAGTAATATCACAAAGCTAAGCAGAAATAAACAAATGCAAGATTTGGCATGATGCCATAGCATAAGATCTCTAAAAGAGCTCAAAGGGAAGAGCTTCTCGCTTTTACTCTAACGGTACTGTTTTAAACTACTTCAAATCATTATAATTCTGTAGTCATATACATATTTTTTTCTGTTTTTTTTTGTAACAAAATCCTTCCCTTGAATGCAAGTGTTCTTTAAATTGAATTATGCTTCCAGTGTGTGTAATGCCATCATTGGTCACATTTTTATCATCTGGAGGAAGAAAAATTAAAGGCATGTTGTGCATGACTACTGCTAAGTTAACAACTAATAAGATTATATCAATGTCTGATTGTGAGGAGCATGCAGAAATCCCCTAATGGCGGGGAGGGGAAGGTAGAGGAAGGGACATCTTCTCTGCTGCTAGTGGTTCTCAATTTATTCTTGCACGGAGCTGATATTCCTTAAATTTTAACTCCTTCCCACAGTGCAGGCCATAGAGACTGGAGGGGGTTAGGTCGGGAAGCTTAATTGTGAGACATTCCCTGCACATAATTCACACACTTTGGCTCCATTTAATAAAGCAGTTGTAACTGCTGGCAGTGTTGATAGTACCCGTGTATCCAGTAAATGAAACAGAAGCAGAAAACCACACTAGCATATTTCAGACCATTATGACAATCTCTAAGGAAAGTCTGAATGCTCATCCTAGGTTCCTGTTAAATTTGTTCAGTTTGGCTTTGAATCCAGCACTGCATGTTAGCATACGAGATTCATGAGGAGTAGGGACCAGAACATCCAGTATTGCCTCATGCTGGCTGCTTGGCTGTTGACATCAGACTTGTTTTACTCTCCCATCAACTTTCATTGTTTGTCCACAGAGTCCATACATCTGTGGACAGACTGCATCTGTCTGGGAGAAAACAGTTTGCACTGTACTCCTCTCTGCCTTCTGTATTTCAGAATGTAATGCAAAGCCCTCTCTGGTTAGGAACCCCTAACTGAGTGCCCAGTTTTCCAGTATAGTGATCTGGGAAGATACAGCTATTTATTTAGTAATCTCATTAACGTTTCTTTAATAGAGAAGATGCTAGGAGGCTCATCTCAAATCTCATTATGACAGAGCTGTGTAGCAGGGGCAAGAAGGGGGAGGAAAACAAATCTTCAGTGCTGCTAGTTGACATTTAAAAGATTTAGGGATTTTTTTTAGCCATCTCTACTGCTGTTTTATTGTCAATCTTCTAAAATAAGTTACTAGTTAGATTTCATTAGGTTAAAAATAAGCAGATGAACTCCCCTCACTCCTCTAGGAGGTCCCTAGTACAAATGTCAGTTCGGTCGGTGAGAATCTTTCCACTGACTTCAGTGGGCTCAAGCCCTGCCCTAGCTAAGCTCAGCATGCTTGGTTTTTGTCCAACTTTATAGCAGATTGTTGTAAAGCCAATGTTATTTTGTAACTAGTTACCTGTCACAAGGCTAGAAGCACCAGCTGTAATTCTCACACTGCTTCCCTCTGCTCTGTGGACAACCTAACACTGCCTTTGCATGGCACTGCCTTCGCTCATGGTTAAAAAAACAGTGGGTTCCCAGGCAGATCCAGTTTTGGCACTTGTTAAGCAGCCCATCAGTACCGTCAAGATCATATAAAACTGGTTGTCTTGTCAGTGATGTCATATTTTATGGCCTCTCCCAAAATGTTTTTCCCACATGGTCAAAAGAACCCCAAATACATAAGAATCAAGCTGACAGTCTAATTAAATTGTTTAAAAAGAGGCCGGTGAGTCAGTTAGGTAAAACAAATTTGCATTCTGATAAAAGAGCAATTGAAGGAGGAGGAAAGACACTGCTGATCGATTAAATTTAAGCCTTAATTCCAGAGTTTTTCTCCTGTCCGTGAAATCAGGTTACTCATTTTAACCTAAAATCCCTACATGATTTTTCTCCAGACTGAAGCTAGTGTTTCACTGTTCTTTATACACACTCCTTCTCCCCGACACATATTTGACATTTACAACTCTACAGGTTTAAAAGTGACTTTTACTCCAAGTAATAGCAAAGAGATCAGTTTCTCTATATAATTATTCAGAATGTGGACAAGATAATTTTTTCCACTGATCTGTCTTAACTACATTTGTTTTATTATGTGCAGAGAGGGATTAATGTTCTCTCAGAGTTCATTGCCATTAAGAAAACAGATAGTACCTAGTAAACTGTAATATCTTGAGCTGGGACCGACCAGCTGTAAAAAATTGTCTTTCATTGTTGCTGTTCTTATTAGTAAATGAAAATAACTCTCTTTACATGCTATTTGAAATGCTGCTGTTTTAATGCTGTTAAGCTTCATTTTATATTTTTTTTTTCTTGAGTATATTTGGATTGATGGATTTACAAAAGCTGAATGTCATTTAAAAAGCAGTTTATAACTATATTTGTAACCTTCAGACAGAATAGCAGGTATTTGTGGAACAAAGCCTACCACTTTAAATAAATAATCTGGGGAAAGAGAAGGGGATTTTATCTAGAAGGTTTCTGTTACTCTGTTTCCTCTCCCATTCCCACCCATAAAGCAAGGAGAAGAGATGGACTAATATGATATTGTTTTGTTGACAGGACTTGACAGGAGCTGAATTATATACTCAGCCAGCTGATCTTCTGCATCCAGTAATTTATGCCACTGCCATGGTTTTGCTCATGTGCCTGTTGATGATCATAGTCAGCTACATATACCACCACAGGTATGAGTCAGAGTTGCAGCAGCCTTACCTGATGCAGACATTAAGTTACAGATTCATAGTGCTTAGGGCTACCATTTTTCCCTGAGGGGAAGGGGCTATTGCAATCTGCATCCATAATCTGCCAGCAGAGTTAAGTAATTAGGGCTTTCATCTGTTCTTGACTGATTTTTTTTTTCTTAGAAGAATACTTCTATATTTAATTCTTCTTCATGACAAAGGGCCTCCCTTTCAAAAATAACGGTAAAATTGAACACAGTGTTCAGTCTTTTAAATCTCTGTTGATGTCAGTGAAAACCAGAAACCAAAGTCTTTGAATCAGACAAATAGCAGTATAATGTTAGCTAATAGGAGGGTGGTTTAATTTCTGGAGATGAAGAACAAAGATTGTTTGATTACAAAGTATAGGTAGTTAAACAATCATTAACAGTAATTATATCTTACTTAACATGCGTGTCTCTCACTTTTGAAAGACAGTAAAGCAGCTGTGTTTTGTTTTGTTTTTTATTTATTTTTTTAACAGTTTGATCAGGATCAGTGTAAAAAGCTGGCACATGCTAGTTAACCTGAGCTTTCATATCTTCCTGACATGTGTGATGTTTATTGGAGGCATAACTCAGACCAGGAATGCCAGTATTTGCCAAGCAGTAAGTAAACACAACAACACAAGAAATAACTTATAGTTATTTCCAGAAGTCTATGTTTAAATATTGAATTCTTAACTCTAATTTCATTTGGCAAGCTAAGATTTTGTGTATACATTGAAGATCTGTAGTTTTGAGCTTTTTATGTAATGTACCCTTGAATATTGTGGAACTATGTTTAAATTCACTTGAAAGTAGTAGTTCTTCATCCCTGAATATCTATATATCCCCTTCTCCTTCCCCCCTGCCTCTTTTTTGTTTAAATCCTTGGAGGTTTTTATGCGTTTTCGTCTATGAAAATGGTTCTTTATTTGAAAATTGCAAAGATGCTTGGAGTTTAACAGATGTTTTTTCCCCACAAAAAAATGCTATCACCAGATAATGTTTCAGGTGATAGTTTTATTTTTGAGACCAACTTAGTATGAAATTGTTTTAAGAAATTATCTGTGGCACTGAAGACCATGTGAAAACTAATTCTATGAGTATGAAGACACAATATATATTTTTTTACTCATTCAGTATAACTTACAGGGAAGAAGGAAGAAGTTTTTCAAAAGTTTCTCTAAGCCAAAATCACTGGCTTTATTTGACTTTTGTTTTATAACAATCTGGTCTTACAGGATTGGGTTGTACTTCTGTTCACAAAATAATGCTATTTGCATAAGAGACAGACTTTGAATTAGTGTTAGGGCTGTTAAAGTACCCAAATATGGTGGGGTTTGGTGCTATGTTGAAATCGCTAGTGAGCCTTGTTGGCAGTTTATAGTTTGGCTCATAGTATGTAGTTTTGTCAGGATATTCTTAATTTACAATTCCTTCACTTTTAGATTTAAACATTGATCTGTAGCATAAGACATTTTAAAGCTAAAATCTGTTTTTCTTAAACTGCATGATTGGTCTGTAATCTTAACAATCTTGAATTGCACAACTAGAGTCTTCTGAGTTGCTATGTTTTCCTTCCGCCAGTAGCACCTATAGCATCTTTCTTTTCAGAAACTCCAGACCTTTGGAAATTTACTTGTTTATGCAAGTCATTTGTTTTATGATTACATTTGTACCTTGGCAAAATGGAAGTGCTTTTTCTGTTTCTTTGTTTTTATTTTTAGGTAGGGATAATTCTTCATTATTCTACTCTTGCCACAGTACTATGGCTGGGTGTGACCTCTCGTAATATTTACAAGCAAGTAACTAAAAAGGCAAAAAGATGTCAAGATCCTGATGAGCCACCTCCTCCACCCAGACCAATGCTCAGGTGAGTGTCTTCCTGTACCTCTTTTGTTTCCCAGGTCACTATGCCCATGTTTTCAGTGCTATTCAGTAGGAGCTCCTTTTCATACATCGATTTCTTTCAAGTTCATAAATCCCATCTTGATGTTTTTAAATCCTCGGCATGATGTTAATGAGGATGAGTTAAAAGATGGTTGGTCGTGGCATATTACTGTTATAATGCTGTATTCCTGGTTTATAAGTTAAGAAATGGGTAGTGTTTCAATGTCATCACTGGGGTTTTGATTAGGATTATAGATAGCAATACGTCCCATTAAATTATGATAGAGGAAACAATGTGGAGAACTGCTTGAACAGAAAAGTAACAAGCACTGAAACAAAAGTTTAATAGATCTTTCAAAAGACTTTTTAAAATTAACTGGAAGAATACCAGGCGTCATCAAAAGGGAAGTATTTCTGGTAGAGCATTTCTCATAGAATTTGTTTTTAAAATTACTGACATGAGGGCAAGTAATTATATGTGAATTTCCATCTCTATGTGAAATAGTTTAAATGGTAAACCTTAGCAGATTTTGTTCGTACATCCTGCTTCAGGTAGTAATTAAAACCCGCCAAGCTGGAATTCTCCACAAGGTGGCAGAAGTTGATTAGCTTTGATTAGTGATACAGGCAAACATTTTAAAAAAAAATGTTTCTGAAGTGCAGACAGAAAATCAGAAATGCTTTTCTTAATGTTATAGATGAAATCTTGTAGCATTATGAGCAAGACTGCAGAAGCATTTAATGGGTTAGAAGGTTAATACTTAACCAGTTAAGTACCGCTTTACTGCTCTTATTTCAGTTTAAGAGAATGTAAATCTGTTCAGTATAGGATATCATGTCCATTCCCATTTGTGTGCTGAGTAGTTTTTTCAATATCTGTTTTGATTGCTCCACTTCTCAGCCCCCTTCGTGCTTCCATGCGTCTACCATTTCAGATCTGAGCAGCTCATTTGTGCAAATGACAGTGGCTCCAAGAAGAAGTAAAAGGATGGAAAAAATATATTTATTTCCTAAAAATATTCTTTCAGTGTCCAAATTTTGACTGAAGAGATTCCTGATCTGTAAGATGTGCACTACTTTTATACATAACAGCCTTGCATTTTTTTCTTCTTTAATTGCCTTATAAGCGTATACTTAAAACAAGAAACTTTTATCTATTATGGCCATGGTAAAGTAGTTCAAGGCAGAAGTTTATTACTTTGAAACTTGTCACCTCATTTTGAGGTTCCTGATTTCTTGAATAGAAAGAAATAAAAACCAAGTCATTATTTGCTTCCATGCTGTCTATATATTTCTCCCCACACCTGATAGTCCTTTTCAGACTTAAAAAGGAAGGGATCTTTTGAAAAACACAAAATTAAACTGATAGATCAATGTAGATATCCTCACCTGCTAAATCATGCTTCCTTTCTCTTCAGCACAGATGAGCTTTATTCTTTATTTTGAAAAATTCACTGTATATAAGAAAATATTTCAATCACAGTCTCCTTTCTGTGTGTTTAGGGGGCTTACAGGTGATGAGCAAGACCGAAAATGACAGAGACTGAAAATTGATTTAGTTTTCCACAGTAAGGCCCTGTGGGAGAAGGGGGGAGACTTGATGTGGCTCACACCAGCCAGTGCTGAGGAGAAACTGCAACACTGGCAGTGGATGGGGTTTCTTTACTTCAGGAACTTTATACCAAGTGTATTGCATTGATGTGCCAGGCAAGAGGGTGTGAAAATAAGTCCCTAAATGTCAGTCACAGGAATGGAGCGGAGCTTCTTAGTCAGGCAGAAATAGAGTTTTGTTCAGCCTTCAAACAAGACTGAGGAAGCAATTTCAAAATTTAATACATAAAAGCAGAGAACTGCTTTCAAAAGAGCCCTACTGAAGATCCTAATCATAGAATGTGTCGTGTGAAGCAAAACAGTGTAACACAGGTCCTGGCTGAGCAGACCACTTCAAAACACAAAATTTCATTATTAAAATTATCTTTTTTTTCTGTCACTATCTTAAGATCTCTTGTGTCATTTGAATCTGTTCTCTCGCACACACGCTCTCTCACTACATGAAAAGAGAAAGATTTTAACTTTTTTTTGTTAAAAATTTGAAAGGCTGATTTGTACATCTTCCTTCAGTAAAGGAGACTGAACTATGGCTGCGAATTGTTTTGCTTCCTCCCCCCATAATATAGCCAGCTTACCTAGCTGATCAAGTTTGAATAGTGTTGTATCTTAGAGTCATGATTTAGCAACGTGTGGTGGAAGGTATGTGGAGTGAGAGCTCTGTTTAAAGGAACTCTTGTCATCTGACCTGCACCTCATAGCTGCATGACTAGGTGGAATAAACTAGTGAGAGAATTTGATCTTTGTAGGATTCAGCAACTAGGTAAGATTTTGTGTACCTACACTTACAAGAAGTATTTGAGCTGTTTTACACTGCTGTTTTGTGTCTCAGCTGACACAACACTAATTTCTGAAATGACATGGAAGGGTTCAGGACTGTAGGAATAGATGTGTCTCATATAAGTTGTTGGCAAAGTAAACTGCTCATCACCAGTAGTTTAGCTGAGCGTGCTCATCTGAATTCAGACTGATGTAACGTAAGATGGAGAACAGAGTGCTGTCGATTTAAATGTTTGTCAGTAATTATTGATCTGCTACTAACAAATTCAACAGGAGTTCACAGAAATTAGAATGAAAGGTTAGATCCTCTACCAATATATGCCCTGCCCTTGTCCCTGTGAGGGCAGGAACACCACTGCAGGGAGGCAGGATATAAATGCACTGCCAGATTCACGTCCATGGAAAATAGCAAGAGGTGTGGTAAAACATCTGTGCTCTGAGACCAGTTAATCTGCAGAAGCAAGTACCATCCCATGTATTTTCCTACTAAGCTTCCATAGTTCCTTCCAGTAGTTTTTAACTTTTGACTAATGGCTTTTCTTCTTTCTACCAGTTGTTTGCAACTTGCCTGTTTTGTGCCTTGCAGGGAGGTGAGCAGTTGTGAGAGGATGCTGGGTTACATCTAGGGGGTGGGGGGAAAAAGCTATAGCAGGGAAGCTTTGGAAAAATTGGTTTCACTGAAGCCCAAACCTGCTTCAGCCACTTTCTTGAAGAACTTCCATAGCTCTAGGGTCCTGGAAACCTCTCCTTTCTCTCATGGTGACTGGAGAAAATCTATTTCCGCTAAGTAGCCACTGATGCCCTGGCCTTGCTTTTTAGGTTCTACCTCATCGGTGGAGGAATCCCCATAATAGTGTGTGGAATAACAGCAGCAGCAAACATCCGAAACTATGGCAGCAGACCCAACGCACCATAGTAAGTACTGTATAACTCATGATTTTCTAGTTTTAGTCTTTATGGTTTCATCAGTTGCAGTTGTGGGGTGAGGAGTTAAATTGTGATTCTTCTGGATAACATATTAATTCAGCCAAGATCATTTCAAAGTGCATTACAAACCGATGAAGCATAAGGGGCTTGTAAGACGACATGCATTCTGACTTTTTTTTCTTCCCTTCTACCCCTTCCAGTTGCTGGATGACATGGGAGCCTAGCTTAGGAGCGTTTTATGGACCAGCGAGCTTTATAATTTTCATAAACTGCATGTATTTTCTTAGCATATTCATACAACTGAAACGACATCCGGAGCGCAAGTATGAACTTAAGGAAGCAGTGGAGGAGCAGCAGCGTCTGGCCACCAATGAACACGGGGAGCTGGCTCACCAAGATTCGCTGTCAGTGTCACTAGTCTCCACATCTGCTTTGGAGAATGAACACAGCTTTCAAGCCCAGCTTCTGGGCGTGGGCCTGACCTTGCTTCTGTATGTTGCTCTGTGGATCTTTGGAGCCCTGTCCGTTTCCCTGTATTATCCCATGGACCTGATTTTTAGCTGTTTTTTTGGGGCAACATGTTTAAGCCTTAGTGCCTTTCTTATGGTGCACCACTGCATTAATAGGGAAGATGTCAGACACGCTTGGATAACAACTTGCTGCCCTGGAAGGAGCACGTACTCAGTACAGGTAAATGTTCAGCCCTCCAGTGCCAGTGGAACCAACGGAGAGGCCCCCAAGTGCACCAACAGTAGTGCAGAATCTTCTTGCACAAACAAAAGTGCATCAAGCCTAAAAAATTCTTCTCAAGGCTGTAAACTAACTAATATACAAGCTGCAGCAGCTCAGTGCCACCCCACCTCTCTGCCGTTGAACACAGGTCCTCAGCTCGATAACAGTCTCACTGAGCATTCAGTGGACAACGACATCAAAATGCACGTGGCCCCGCTAGAGGTGCAGTTCCGAACAAACGGGCACCCAAGTCGGCATCATAAGAACAGGAGCAAAGGACACCGTGCTAGCAGGCTGGCAGTGCTGCGGGAATACGCCTACGACGTGCCCACGAGCGTGGAGGGGAGCGTGCAGAACGGCCTGCCCAAGAGCCGCCCGGGCAGCGGCGACGGGCACGCCAGGAGCCGCCGGGCCTACCTGGCCTACAGAGAGCGCCAGTACAGCCAGGCCCAGCAGGACAGCAGCGATGCTTGCAGCACGCTGCCAAAAAGTGGCAGAAATACAGAGAAAACCCTCGCTGCCAACAACAAAAAGGAGATTCTGAGGAAGCCAATAGTGGTTGAACTTGAAAACCAGCAAAAATCTTACGGCTTAAATTTAGCCGTTCAAAATGGACCACTTAAAAGCAGTGGACAGGATGGACCTTTGCTCACTGCAGACAGTACTGGTAATATTAGAACTGGGTTATGGAAACATGAAACTACTGTGTAGGATTATAGTTACATGACAAATCCACGTGAACTGTGATGACACATTCCTGAAAGCTATTAACACTTTTAAAGACTGTTTACAAACTCCAGGTACTTAATGCAGGGAGGGAACAAAGATACCTACCGTTCAAAAGATTGTATATGTTTTATCTTTGCTGTTCTTACAGAGATGAACTTTTGGTATTTTGTGAAGTTTTTTTCTGAAGCATCAGACGTTTTGTGTGATGCAGAACGTAACTTTGTACACCATTATTTTTTACCTGTAGCCCTGCAGATGTGTCCACAACACATTTCAAATTTGTATTTAAATGTATAATAAATAGTACTTTCCTCAGCAACCCAATGTTGTGCTTTTTTTCTTTCAATTAAAGATTATTGCACTTAATATTATCTTGATTTTACTACTTCAGTGTCTGAAAAATGTGATAATTTTAGTTGCTAGAGAGAAAATATTTGGTTTAAAATGGACAGTGGTGAATAGCTCAACCCTAGAAGTTGACTGAAGTAAGGTTATCTTTTAAACTTTTTTTAGATTACAGGCAACTCAGTTAATCCAAAAATACTAGTTTTATAGCTGCTACATAATTATTATTTTCAGGGTCTGTGGTTTATTTTAAAGCATTCTTAGAGTTTAGTTTCCTTGACCTGGTAATGCTTGTGAGAAGCACTTTATTTTGCTTTAGTTTGCTTTAATTATTTGTACTGAGAAGTTTAAGAATGTTCACTGGCAATAGGATCATTTTGAGACTAAATCTTACAAAATCATACAGCCTCTCTGTTCAAAAAATGTTTTATTTTCAATAGAAGGGTTATATTAATAAGGCTTTTAAATAGAAAAAGAAATAGCTAAAATGCACAATCTTTTACAATGATGTAAAGTCAAAATTTATAGAATCACATCGTAGTTAAATTTACAATATAACTAACTTGACATTACAGTGTAATTCAATTTACATTAATTGCATTACTGCAATGTAATTACAGAATTTGATCGATGTAAAAATATTTGATGTAAAGTACAATTACAGAAGTATCTTTGCAATCCTATGTATAGGGTTTTTTCATATTTAAATTGGCATGTAACTATAAAACAGCATATAAGCGTGAATGGTATTTTGGGTACCCTATGAGTGTTGCTGCTGCAACAAGCTTGAGGCTGTCATTGCAGAATAATGTTTGTGACTTAATCTGCTCTGTTAACAGATGCTCATCTTTTAAGTTTAAGCAAAAATTTTATTGCGTTGGCTTGGTTATCTAATTTATTACTGTCAGGAATGTAACATTAAGAATATTCTTCTGGATACACTGCACCGGTTTCACTTGTTACACGTCAGTAATTTATAGCAGGAGCACTTATAGGGGGTTGCTGATTCTTGCTTGCCAGGTTTCCAGCATCTGCTCCCAGAGGCTTTGGTAGGCTGGGCTGTTCTCCACGTGCATTGCAAAGCTCTGTTCCCAGGTAAGAACGTGCTAAAGCGTGGGTAGTTTTGTGCATCTCATGTGTTACTAGGATGTGGGTGCTTTTTTTGGAGGTGGTTACTGTTTAGAAATTCTTAAAGGAATATTAGTTGGTAATCTGTTTTGCCAGCATCTCCAGAGGTAGCTTTTTGCTTGTATATCCACCCTTATAGCTTCTGTATAGCCTTACCCTAAAAGGGGTTTTTATTACCAAAAGGGTTTTACCTTGAGTTTCAACTAGGAAATGGCAACTATAATAGGAACAATTTTACAGGATCCTGTGTAGTACCATGCTGGGAAATTAATATTTTTGGTAGGATTTTTAGCACCCATATGCACATGCACACACATACTTATATGCATATAAATTCCCATATGTCTTCAAACATGTAATATCATAAAAATATTCAAACTATTCCATGGAGAGATTATAGTAAGTCATCACAGTGATTTAGGATGAAAACAGGTTATCCTACAGATTTTCCTGTTCTTTGCTTTTACCATTTGGCTTCCTTTGCACAAGGCTGTAAGTGAAATATTTTTATGGGATTAGAGTGATTAGCTAGTTCTAATTGCAATAATGTTTTTTATCCAAAAAACTATCCAGACTTTGTTCTGAGCTGTTATTAAAACAAATTTACTAAGTACCTAATAACTGCTGAAAGCTGATGGTAGGTATTTTAACTGTAAAAATGTAACTTCTTAAATCAACACCCTCTAATAAAAAAGCACACTTACTATTGACTGCTATGTACATAGCTAACCTTCATTTTTAGTCTAACAAGTGCTTTTGCTCAGAGGATGACAAACTAAGAAGTCATTTTCATATTAATCCTTGACAAATACTGAACATTTTCTCACTTGTTGTTTTTCTCATGAAGAAAATTCCTAAATGAAATAATTCACATATCTAAAAGAGAAAGAAGAGGGGTTATTAGACTCTGAAAAAGTGAAGTTGCATTGTGGGGGGGAAAAAAAGGCATTTTTGCCGGTTGAAGTGGGACAGTGAGAAAGTAGCTACAGTCACTAATCAGATGTATAAAAGAGAGCAGATAATACTGGCTGGGGGGAGAGCAGGGACAACTTTGCTTGAAACAATTTGCTTTAGTAAAATAATGATAAAGACTGTTGTAGGTAGATGGTGCTAGACAGCATTGGGATAAAAGTAAAAGTAGCCTTGTCCATTCTTAATGGATTGACACCCCTTGCTTTGAAATGTCACATGTTTTGTGAAGACGCTGTTTTCTGCTAAAATATTTTTGTGCTGATTCTAAGGACAGGCATTAAGGTGGAAAAAGTACAATAATAAGAAATTGGAATTGATTGAAATAGGAGAAGAGTAGGGGTACAACACAGGTCATCACAGCCTCATGGCCAAACCAACAAGTCTCTGGTTCTGAGAGCTAAAACACATTTACAGCAGAACATAGGAGAAAATATTGCCAATGACTGTGACATCCTTCTGCTTACAGGACTAAAAATAACATTTTGGAGTATAATACATACTGACACCAGTATATTGGGTAGCAGTAGGACAGCTGGTTAAAGTGCCATTGACTGTAATCTGAGAGAATGCATTAAGAAAATAAAAATTGAGGTTTGATTAGATAAAAAACTGTTTGGGCGAAGTGTCCTTCATAATCAAAAGCCTAAGGTATCCAAAAAGACTTCTCCCTTGTCTTACTGAGCATTCACAGACAAAATTCACACCTGCAAACAATTCAGGCTTTAGATGTATGATTAAGATGTAAAGGTGCAGGTGTTTTAACTCACCTTTCTTGTTTTACTGAACATGAAAGAATTCACAGTATTACTGTTTGCTCCCAAGTACGGTATGTGAATAAGTTTCTTAAGCACCATAACTGCCACTTATTAGTTTTAAAATTGAATTTCTATGGGTAAAATATTTCTAATGTACAGAAGGAAAAAGTTAATGGCATTCTCCCATTTTCACTTTGCAGAATTGCCTTCCCCCCATATTCTCTGCTCATGGTGTGCTGCTGCTTGGCAGCTCTTGGTCTTCTGTATTGTATTTTCCTTAACAAGCCTGAGGAAACTAAGAAATCACCTTGGTCTGTTTTCCCCTTTAGTAACAAGTCCTATGTCTTGCTCAGACTCGTACTGTGGAAAAACTATTAGCTTCTAGATCAAGGTTCGATTTAAAATGTGAAAGGAGTTTCTAAGTTAAACAGTTTGAGAATATGAAAAAGGAGAAGGAGTTGTGGGAGTTTGTTTTTAGTTTGAATTTAGTTTATATTTTGTCTAGTTCTAAGATGTCAAATACATTTATTTAGGAAAATGTATGAGTAAATGCAGGATGGTGTCTTCATATAGAGATTAAAAATTGTTTTATGTGGAAGACTGAAAAGTGATTAATTTAGCAAGCTCACTAGTATGGTAAATGTTAATTTCTGTAATAGTAGTCCAGTAATATCACCTCATACCTGAAATTTGCCTCCATGTGATCGGGTAAAAAAAATATTAGTACTTCTGTGTTTTTGCGTGGACTCAAGGAGCTGAGCTCAGCACCTGGCACTTCTGGGTGCACCTAGCAAAGTGTGCCCTCTCCTGCTGAACTGCTGTTGTCAATCAGCCTTCCCTGTTGGTGACAGCTGTGGCTTATCAGCAGTCGTAAACTAAATCCCAACTGAAGTGGAGGGCAGTTTTGCAAAGTCAAATGACAGCAGCTAAAATTGCAGTGCAGAAAAAAGAGTATGAGTGTGGTTTTCAGGCAGTTGGGCACATAGTTAGCATGATTTTAATTAAAAAAATTGTGGAACCCTTTGTGGGAACCGTGCTTCCAAATGCAAGCTGTATGTTTGTTTCCTGTTTTTAATGCCACGTAGGTCTGTACTTTCAGTATAATCAAAACATCAAGTCAAAGTACAAGGCAAATTTAGTAATGAGTTTATATGATTTAGTGCTGCAGCACTGCATTTATTCCAATTTCTATCATTTTAAATATGCTTACATATACATGCACACAGAATAGAAAAGCAGTGCTAAAGTCACTGTGTATTTTCCTGTCCCTCCACCTGCCTCACTTAGCTATGCCTCTTATGAAACCTCTGGTCACAAGAGGTTTTGATAGCTGAAGAGAGGACACGTGGTACTTAACCTAGGGGAACAAATTGCCTTGTGTTATGTAGAAGATGTAAATTGAGGTATTTGATCTAATAAATAAATAAAATAATTTTTAAAAGCAGTTCAGTGCAGCAGGGTTGACATTTACATATTTAACAGTCAACAAAGTGCATAGTTGAAAACTATCTTCTCTCAATTCAGCATTTATGTGATTTTAATTTTATTTTAATTTTATGTTCTTTGAGCTCAATAATGAAAAAGATGAGGCAAGATTTAAGATTGAAATGAGATAAAATTGTTGCCTGTGAGGGGCAAGAGAGCAGCTCCCCTGTGTCACCTGGAGATGTTTCTATGGGACACAGCTGGCAAAGTGGCAGTTCCTCTAAGGAGGATGTCAGGGGATGCCTTGCAGCCTTCGGAGGGGCCAAGCAAGGTGCCCTTTAAAGCCAGAACAAGTGCTCTGTTGAACTGTGCAGCTCATCAATAAAAGCCATGTTTCTAGGGGTGCTGGACATGTACCTCCTCAGGCTCTCAAAGAAGCTGTAACCCGTGAGCTTGCCTTTTCGTTTGCCGCTGAACATTTACCTGCAATGGATCACTGTGCTATCGGGGTAGAGACATAGTACTACTACGAGGTTTCAAGTAAAACCATCCTTGGAGGCTAAACACTGAGTGATAAGTGGAAGACAGCTACTATCTTTGGGGGGGGGAAAAAATATGTAAAAACAAAAAAGACAGTTAAAAGGCCATTTTTACTAAATATGGTAGTAGGCAAAAATCTAGTCTCAGGACTTTGTACCCTCAAAATGTGATAATCAGTTCCTTTCCCCTACAGATAATGAAATTGCCCTAAAATGATGACACACTAGAGCGTTCACAGAGGCAGCTACTCCTTATAAAGATAACCTGGACGCGAGGCCCATTCCCACTAGAGCAACCCATGCCTGGAAGTGACTTCTTAGCTTGGGCTAGGCTGTATAATAGATATCAGATTATCAAAATACCTCACATTTTCCCTAAACAGCAGACAGTGCAAAGAAGCTTTAACAAAGCCTAGTGTTCAGCTAAAACAAGTTTGTGTTGGCATCTTTACATTTGTGGAAGAATTGCTTGAAAAGGGGGAACTTAAGAAAAACTAGGGCCTAACAGAAGTTTTGGCATTACAGCAGCTTGCTTGGGGCGATACGCAGCTGCCACTTCCAGGATGAGTGGTAGGCCTAGACCCTGCTCCTCCGCGGTTCCCTAGGCAGCACCGTCTGCCCTCCTCGCAGCTACAAAGGAGAGTAGCGGAGGATGGAGCGGAGTGAAGACACTGCGGCCAAAATCTGTTGCACTCCCTGTGCTGGGCCGCTGATAAGCCGCACAGTAGCTGCCCAAGGGGAGATATACGATAAGATGTCTGGTGCTGAGGCAGCAAGGGTGGCAAATCACTCCTTTCGGATGAACTTTGCTTGAACTTTGCTAATTATAGGCCCATTATAATGTCAAAACACACCTCCATCCCAGAAGTTACCTGCCTCCAAGGTACAACCACTGAGGTGGAGGTATCTCACTGAGCATGTGCTCTAGATTTTCAACTGACTGTACCTTTAAATGAAAGTGAGAAATTTTTTCACCAATCAATAACAAAGGTAAGTGTGACTACAGTTACTCAAGCTCCACCTAAACGTAAAAAAAAAAATGTATAAAAAGTGAACCAAAGAAGGAGGAGGGAAGACTTCTGGAGCAGTCAATAGGCTGAATCCCTTTTCTCCTCCCAAGTTGGGACGCCGCCTGAGCAGACACACAAGTTGGAAGGAAGACTCCGTTGTAACTCCTGGGATGGGTCGACTGGATGAACACCCTTTCCCCCCCTTGGATTGGGACGCCGCCTGATGAGACTCCTTGAGACTGAGAGGCCTCTCCCATCTTCTGGGGTGAGCGATGATTGCACATTTGTACATCAGAGCTAGCTAAAAACCCCAGCTGTAGTAGAGAATTTACTGTACTGACATCTGAAACCTGCTTTGTAAAAGTTGCATTTGAATAGATCATACTGTTTGTGAACTCGACTACTTGTCTGGGGGGAAGTGATCGGACCTACGGTCCATGGACTGTTCATGAATCTGATACTACCAGAGTTGAGCCTATAGCTGATCAAACAATTGGTGAACTCGATTCGCTCCTTGGAAGGCAATCGGACCTAAAGGCGACAGACTCTTCGTGAATTCGATAGTGCCAGAATTGGGCCTATAGCTACCACAGTACTTGGCATCTCCTCCCCCCGCTTCAAACCGCAACAGTCTCGAAAACTGCACATGAACTAGCTGGGATGAGCTGTGCACTAAATCACATGGCTCAGTAGCCTTCCTGTTATCTTTGAGCAACCACCCAAGAATAAAAGTGAATGTGGTATCTGACTCTAACTGAAGTATTTTGTAGTTCATGAGACTTTTGTGATTTTTCTTTCATAGAAGCTGTTCTCATCAAATGGTTCAAGATTGAATCATTGAATGAACCTGGCAAGGTTCATTCATTAGTGTTATCTGCTAAATCAGGGTAATTTTCTCTTCTTTACCTTTGCCACCTACTCTTTCCTGTCCCTGAATCCAGGAAACAGTAAAGATGTTTTTGTCTCCGTCACTACTTTAGAAAAAGCTTCGTAAAAGCTTTTCGTACAAAGAAACTCTCAAAAGGCCTCTGGGAATTTCCTAGCACCTTTTCAAAAGTTCGAACTAAAGTGGAGAGGAAGAGTTTTAATTCAAAGTGCACAAACAAAACACCTTAAATTAAAAAAAAAAAAAAAAGAAAGAAAAGAAAAACCTCTGGGCCCATGGAAACCAAACTAATTTCTGAGAAATCTCAAAAGGAGACAGGCTCTATTCTAATGCTGCTTAACAGGTGAAAAGCTGTTCACTCCGGCAAAGATGAAGCTGCTTCTTGTGTTCAAGTGCCGCCAATGTCTAAAGTTACGCTGATAACACTCGATTTTAATTACTGAAATCTTATGGTGCTAATTCAGCCCCCTACTTGTCCCATTTCAGCTTTTGTCTGAAAATGAGTGAGCAGGTTCCAAAACATCATTCCAGGATTACTTGCAATGAAGATTCATGTTAAAAATACCAGAGCAATTATTGACTGAAGCTATCAGAGAGGCGAGTCGTGTTCCCAGATCAACAAGTGCAATTACCATCACCCTTGCTTTGGGGTTATTTTGTCCCTGCTGTCACACAGTTCATACTCAACTTGAACAGGCCCCTGCTCAGGGTTTCTTGCCTTTCTTCCCATTAAGGTTTACAGGTAGCAGCTGTTAACTCAGCAAGTTAGCAGCTTGCTTGTCCAACACATATGTCAAGCATCTTTCTTCTCTTAACAGTATCCATCTAATTTTCCCAGAATACTGAAATTTTCTCATTTTTCTTCCTTGTGTACTTTAGTACAAAGATTTAAGTACTTTAATACTTTCTCCCAGGAATTCCGACTTTTGTTGCGTGATGATTTTTACTTAATTAGGAACTTGTTTTTTTGTAAGTTTTGTTCATTTTCATTTGTTGGAATGGAAATGAAGATTGCATATTTCTGCAAGGCCGTGGGATTTCTTCTAGGAAACAACAACTGTTCGCCCATGTAAAGATAATAGAGATTTTAGTAACAATAATGCATGATATCATTATTAGTCTGGATGAGAAATTTCAAAAGATTGTCTGGAGGCTCCTAAAACCTGCCCATATAATTCCAGTTAATTTTCTTAGGTATTCTGTCTGCTATTAAGAAAATGTCAGCTTTAGCCTTGTCATCTCAAGGGAATGCCCAACATTCCTAATGCACAGGAGAAATTTTAAGAACATAAAAATCACAAACTTATTTCCATAAGTACACCACAGAGAAATTCTAAATTTATACCTCCTTTCCAGTGAAACTTTTAAAGGCTGCATAAAAGAAACATTAAAATTTCATTCATTTTTCTTTCCAAACTGTGCTTTTTTATTGTTACATTTATTCAGACAGTTGATTTAATCAACCCTTGAAAAGATTCCAGTGAAGACTTCTGTATTTTCACTGTGTCCATGTTGATCAAACGTAACCCTACAAAACACCTAGGTACCTGCTAGCTGTTACCTACTTCTCATTCATGCAGAATATTATGAAAGACTGTGTAAAGGTTCAACAAGTAGAAAATATATGCTCATTTCCATAACCTAAATACTTGATTCCTCTCGCCCAACCTAAATTGCACATCATCTGCCGCAGGATCAAGTTAAAAGCCTGTTTTTTTAAATATACTTTGGAAAAGTCATACCTTAGCAAGCCTTCATGATGTAGCATCACCTGGCAGCTCTCATACATGGAGGGATTTGAGACAGACTTCTGGTGACATCATTCCACCTGTAGGCACTAAACAGAGAAAAAAGAATGGAAAAAGAAAAAAAAAAAAGGGAAAAGAAACTGTGCCTGTGTAAGGACACCAATTGAGCTACCTAAAGACAATACAAGGTCATGAAAACAAAATTGCCAATTCACTTTATTCTTAGGAGGTTAAGACGCAGAGTAGCCTGTACCCGATCTGTTTCAACAGGATGATTTTCATCCAGAAACATAAGTAAGTCAGGATGGCTGCGTGAGAAACAAACCTGTCCAAACCCCCACGGGAGAAAAGCAGCAACACTGGCAGTTTATTTCACAACTTTCTTCACGGTTTGAATGACACTAGCTGGTCTCCAGACAAAGAGGAACAATATTCTAAATGCACTGCTTCAAAAGAGCAAAGACAGAGAAGATTTTGACTAAATATAGTGGGAAAAATGTTTACTTCTCAATATATATTCCGCAACAGCCTTTATTTTAAGGTTGCTCATTACTGAAAAAAGCAGTTTAACCTTTAATCATGCAAATATTCCCTCCTGCACGTCAAAAGCCAAATTAAAATTGCAAGTCTTGCAAAGTTTGCTTGTTCAGGCTTTATGTAAAACAAGCAGATGTTTTCCAGTGGCATTTCAGTCACATCTATTTAACAGCAGGGGACAAAAATTCCCTGGAGCTGTGCTCACTTAGGACTGAGTGAAGGGGTTTCTCGAGAAAAAACACAAGCAACAGGACTCCTCTTCTCCCCGTCCTTCCTTACAGATGCCTGCATTAACATATACAGACAGTCTGAGGCACATCCCACGGAGAGGATAAGTGCAAATCGGATTGGGACATTTGGAAGAGATGTGGCTGTGGGATATTAATGAAAAAAAAAAAAAGCAAAGGAACATAAAAGAATAGATGAAATCAACTGGAAATGGTATTAGAAGAAGGAAAAAAAAAGTGAAAGAAAAGGAAGTTTATACAAAGGTTGTTGCATTTATGCCTGGCCTGTTGCCCTGTGGCTCCAAGGGCAGGTACTAGGTAGCTCCCAACAGACCTGGACTCTGCTGCGGCTGCAGATGTCACCTCAAGGGATGGAGAGTAACCCAGGAAGTTCTGGGCAAGGGGAGAAACTGGTCAAGATAAATGTGTAAGTAAGTACTTTGTAACACTGCTAGCAACAAGTCACAGACAAAGAAACGTGAATGGGAACTCCTGTCATCACAAACATTTGGGAGGGGCAACATAATTTTTTTAAAAAAAAATCTGAAGGAACAGAACAAATAATATCACGGCAAAGACGTGGCAAAAGCCAGTCAAAGAGCAGCAAGGTGAGAGTGTTGCCATGGCTTTTAACAGGGATCAGATTTGTAAAGTTGTCTGCAGTAACATTAAAGTGTAAAGAGCTCCAAGCCTAGAGCATACTCAAGGTCATTTCCAGAAATGCAAGCCTGCCTCGGCTCTCTTCATGGCAGTGAAGACAAAAAGCACAGGGCAACTGTTAGGCAACAGAAAAAAAAGTACTGAGGGATACTACTGTTTTCACAAACAAATACTTGCATTACTTTTACTCTTCCTAGTGCATTTCAGAAGACTGTAAATGTTTTCTGGTCCTTACATTCTTACCAGCTCTTCAAAGTCTTGCACTACCACCTCTTTCTGCACAGCCACCCCAGATGCAAACCTGATGCAAAAGCAGAAGAAACAGACTCAAAACTCCCCAAATCTCAACCACCCCCTCCTGCACTCCCAAAACCCATAGTATTTGCTTTTGGATTCTTATAGGAATCCTCATAGAACAATAATGTACGTGTATTCCCAAAACAAGGTTCCTAAAAGCTGTATTTGCATTCTTCTTTCCTGGTTAATCTGTTAGTTTAGGATATTGCTGAAAGCATCAGGCTATCATCAAGTGCGTGACCAATAAATTCCAAATACTAAAAAGGTTTAGTTATGAAACCCAAAGAAAATGCAAACATGCTTGTCCAGTTCTGACCAATATAACATATTCATTGCGTAAGGGGAAACTGATTTATGGTGAGTGATGTCCAGCCCTTGCCTGTGCACTTTAGTTTTACAGACTGAGCCAGAGAATAAATTAAAGTATTTCACAATCAGTAAAAAACAGGATTACCTAAACAAGTATGAAATCCCTGAAGTCAAAGCTGCAGGGATATAGATAACAACTGCCCTTAGTATTAAAGCTTATGGTCTGTTCCAGTGTTAATACTGCAGTCCAAAACCTGCAAAATGCAGAGCTACCCTTCACATGCACATGCTGTAATCTCAGACAGTTACAAAAACAAAAAACAAACAAACACCAAAGCTTTTATTCAAAATCACGCTGCCCATATGTCATATTTTCAGTATTCTGCCCCTGTGTTAAGGATCCATTCTGGCACCCACTGTATTACATGGTAAGGTAACCAAAAGGCTCTGATGTTCTCTCAGGCTCCTAGGTCACAGCTACCTGTCCTAGTGAGGCGCAGTCCACATTAACATCTTCCTCCTGAAGAGCTTACTGACACTTTGTTTAAGCTGGAAGTTGCTTCTGGAGATGAGAGAGATTCTTCTGTTTTTACTTAAATACAGCTATAACATGCTGATCCTTAATGATTCCGAAATTGTTTCAAAGCTGAGGACAAGCTATGCACATCTGAGTGCATGCCAACACTCCCAGATCATGTTACTCAAAGAAGGATTCAGCTTTCAAACTTCAACACAAGGAAGAAAAGAAAAAAAAAGTAATGTATGGACATAACATTATTAAAACCCTTACAATAATATACATGCCATAGCAAACTTGGTCTTCTGGGTTCTATTCTTACGCCTTCTATTCTTATGGCATTCTTATGTAAACATAGCATTCATTAAGATTCTTCATGTAAAATGCCAAAAAATGATCATAAGGCCCTAAGAAACATGAGGAAATCCTAACTGTATATATACTGCACCAGGAACCCACAGAATTCACTCTGCATTTATATAGCTCACATGGAATAGAAGAGGGTTTTTTTAATTATTTAGTAATCTTCCAATTTTTGAGTTGTCCTCAACAATTTTGCAACATTGTCATATGAATGCAAAAATTATGCATGTTTTCACTATAGAGATTTTTTTGTGTGATGCCAAACTTGTGCTTCTAAAGGATTACAGTAGTTTCCCAGAGCTGGCAGTAGTAGGTAAAGCTTCTTCTGTTATGCTTTCAAGCAATTGGAATTTAAGTCAGTAAAAAGCAAGGAACTTTAGAGCTAGGAGGGAAAACCTAAAGAGCCACCCCCATCAAGGAATGCTTGCATATTTGTTGTTTTCTTAAACACAGTCTTTATTTAATCTAAGAACAGAAATTTGTTCCTGTCTAGTAAAGCCACAGTTTGTTGATGTCAGAGCTGCACCCAAATTCTATTTATTCTAGTATTTTTACTGGTATCTTAGGATCTGCTGCAATATTTGCACGTATGTGCATGTGTGTGCACACATGTATGTGTGTAAAATATATCAGCTTCACCCTCTTTCACGTCTCTCCTTCCACGTGTGATGCACTGGAGGCAGCTGAGCCACAGGAATTTATAGCCAATATATAAGTAAATCCTAGAGCATAGTTCTCCACTATGGCCCACTAGTCTTGCTGCAAGAACCACAGTCTGTGAATCTTGGTGTGATTTGCGGGTAACCTCCATAGCAAGCAGAGCTCTGCTCTTCCCAAATCACTTATTTAGCCTCTCTTCCCGTCATGGTAGGGTTGTATAAAGGGGAGTTTCCTCTCCTTAGCCAGCTCTAATGCTTAAAACTACTCTGAAGACACTGCTCCATCCTGATGAACAAAATTACTTTCTCTGCTAAATTAAAATTTTTCAACCTTTCATCAACAAAATGCAAATCTTTATTATTAAGTAAAAGTAGTAATAACAAGGAAAGCAACGTAATTTACCTTGGCAAAACTGAATTTTCTTTCACCTCCAACCCATATCCAAAAAGACAAAATAAGATTTCACGCTGCAGTTGTCTCAAATTGAAGTGCTGCAAGAAAGAGCTTGCACTGAGATAGTTGCACAACAATACTGGGACACAGATTCCATGAACTAAAGTACAATAGCACCAGTAACTCACTCTTTTCAGTAGTTTGCCCTGAATTTGTTAGTTTATTAACAGGCCTGGGGTTTTCATTTTAATTTCCTGTTCAATGGCAGTTTTAGGATTTATTGCCATTATAAAAATTGTTTTGAAAGAAACTGTGTGATGGATACAGTCATTAAAACTGCTGCACTTTTACTTTGTAATATGAAAGTTGGAGTGGTAGTGGTTTGCATTACAAATATATCAAGTAGCATAAAAATTCCCTGAATATGAATTTGTACGTCCTTGCACTGCAGTAAAAGGAAATAGTGAGTATCTTCCACCTAGGCTAATGATTAGACAATTCTCCAAGCAAATGAATACTACGCTCCTCTGCGGAAGAGCCTCCTAGAACTCGTCACAAATGGGCTCCACGCCCATCAAGTCAACAGCTTATGAACATGAGTCCCCTCCTTGCTTCCTCTTGGTCACCTAGCAAAGGGCCAGTGGTGTTCTGAAATCCAGATATACTTCCAGAAATTTTTGGTTATCTGTTGCAACAGTCATGTTAAATCAGTGTCTCTCCCCAGGCAGCTACCTAGTGATATTGAACAGAACGGAACTGGAACAGAAAAATGAATACTTTCTCTCTAGAGATCTTCCAAACCCGCTTGGACGCAGTCCTGTGCCACGTGCTCTAGGTGACCCTGCGTGTGCAGGGGGGTTGGGCTAGATGACCTCTAGAGGTCCCTTCCAACCCTAAGCATTCTGTGCTTCTGTGCTCACAGATCTTTTAATTTTTCTGTCCCTTGACTTTTCTTTTGTAAGCACTTCCTTATCTAAAAGTAGTGATAAAGAGAGTAATTACATTAAAAGCAATTTTATACGTTTTTTCCAAAAACTTGAGGGAAGAGAGAATTTCAAATCCACTATCATCAATATTAACCAAAGGCATCCTTAGAAGTAAGCATGAAGTGTGATGCATACCAGTTAAATCAAGACAAAATTTGGCATCTGGTTTGTTTTGCTGGAAATCTTTGTTTACAAACCCTAAGGATTCATGCAGACTCCTAACATGAGCCACCCTCTTCAAAAAACATTTACTATTTAAGCAGGATATTTGGGATTTAATTCATGTCTAAACATGATTTTAACTCTTCTTCTTCGTCTTGTAAAGCCAGTTGGACAAACATTCCCTTAGTTTAATTAACAACATGTGAAGAGCTCTATGGAAGTAAAAAATGAAAAGATTTGGAGCACAAAACACTGCTCTCATAAAACCAGTCAGGGTAATAAAACATAAGCAATGCTTTAGTGACTTTTATTGACTTTTTTCCCCAACATTTTCAACATTATAGACTTTGTTCAATAAAACATATTTTTATGAGAATGGCAAACTATAAGTGATGAGATGTGACCTGCGTCACTCATCACTTATCTCCCAGTCCCCAGAGACGCTGCCCAGGGACAGCAACACAGCAGGGCAGCATCAACACGAGGCTGGACCTGAGCCGCTGTGTCCTGCCTCTGAGGAAGGGCAGGCAGTGCCAGCACAGCACTGTCCTCACACAGCTTTGCAGTCCTAATCAGTGCCTAAGCCTGAGTAGGCTTCAAAGCCCTAGGTTAGTCAGGCACTTTTGGGGACTCGCATTAAAGAGTAAGCTGTTTAATGGTGAACCTGATTTAAGGTGTCTAGATGATTTTCTAAGCTATCTAAAGTGATTAGAAACACTTGATGAAGGAGAAGCTACCGAGATTGAAGGCCACAGCAATGATGGAAGGTGCAGCCAGTGAACCAGCAGCCTTCAGTAAGAGTTCATGGCCATTGCGGATACGACACAACAACTTTCTTTTTTCCCCTTTTCTGATAACGATGGCCAGGAAACCCAGAAGAAAGCTACAGTGCCTTTAACCAAGCAGTCTACTCGCAGTAAGCAGGCAGCAGCAGGAAAAGCACCATATTAGTACTGAGGTGTTGAAGCAGTTTGAGGGAGAGGACCCGTGGGTATCCTTTATGGCTTCTTTTCAGGAAAATAGCACGCAAGTACGCCAGGCAATCTATTGCTCGAGAGGTGCAGAGAAAGGCGGTCATGCTCCCCTTACACAGCTTTCTGTGTCATAACCCGCCCTTCTTTTCAGAAAAGCAGAAAGGGAAAAAGAACCAAGCATATCATTTTCAGAGAAGGATCTACCTTCAAATATATCAGTTGGTATAAGATTCTGTTCTTGACCTACCGTGGTAATTTCGGGTTTGCATACGAGTGCTGGCTATCCAGGCTTGCCATATACTCGTGCAGGTTTGTATTCCAAACACCCACACATTTTGAGCAGACTGATTCCCAAAGGTTGCACTAATTATCTCCTCTGTGCAGTCTGCACCAGTATACAAGCAACCTAAGCAATTCTTCCTTTTATACCAACCACACTTGCATTAAAAAGGAGGAGGTCAATATATTAAATTTAATGACATTTTTTTTCCTTCTAGCTTGTTTTTCCATACGCTCTTGCCTAAGTAGATAAACAAATGGTCACAAATGTATCTTCCATGCTTATGTATGTATAAATAACCAGCTGGACAGGTTAGAACTGAGTTGCCTCATAGGTTAACCGAAAAAAACATTATTTTCATGAACATATAACTGTAATGGGTGAGATAGAGGAAAGTGTTTGAAACATGCTGATACTGACGTTGCTGAGTTTGGGGCATATTTTTATTCCCTTACCACAAAAGGGAGAAGCAAAATAATTTGTATCTTTTTCTTTTTTGATAGGTGGTTTTTGTTTGGTTGGGTTTTTTTTTGTTGTTGTTTTTTAAACAAGGGACAGACAGAAATAACTCACAGCACTTGGAATTATACCATCTGAGTTGGGCAAATTCTTGGGGTTTATTTTGCTTTGGGTTATAAATAAGAATAGCAAAATGATATTCCATTACATCCATTTAAGCCACCTTTCTTACCCATCTTCTAGAACTAGCACGACAAAAGTAGCTATTCAAAAACTAAAAACTAGGAGTGGTTACGTGCTTATAAGAATTTAAGGTGATTAGGTGATCTGTAGATTTGTATACTGTTCATTGGAAAAGCTTGAGGACAAACTGAAAAACACTCAAAAAAAAAAAAAATGAGCAGATCCAAAATGACTTTGAATCCTCCCACATGGATGTAGTGGCTGATGCCAGTTTCAGTGAGTTTACTGAATTTCAGAAGTGCACTTTGAAGCACTTTGAGGCAATTATATCACATTTCACCAGATTTATGGCACTCAAACAATTGCAGACCACACTAAAAGCATACTCAAAACAACTTATGTTAGAGGCTATGTATTAGAGAATGTAAGAGGGGACAGAGCTATGTAAGATATGTAGAGCAAAATAGAGCCTGGGTAGAAATTCTTAAAATTCTGATTGTTATATATTTCAATATTTCAACCCAGACTATTTGAAGTTGTTTGTGAGCCTTTCAAATACGCCTGATATCAATTCAGAATGAGATTAGGTTGTTCATGCACACCCCATCCATACAGCATCTTACAGGGTACTAACCACACCAACAGATATTACAGCACAGTCCAAAGAAAAATAAACTGCCCACCTTTTTCTAGCTTAGACATATATGAAATCATGAAGGAGAAGAAAAGGTAACGAGAGCTGATGTGTTGGCCAGAAATAGAGAAAGGAAGGAGGACTCATAAATTTGCCACTTTGGGCTGAGACAAACTGAAGTCTATGTTCCACTGGAATCAGTAACATTGAGCTGACAAATATGAAATTACAGAGCAGGATAAAGCAATTGGAGCACAAAGTGGTCGCTCTCCTACCTCCACTGAGGTTCTGCAGCATGTGGCAAGCATTCTCCTCATTTGAAGCTAACAGGAAGGCAGCTATAAATCACTTTTTGCAGTGATTTCAATTGCCTTTTCATGGATGCAGCTAAATAAACTATCTTCTCCCCTATTTAGTACATATTTTTTACATTGTTTTTTTCCTAATCTCCATTAGAAGAGTAATGCCAGTCTTAGAAATATTGGAGTTCAAGCTTCCAGGAATGACTTTGAGTCCAATAAATAAATAGATAATCAGTTCTGAAATCTCTCTCTCTTAATTTAAGCTCTAGATAAACCAGCCTCTATCGTGCAACTCACTTCAACACTTCTCTTTATGTCAACTTTGCTAAAATCACACACTTGTCATAATGATGAACTACTGAGTAATGGTTAAATCTGTAGTCTCCAGCTGTTAATTTCAGGCAAAATGCAGAAAATATAATGTCAGAAATATTGAAAAAGAGCTGGAATGAGTTCTCATTCTGTTCATTACTTTCACAAGACTCCTACACAATAAATTCTTGCTATCTGTGAAGAAGTCATCTTTAGCATATGTCAGTCAATAGCCTTTAAGAACTGCCTCATATTCAGGAACTGAGAGAGGCAAAGCTAATGCCATCTATTTTAGCATACCAAGTGTTTCACAGTCTGCCTTGCAATAGATTAACAGAAACTGCCAAGTTTGGAGGAATCAAAGAGGACCAGAGTATTTTACTCTCACTAGCCATAGTTAGACAGCTGGAACAGTGATGGAACACTATTTATCTCATCACATAGGAATCCAGCAGGACATATACAGATATCTTTCCATCACTAATCCCTATAAAGTCGTCCGTAGACTATAGAAACAAAAAACAAACAAACAAAACCATGAGGCTGATACAAGGGCAAAAGGCAGAGAGAAGGCAGCAAACACCTACAATCTGCACTGAGGTGGGAAAGTTGGTGACACTTGGTAACCCCCACACGGCCTCTGACTTTTAACAGTCAATCTGACTGTTAAACAGTTTGACTTTTAACAGTTAATTAGAATTAAATTTATATAGTTCTAATTTTCTCTATTTGGAATATTCTAAACTGGGATACTTTAGTTATTGGGGGATGAAATTGTAGAGAATGCTTAAGTCAAAAATGACTGAATAGGTTTGCATGGACAGAGGGGAATGAGGAAGAAAAGAGGAATGTTGTAAACCTATAAACATCAGTAAATTTGAATGACTGCATTACCAAATTGTCTTTTGCATAAGAGATGTCATTTTCTTTTATATTTACAGAGATTTAAAAGGGCAGAAGAGCAACACAGGCCAGATAAAATTGGACTAAGTGCCACAGAACACAAAAGGAGAGTTTAAGTCACTAACGGATTAGCTAGACAATTTTTCTGCTTAGAAAAAAAAGATTTATTTGACTGACCTTTGATAAATCCTCTTCACAAACTGATTAAAGACATTTAATCTCTTAATTTAACTCTCAAAAATAAATCAGAGTCTCCACACACTTTTTGCTAGGTAACTATCTGACTGGAAAGGAGCTGATGAAGACTGCTGCCGTGGGCCCTGTTCTTATAAAACCTGGGCTGAGTACTTATTAACTCAACCAATTTCCTTTCCATTGAGGCTAACAGAGAGTATGAGTCACTGCTAATAGTTCCTAGAGTTAATTCCGTTCAGAACATCTTTGTTCCTGCACACAGTAGAAACTTAACTGCATACAAGACAAGCATGTGCCACAGACCACTAGCATGGAACAATTCTAGATTATGTCCATGAATTATATCTGTGTTATTTTAAAAGAGATGAACCTCTCTGAGCCCCCTTTTTTTTTTTCTTCACATTTACATTTTGATTTTCAAAATTCCATGGCCAGAAAAAAATTAGAAGCCAAGGTACGTCCTAAGTTTTAAGGTGGAAGTAAACAAAAAGAACAGAAAGTCATCAGATTTACATAGTTTTGCTAGTACATGCTGCGTAATGAACACATTTGAAATGAAACCCATTATTACTGCAGAAAGAGAGATGATTACAGCCCCCAGTTGTCCCCAGCACTACAAAGCACACCAGACAATCACACGTAATTGGTATAAATTGAACATCCTGAACCGCCTAGAGCCTAAATTGAGAATAAGACCAGACACCTATAAATGTTAATGTTTTCTTGAATAGACTGCTGAATTTATGTTGTATGCTTCAGTTTTAACTCCAAAACTTATTAAAGTTTTCTATCCTGCTGGCTAACACATATAAAATTCACCTGTATGAAACCATACTGTCTTGATGTCAAATAGAAATGGGGCTTCACATCTTTAACTCGAAAGATCATCTTTCATTTACAGGCACTGTTATATTTTCTTAGAAGAGGAATTAGTAATTTTAATGAATAATGTGGTTTGATAGAAGTATTAAGTTTTTTTTTTTTTTTAAGCTAAGATGCATTTTTTAACATTAATTTTTTACATTTTTTTAGTGATTGTCTTTCCTAATATAGTTTTATTCCATTGGCTGTTCCATCTAAAGATTGAAAGCTGTATTTCCTCCTTCCTGTGCGGACACAACACTTGTGGACACAGCTCTTTCAAAATGCTGCTTTATAGTGCTTTTAGAGATTTTTTGCTGTTATGCTGTACCTTGAGAGGACCTTTAAATTGTATGTGATGAGCTGGGTATGATAAAATGAAGTTCCGCTGTGGCTGAAGGACACAATAGTTTTGCAGTATCTCTTAGGGCTTTCAAGGTCTGTTGGGTTGAGCTTTAGTTGCATGCCTTCACTGAAGCATTCCACAAATCTGAATATAATAGTCAAATTGCTTTGGAAAATTTGACAGGACAGTAAACATCCTTCAAGTCACACGCTCTCTACCACTACAGAAATATTAGTGTAGATTGACCCTATTTGCACTAAATGGGTATGGAATTCCCATACCCATAAGGGCAACAATTTCTGCCCTTAGCAACAAGGGGCTTGATTAACAGAGCTGACGCTGTAATCCTAACAAGTCTCAGGGGAGTCAGGAGATTTCTGCACTGGAATCTGATTAAATATTTTATCATTTTTATGGATTCCAAATACAATTTGGAGATCACAGATGGGAAAATCAGCTTCAGTTGGAAGGGGGATGAAATTGTTTTATGACACTATCTTTCGTCAGGCATTAAAGTTTATTAAAGGTACCATAAGATACATTACTCCTTCCTTATTTGCAATTTATAGTGTAAGAGCCACTAGAATACATTAGAGAAGGAATATAGGTTATTTAAAGCAAACTACCTCTAAATGGGTGAAGACAATGCAGAAATGAGTCCTAATACCGCTGGCTGCTCCAACTTCGCATTTCTGTAGGATCTGTAGTGGGATTTGATAGCCTAGTTCCAAAAAATGAATGTAGCTCCTCAAAACTAGTTAAAAAACCTTTACTACTTCTAGCAATTAATCTGTAGGCAGCACAACTTCAGTTTCTGCAAATGCCCAAGTACTGCACATAGCACAAAGCAATACTAAACCTTTCTTAGTACTAACACAGCCTTGTAAGGATCCAGATAGATAGAAGTTATTGCATATTCTCTTACATACACATACAAATCTACCATTCTGGAATTTAAAACAGAAGTCTCTGCTGCCTCCTTTCAATAGATGAGTTAGGGCATGAAGGAGACCTTTTATTCACAAGCACTCAAGGAATGGCAATA
This sequence comes from Tinamus guttatus, assembly GCF_059628265.1. Classification (NCBI taxonomy): domain Eukaryota; kingdom Metazoa; phylum Chordata; class Aves; order Tinamiformes; family Tinamidae; genus Tinamus; species Tinamus guttatus. Next base: position 3,138,318 of record NW_028288586.1, read on the forward strand.
TATTTGTTGGATTGTTTTGTTATATCTTTACATGCTGTCTGTTCCAAATTACATCACTCAGTTTGCAGGTGACACTGGAAGTCAGCTCAGAGCTGAACACATAGAGCACACAGGTTTTTAAGGCATAATCTCAGTTGAAGGTTTTTGTTTGTTTGTTTTTTAATTGGGGTTTGAATATCCCCATCTTAAGTACCCTAGTGCCAAAACCAGAAGCATTATTCAGACCAGGTATATCAAATCTGCTTAAAGCCCTTTTTGTCTCATAAGATGGTTTTGCTCTAAGTTAGAGTCTTTTGCCATCTATGTGAAGAAAAACCTTGTTCCTTTTGATCTGTAAGTGCTAAAAATGTCTAATACTTTACATGGTTATTTTCGTAATCTAGATAAGCTTATGAAAATAGGCATCTGTTGTTTCTTTGGTGCATTCTATTTACTAAACAATGCACATAAATGGTATCCCCATTCCCTGATGCCAGCTTCTTCCATCAAGCTTTTAAGCAGATAAAAATCTCGGACATCCTCTGGACACTGAAACCCAGGAAGAAGCACCTTGTTCAAATATCCAAGCCTGAGCTTCTATTCTCATGATCAGTTCCCTTCTATTGCCTCCTTCACTCTTACTCAGATACCTGTTGCTGTCAAACAGTTCCATGAAGACTTGTCCTCCTGAGGAACTTGCCTTCTGCCTGCCTCAGTTCAGTTCTCACCAGACTCTCTGCACTACTCAGACTGGGATCACAGTGGCTGATTGCTCTTACGGAAAAGAATAATCACCTTGTCAGATGCATACACGTTACCCTATATGCTGACAAGGCTCATCATATGGTAGACATGAGGAAAGAATTAATTAACAGAGATCATTGCTTGGGAAAAGTAATTGGTCTGAGATGGTACAGGCATGTTCAGAAGGTAGAGATACAAGTTAAACTCGTTTTGACATTAGCTTTTTCCTAGTAACTTCCTGTCTTGCTACTTCTAGCAGAGGACAGGGCAGATAAGAGAGTACATGATCTTAAAAAACGTTTAAGTAAGCTCTGCAACAGGACTTGCCGTTCTTATTTTAAGAGTAGTAATTTTGCCTTGCTCTAAGGGGCAGAAATAAAAGCAAAAATACCTCATTTTCATACGTGATTTCCTTTTAAAATCAGCAATTTAATACTAATCTCTTAAGAAGTTAAGAATATATCATTATAAATTAAGGTAATACTATTGTTTTCCCAAAATTTTGGGCTAAGAGAAGACTTACAGCACTACCATGTTAGAGATATACCTAATTATGAATAACAATGGTGTGACAAGAACAGTTTTATACTGTATAGATAATGCACATGTGCAATGAGATGAAGATAAGAGATTTAGCTTGCGAAGAGAAAGATGCACAAAACACAAGGAACTGATTAACTGAAATTAACAGCAGCAGGAGCTACGCACTGCTGCATAATGGGAGTCATTAGTTAAATCAAGCAGTCTGCAACATCATTCTCTGTATTTGAGGAAGTTAAGGGACACATCTGAGAGTGGTTCCTGTGGTGAAGCCATGGACAAAACTGGATGAACTAATGCTCCCCAGAGTCCAGTATGGGATCTCATAAAGTTTAAGTGAAGTTCATATCTAGTGTCCTGTAGTGAGCTTGAAAGCCTAAAATGTTAAAGGTGGAAAGAGGGAAGATGGAGAGAAGAGGAAAGAAGCACATTCTGGCTAAAGCAAATTCTTCTTGGAGTGCCCAGATCTCAGCCTTGTAAGTCACAAGTGTCAAAGCAAGAGAGGAATCAAAGTGTTCACGGAAATCCATCCTAAAACCATGTAGGCAAATTTCTATTGATGCAGCCCTATAAGCTGAAACAGAAAGGTGTATGTTTCAGGTTCCATACACCAGGATCAAACACAAAATTTTAGATTTGTTTTTAGAAGTTTAGGGCTGTATATCTTCTCTGTCCATCTTTAACAACTATGAGTTATTTGTTGTGTTCTGTCTGGGACAAGGGTTTTGTGCAGAGAGCTCTCTAGTTGAAGGAATAATCTTGGTCACTGCTGCAAAACAGTTAATTACCGTAAGTCCTATTTACAAAGATGCTGCGATGAGCCTGGGAGAGGCATGGCCATAGTGACTGTATACTAGTTTAATTAATACTGATTTTCTTAGAAGAGCAATTGCTCATCAAAAGAAGCTGTTCATTATTTTCAGCCAGTTTCTACTGAGAGGAGAAAGATTACATTAAAGGAAAGCCTTAAAAATAAGCAAATAAAAACCCCATAGAGCATGAACAAAAGAAGTGCTAGAGAGAAAAACAGACCAAGAAGGCTCAAATGACCTGAAGAGGACTGAGAAGCTATACCTAAAGTTTCTTAGTCTGGCACCTGTTCTGCTCTTTTCTTTCAAAGTCTTTTCTCTTTCCTCTCTTTTGTACCCAGAAGGAAACAGTGCAAGTGATTTAGAGAGGTGAAGAGCAATAGATCTGCAAAACTGCAATCCCATAAGCCATAAGCAAGTGTTATCTAACAACAAGGGATCAGGGTGAACTGTGAAACAAACAACAAACAATAGCTGAGTATTCCTGGGTGCAAAAAGAGGGAGTATTTATCTTAACCATCTCAATTTTTTGTTTTTAAAAAAAACACCACAGTGTGCATTTATCCCTTTATTTATGGCATTTCATTTAACTGTTTCTCAGGGAAATGCCAGTCTAGCCACATAATCCCCTTACTCACTGTGTCCGCTCTTAGGGAGGTCAGCAGCAATACTCAAGATAAGAGCTAATTATTACAACTTTGAGATAACTCAGTAAGAAGGAATTTTCTTTGCAATAGTCCATTCTTATGCATGTTTCGTTATCTCAGAAGTCATTCCTTTCTAACTGTTAAATTTGTCTGGAATACAATGTACCTCAGAAATACAGTTGCTTAATTTGGATGCCCTTTTTCCTGTGCAACCCAAAACATGAATATGAGAGCCATGTTGATGTGCCTATTTCTGGAACTAGGAACACCAGAAATGGTGAAGAAAAGTTCTGGTAATAATGAAGAAAGCTCAGAAATTCCTAAGTTGACCTAGGAACCCACAGTTTTAAGGGATTTTTTCAGTCTCAGACCACTTACCAGACTTCCAGGTTGCAAAATTTATACCCTGCAGCAAACTGATCAAGTCAAGCACAACCTTCCAGTGCGTGCAACAGAGAGTTTACTTAAATCTTGTTGCCTTCCTTGTGTCATTATAAAGGGAATACTTATCCACCTTCTTATCACTGGAAAAAAATAAAATAAATAAATAAATAGGTGTTAAACCCACAAGTTGCGCTGGGCAAGTCTATAGCTAACCTTGAATTAGGCACATATCCAGTCAAATCAATGAGGCAAGACTAAGAGAAATTCTGGATGACACCACATCCTTCTTAGAAAAATGTTTCAACACATTTCAAAACAAAAAACGTGAGCCAAAAAAGTAAGGACCCATCTGGTATTTATCTGCAATTCTGCACAATAACAACCTGCCAGAGGAGTAAGTTAAGTTCTGTTCGATCAAAACTACATAGCTCCACAGCAAACTATCGCATACTCCCCTACCGTGAGGCATCCATCACAACAGAGCACTTGGAGAGCGCACTCAGAGCACGCAGCTTCCACAAAGACCTGGGCAGTTCTCAGTAGCAGTCAGATCTGCCAAAACAGCTTGCCCTACAAAAAAGTCACATATCCCAGCACAAGAAGTCAGTTACTCACACGAAACGGCCTATTCTTCATTTTCAAATATGGATTCCACTAACAAGGACAGCTGCCTGCTTGCCTGGTTTCTCCCTGTCCATGCCCACAAATCTTGTGCTCAGGAAACCTCCCTTTCCCTCCAGAACTCCATTTGCACCTTCACATAGGTCTTTGATTTGCTGTCTTAGGTTCTTGAGTGAAAGGAGGCTGTGCTTCCTCTGCCTTAAAGACCTTTTTATAGACTCTACAGGTTGCACTTGGGATTTTCAAGGCATCCTGGTGCCTCTCCCAGTCTTCCCCATCCAAACTCCATTTTGCTGCTACAGTGCTCTAAGTTACCCTGGCTCTGCTCAGTCAACTAGTCTTTCCTGTCCTATTTACAAACACTTCATTTCTTTTCAGTACCATGGTATTCCTTGGGGCACAAATCCAGACTGATGCAGTTCTCACTAGCAACTATGCTTTCCTCCTGAGTATGGAGCAGATACAGTTTTGAGGAACTGAACTGCACAAGGACATAGAGAGAAACCTGCAGCAGTGAGCAAAATTAGAGTGGTATGAGGAGACCTTCCTCAACATCTCCAAAGCCAGCCAAGCTTTATGAAGAACCTAAGCAATGCATCAAATCACCTTGCTGCTTGAGGTGAGTTTTCACTGGTGTAGCGGGAAGAGTACTGAATCAAAGTAACCAAACTGCAACTCTGGTGTGAGGGTACATTAGAAAAATGTGGGCATCTATCACTCCTGACATATTATAGAGCCTATGATTCAACATTCAGGCACTCATTTACTCTCCTTCAAAATTGCATCATCATGTGGAAGTTTGTACCATGACTTACTGGCTTAAAAAATAAGTGTTTCAATGCTTTGTGCATTGAAAACTAACAACTCAGATATTTACCAGTGGGCTAGTATCTTGCACTTTTTTGTTTTCATAGACAGCTAAAGCATAACAAGCATGTTAGATGGATTTAAACACAGGGAGCCAAAATGTAACAGAGTAGGGAACATAGAGAGAAATATTGGTGAATTAAGTCACTGTATTTTATATAAACCTGTGTGATATTTCATATTTTGCCATCACTAAAAAAAGACCAAAATTTAGACTTGATATCAACATATTCAAAAACAACAAGAAGGGAAGAAGTACCTGTGATTCACTGTGACAGATGAGATCTAAAAAATGTTACATGACGTCTGGTGACTTATCCTATCCTGTAATTACATGCAAACATTTTATTAAGGAAATTAGAGTCAAATTTTCAGGACATTTGTCTCCCTTTGGAGTTTTTGTTCTTATGGCTCCTCCATACTACTACTACAGCTGCTTTAAAAAAAAAATCATTGTTCTGGTCAGAACTACACATAGAATTATTAAGTCAAATATTAATTCCAGTGCACATTTCGTTCTGTAAGCTACTATTCAATAATTCATTCACTATTAGGGTTTGCAATAGCGATGGAAGGGATATGAAAAGTTTTGACCTTCATGATTAAAAACTCCAATGACAGACAAGTTTTGATTAAGTGAAAAGCTTCATAAAGGCATCAGTTACATGTCCAAGGGCAGAAGGTTCCCTGGATCAACAGAAATAAGACTCATGGTTAAGACTCAGGCTCAGGAGGCCTTTGCTCAATTTTTAGTAATGACATAGATTTCCTGTTTGATCACTGAAACAAGGCAGTTTCTGAGATAATTCTCAGAAGTAATTAGGCTTTGCAGTGTGCAGGGTTATGCATCTGTGTCAAGTTTAGCACTAAGATTTCCTGATCAATACAGGCTGAGTAATGAGTCTAAGGAAAGGATCTTCATGGACAGCGTGGAACAAAGCCCAGGAAAGACTTGGACATTTGCTGGGCATGCCAGGAGAGTGTCTTATCTACAACCAAACTGCAAAGGCACATGTCTTCCTGGTTCTCAAAACACCCAGAAGAGGTAGATGAATTGGCAAGAAATGCAGATGATGATCAAGCCAAGTGTTTAGTAGCGTAATTCCTGAGACCATTAATTTGGATATGTTCATTCATAAAGCTTTGGTACCTACAGTCAAACACCTTGGTTAGCCACTGGCTTTAGAGTCAGTAAGAAGGATGAAATAGATAACCTCAGGGCTGATTCAAAGCCTCTGAGAGTTATTGCTCACTTCCCACTGACTCCAGTTAGCTTTTGATCAGCAGCTTAATTGTCAAGAGCCTGAAGTAATGCTCAAAGAGAAATAATAATCCATCTTTATGGTAAATGATAAAGACCACCACATCCAGATATATTTCATAATCTAGAAATACCACATGGTCATTTCAATTTAGCTACAATAAGTGATAAGCAATGCTTGTTTGTATTTTGATAGCTAAAAAGTGAATTCGTAATCACTGCTCATTATGATGATCAGTATCATCTTACTGTTTTTTTACTAGATCAACTGGGAAGTTCAGTGGTTAAGGATTTAGGGGGCAGGGATTCTTAAGTCCAAACAACAAAAAAAGAAATTTCTGTGAACACACACACATGTTCTTCCCTCTCACTCTTCAGTATTGAAGCAATTTGCTATTTTTTCCACATACATTTACAGGTATATTTATATTTGCAAGGAGTCGCTAGCCAGCTGAAGTCTAGTTATATGCTTACTTCGTGTGTGTGCGCAAGTTGAGATAAAAAAATGTTATATTTCCATGCCAGCTGGTATCTCTCTTGAAAGCACAGCTACTTGTTTTATAGCAGAAAGAAAATATTCCAACATGCTGCACATTAATATGCAAGCATTAGTTCATCTTGTTAAAAATTCTCTGTCAAGCGGCTTTTCTTAAAATTTCTCCAGCCAGTATGTGTTTTGAAGTGTCAAGTCCTTCCTTCTACACGATCTTCCCTGCATTCCTTAGGATTATTTTGTGACGAACTTTGTAAAACAGTACCTCTGTAGCCAAAACATCAATGTCCTGTCAATTTTTCTTTCATCATTCAAAACATCCATTTTTCTCTTTGCAGCCAATATAGTTAAAACACAAGCTGGAGGTGAGTTCTCTGATAGCGATCAATTTTGTTACAGAACACATTTAGAAACACCTTCTAAGTTTTCCTCAAGCACAGATATTCATGAGTTTGGCTGCAGATTCTTTGTGTCAAGTGATAAGCAAGAAGGGGGGAAAAAAGAATAAAAATAAAATCACAGCGTGATCCCAGATTGGCAGTTACAGAATAGCTTACCTCCAAACGGGGGCTGGAATTCATGAGCGACAATGAACGCGGCGCTCACACGTGTCATTGCTCAGAGCCATTGGGTCAAAACAAACGACTGCGCTTCCAGCGCTCGCGTTGTGCTCGCCCGCAGCATTAGCGGGCCTGGGAGCGTTCGGCACTGCCACTGAACTACTAAACCCACAGCGGGTAGCAGCGAAGGGACAGGCTTCTAGGCAAGTCAGGCATACAGCTGGATTACAAAAAAAAAGAAAAAGCATTCAGATAAAATGCGTCACTTCAGCTCATTTGCAGAGGTTCACTGCCCGGCTGCCTGCTTTGCCCAGCAGAACTCAGGATAATCACCACTCCTCGGCTGCCAACCGTCACCCTCCACATTTCACTGAAATGCCAGCCCTTTCCTTTAATGTCCAGCTGGATAACTGCCACGAAATCTCTGTTAGAGATTCAGCTCTGAAAAGCCAATATTTTTAGACACAGATTTTTAATCTCTCCTTTTTCTTTAGCATAAGAGTGAGGTTTAATACCTTCCTCACACACTCCAAAGCCCTTGTATTTCCTGCCCTTCTCACCACACAGCACGTTACTAAAAAACAAAATATCTCACAAACAGCTTGGCTCACCTTTTGCCATCATTGACAGCCTTCCCCAAACCAAAACTTTTTAGAAGCATATTATTAAAACAAATATAATTATTGGTCTTCTTTGCGCATCTATTTTTTTTATTCCTTTAGAGAAAAAAAGCAAAGCAGCCAAGCAGAGCCCATCTCCCCCACCACCAGCAGGCAGAGCTACAAGTTGCCCCTGCAGAGGAGCAGCTGGGCTTCTCTTCCACCTGTGCACTTAAAGGGCTCTCAGCATGGAGCATATAATGCTCCGGCCTCAGCCTTTTGGTTTCTATGCACCCATCCTTTTGTAGGCAGCTTCTGTCACCTGTGGTTTCCTTTTCATTACCTGTGTGTGTAGTAAGAGCAAAGCCCTGTTTTTTCTATCTTCACTCTGGCTTTATTAACTGGCAGGCACTCTTTCAAATAAAACCTTTTTCATCACAGCATCCTTCTCAACATTTCTCTCTCCTTAACAGCATTCCACTTGGAGGCAAAATAAGTAATTACTGTAAATACTTAATGTTTGTCTAACACAAATTCACTGTGCCGGATACAGCTGTGATGGCATTTACAGATGCATCTCAAGAAGAAACTAAGTTCACATATTTGGAGAGGCAGCCCAGGCAAGTCACCTACGTACATCTACATAACATCCCAGATAATCGTCATGGTAATTTCAGTTTTAAACTCAGTATAAAAACAATAAGTTGTGTTCTGCTTATTCGCTAGGCCAAAGATTTTATCTCCAGAGGAAAAGATGAAGAATGGGATTTTGCTACTGTATCGCAAAGTTTCTTTCAAGTTTGTTAAATTAAGAGATACTTGCCAAAGATTATTTCATCCTTTAAACTTCTTTTACTTTTAAAGACATTGAATTACCCTCAAAATTAGAGCAGCTAAGCAATTGCAAAGCATATTTTACCATTAATGTAATTGCTTTCAGCCATATTTCTTGGACATTTTGCATTTGACCGAAAGAAGGAAGAAATCATGCCAATTTATTTTATGTAAGCACTGAACTTGATGAACTCAGCCAATTACAGGATAGCCTTGATCAATTTGTACCAGAAGAGAAGTGAATCACAAGTTTTTATCTGGAATGAATTATCAAAAGAATATGATAAAATGTTAACATTAATCTTCATAACAGTGAATAGTGCAGTCATTACTTACTCCTGTTAGCTTATGCTGCAGGTTATACAGCTGCATAGTGAGACACTGCTCAGTACAAACAATTCAAATGTTTTTTTTCCCCCATCCTTTCACTGCGTAGGGCAGGCACATCTCCCAGAACAGCCCTGAGTAGCAGCGCACCTCAGCACCTCATGGCGTATGACAAGTTCCAGACAGACCGTACGCAAAATGTCTCTCAATTTTCACTCTTCTCCTCCAACCACCCACAAGGCATTTACTGCCTGGGCTTCTTTCTCTCTCGTAGTAAAGTAGCACAATTAGCTGAACAGTTAATCTGAGACCTCACAACCCACCACAAGGCTAGGTAACTATTAAACACATCCCTCTGAAAATCTTGTTCAAAAATCGGGCCAGTTCCTATAATACAAAACACATTTTCCCCTTCCTTCCTTGCCAGATGGTTTTCAGCCCCCTCAGCTGCTCGCTTATTCAGCCCCTCTCCCTCAGATCACATCTCATGCATCCACCATCCAGGGACAGAGTTTAATACCAGTCACATTTCAATGCAGCCACCTGCCTCAGTGAGGCAGATTCCGACTAGCGCCTTATTTCTGGGTGTCCTGTCAGGCCTCATGTAACGCAGGCAGTTCCACATGATGCCTGTTAATCAGAAAGCCTCTCAAGTTCTTTCTTTGTAGTTTAATCAATTGACAACCACGGAAAGTGCCTCTACAAATTCAGAGTCCATTTCCCCTGCATATTATTTAAAATTTTACCCTTATTTTTTATCCTTACTTCACTTTCTCTGTTTGCTGAGTTGGAAATGCTCGGATGTCTTCCCAGTTCAGCTGCATGTTCTGCTCTGCATCTCCTACACTTGGTAATTCTGGTGGCAGTTTTTAGCACTTTCCCAACAAGGAAGACACCAATATGATGATCTGCTTTGGAGCTTCTGTATTCTGGGCATTATTCTCACCATAGCCTGCATTTTCTCTCTCTTTCCTCCTCTCACAGAGGACATTTCCAGCTTGCAGCTTCTGGAAGTCATTCTTTCTTCTCTTTTGCTCAAAAACTACCTCACAAAGTTTGTCTTTACAACATCCACCTTTTCCTGACCCTCCAGCATTCAAAACACAGACCTCCTGCAAAAGGTCAAGTCCAAAACATCTCAGCAGTACCAACTGTCTCACCATTGCATTCAACTGGCTGAGCTCCAACCTGCAGTCTGTGAGACCTTATTTCACCCAGTTTCCTACAGAAGAGACCTCTTCCCCTAGAAACCATCAGCTCTCCTCCTAGGGACCACAGCTCAAACAGGGGAGCTGAACAGGGCCTGCTAATTCCAGAACTTATGCATTTTACAGGGCAGACAGCCTGTTACAGCTCCATAGCGTGTAATTTAACTAGAATTGGGATGTTAAGGGAATAGGCACACTGGGGTTGCAACCAAGGAATCAAATATACATAAAATAGAACCTCTTTAAACTATTTCACTATATTTTCTCTAAAATTTTACTCAGCCTTCAGTGCAGTGGAGCCTTCTGTTGGGATACACAAAAAAGTTCTGCTTGTGGCTCCCACTCAGAAGCAGAACTGCATTTTTTCCCAAGCCAAACTAAGATTTAAAGCATGATACTGTTGATATAAGTTTTATCTTAGCTTTTAGTGACCTTTCCTACATCAGCATGCTTTATCTGCACAAAGCTCACATTAAAATTCCCCACAATCATACACAGTATATTCTAAAAATGCATGCAGGACAGTTTCATTCTAATTTTTTGTAAGAGAGATACGTAAACCTTTCTTACGCGCAATAGAAAGTAATAGAACTATGATGTCTTACCAAAACCTTTATGACTGTAAGTTTTGATACTAACCTCTGAATTAAAAATAAAATGCCTAGTAGTTGGTACATTTTAACAGATTGTTCCATCATAGTAATTCTGCTAAATAAAATATTCTCTTGCAAAAAAACATTACCCAGATATTTTACATAATACTGCAGTAATCTACGGTAAGGCAGCTACTGATGGAGTCGAGGCTGCTAGAAGCAGCCAGCAAGCTGAAAAGGAAGTCATCACTTTTTGTTGGGGGTTGGACATAGGGCTAGTTGAAAAGATTTGATCCATAATTATGGGTTTTATTAGAGATAAAAAACCTTAAGCTGATATGTGAGTGCTTTTCTTGCACTTTCTCTCGGGGACAGAACACAGATACAAGTACTGCTGATCTTGGGACCAGACTTTTATTTTCTCTCATGAAGCAAAGACATTTGGAAAAGACTTCGGGGACTTCTGTGTCTATCAATGTATGTTTAAGGAAAGATCAACATTATCTTTTTTTTTAGTTTGGAAAGTTCCAGTATTATTTCCAGTAATAACAATGCTCATGAATTGAATGTATTAAGGGCATTGGCATGTCTGCTTGAAAAAGAACCAAAAAACTTCCAAGGTTGAAAATTTTGCATCCTGTTGTGTATTCCTAGAGAATGCCTAGAACAGAGCAGTATTTCAACTCAAGGAGCAAAAAAATGTGCGAAGTTACAAATCAAGATGACCCTGAACTTCTACCTGAGCATGAATTAGGTAAAATTTAATGTGATGTTAAAATAGCTTTGTAACAGAACCCTCTTTGGCATTTTAACACAGAAATAGTTAGTTAATTTGAATGTCTCTGGTTTGAGATGCTAAGTTCAGGTTTCCTCAGCAACACTGTCAATATTTAAAAGTTTCTGCTCTATGCAAGTGGACAGAAAACCATCTCCTTCTCCTAATTATTTTGATGAATGCTAAATGCAACATAGCTTTGTCAGTGCTTTGGTGATAACTTTTTCTTTTTGTGAAAGGGAGCACAAACAGATAAAAGCCATGCTAAAAATCTGAAAGCTATGTGTTCCAAGTATAGAATTTCCTTAAAAAGCAATTTCCGTAGCAAAGTGAAAGGTCAACGTCCTGGAACTAAACATGACACGGAGTTTTTAAGATCTTACAAGATTTATATTTGACCTTTCAAAGAACAGAAGATTCCCGAGAAACTGATTTCAGTCTGGGGCAGCTTTTTGGCTGTTCAGAGCAATATAATCATCAGAGCCGTTGTACCTCTGTTTTTGTTAGAGGAGAAAATGTTTTGTCTCATAGCTTCATTAAATGGGTCCACTACTGCTAGGTGTAGCATGCACACCACTAAATATATGTTCTGACCTGCAGTGTTCACTCCAGTCTGCAGGTTTGCAGTAAACTTCCAAACACCAATCACTCCATTTAAAGCATCCCACTAAGTAAAGTTTACTTAACTTTAATATCAGATTTGGATATTCTTTATCAGTAGGTATATATAGCAGTTATGCTCAACCTCCTTTTTTTCCCTTATCCTTTTTTCTCTTTTTAGAAATGCTTTAAATGCTGTACAAAACATTTTACCTACAAATGGCCTGTTGGTGTCCTTGAAAGAAGATCCAGGTTATTTATTTGTGTTATTCCTACGTGGACAGTGTACTGATATTGTCCTGCTATATGTCCTACCCACCTACAATCTGTCACCATGCAGTCTGCAGCCAGAGCCAGGGACACTATTTTGCTAGCTGCTGTATAAATCCAAGAGGTCACCAAATCAAAGGGTACTTTTTTTTCATTCTATGTAGAGAAGACAAAACAGTAAATCTTTTAAATTGCAGCAGTGTTCCTTTATATCTTTCTATGACTACTGATATATGCAGTAGCAGTCATGGCCCCTGCTGATACAATCATTGTGTTTCTGTTGGCTCTATTGCTAATTGACTGTGTGAACATATTCTGTGTTCACATTTCTCAAAAACTGGCCCCTTTTTAGTTCTATGCTTACATTTAGAGTTTTTAATTTAATTTCAAACAATAGGAAGCAAAAAATATTACATTATACACTATTATTCCAATGTGGACAGTATATGGAGACTAGACAGTGATATATGCTACCCACCTACAGTCTGTCGGTTGCATTTGGTCCAAAATACATTGCATAGCTTCCACCTGTCAGTCATAAACTCTGTAGGAAAGAGTAATTTATGAATTTAGAAACATGAAAGAAGCCAGTGTCTCATGGAAATTCTAGCAAAGGTTAACAGGGATGTTGTCAGTGCTATAAACAAATATTCATTTTTTTCATTTGTTGTGTTTTTTTTAATCTGCTGCACAACACAGTTTAATAAAAAATAAAGAATTAGTTGACAATTTGGCATAAGAACAAGCTGTGAAGGTGCTGATTTATTCAGTTAATTTAGAACTCACTTACAATACTTTGTTTCTTGCCTTACCAGAAAGCCTAGAACTTCAATAAATTATCTTTCTTTTCCATTTGATTATTAAAATAACCTATAACAGAGTCTGTTCCAGAATTAAAGGTCTGCATTTTAGAATTGTGAAAGCTACTGGAGCCCATTTAACCAGGCAGTCAAACTGAGAACCAGTGAGCAGAGAGATGCTAATATGGCTACTATAAAACAGGGAGAAGTGAGAGGTAGGTCGAAAGCTTCTCAGACTCGCTGGGATTTTGGAAAGTCTTCTGTCTCTAATTAAAAATTAGAAGAATTGAACGGGTACAGACTCTTCAAAGACAGAACAAACATATGGATATCTGCAGTTCCCCAACCTGAATAAGTACTTTGTTGTAACAAGTCAGGAAGCATTACGAACCCGGGCAAACGAACCTTTCCTTCTGCGATGCAGGACCAGAGGGAAGTGGAAGACAAGATGGATCTCCATCAAGTCTTAAAAGAACATGAAAGGTTCCATAGACTTATGCAGAGCACCAGTCCAGCTTATCAAATCTTCCATTGCCAACCATTACGTTATTTTCTGCTCAAAGTATGGCAACGACACAGAGCTTAATAAAGCATCTCCCAGCAAAAGTTTTCCTTAACTTGAAAGCTCTTTGCCTACTATAAAGATGAACATCCTGTCCTGCAGTTTACTCTGCAAGATACTTGCATATCAAAACATCAATGTTTTCAACACAGCATACAGCAGTTTAAAATACAATGCTCTTAAATTTTCCAGGTATTAATTTTTAAGTGTTTCTATGAGACAAATACATTGCTCAGGTTCACAGAACAAGTTGTTTCCATGAGTCATTTCTTTGTCCACAGACATCAAAAATGTTGCCTTTTAAAGACACTCACGCACAACTGCTGTCTTTGAAAGACATTTTTAATTTTTGTCAGAGAAGGATGAGTATTAAAGGCCTATGAATATTGATAGATATCAAAAATTCACCTGACACTACACAAATTGTGCTTTTTGTGCTATATTTTTTTAAAAAAAAAGATTCCAATCTTTATAAGCTAATGCTTTCAAATTGCAACTCATTAAGTATAATAAAATACTTAGCAAGTGATCTTTTCCTTTCTTCACAGAATGCTAGAAAGAAGAAAAAAAAAAACCCTCAAACTGTTGTCCTCTTCCTTATGACTTTTCTTTCTAAAATGTTTCTATTCTGGTGGAGAATTAAGATTGCATGGGTATATATGCAAATGCATTCAGAAGAACAGGAAACAAAACCTTTGGACACACAAATAAGATCTGATGCGTGAGATCTCTCTCTTTACTGATGTTCCACTTCATTAGTCCTCACAGAATTTGTATATTAAATAAAAAGTATGAATATTCAAATTCAATAAAGATGTGCTCAGTAAATTCCTGCATCAGATTTAGGTATTGATTTTATATTGTTACTTAGACTACAACATGCCTATTACTAGAAGGTCGCAGATAAATATTAAACTAATTTTCACAGTATACTATAAAAATACCATTAGATTATCAATATATTACACTATAATGTATAATATATGTTATGGATAATATATTATATAATATATAATATATGCTATATAATATATAATATTATATAGCACATATTTGTGCTAGATGTTGATGCTTGGGAAATAGGATGTACTTGTTCTACTGCTTATAAAAATGTGTATCACAACCAACTGCTGCCAGAGAAGTTCCACTGTGATGATATTTAATCTAAGAATTTGAGTAGTATCTGTCTTATATTTATTATTTTTCATGCTATCCACAGTTGTGATGCTAATTCAGAGCTGTTGATTCAGGACCATTTCTCAGGCTTTTGTTTTGGCTGATCTGAAAATGGCCGTACTGTTCAGCCATTTTCAGATCAATAAAAGATGAACATAAATAGCAATAAATTAACATGTTTTAAATTCTCTTTAAATCTATCCTTATTATCATATTTTTATTGTGCCAGTCTTTGAGGACCCAGAGAAACTGCCTCATCCTTCAAATCCATTACCATAGCTATACTCTTTTGCACTAAAAAACCCCATCAATATTATACTTCTTATCAATAAGCCAGAGACACTGTGTTACCTGGTAAATGAATGCCTAACTTAAAAATTCGGAGTTGTCTTTCTCTTGCTAGAAGATCATTTTAATCCATGTGTTTCATTTTTTCTGGCAGTGGAAGGGGCACTCATTTCACCTCTCACAGCTCAATCAATGGATAAGGTGTTCTGCTGGTGTTAGTTCTTGCTTGAATCACCAAAGCCCCACTAGTTTTTCCATATCCGTGGGTTTACACTTGTTATTTGAATCCTGAAATGATATGGAAAAAAAGGCTGTATTTTAGCCACCCATTTATAATCTATTTTTTCTTTTTTTTGGTCAGGTGGATCTTGTCCCAAATTTTATTATTTTTGGAAATTACTCCCAACTTTTATGAAAAGAACTGGTTGGATAATTCAATAATAATTTTTATATAAATATGCTCTAATATTAACCTTTGCCTTGTCAATAAGAGGGCATGGTGGCAGATTGGTTCTTGGTTCTTGGCAGATTGGTTAAGTGTACTTAATTATCTTTTTATTTCATTGAAGTTTTGTCTTCTTTTTTTTTCTGATTTTGCACCTCATTAGTCATGATCAAAGTATCTTCCTCTTAATAGTGCCTAAATGTGATGCTTTGATCACATTTTCTGAGTAAACTTGAAGTCCTATAACTGAATTACAACAGAGTCTGATGCATTTTGAGCCTTGAAGTTTTTGGATCCATTTTTCCTGGGGCCCTTTTTCTCCCTCTAGTTCTGGGCATTTAATTGAGGTTCCCAGGAGCCTGGTTGCCCTCAACTTCCTTTATAACTGACAGAAAGAAACACCTCCAATGAAAAATGAATCAGATGATAGCCCCAGAAAATGATTTGGCTCTTCTGTGGGACAAATCTTTCCCAGGCATTTTCCACTGGCTACAAAAGAAATCAATGGGAGCCAGGACCAGAACTTATATTAGTTCCTAGAAATGAGTAGAATGACTTTGGGTGATATTTTCTGAATTTACCTGTGATCCTTGTCCCCGTCCCACTCCTGAGGGGTATTTTAATAATTCACAGTTATGGATGTTGAGTGACCACGAAGTAGATGCATCCAAGTGATATAAGATCATCTCTGTGTGGACTTTAGAATAAGTGTTATAAGCATAGGTCTTTTTTTTTTTTTTTTTTTTTTAAATCTTGCACACATGTACATAATATTTCCTCTCCATTCCAACTATCTATCTATCTATCTATCTATCTATCTATCTATCTATCTATTTTTTTTTCCTCAGAGGTCTACCTAAAGCCATTTTAAAGCTTGAAGACAAAAATCTTTTGTCTGAAGGAGTGGATACACTCCAAAATTAATCCACAAAAATGTTTCAAAAGCGATGTTATTCCATTTAAGCAGTCAATCTTTTTTCAGCCTCTGAAAACTGTTTTGTGAGGGATCAATCACATAGTCAATGGGAATAGATATAGCAACACTGTGTGATTGAGTATTCCATCTTCTGGAGTCCGTAATTGCTTCAGAGAATGGAGTAAAAAATCTTTGGTAGTCAGTTAGGAAAACTACCCACCGGGAAAACTAGGTCAAAACCTTCATTAGTTAGAGGTTGGCTTTTATCCTTCTTTTACTATAGCTTAGTGGAAAATAATTCCAAAGGAATTTTAATGCTTCTTCACTACACTAGTGCCATATTTCAAGAGTTACCTTTCATTTCATAACTCTTAAAACAGCGTCTCTCTTAGTCTACGAAGCCATTAGCTTGTAAACAGTGCAGGCAAGAACGTTTGTGGGGTGTCAGGTTGAATTTTGCACTACAAAATGCTGTGCAGTCAGTTGAACTTAAATCCTGTCACACTGCTCCATGCAAAGTCATGACACAAGCTCCAGCAGAAGCAATACAGGCAATGCACAGGACGCAGGGAATGTATACCTGGAACCAGGACTTTTTGTGGGTCCATGCACCAATTTCTTGGATGTTTGCTGATTGCTTCATCTTAGAGGCAAACTGGAGCTGAACAGATCTAGAATTAGAGATACTGGTCTGGCTGAGAAGCTGTTGGATTCCAGCTGCAGGAGAAATAAATCAGTTGCAGGGCTGTGTCTTCTGATTCCGCTTCAATGGGATCACTCAACAAAATTACAGACACGACAGTTAGAAAAGTTCCATTCACATAGTGACTACTTTTGCATCACTGTAGATAATATTTTAAAGGGTAATAAGTAACCACTATAAAAACTAGTTGCATTATGAAGCTCAAACATACAATTTTTCAACGATTTTCTGAGGGTTTGCTCTACCAGCATTTAATCAAGCTTTTCTTGCTAAGTCTTGGAAACTTTTTCTCCACGGAATTTCTGTACTATGCAGTGAGGCTTCACTCTCCCGTCAGGACACCCTTTGTATCTCTTTCCTGTTCAGTGAACAGACACTAATGTTATTTGTGTAGCTGCCCAGACACCCACAATTAGCACTCCATTTTTTGTCAGTTGTTTAGTCAAATTCAATCACTGTGAAAGGTACAGAGAATCTTTCTTGGAAAATCATTGAGTTTTCAAAAATGCATCTTGACAATTTTATTTGGCTTTCTAATTTGTGTTCATTTTCCCACCTCTGGTAAAGAATTCTAACTCTTATTACCATACAAGCCCCAGGAGTATCTTATTCATCTGATATACACACCAGGTAAAAATATAACTGAGTCTTTAACATTTATAACAACAAAAGGATGGAATTTTCTAGAAAATTAAGATCTGGTCTAACTCTGTTGGTGGAAATAAAACTCTGCTTGAACTGTCTTCCTCCATTCAAACCACTATGTCTTTGTCCCGACTATAGATTTGTTAAGTTGGCCTTATTTCTAACTAAAGATCAAATATTAACCCTTGTAAAACACCTATGCTGATAACCACTTAGAGGTAAAATTATTAACTTCCAAAGTGTCTTGGAATTTGTAGTTGGTGTGATTTTCACACATATTGGGAAGACCTGAAAAAGTGTTTCAGATCCAAATACAGAAGACAAAATAGCTAGATTACAGGTTGCTTATTTCATTGCTCTTTTATTTGATGCTATTAGATGTTGGCGATGAAAAACTGGAGTCTCCAGCAAATTTTAGTAAATCAAGCCCTTTTCTGCTGATCGAGCCAGAATGGACAAGCAGATGCTTTTCACACCTTCTTTGGCAGGCCATAACACCCTGCTCTGAGAAGACAGGAATCTGAGCAAAGGCAAAGAGTCAGAAAACAGAAAAGTTGAAGAAGTTACAGGCTGGCGAAATAGGAGAACTGCTACAAGAGCTTATGCCATGCTGGGAGCCACATGTCCTGACTGGAACACAGTTCAAAAACAAGGTGCAGAGAAGCTGTGAGCACCACAGGAAACATCCAGGAGGAGGATCTGAGAACTGCTTACAGAGCAGATGTGGTAGCTGGATGCTGGTAGGTTCACTTTTTACAGAAGGAAATTGAGGCAAGATAGAGGAAATACTCAAAGTTTTGGGGACCCAGGGCTTGCAGCTAACCCAGGCTATGAAAGCAATAATAAAAACAGTGCTTTGGGCATTAAGTTAACCCAGATCAAGAAATAAAATTGTTCTCCTAGAAGCGTTTATAGTTAGATGAGCTGCAGTTAGAGCAGCCTCTTTGGGGGAGTTCTGCCAGATGAATGTGTGTGTTTGTGTGTACCTGGGTTTAGGGAGCTGATTTTCAAAAACGGACCTTCCAAGGGACTGCACAGACCCTGCCTCCAAACTGTCTTTACCCCCTACTGAAATTTCCTCAAAGAATACATGGGGAAGTGATTTATTTTGCACTGGATTGCCATGAGAGAAGCCGCTATGCCAAGGATACATGCAATTGCCCCCCTTGCCTTTCTTCCCAGGGATTCTTGATCTCCCAGCATCAACTAACAGCTGAAGCAGTTCAACACATTTTTCTCTTTTGATACCTTACATAGTTTGGGCTATGCCATGGGGAAGCCGTTCTTTAATTCAGATCCTTCTCCCAAACTGAAATCTTCTCTAGAATGAAAGACTTCTTGTTGAGAGGCTATTTATCTCCCTGGACAAAATTCACCCCATACAGCCATTACGTTCTTGAAACAGGACCAAGACTCTCATCTGCACTATGTTGTTTCTCTAGTAATAACTTTTTTGACTATGCATCATTTTGACTTTTCTAATAAAATATCTAAGTGAAAAAATAGCATGAAATTAACTAATCATTGTACACATTTATATTTAAATTTGGATGGTTCTGTTCAAAATTTGCACTTTATCTCCATGTATTAAAATATCATGAAGCATCAGTATGAGGTACTCACTCAGGTCTATCATTACTTGTTAAAATATTCAGCAGCACAGAGAGCAAAAGTGCTATAAGTCTGTTTGACAATAATACACTAAAGAATAGAGAGGAGATGTAACAGAACTGGGAATTTATCTATCTCACACATAAACAGTAAGGTATTAAGTCAAATCAACAGGAGAAATGACTATTTTTCATTAAGAAACTGAAACTGAAGTAGTCTGAAAAGATGGGTAATAGGATGACATAAACATCTGACAAAATTCAGAGGGCTCAGGTGTGTTTTGTATTAAACCTGATGTTCTTAATACAGCAAATATGAACATTTATAAACAAATTCAAAGCCTCACCAGCTTTCCAACAGGCAAGCAAATAAAAATAGCTCATTGATTTACGGATATGTCAAGGTTTTTAGAATGTGAAACCATGCACTGGGGGAGCTCCAATGGGAAGCGAAGCTCTGAGCTTCCCTGTGAACATACTGTGGGGCTCCCCTATAGCAGCCCATCCGCACAGTGAATGTATGCTGGGAATATCCCTATAGCAGACCATTGAAACAGCAATATACAACTGTTCCCTGTTGTAAATCAAATCTGATTCTTTTTTTTCAGATGGAGCTACATAAAGAGAATATAAATACTAAAGAATGCAATTTCATTACTATTAAATGTTACATGCGTTGTCTGCCAGCTCAAACCTGTACTGACCCAACCATATGCTTTAGGTGTTCTCTAAAGAATTGAGTGTGTACATGTCTACTTTTTGATCTTCTAAACCCTAGGTATCAGTTTCCACATACCCTCAGTTTTCAATTACTGCAATGTATGGGTTCATATGTACATATTTTTCATCTTTTAAATATTATCATGTCTGTTACCAATACAGCCCTTCAACTACTCACTGGGAAATGCTCTAGAGAAACAGCCAAAAAAAAAAAAAAAAAAAAAAAAAAAGCATGTAATTGACAGTCTAATATGAGATCTCCACACACTGATATGAGATCATATAGATATTAAAATTCTGTCAACTCTTACACTTCCACTAAATGAACTTCTATTAGCATTAAATGACTCCCAAGGAGATATTTCTGTGCTATGGAAAGTCTGTAAAAGAAACAAATACATAACTCTTGCATGTAACCCTTGCCAGGACTGCCTTGCATTCCCCACACTTTCGCTAGCAGAGGACGGTGTGTTTGCTGGTTCAGTCAAAAGACAGCTAGAAGGATGTGATGTCCCCATCACTCTTCAAGCCTGACTCTTCCTACCAAAATGGTAGAATGAAACTATGAGAATACATGGACTCAAATTGCTCTCTCTATGGAACCATGAGTGCGAGTTTCAGAAGAATGAACTATTAGCCAAACTGAATAGTTATGCAGGACTAAATATTAAAGCAGAAGGCAGGAGGAATAGTATGTCTTTTAGTTAGCATGGCCATCTACAAGGAAGGAATTCAAGTTTCAGTGAATACTCTAATGAAAGTCTCCTTTTTTTTCAACATTCCATACTGGTTAATTTAGATGCTTCTCATTTAGCTGAATGAATCCCTTTTGATGCACCCAAAAGTTCCTTCGTGTTTTGGAAGAAGCTTAGTAAAATTCATGGGCCTAATTTAGGCATGTAAATTCCTTATACAATAGCACAGAGGTGTAGGAATCTTAGGAGGAATAGAGAGAGAGGAGAGAGAGGCTTAGCTGCTGAGGAGCAAAACCTCCAAAAGACAGCAATTTAAGGATCTACATCACACAAGAGTGGTCAAGGCACATCAGCATTTTAAATATTATTGCTGCAGGAACACTGCATGTTTGGTTAAATCTTTTTCTATCTCTAGCTATCTAAATCAGAACTTACACTTTGTCAAGCACCCAAAAACCTGCTCCTAAAACTGAGCTTCTTAGTAGCTAGAGTTTGCCTGTTCTTTGGCATTTGGGCTTTTAAATTATTTATTTACTTGTTGTTCTTAGCTCTCAAATATTTTCAGTTAAAAACAAGATCTCTGGGAGGCTGGGCCCAGGTGTATGTTCAGGGCATCAAACTAGCTTTTTATGTTCTTTTTTCAGGGAACAAAACCCCGTAAGACCAGCATGCTCTCACAGTCAGCATATTTATTTATAATGGCTAATATAAAAGGTTTGCAAGATCCAGAATTTTGCTCGGCACTGAACCTTACATTGGAGATGAAAGAAAGTGTTAAAACAGGAATGGTTACATAATAAATGTTACCAAGGAAAACTTATTAAATGTAGCAATTGCTTATTGAATATGAAGTTAGGACTTCGTAGCAGTCACCATTGAAAAACAAGAGAAACTCTGGACGATGCAAAAATGCAGATCTGGGAGTTAGATACTAGTAATGATGATGTCACTCTGCATTCTGAAGCAACCATCAATTCAGACTTAAAATAATAATATTTAATATTAATCAATTAATTAATAAAATAATATATATCTGTTAAGGAACTAACTCAATAGGTCTTTTCCTAGATACCCAGAAAAGACCACAGTGGCATCAGAAAATATAAGGAAACAACTCTGAACTGTTACCCTCAAGATAACTGTTGGTGGCCGCACCAGCCAAAAGGCACAAGCAGGGAGTTTTTAATCTTAGTTTGCTTTAACTCAATCTTGAAATCTTAAAAGCTCACATCTAATCTACAAAGAGCCCTCAGTGTAAGAAATTAGTGGCTATAGCTGTTTGCTTCCTTTAAACTGCAGGAACTGTTCTATATGCAGAAACCAGAAATGGAGGGTCTATTTGTCACGGTAAAAACTCCACAGTCTAAATGTGCTTAATGAATCCGCTTTCCTCTAGTACAGTTTCAAACACGCAAACAAGCAAGCAAGCAAACCCAGGAACCCAGTGGTCTGACAGTCTGGATGTTCTTCCAGGTTGCAGGAGCCTTGCTTTTGAATTCCCCCAGGCAGATGCTGGAAATCTGATTTTCCCACTTCCTGAGGATGTGCTTCCAATTACTTTACTCTACATGGTAGCAGTAACTCCTAAATTGCTCTTGAAAAGATAATAGGCAGGCACCAGATATCGAGGTTGCAGCATCTGGATCTGCATCAGGTGTGTGCACACACACACACACAGACACGCATACACACATGCATACATATACAGTGCATATATAAATATATACATATATTTATATGTATACACATATACACACAGACACAAATATACTCTACTTCCCTGCAATTTTGATTAAGTCACCCAAAGGATCGAATTTTAGAGATATTTTGACTAGTTGTAAGCTGTTGCCTGTTAAATAAACTGAATTTGTACAACTTTTTGTTCTGTATACTGAACAGTAGTCCAGTTTTCTATGACTTCCTGAGATCTAGCAGCAGTATGGGTAGCCTCTGGACCCCGTAGCCATTCTGTTTTGTTTAGTTTGCTTTCAGCCAGGCAGCATGTGTGTACCTCACCTAGAAGTACCCATTTATGTTAAAAGAATGGTTCTCAGACCCTTTCCCGCACAGTTTGCAAAATAAAGCCCCAATCCTGTGGTGACTGGCACTATCTATGTAATGAACTGCTTTGGGGTCAAGGAGCCTGGAAATCCCAAATATTTGCCAAGTATATTGCTTCTTTGCTTAAGACATCTTCCTTGTAAAATCAGAAACATAAAGCAAAGAATGTCATCTTGCCTCAGTGAGCCTTTTTTAAAAAGCAGGTCTTATAAGCACTCATTTGGTTTGTCACCCCAAACTATCTCGGTGAACTCATTTGAACTGCTCTGTCATGGTACATCAGCTGCCTCAGACTGGTATCAAAATAATTCCAACTTTGTTCACAAATATGACAGAAGAAGGTATAATCACACAGTCTCTAATGGACTGTCAGATTTTAGAGATGTAGAGGGATCAAAATAAGTATTTTCAATCCTGATCATAATAATTCAAATATCCTGAAGACAGATACCCATGTCCATCTCTTATCTGATTATATACGTCCAGCAAAAGGAGGGTCATATAACCATCCATGGTTAATAATAAGAAAAAAAAATCTTGCCATAAAAAACAACCCTAATTATTATTATTATTATTATTATTATTATTATTATTATTATTATTATTATTATTATTATGCAAGCTTTTAGGTCTAGCTTGCATATTTTTGCTGCTTGCTTTTCAGGGACATAAATACATTATAAATGTCTGTATTCTATTGCAGAATATATAATCTAGGACACATTTGGATAAGCTGGTTCATTTTTAACCAAGAGGGAAAAAAAAAACCTGCAACCATTTGACTGAAACTATCTTTCCTTACCAGGATAACTTTGGATAAAACAAGGAAGTCCTATGGACTGCATTATACAGATTATAATCACCAAAAGTAATAAAGTAATTGCATTAGTTTCTTCCATTTTTAAGCTCTAAGGAGCTATAGTGTTTTGAAAAGAAAACAAAACAACCTGCCTTGGAATTTCTTATTTGTCTTTCTTACTCTGGAAAGCAATTTCATTTAACATATATTGCTAAGCTTTTGAAACAGATCTGTGTTTGGTTCAGGCATCACCTAGGGATGGAAGTCATGCTTACACTTTTGTTATATTAGTCATAGTTCACTATCTTATTACATTAGGTAGACAGAAAGGTGAGAAATAGAAGCTCAACAACTGTGGCCAGCTTCTGCTGGAGTTTTCCACAACAGTGTACATTGAATCTGTTAAAGTGATCACTTGTAAATGATCTGCATCTTCAAAAGTTTAAAATACTTTTAAAAATTCAGCATTTTATAGCAGCTATAAGAATGGTCTACCAAGTAAAATTATGGCTTCACTAAACCTGCTCTAGTCTCCTAGTCTAATCTAAACTCGCTGATGGCTCTGCTGCAGGTGTGAAAGCAGCCCAGAGGTTTCTTCCAGGCAACATCCCTATGGCTTTATAAGAGGAATATATTTTTATGTATACTTTATGAGGTAAGTCCTGGCACCACTGCTTTCCATTGTCTTTCAATAATTAATCAAGAACAAGATTTCACCTGAAAAAAATTACCTACCACTGTTAAAATAGTAGCTTGAGTACCTAAAATCCATGCATTTGTTTTTATATCCAATTGCTCTAGCTGTGAATATAAGTCATACTGTAGAAATGTTTTGCACTGATAAAAAATATACAAAAGACTAACAGAATATAAAGGGATAAGAAATGAAAATTTTTAATGATTTAATTTGATAGTTTCATGTTCATTCCATTGCACCTACATCGTCTACTTAATCTTCCACAAATTTGATGTTGATAATGGTCAAATTAAATCATCATACATCATCATAAAACTGTTGTAGCCAACTGAAGAACAAAATCTGCTAGCAAAGAGAGATATCAAATCATCTCTGATTTTCCATGTTGCAGTATACCTTACTTCATTAGTAAAAGGATATAGAATATCCTTGTTGCTGATGAGACATTTTAATTGATTCTTTAGAATTCATTTCTGGCACTTCATCCCTTTTGCATTATACAAATTGATTTGAAATTAAACCATGCCCTGAAGAGAGAAAAAGGATGAATCGATAATATTGATATTTTATGCAGATCTTGAAGCTAAGTATTTTAATAGAATTAAAAATACTCTTGGTAAGGTTATTGAAGGAAGGGGAGACTAGATTTTTAAAATCAAAAGGCTGTAAAGGGCATTGAGATTAGAACGTATACTTACAGGATAATTCAGTAATTCTTTTCTTAAACAGACACTTATTGTATAAAGAAGATGTACAAATACTTTTGCTGACCTTCTACAATGCAGCCCCAAATTACATATTTCAAGTTCAGACAGATGTCTTCCATATCACATATTCATTAAAGAAAGACCTTTGTTCTAACTTTCCTGCAATGAATCTAATGATTTGCTTCATATCTGTGTCTGCATATCAAAGAGGTTCCCTGATAAATCTTTTTTTCCAAAGTTTTTGATATTATAGGATGAGAACATGTGCTCTTGGTATGAATATGTACATATACATACATATATATATATGATGTACATACACAACTCAGGCAGGTCTGAGCAACAATAGGCTTAGACATTTAGGAAGAAACTGCTAGGAAACGCTGATTTAGAAAACCGCATCTACGACTTTCCCCTTGAATCGAGGAGGAGATTCCTCAGACTATTCAACATCCTTTTCCTTAAGCAACTCTGGCCACAAAATGGGAGAGCTGTAATCACTCTTTCCTGTTACTCACATTCCTCCTAAAATCCTTGGTAAGTAGCTGGGGAAGCTGCTGAGTGCAGGAATGGGGAGCTTAAGGTCTCTGTGCAGTTAATGTGGCCCACAATGTTGTTTCTCTTGAACTTAGATAATGCTGTCAAGTTATCTAATAATAAAACGAAGAAAATGATAAATTATATCATGTGTGAGCCATCAAAGGCCTATTTGAATGCTAGGCAAGAGTGCCAATGACCAAACGTTACTTGCATCACTTGCATCTCAGTACTTGCAAAAACATGTAGCATGAGTCACAGTGTGTGCCCCTTCTGGAATATTTCCTGGTGGTACCCTCTATTTCCTGCATCATAAAAAAGCTTTGCAGAAAAAAAATGCTTGTCTACAAAACTGGAAAACAAAGGTGAAGGGAACATTTGAACCACAAAACCGGCAAACTTGTTTATACCATTTCTTTTTTTAAAACAATTGCACCATTTTGCATAAAAATACTTTAAAGAAAGCAGAGTAATACTGCATAGTGGGCATTTATAATGTGATTTAGCAGAGTTATTAAATCTTATACTGGATACCCTGACACAGAAATCACAGCTAGTTTCCTCCTAGCTGGAGTAATTATGTAAGTTTTGCTCCATCAATATGAAAAGATAGTAACGATTTCTCTCAGAAAATCTTGGCAAGAAACTAGACACGGGAGGGCTTACAGAAAGAAAGATTTTGAGTCCAGCTGAGAAGAAGGCACTTACTGTATCTCATTCAGCATCGCGGCAACTGGCCAACAGCCAGTAGAACTCCAGACCTCTGAAAGCCATAGAGTCTGTTCTGTTCTGGGCTGCTCTGAGAGTGCTTATAAATAGTTGAGAACCACTCTAAAAACATATGCAGTTCTTCTACTCTGACCATGCTTTCAAGTCTGATCCTTGTCCTCACTTCAGTCTGCATTCAATGGCCAAGTGCTGTTGAGTTTAGTGATTTGAGTATCTTGCTATTTATATTTACAACTTGCTATGCTCCATCTGCTCTGTTACTGTCAAGCCAGGCATGCTATATATATGATAAATATTTATCGATATAAGCTAATAAACTGCACCCATTTTGAAAGAGAAAATGGAGCTGTGTTGTTCAGTGCTGCTTTTTGTATATGGAAACCATACGGACATCGTTACACTGTTGTTGCTTATAATAACTACATAAGATCATAGAAAATAGGAAAAGGAATTAGCTCTGCACGTCTACTTACTGTTACGTGCAACTGCAGTCTATAATTCTGTTCATCTTTAAATAGCTTTTATTTTTGCCTCTTAAACGGCAAATTTCAGTATCAGCAAATTCCATCACTTCAGTGTCTTCAAAATTCAGGCTTATTGCCTAATGGGCAATTTATACCCATATGTTGCTGGCTAACTTTTTCCTTTATCAATGCTCCAGCTATAGCACCTTCCTTCTTGTTTTTATCTCCTTATGAAGTAGAAAACAACCATAAAGACAGTCTTTGTACTGATCATCCTTCTTGAACGCAAGTGAAGATTAATACATACTGTTTCAGACACTAATCTTGCATCGCACTGTGTAAATTTATTGGCATAACCTCTTATAATCACCTTTACATCAGTTCATTACCACTGCTTTTGTACCAACATCTCTGTTATTTACCTCAGTAATTTGCAATGAAACAGTCATAGGTCTTTACTGAAGTTTATATAAGTTGGGTTTATCCCATTTTTATGCATACATGGACACGGTCTCTTCCATGAATCTGTGTTGATTTGTTATCTCATTTTCATTTATTAACATCATTTTCACATTTTTTTTCTATTTTTTTTTCTAAACGACATGTTACTTTTGGTCCTTGTGTTCCAGGCATGACTTGTGTTCCAAACACTGTCTCGTTATCTTTACCTGAGTCATTTTTACTTTTTTAATTAGTATTTCTTTTTCCCATATTCTACTGCTAAAATTGTTTATTCTAGAGGTATACAAAATGTTTTTAAAAATGTTTCTTAAACTTATAGTAATTTGGGGGGCTAATTCTTGTATATACTCTCACAAATATTTTTCTTTCTTTGTTTACCTGCTTAAGTATTCTTATTTTTCTAATATTTATCTGTTAAGAATGAAGCATCATGATTATATGAATCACTTCCAAAGTGATTCTAGATTGTCAAGGTATTGTAAAAAAATATAAATATATTGAATTAACAGTTGGTACAGTGAATTGTTTTCTTTTTTTGGGGGGGGGTGGTAATGTATTCGTGCAGTAAACAAATTTAAAAAGCGAGATTTTTCTCTCTTTTTTTGTCATTGTATATTTCTGTTTGTTTTTCATTTCAAATAAGTGTATGAGTCATCATAGGGCAAATTAGTAACTTCTGTCCTGCACTGCAAAAGATAATTTTAACATGGTAGCCTAATGAGACACACCTGTGCATGATCAAAATGCAGAAAAAGGTTATTTCCACAGACTAGCCTCTCTCAGGATATTCCTATACTAGAGCAAAAGAATTTATGCTTCTAAATCCATTTATCTGATATGTCAAAAAATAAACTAAATTGAATTAAATTTAATTAAATTTAAAAAATAGAATGGGATATTATTATTCATTACACTGGATAAAATGTCAGCAAGTTGGGGAGAACTATTAAATATTATGTACAGCTGTTAAATATTATGTACAAGGAGACACAGAATCTGTCAGCCTTTTATGCTTTTAGGCATCAGAGGAGCTACCTGAGAGATGCAATTGCTGTAGCTGCAGTTGCAGGTGTTGCCAACCACACTTAACCACAATTCCCACTCACAGAAATATTCTAAGCTCCTCCTGACCTATATTTGTCATTTTAGTAATTCAGAAAATACAAATATCATGACCTTGAAGAACAGATTTGGACGGGGGACAGGATCTTCTGTGAGCTGGGAAATCTACATTTTCTACTGCTCTATCCATTTTCTTTTATTTATGACCCAGGAACATTAACTGAGATTGATAAACATAATGATGTTCATTCTCCAGTGAGTATAGGGATATGAATGCAGCACAGCAACAATATTTCATGGGTCTTTTCCATTTCCTTTCTGAAGGTCACTAATTTCTTATCGTTTTATTTTCTGTTCCTTCAAAGTTTAAAATCAAATAAACAGAAATAAGCAAAATATACAAAATCCATAAAAGGATTTCATAGCAAAAATAAATGGTTTCTTACACTTATGCCTACATTTTCTCCTTCTGGTAAAACTGGACTGAGAAAATTGAGCACATCCACTACTCTGAATCATCAGTAATTCTCAGAGTTGATTGTTCATTTTTTTTTTTAATGCTTTTTACAATGTTTCGATTTTCATTCTTTTTAGCATACCTGGAAGCCGAGATTTTGAGAATTCTGGATGTTTATGAGTTGTTTAAAAATAGACACTATATCTGTGAATATCTGATAAACATTTTTACTAATGTAAGCCTTACACATTAGTTCTCCGTCTAGCCTTTCTCTAATAACTTTTGAACCTGTTGTCCATTTTCAAACAAATATGGCAGATAAATAAAGTTCTTAAAATGTTCCTACATATTTCATGAAAAAGAGTTGCCTGGTCAGTAACAGAGGATAGTAATAATAAATGGCCTTGAGTGAGGGAAAATGCCACAAAGTCTTACCAGCCACTGGAGAGTCTCCAAAGGAGAATGTTATTTTACGCACCTCATCTATGGAAAAAGATTTAGGCAGGCTTTGCAATTGAAAATGAGACAGAAGACATAGGAAGGAAAGTCTTATTAGCAGTGCTCCTCAGGAAAGTACTGAAGTATGCTTGTTAAAAATCACCACGCTATAACTGTTATGGTTTGTGTTATGTTTCGCTACAACGCCGAATTTTCTGCTCCTGGGTTATATGCAATATGTAATGTTAATTTTTCTGATCCTGTTAATTCCAACTACCACTTCTGATTTTTAATTGCAAGCGAAGAATGAATCTTTGTGCTTTTCTAAACAACACAGAACAGATTCGGCCTTTTTGGGTGTGGTGACATGTTCTTGCTGTAGTCAATTCTTCCGATTATATCCTCTGTATTCCAGCGTATCCTTTCTCACCCTACTGCACTAGTTCTGTGATATTAGGTGACTCTCAAGCATGTTTCCTCATTGGTTGTCTAAGACGTTTACTTCAGGATCCCACAATAATTAAAAAAGGAATTTACTGTATGTGTGCACAGCTTGCAATGCCACAAGTTCCACAAAGCTTGAATTTTATGACTATTATGACCCAGCACAGAAAGAACAGAACAAACTAGCGGAGTATTTTGGTTTTTAGTAGGTCTGTGATACCACCACTATATAATAACACTGCACATGGTTTACCATTTCTCTTTTACTTTTTTATCTTTAACAAGAATTGCACCAAAGAATTTTAAGGGAATTTCATTTGGTAGAAAGGTATATTTTTTAAAAAAAAATGCCAGATTTTATTTAAAAAATTTTTTCTTAGATGAAAAATAAACAAAGAGTCTCTTTTTTTTTCAAAATTAAGTATGCCAACTAAAATGACTTCTGTAGAATAGGAACCTTCTGTTTTCTGCCAAACTGTAATCAGCAATGAGAAGGCACAAGAAAAAAAGGATTCCTGAAACACTTTCCTCAGTGGAAAGAATAAACAGAGATTAGACGTGATACTTTTTTTTTGTAAATGTGTGGGAGCATCAATTAATAACTGGACCAGATTCATTTCAGTTGTCATATAACTCCTTTGATTTGATTGGATTCTACAGAGAAAGGTTTTGGCCTGCTCCTATGTAATTGCAAACTATTTGTATCATTTTAAAGCTATTTGAGGGTCTGTATTCTGCCATCCACTCATTAATTTTTTTTAAATGTTTTTTAACAAAGGAAAATTAATTACAGCTGCTGCATTAGTTCTTTTGTAGAGGCCTGCAATCCTGGGGAGAATGTATGGATCAACTGAAATACCTTGCTGTGAACAGTTCAAGTCATTATTTTAGAGAAAACATTTCAAAATGCTATAGGCCAGGAATACAACCAGTTTTTGTGCACTCTACATAAATTAAACAATAAATGTAACTAGGTGCAGTAAAAATAGCCACTAACCTTTTCTGCCTGATTCTAAGCTGGTTGGCATATACCACATCACCATATCTTGCTGCACCATTGTGAAGAATGACCTAGTTCTGTCTCATTTCCAGTATCTTCTTTTTGTTATGAAACTAGGAATCATGAGGGTTTTGTACTAACTTAAATTACATTTTACCCACACTATGCTTATTGATTGTCAGAGTGAAGTTTTTTGTTATGTTTGAAAGAATTGGTAATTATACTTGTTAAAAATTCCTGTCCCATTGTGTAAGCTCTTCAGAATTTACATCAAAAAAGACTGTTCACTGCTACACCTGCAAAAATTACAACTTACTTCATTTTTGGTGCTTCTGCTATTCCCATAGCTATGATATCATCTGCTGGAGAGGGAACGAATGGAAAGTTTCCAACAACTGAGCTTATATAAATAACATTATCTGTCTAAGCCATTGGCCTTTACCTACAGATGTGAACTTCAATCTCATAGCTGGATTACTAGCAGCGCAAACTGGTCTTAAAACATCCATGGAAGGTCACTGCAGAATTCTTCTTGTGCAAACATATGAATTCTTCTCACATGTTACACAAACGGATATTCTGATGAAGGCTAAATTTATGGGTGATACGCAAAGGAAGGGTTTTGCTTGGACAAAACTTACATGGGATAATGACCCTTTTATTTCACCTTAGATCAGTATGAATTTCTGAAGTGCCTTATGCTATAGAATAGTAGTTTTTAATTCATCAGCACTGCATTGAGTGGCTGTGAATCACAGAGCTGCATCAGGTTTCATGGTCACTTCCTTAATTCCACACATAGTAGAGACAGAGTAGAGAATCAGGATTTTTCATTAGGCAAGTTTCTTTATAACTGATGAAAGAAAAAAAAAATAACACTGCCATGTTTTAACTTACAGCATCAAGGTCTAGCTGCTATATAGGCCATAGCTAAATATTTTATTCTTGTGAATTATAAAGCAAACTCTTGCAGGAAATGCTCAGGTCTAGACTATGGTTTAGTGTTTTATTTATTCTTATTATTTCCTACTTTTTAATTCCTATCATTTTAGCTAATGAAAGCTAAAAATCTCTTCGTAACTTCTGATATGTAAAGTAAACATATATACATTGAATTTCTGTACCTTGCTTGACAAAACAAAAACACAAGTACAACTAACAACCTACTGAGTAATTCTAAAAGGGATCTATGTTTCTGCACATAGAATTATGACTATAGTCCATACTAAAGGCTGATGTATCTTCTCTGAAAATTGTAGAGTGAGGTATAAAGAGTTGATTGCAATGAAAGAGGTGGAGAAAAATTTGTTGCAGCAGTTATAGAGCCTTACAAAAAAAAAAGTTAAATGAGGCTTATGGCTGAAAAAAAAAAAAAAACACAGTAAAAATCTTTCTTAATGTTGATGATTAATCTCCTGAGCAGACTGGTGGTAGAGCCAGAGTTTTTATTAACAGATTAGGAAAGTAAAAAAGCTGAAAAATGAGTATCAATGGCTGCATTTTTCAGCTGAGGTAAACAAAATCTAACTTCCTTTACCTAATGTAAGATAATTGAATAAATGTTTAAAGTACAAGATAGCTATACTCCACAAGAGTTAACATTATTTGTTGTTCTTTGCTTCAAAGTCAGGAGTGCTTTTAGGTGGACTGAAAAACTTTACAGCATTACTGTTTCAGCTGTTTGTGTGCACTTAGGAAAAGCTTGTTACAAAGTACCTTCAGTTCTCTTTTGGAAGCTTATCTTTATATAGGTGGAAGACAGCAGTGTTAATTTGACTTTTTTGTAATGAAATTAGAGAAATTTTTGGGCCCAGCAAAGGCAAGCTGAGGTTGTAAACTAACCTCTCGTTTGCTTCTTTGATTTTCCTGCAGCAATTTCCCCATTGACGTTTTAGCAATGCATAAAAGATTTGGTTACCGTTAATAGGTTTTAATGTTTTTTAGAATATTAACTGAAATTTTAAATGCTGCAAGGAGTAGATTGAAGCTGGTAGTAAACAACTTTCCACTTATATGCAAATGATTTTCATTTAATTTTCCAAACTAATTCAGGAAATTTATTAACTAATTTGCAGAGATTTACTCTCTAAAAGGTAACAATGTGTGCTCTAATTCAGTTTGGAATAGTTGCTAATTATTTCAGGATAGAATGGAATTAATATTCTAAAATTAATTGGTTTTCTGTGTTACTGTTACTTAGAAATATTGAATTTATGTTTTCCTTCAGAATCTGATG
This sequence comes from Tinamus guttatus, assembly GCF_059628265.1. Taxonomy (NCBI): domain Eukaryota; kingdom Metazoa; phylum Chordata; class Aves; order Tinamiformes; family Tinamidae; genus Tinamus; species Tinamus guttatus. The sequence goes on from NW_028288586.1 coordinate 3,171,082, forward strand.
GTTGCTAAGGAAACAACTTGTATTATATCTGTGGGTATAGCATAGATGTTAACTATAAAAAGAAAAGAGGCAAATGTGCTTCCAATTATCTTATTTTCTCTCAGAATCATACATTTTAATCAGCAAGTGATCCTCATCTGTCTTAACTTATGTATTTTAACTCAACAAAAAATTTAAATTGCATAATTTTTTTAGGAGCATTTATGCATAGTTAATGTTTTCATGTACATAAGGGTAGCTATCCTAATGTAAGGTATTAAACAGTGAAATAAGGTGAGATCAAGCTGTAGGTAAAAAACTACGATGGGGCACCAGCTAGTGTGGTATTAAAGCATAGCCTAACATTGTCCTCCAGCACGCCTGGCCCAAACTTCTGCTAGATGGGCTGCCCTGTGGAAGTGAGTTAAGTGAGGTCTCTGAATACTTACAGCCATGAGGGCTTCTGTGATGTTTCATGGGGATTACTTTTAAGTCATAAAAAAGTTATGGCTTGAATTAGCAATGTTTGCTTCATGGAAGGAGCCCAAGTACATGAGCAGTTTTGGGAATCTGTGCACAGCTGGGCCTGTGAGGCCTGTCCAGGCCAAGGAAGGGCTATTACCAGCTACTACGGTAATATGATTCTATTCAGCTCCTCCTGAATTTTCACGGGGAAGAACAGCTTTCTCTCCTTGAAGACTAAGGCCGTGGTTAGCATTAGAGAACTAATGCAAATTCACTATTAAAATGAATTTAATTATTTCAGAGAAGCTGGCAGGGAAGTGAAACCTGCAGCAGTGTCTGCCTTTCCCCTCATTTTCCGGTAGTCCTGGGTTCGTTACCCATCTGGGAATGGTTGTTCAGGTTTGCAGTCAGAGACGGGGGACTATGAGCTCAATTGGAGTTTAGTTAGGCTAGATGTGTCAGAGGTTGTGAGAGGGCTATTTGAAAACTTTGCTGTCATTTTTAGGGTGTTCAGAGGACTTCTCCTAAGGGCAAGGCCCATTACAGGTAAGAGGAATGTTTTAAGACAATGTGACTTATGTAGCCATTCTATTATAAAGCTTTGCCAAATATAAGAGGTAAATTGTGGACTAAGTGGTGAGCTTGCTGCTATGAGAGAATTCCTCTGAAATTTCAAGGCATCTTGTAGCAGTCTGGAGCTTGGGCTAAGCTGTATCAGACTTCACAACTGCACTTGGTCTTCAGCTTCAGACAGCCCTAAGTACCTTCCTCACAGGGAAAGCTAGAAAAGCGTATGTGGCAATTAAAGGTTTTGGTGAGGAAAGTCTAGAGAATCTGTCAGCTGCTGATTTTGCATGGTTCTCTAAGCAAATGAGAAATGGCTATTGCCCAAGTGGAAGGTTAGTGCAAAGGTGGGGGTTTGGGTTAGAGCTACAGGGAGAAGGTCTGGTAAAGCTCTTTCAATTCTTGAGCTCAATTAGCCCCACAGAAGTAGGGTGCAATTACTGTTTAATGTGGATGTCTTTCCTCATTTGGGAATGCTAGTGGTGCTCTCTGTACCAGAAGAGAGCTTGGGTTAAGGTTTCATCTTACCATGCCTGCAGAGACAGCACTACAGATGTAAATCTTGAAATGGCGACATTTTATTCACACTACTTCTCTCCAGTTTTCAAGCAATCCTTAGTGTCTTTCATATGTGGGAAATGTAATTGAGGATTCGGCTGGTTTGCAACACTCAGAGATGAACTTACAGGTTTTGTCAGCACTACTGAGCTTTGTAGCACTCGAGCAATTTTTTCTTCAGGTTATGTTTGAGGTTATACCTAAGATTTTTGAAAAATGGTGGTCTTGCTTTATTACTTAAATTGTGCAGTCCCACTGTGGTAGGACAGGATAAGGTGCATATCAGTTCAAATGCTACCTTCTCAAATTTGAGCTGAAAATAGCTATCTGAGAGGGTTATGGCTCGGGTTTCTTCTTTCCGTAATATTAAACCTGCCTGTTTTACTATTAAGGACTCCTCATAGCTACAAGCTGCAAACTACACTTCTCATTACACACCAGGGTGCTAGTGAGACCATCACCTTATATAATTAATCTTCTCTCACTGTGGATTAAGCATTTTGTTTGTGCCACGGGATAAGAGCATACACACATGCAGTTACTGTGGAGTATCTAAAAAAGAAAAAAACAGGCAAATGTGCCATGTTCTTTCAATAGGCTGTAACAGCTTAGTATCCTGCCTCTGATGCCCGCCAAATACAATGCTGTCTAAGAATATAAAAACAGAACAAGTTCACAGTGATGTTTCCCAGAATACCCTCTTAGCTCCAAAATTTTGAGATTCAGGAGTTTTCTATGCCAGAAGTGTTGCCTTTGGTTTCAAGTGTGCTCCACAGTATATATACATTCTTACCTTACTCTAACGAGAAGCAGAAGTTCAGCTCCTGCACTTGAGAATACTTACAGTTGGATATTGGACCAAATCAGTTTGAGAGAAAGAAGTTTAAAGGGCTTTCAAAAAGCAGAATTATAGCGCTTCAAATGAATTGAATGTTATGATCTAGTGCATTTGATAATCAGCTTATGAAACAAGAATGAAATACCCTGATACAACTGTTCCTGGAAAAACACATAGCCTCACAGTGAAAAGATTGTGTGGCAGGTAGCTCTGTAGTAAGTACTGAAGCAATAGAAGTCACCTTGAGAGCAGATGGAATACAATCAAAGATTAATGGTAAATTTATGATCCTTTTAAGAACAGGAGCCAAATAAAGTCAAATTGAATCATAAATTTAGAGCCCATACAGGATCAGAACATGTAAAAGTAGACATTATTGGTAAAATCAATTTGGCTACATGACCAAGAAGAGAGAGCGCTCTGGAAGGCTGCAGGAGGGATTCTGGGCCAGTTGTGCTAATCTCCCTAAGCAATTAAAAGGGAGGGGGAGGGGAGTGGAATTAGAGCAAAGCAAATGCTGTGGGCTTTTTAAGTTTGAAAAAAGACTTTTCTATCTATGAGCTTTGGGCTTAATAGGTAGGAAATGGAACAACTGTGTTCTTCTGCCATAACACAACAATTTTGCATCTACTGTCTAGCACTAAAAGCATATTTTTCAGTTTGTGAGAAGGTCAGTGAAAGTCTAGGCTCTTCTAATCATGATGCTCCTGAAAAAAGATAGCTAACTGTTTGTCTTCTCAAGTTTGACTGAAAGAAAGCTATTGAAGAAATTTGTCTAGATAATCCTCATGTCTGAGATGTGGTGTGTACTTATGAATTTTTATTATAGAATATTTATTATAGGCTGCATTAGCAGTGAAGCTATATTACCCTCAAGCATACAAGCCAAAATGATGCCAATTTCCCTGTGCTATCAAGTTCCTTTAGATTCTAGCTAAACCCAGAAATTTCAGACTTGACTGACTTTTCACTTTACTGTGTATATTTAACACTGCTGTTACTGTTTACAGGCTTTCCACTGCCTAAAACAACAGGAGAGAAGAAAGTGAAGGAGGAAATTAAGCACTAGCATAGTGTTTCATCAATTTTACTTAGGTACTGCCTTTCAGCACCGAGTATTGCTTGAGAAATAGAAAATGAAATTAATCCAGAACACAAAGTATCATAGCTACAGCAGGTAGATTGAATTGGACAAATATATTCACTTTTTATAATTATATCTCATGGTAGTAAAATTAGGTAGGCTTTTGGATCAGATTCTGCGCTAGTCAGTTCAGTAACAAATTGTCTGCAGAGGAGATTTTGCTAATTTGCACCAGCTGAGGCACCACTGACAAGTATTTCTGATCTTTTCTACAAATCTATTGCTTGGTGTATAGTGCAAAACAGATCTGGATAACGTATTGTTCTTAAATTTTCTTTAAGGATGCAGAAAGAAAATTATTTCTATATTAGCCATCCAAAGATGGCAAAATTTTAAAGGTCAATAAAATCTAAATCAGAAGTCTTTAAAAGCTTCCCTTGAAATTAAGGGGTACCCAATGTGATACTGTAGGTGTACCACATGCTACTAAGAAAAAAAAAAGTATATTTTGCATGATAAAGATCACAAATATAACTGACTATGTGGCTATGACAGACCGAATAGACATTAGCGGTACCACAGTAGAAGTATAGGGAGGATTTTTCCATGACAGTTTTCTTTATTTAGCACAAGAAGATTCATTTTTTTTCCCCAAATATATTCAGTGTGTCTCTAGCAGAAGTGCAGCACAACAGAGCTGTAGAACAAGAACTAGGATTAATGATAGAGCCCTCAGCTCATGTACAGATCCTGAGCGCTGTACAACTGACTCCTACTCCACGCTCCCTCCCAAGTAGGGCTGTATCTCATGCGTTTATGCAGCTTGGTACTGCTTGTCTTCTGCTCTGTAAGGGCAGGTTGCCAGACATAGCTCATGTGCAAGTCACAAGCAGGTGAAGAAAGGAAAGAGGAAAGACAACCCTTGCTGAAGTCCCTATGCTCCAGACGTGATGGAGCACAGCATTGTCTCATGAGATGAAAAGATGATGTTTGTAAAAGTCTTTCATCTGTACCATAAAAAGCAAGTGTTGCCAGCATTGTCTCCATCCATTTTTATGTGGCTATGGTGTTAGGATATAGATATTTCTTTCTTGTTTAATAATCAAGCAGTTTTCCCAACATCTAAATAAATGGAAAAGTAATTTAACATGCTCCCACATACGAGCATCACTAACTCTGACACCTACCTTGTTCCCTATACTCTTCCCATGGACAGTTCATACAATATGTATGTCAAGAATGAACTAAGGTGAAAAAACATCAGAGGAAGATATGCGTTTTCATCTAATATTTCAGCTGTCATGTTGATTGAGCTTTGTTTTGAGTTTTTACTGTGTTGCTCTATAATTCATAGTGTTGCTGTATTCATTACAGTAGCATCAAGAGACCACAACTGAGAACAAGGCACTATCTTATTATTGTATTTAATTAGTGCATGATAAAAGAGAAGAGGACTCAACAGTCTATAGCCTTAATAAGTGAATATTTTACTTTCAGTGAAAATTCTGTTGAAACCAACAGAACTGAAGTTGAAGTAATAGCAAGCTGGAAATGAGCTGCAATGAGCTGGAAAGAAAGAACAAGAAAGTAACAGTGACAAAAATATGCCTTAATTAGACAGATGTTAGACATACTAAGATTTGAGTCATTTCTCTCTCTATCTGAAAGCTGTAGGTTCACAAAAGAATACCTGCATCTATTTCATGGAGAGTTATACACCAACACCAAGCTGTAGCTCTCTGTTTTGCCACTGTTTTGTTAATTTGACACCTTCTGAAATCATGCATCTCTCTGTAGTTTACGCATATGTCAATATGAACATGATTGCTGTAGCCAATGAAAGGTTATAGCTAAGAAGGTTTAGGAGTCCACAAGTTAAGCTACTATAACTGTATAACTGAGCCCAAAAAAAAATTCAAGATTTGAATTTTATGCTGCTTGTAGAGATGGATCCAGCCAAGAACAGAATCTGTAATTCTTTCATGAAGGTATGTATTTGTACCAATTTTCGTAAGGCCTGAGGAAGGTAAACTCCTTATTTTGAAGTGTCATAGGAGAAGATGACCCTTTTGATCAATGCATAGCAGGTAGAGCATGTGCCCAGGAAGCAAGAGGGTTAGTCTCGTCTTTGCCTGAGAGGGACTCATCCCACATGTCTCCTGGGAATGTTCTGACCATCAAGCAGTATGAATGCCAATGGCATAGGAGGATTTGCAGGAAAATATAAGGTCTGGTCCCTGTGTAAAACAGTTTAGACGGTGGAAAACTCCCTAGTCCTACCATGGAGGTCAAGGTAATCTACACCAAGAAGGCAGGATACATGAGGTCCAAAGCAGTTGGTGTCCTTGTACAGTTGCTGTTAAGATATTTATCTGCATAAGGAGAGTCCAGGATTTCATTCCATACTCTCAGAACTGCTTACATCTTTGTATTACCAATCATAAAATAAAACATGGAAATTATTATAATTAGTAATAATTGTTATATTGCATGAATGTAGATCGAGGTGCAATCTCCTGGAATAACAGGAATAGCAAATACTTGCGCTTCAATCTAAGAACTTCAAATAACCACACATTTTTTACCTTGTTTTTCACCTTAACAGTTTTCAGTTGAATTTATGAGTTGAGCTGAAAATAAGAAACTGCATAGAGTAAAAGTAGAAAATGGATGCATTGGATAATAAACACATGGAGGAAAAACAGATGTTTTTATGTAGGTCATAGAAGCCTACCCAAGGCAGAAACTGCTAGGATATCCAAAAAAAATCTATTCACAGCACTTCCTATAACAATTTGGATTTAATAGCTTTCATAATCTGCTTCAAATTTAGTCTCTTAATTAGTGCTCAAATGAGTGATTTTTCTAGAGACTAAAACTCCAGCTTTCAAAATATATTTCTCATTTCTAAAGATAATGTATAATATTCTATTCTGAAGAAATACATTAAAAGAGTATAGAAGCACAATTTTTGTGCAATTTAACCATAAAAAGAATTCCTAACTGCACAGATTATGGAAGAGACTAAAACTGGAGCATGAATTAAAAGGAAGGAATTAAAATTTCCTGGTTCAACAAAATTGGTAATATGAACAATTTCACTTTAATCTATCCCTTCTATTGTTTTAATAAAGCTGTTAGATATCAGGAGGCTCTCACTTCTTTGACGATAGAACAGTAACTTCCTCTGATAATATTATCCTAGCTGCTTTTTTTTTATTTGCATTTTGTTTTTAACTTTTAACTTAATAAAAGGATTTTTTTTGAGTGAGTATTAAGAATATCTGTCATTGAAAATGTTTGTGAACTTTGAAAATAGAGAAAACTCTTCTTGAATATTCACATATGAACAGTTCTGTTGCTTTAGCAACAAAAAAATATATTTTGACAAACAAAAGCTTTTCATTTGCAGCCTGCTGTGCATATTGGATTTTAACAACTGAGGTCTGTAGAGCTCCAGACTTTAGCAAAACTATGATAGGTGCTGCTGCTCCTACAGTGCTGCATCTCCTGCTATGCTGGATCGCCTCCTGACATGCCAAATGCCTTTCCAGGCTGGGGGGAAAAACCATTTGACATAACTGTATTTTTTTCCCAGAATATTCATTTTAAATTCTTGCCTACATGTTCTTTTATAAAAATAGTCTTCAATTGTGCACTGATTTAATATTTATGAACACTGAAAAGCCATCAGGAGTACTTTTTGTCACTTGTAGGTTTATTCATGTTCTTAGAGCATTGTAACTTCAAAAGGGGTAGCCCGTGAGCTACTTATGTGAACAAGAGTAAGGAAATTAACTGACACCCTCACCTCATGGGTATATTTCTCCTGTGATAAGCCTATTCTTTAAGGAACAATATTACACAGACCTACCAATCTAATTTCAATTTTCTTTAGAAAGTTAGCGCAGTATCTTATGCTCTCTGCAAGCACTTTTTTCTTTTCCTCCATAATAGTCTTTCCAGTTTTGCCCCATTGCCCTATGTGATTAGAAAATTAGGAGTATTCACCAACTTTGTGTTTAACATATAGTCTTTACTATATTTAAATATTGTAGTGTTTCCTATATTTAATGTACATATTAATGTGAAAGAGTTCAAAAGTTATCTTTTATCACAAATTCCGCTAATAATTGAATGATGGAGTTCTTTAATACATACTAACATCAGCAATCTAATTGCTAAAGCAATAGTCCTGAAGCAGACAGAGCACTATAAAAGGAAAAAGAGTCATTTAAGGTTATTTAAGAAGCACCGTAAAGCAGAACTGAACAAGAGGAGATGTATGTTTTTATTTAACTTGCGTGGCAGCACTCCGAAGCTATTCATGAAGAAAATAACTTTTGACACTTGGTAACTCCGCATTGATTTCACTAGTGGCATCCAAATTCTGAAAAGTAATACACTTCCAGTACTTCAGACTATTCCATCAGTTATAAACCAGCTCAAATAGTTACAAGTTGAAACAAATATTACATATTTTCAGTCAACATTTTATATCATAATGCAGCTGTGTGAAGACAAGCCAGGAAGCTGGCAGATAATAACAACTTGCCACCTTTTGCGTGAGAGAAGGGCACTACATCTTCCCAGATGTCAGAAGTGCTTTTCTGTCTCTCGCATGGATAAGAATTGAGCCCCACTGGTTTGGGAGCTGCTCATCTTTGCAGGTGATTGAAATACTTTGGTAGCAGCTGCTGCAAGCTGCTCTTTCATGCTGCTAGTCTGAGGGACCGTTTCTTTCCTGACTTCTCTCAGCATCATACTGATGTTAAGTTTCTATTCTTCTCCTCTTAAGTTTTGTAAATCTATGAAAAAAATGTATTTTCAGCCTTGTTTACTTTTTACTGAGTTGAACAACTTGTTTGTTCTCATTTCTTTCGTTTAGGTAATGATTTTTTGCTTATCAAGTTAATTATTGATGCTGCCCTGTGGTGAGAAGGTACTTCACCAGCTGCTTTCATTCAGGTACTCCTAACACTGGCTGCCTTGCGCATTGTAGTTCTTGTTCTCCTCGTCTCTCAGTCTGCAGGTCACCCCCTCATCACATTCCCTAAGCTGAATTTGGAAAGGGATGAAACTTACTGTCTTACTGCTTAGCACTCAGGTGTCAAGCTCACTGCAACCAGAACGAACTTCAAGAAATAGTATAAACTAAGTGTTCCATCACGGTGATGGTGTTGAGACAGGGTTTCCATTTCTGTCTAACCAGAGGGGCAGGACTTCATCTTCCCTAATTACATTCTGATTGAGGATGTTGGCATCTCTAACTCCAGGGCAATAGCAGCGTTCGAAAACAGTACTAAGAAATGAGTAGCAAATATTTGTTATCTTTTCTGATATAGAAAAGGCAGTAACTGCCTATTTAAGTGCAGTGTTATTTGCTCAGAGATGTTTCCATGCTTTCTTTTTGCAGACTGAAATTTTAAATAAGTGTTAAAGGAAAGACATTCTGGTTGCTACTAAATTTGGAGAGAGAAGCCTTTGATTAATCACATGCAAGATGACATACATTGGGGATGCTGTCTGCACATATGTAGGAAATGGTCTCAGTATCATTTTCAGGTTCTGTTCAGTTTTTTGAAACATTGGAATCCAGAAGCCCTGAGAAGCACACCTCCTTGTAGCTTGTCTTAAAATCTACAATGAGCTAAATGGTCTTTCTACACTTAATTTCTATAACACTTCATTAACTGTTCAGTCCAGTCAACTAGTCTGTTTTTTAAGAGGACAGTAGCAGGAGTGTGCTCCTGCAGTCCACTCCTGATTGCTTGCTAGTTAATTAACTAAATATATTTTACAATCAGTACTCTTTTTTGAGCAGTAAAATCATTATGCAGAATCACCTAATGATACATCCGCTTTGTGCACTTAAATATACATGTTTGTGCATTTAAATATACATACAGAAAAAAAGTGCTACTCCACACATAGATGGAAGAAAACTAGTAAGATTGTGTTTAATATTGGACAGCTATAGCAATTTAGGACATACATCATCAATAGTGAACACTTTGTTTTAATTAGTAGGTTTCACTGTATGTACTTGTCTTATTCTTAGTAATGTAGATATTCTTAGATAGTAATGTATCATTGCTGTCTAGCTCATTTGCCAAGATTTATGTGATTTATTTTTGCTGTGAACATATGGATAAAGCAAGGACTTTAGAGTAAATTGCACTGTGGCAGGTATATACCACAAGGTAAGCTGCTATTTTTGAAAGAACTTTCCAAGAGCATCTTTGTTTTACCTTCAAGGGATAGCAACCCTCACACTGCATTCAATGAACACCAAACTGTATGTAAAGCATATGCACGAATTAAAAATATCCTGATTCTAAGTTGCACTACAAAAAAGATGTTTTAAGCATATGGTGTTACCATGCACTAGAGATAAAGATGTAGGAGGTTTTAATGACAGTTTTCAGAGAGACTATTGGTACTATCGTTCCAATAATAACAATCCTTAGGAATGAAGCAATGTCTTATGATTCTTCATCTAGGTTTCGACAAAAGCAGCAATTTGACTTTGAGAACTGACCTGAAATACTACCAAAGAGAGTTCTGGTGAGTTAAATGCTCATATACTATATGCCTTCATGTTATTTATGCTTCTGGAAGTTGCCATTGTCCCTTCCATCACACCATATCGAAGACACTGTTAGCATCGGCCAAGAAGTCTCCTCCTCTGTAGTCCTCTGAAAATTGAAAAGTTACGGCTCAAAAGCCAATTGTTACAGTTAAGACTATAGCAAAGATAAAAAGATTCACTGATAATTTCTTATTTTCAGAAGTTTGTAACAATGATGAAGGTAATGAGAAATATATAGAAATGATCTAACACAATCTTAATTTTTTTAACTTGGGATTTTTAGAGTTGATAGAGATTGGCAGCATTGAAACATAAAGCACTGAGGCTGCAACAATATGCATTGTTTCATATTAATTGTAGAGCTCTAGGCCGTGTTCCCATGTCACAATCCTCTTTCATAGAAAAACAAGTAGTACTTTGAAATTTATGGTAGAGTACAATGCTTTTTGACAACATTTTTTTTAAGTAAGAATAAAACCAAGTTATTTAAGTAAAATAAAAGTGAATATTTATAAACCCTTTATATTAAGGTTCTAATGCTACCTGTAGGGTGACCATCACCAAACTTACAAGTACGAGAAGAATGGAAATTCATACATAAAATCATATATCAGACCTTTTCCCCCATATCAGTGTGTTCTTGTTGTTTGTTACACTTCTTTTGTTGGAATGGCCACAAAGTTGCAATATATTCCTGTGTGTTTAAGAATAAAAGCAGGATATGCCTTCTCTTTCACCATCATTCCCCTTTCTGGAAGACCTGAGGGTTTTTCTGTTTTGTTTTCTTCTTCCTGATACAGTGGGTTCACCCTTCCAGCTGTTTGACACAGTCATTCTCAGATGTGTCTCCTCTCCCCGGTGCCAGCTAACACAGGGTAGCAGAGCAGCCTAGCCCTTCTGTGACTCAGCCAAAGGTGAAGTGCTTGTACTTCATCTCAGTTTTGTTTCTCTTTCAAAAATACCTAGCACAGAGATGTTTCTTTTCTGTGTTACTGCTTTAAGCCAGACAAAAGAATATCAGCTAGTAGAAGACTGACAGGAAGACGGTAACTTTGGTCTGTCCCATAGTACCATCATTTTACCCCCATGCAGTTTTTATCACTTCTGCTACATTGACTATTAGACTTCAAAATCTTTATTCCACAGAAAATAGTTAGAGAAGTGAAAGAGAATGGGGATAGGGATGAAAAGAAGAGTTGGAGCAGAATTTTTATGTTCTTAAGAGGCTCTAGATTGATTTTATTTTTTCTTTATTTTCTAACATATTTCTAATTTCATGTTAAATCAGAAAGAATATGTTAGTATGCATTGTTTCCCACCATTCCCTGTGGAATAAAGGGTCTAATGTATTTTTGTTGGACTGATTGGTTAGAAACAGAAGAAAGTAATTTTGCAGTAGAAAGAACAAAGCTCAGTTTATTATGCTGCTTTATTAGGTGTAGCTCTGAAGTTTAATCTTTGAAAGTGGTCTTGCTGGAGTATTTGATAGATCCTGAGACAGTTATATGCTGCTTTCAAAGCCTCCCTGAAGTCACTGTAATATTTACATTGCTTTTAATGAGCAGTGTTATTCAGAAACCAGTAAGATATCATGAAAAGTTAATTGACATTTTCAAAAGTGATAATAATCAGAATGTAATTCTTAATTACATTAGAATTTAGGAATGAAAGTAGAACTGATTTTACTAGGATCAGTGAAACTTTTTTTTTGTGATCTTTAAAAGGTGCTTCACAGTATTTGCAGAAGAGGTCAGCAGCATAACCCCAGGGAGACTGTGTTTTTGGAAAGCCTCACCAGCTCTTCCTTGTGAAAATGCTTTCCCACCGGGCACAAATTTTACTGTGTTTCTGGGTTCCTGTGACTCTCTAAAGCAGTGAGCTCCTGAGAAACACTCAGTCCGTATACACATGGTTCTCTAAGATTACAAGAGGAGGCTAGCATGACTCTAGATATTTCCAGATTCAAATTAAAAAGTGGATTATAAAAAGAGAAATGCAATTTCAGTCTTTATCTTAAAAAGGTGTTGAAATAGGCTTATCATGCACATGCAAAGCACTGAACAAGATCAGTTTTATTATAGCTTGCTATATTTTCTAGCCATATTTCTAACCTTACAGAGAATTAAGAGCCACCATAAGTTTATTACTCCATGAGACTTCTTTTCCTATGTGCAATTATATTTAGTTAGAAAAAACATAGTGACAAAGTTCTTTTATGACTTTATTGCTTATATATGTACAATCCACCCAGGTCCATTTACAGAATAACAACATTTGCCTCTGAAAAATATACTATTTGTACACATAAACACTGACATACACAGTGAAATACACTGAAATGTTATGTGCCACTGATTGTCTGTGATATGAAAACTTTATTTCAAATTATGTTAAAACCAGACCTTGCTTTTATATCTCCATTGTTAACATCAGATGTATTAATACAATAGTTTCTTCCTTTCTTCTACCTCAATCTTACTTTATATTCAGGAAAAACTTAAAATTTGGTACTACTTACAGTAATATTGATGATATCTCTGCACATGAAAGATTCAAATGGATGTTTTTCCAATGAACTGCAACAGGTGAGGTCCCAGAAGACAAAAGTGCAATCACTGAATTCAACAAGAAAGAGAGACTTAACTGAATGAACAGGCTTTTTGCAAATGATGAGGAACTTCCTGGACAGAATTTTATTGCAAATGTCAGTCCAGCTTTATTCTTGTTTAATCTACAGATTTAATCAAAAATTGGTTGAGATTTTTAGCAGGATTACTATACAGTTTTGATGAAAAATAAGCATCCTTGAAGTGATACTGTTTAGGCAATCATAGTTTCTATAGAATGTCTTCTTTTACATTAGTAAGAATGAAAGAATTTCAAGTGTTGACTATTATATTACATTAAAGCCTATCTGAGGTACAGCTGTGCTTTACTGTCCTGTCAAGTGACATGAGTTTTCATTTTACCCCAGGATTCATTATAATGGAGAGATGTGGATTCAGAAGTCACATAAAGCTGTCAATTACCTACGGAAATCCCGCTGCTGTCAGACAGGATGGAAGAGGAGAAGAGCTAACGGGTAATGAAATGCTTGATAAACAATACCCATATAGCTAGAGAGTATGCTACAGAGGTTACCCCTAAAAAATTCCCACTTACCTTGGGTATTCATTACTCTATTTGAAATGTTTGTCAGGAATCCCCCACTGCATATTAATAATCAGGTTAGGTAATTAACTTTGCAAATAAACTTGACAGACAGACTTCTAAAGACAACAGTCGCATAAGGGCAACGGTAGAAAATTACTGGATTCTCACATGGTACTTAGTTAAAGATAATCTATTTTCTCCTGTCCTACTCACAAAAAAATGCTTCCATTTTGAGTATGTTGTGAACATAAAAGTCACAGACTGTGGAACACATAAATTATCCTTAGAATCTGCCTCTGATGAAGGCACTTACGCAAAACCATAATGGGAAAAAATAGGAGTTTCACAGCAAAGTTCCCAGGAAAATAGTATATTAACCTGCTTTTAGCCCACCAATTTAGCAGCATATGCATTATAAACGTTGTAAGAATACAATGACTAATTCCTAATAGCCTATACCAATGTGATAGTAGAATAGCAGATTCACCTTGAAATATTAAACTCATTCTATTCTAAACACTACTGTCCAATTTTAAAAGTTATATTTGTTTCACTAAGTTATTTAAGCAGTTGCGTAAGAGCGAATTATCTATTCTATGAGCAGAGCTGAAAATGAAATATGGTGTCTGCACTTGCATCTGAAATTTTGTCCTATCTACACCTTGGCAGAAGCAGTCATGTCTAAAGTTAGAAAGTGAGTTCTAGCTCATCACGAGAGACGGCATGTTGCTATTGCTGCCTTTTGCTTAAAAAAGAAGCTTTATTCTATTTTTCTCTTTTTTGAACCACATTCCATGCCATGGCAGAGTCATCAGTCTGTGCTTAGCTTATCTTTGTGCTCGCTCTTAAGTACTGAAATACAGAAACAAAAGGCAACCCTACTGCAACATATTTGCTCCTTCCCGCCCCGGTTGCAAAGCTCCTTCCAAGTGAAAATACAGGATTTTTATTTACATACAGCATCTCTCTGAAAAATGATTTTTCTCCTCCTGCATAATTTGAGATATGAAAGTAATTTAATGTTCTTTGTTCAAACACAGAATAAATCAACACATAGTTATTATGACAGTTTTTACATTATCTTCTGGTTAGCTCACAAAACATTCAAGTGCATAAAAAATCCGTAAATTATTCTAAATGGCAATAAATGAGTTGGGAGTTGATTTCAGTTTAACAGGTGGCCTTGATTCCTTTTTGACGTGAGCCACAGTACTAAATGTAAAAATGATGGCTTCATTTTGATTTATTTTTCTGCCCCAATACTGAGTCAAAACTTACAGACCTTATGCAAGCCATTTACTCAAATCAGAAGGATTTTTGTATCATAAGAAACAAACAATTGGTTCTTATTGCATGATTTGAATAACAAAATTGTGTTAAAAACAATTTATTTTGAAGCAATATAGCTGCTTTGTCTTCTTGATGGCATTTTGTTATAGTAAGGCAATGGGATTGTTCCATGAAGATTTTAGAAGTCTTTCTCTCCTCACACTGAAAACAACTTTATTTTATGGATAAGATAACAGAGGAGGAAAAATCTGTCAGGGTTCACAAAGGGAACTGTTAAATGAGTCCAGGTTCAAGACACTAAGGGGTCATCCACAATGCTGTTAGATGACTGCTTAGTAAGTTAGAAAACCTAATTAGCAAGGTAGGCTAGTATGGTAATAACTAGTAAGGTATCTGATTATCTTTGATACATTAGGAGAAAAAAATATGATAGTGAGTAATCCAGGTGAAAACCCATATTGAGAAGGAAAAAGTGATAATTTTGATGATTTGGAAATTACTGTTCCAGAGATGTAATTTCCTGATGCAGTTAGACCTGAAAATTATTTGTCATTCCGGTATCTACTACTGATTCATCAGACATAATGGAGATTTTACTGCATCCTCTGTTATGAGTTGCTGTATATGAGCTTCCATAGATTTTTAAACTTTTACACCTATCCCAGAATTCCATTTCTTCAAAAATCATGATAATGCACAATTATAATGATGTTCTCAGTTTGAATCAGCATGTTGCAGACAGTTACTGCAACACATTGCCTGTCATTGAAGCTGAGTTATGATTGATATCCAAGCTTCTTTTTCTCATTACTATGTAGAATGCCTAGAACAGCATTTGGGCACTAAAAATAAAGTTTTTTCTTAATACACTTTTCTCAAAGACAAGTTAAAACTAGTGCAAGTTAAAAATAAAAGGTCTGCCATCCACTACTATGAAAACAACTGAAGTTAGTCTTGAGGCCTGCAAGATTAATAACTATGAAGATAACACTTTCATTGAATATATTTTATGCTATAAAAATAATAATGCCTTAATTTTTATTAGCTGTATTAACTCTTAAGAAATTTTCTCCCATAGTAAGTAGACTTTTCAAAGGAAAATTGGGAACAAAGTGATGACTATTATTTTTAACTCACGTAAGGTGCTCAGATATTGTGTAAATGGGGATCCTTCTTCTGAATATGTATTTATGCCCGGCTTAAGTTGTATGCTGCTGTGACACAGCGATATATCTTGAAGAAACAAATGCTAAATCTGCTCTTAGTATCAAATAAATATCCAGAGAACTCAGGCTGCCTTCTCTGAGCTGACTAGAAAGTGTAGGAGGGCTCTCTAGCTCAGCAATTGATGGACACTATTAGGTCTTCCCTTCAAGAGGCTACATCATAACTTCCCCTTAAAGCAGCTTTCTGGCTTCTGTGCTTTTATGTATGACAAGCTTGCTAAACAACAAATAACAAATTCTTATCTTAAGATCTCTTATCTATCTCAGACACAGCTAATTATGAGATATTTTTGAAATGTTGGCAATCTTTTGGAGATTGAATTCCTTTGAGATAGAGTTCTTTCTGCTCTTTTAAAAATATTTTACAAGGTCGTGAATCCAGCCACCTGTTTTCTTGAGCAGGTTATTTTTGTACATTTGCTAGTTTGTCACCAGTTATGTTCAACAAATATTTTACTATTACATTACTAATTGAATAGTGGCATACAGTGGTCATCATGTGCTGCCTGTGCTACATTTTAATCATATAATGTTTGGCTAAAACTGGGCATTGGAAAAAGGTTAATAAGTAGATCAGTGTGATCAACCAGTGGGAAGCAGCTGAAGGACTAGGAGAAATTTTCTGAGCAAGAAAATACACATTATATGTTAGTCTGGAAAACGTACTTAGAATATATACTACATATTTTTCTGATGTTTGATGTTTAGAGAATGATATTAGCAAATGCTCTTTTTTTCAACCATTGTGTTTTTTTGGCATTGTCTAGCTTAGACTATTTTCCTTGTGATTTTTCAGCTTGGGTGATTTTAGCCTAATTTGAGTATTAGGGACTGTCGAGAAAAGGTCTCTCTGAATATGACTAAAAAAGAACAATCAAACAAAATCCAACTTCCAGAATATTCCATCATTCTTTGCGGTTGCTGGCATAGCTATCAGCCAGCTATCATAAAAAGCCCTGATTAATAAGAGTGTTACTTCCCGGTGAAGACTGCACATAGTTTTGAATACTATAGTATTCTTTTATAAGGTTACACTATAAAAATATTTAGGAACTCATGAGAATACCAACTCAGATCACATGTGCAAAGTTCACAGTTTTCCAAGTATTTCTAGTATAGAGGGGGAGTTTTGATTTATAAAATGCAGCATATGAATTAGCTTCTTAAACTGCTCCATCTCTGTCAGCTAAGACAAAAAGTTAACACGTCCTCATATCTATTTTTCCTCTGAGCATTAGAGTACGTATTTTGCAACAGTTTAGATCAGAGAGCACAAACTGGTCCCCTGAGCGGCAGGGCCAGGCAGAAACCCTGGCAAGGGGAGTGCGAGCTGAGGCAGGAGCAGCCCAGCAGGCACTGTAAGCTCAGAGTGACAGTACACTGAAGCAGCTCTGATTTGAAGTAGCTTTTTAATTTTAAAAGATATGACACTGTGAAGCTAGCAGAGGCTTGTGGCCTCCTCTTTTTCTGATTTGTTCATCATCTTTGTTGGTGTACCCAGATCCACCTGCCAGTTGCCTTTGCACCTTTGCCAGTCCCTTAGTGCCCCAGGAAAAGGAAGGCCTGATAAATATGGGCAGCTAAAGTTGGACTTATGAGCCTCATTGCTGGTTTGCCACCAGTCTGCCAGATTTCCACAAGTTGTTTTGGACTGTTAAAGTTGCTCCTGGCTGAATTGGCATCCTCCTTGCTCAGTTCTGTTGCTTAGGTCTTATCCTGGTCACTCCATCCAATCTTTGCTTTTCTAGTTCCTGACTCTGAGTCGGTTCCTGAGAATATTTATTGCATAGACCTTTGACTTTGTGGAATCAATTTCTTCCCTGTTTCCTGACCTTGCTTGCCCTGGCCATGGTAACAGCTTCCCATTCCCAATTTCTGATTCCATTTTATCTGACAGATTGTGCCCTAATAGTATTAAATGAATACACATGCCATTTAGAAAGTAATTCATTCTGTAAACTGGCCTTCTAGTTCTCCCACTGAAATAGGATTGAGAAGATGAAGTGATATAATAGATTTTAAAGAATACAAACCTATAATTTCATTTGCTTCCACAGTTCAGTCACAACGTCTTTCCATAAAAAAGTGCCAAATGCAGGAGGTAGTTCAGGTCAGGTCATTCCTAATGAGTGAGCAGCACTCTTTTCTTCTCATAGTTGTCACTCATAAACCAAACAATCTTTGTCAGGCAGTACGCAGAAAAAGCCCCAGAGTCAACTGCATGGAGAAATAATTGCCTTTGCTCGAGACTGGTTGTTACTTTGGTGACAGAACTGAGATACTGATGTGACAAGGCAAAGTGGTGAGTAATTGTGTGTCTTCAGGCTCCTATGGAAAAGGAACAACATGGAAGTTAACTAAACCTAGTTAACCAACTTTTATAAGAATTAGCTAGCTAAATTTTTCACTCTACCATGTAGTACCCCCTTGAATCAAGCTCTAGTAAGGACTGCTTGGTATAACATGGGAAAAGGTTACACATGTTCCTTCTTGCCCGTCACTGTGTCATTATTGCCCCAATAAAAGAAAATGAAAGCCCTCAAATGACCTCCAAAGTATTATAGCCTTAGTGTGAGGAAAATGGAGAGAGGCAGACTCTCTTCTGTCACCTGCCTCTGGTCCTGACGTCCTCGAAAGCCACCCGGCCACACTGCTAAAGGTGGGGAAACTGTGTTCTAGAAATGCTGCAAGTTGCCAGTGGCTGGGGAAATCTGCTTTTTTGCTACCCCATTCAGGAGAGTAATGAAGAATGAAATTATCTAATTGCATAACCTTTTTTTTCTTCTCTAAACATGGAAACTTCCTAGCTCTGGTTTCCTAGGTTTTCCAATAGTCTGCTGGCTTCCTGTCCCTTGCTCTTAGGAGGGTCTATGTCCCGTCTTGGAATCACTGCTAGGAATGCTTGGCATTTCTTCAGCTGATACCTGTCTTTAGTTTGCTGAAACTAGGTGCTTAGTGCTTGGTCACTCAGATAAATGACTTAATGAATAATGTGCTACTGTTCAGCTCTACCACTATAATAACTAAAAGGAAGGAAGGGTGAGCTGACTTGAAAAGGAAATAGTTTATTAAAGAAAAAGACATTGTAGTGAAATAGTAGTAAAACGGGAATTGTATTGTAAAAAAATGGCAGGAAAATAGAAGAGAGAAGTAAATGGGCAAATAAAATCCACAGAAATAAACCCATTGCTGTGCAACCCTCTCTCCCCAAAATCCTCATGTAGGAAAATCAGGAGATATATATATACGTATATATATATATATATATCTTACATGATTGCTGTAAAGGCAGACATCACATAGGGTGGCATGAATGTTCATGCTTATTTCAAACAATGGTATTGCCAAAAGCAAAGGAGACCTAAGAGTTGAAACTGGCAATTTAGAATCAAGTTTAACTCTTAATGACAAGAAAGGGAGGAAGCCTATCTAAATCCACTGACAGAGAATGGTGTCTACGAAGCTTCTTTCTAGTGACTCTCAAAAAATGAGAAGCGTATTAATCTAGCCCATGACCTGATAATTCCTCAGCTTTTCTATCTAGGTGTTAACAAACTGCATCTTTCAAATCTCAAAAGCAGTAAGCAATGACACACTTGGTACTGATCACATTTAGTACTGCATACATTCCTCTTTCTTCTTAAAAATCCATCTTTTAGATTCAGATCAATTTTAGCTTTAACTTGTTATGGTTATAAAGAAGATCATAAAAAGTATGAAAATGTGATTTTTATGCACATTAAGGACTGCAAATAAAAACAAAAATGAGTTTCAGGATTAAGATATTTCAGACAATCTCATGATTTCTTGATGGGAGAAAAGAATTAACCTCATTATTTTTGAAAGGTCACAATGGCAATCCTTAGCACTAAGTTCTTAATGGGTAGTCATTCGACATTTGGCATTAGTTTATAAATGAGGACATTGGGGGAGGAATCACATACTCCAAAATCCACCTTTCTATTCTGAAGATTGTAACACTCTTCTGAAGCAGGTAAAAATAAATTTAATACATAAACTTTTAAGGCCAGAAATGCGAATTTGGCTGTGAATTGGATGCAATACAGTAAGCAAGCTGATGGGAACTTATAATATGTACAATATATAGTAGAGAACTGAGGTATTTAAAAATGAAGGACTAAGAGATACAGCTACATAAGTACAAGAATTCATACTTAATCAGTACAGTGTCCTGTCATCATAACTTCTATTCCAGAATGCACTGACCAAAAATCTTCAGTGAAATTCCACTGTAGTGACATATTTTTTATTATGGAACATTATGGAAACAAAAATAATCATCTACTATCATTGAACTGACTTGAACTGTAGCAGTTAAGAGTACTACAGTGAAGGAACAAAGTAATTACGAGAGATAATTTTGGCTTTTAGCCTAGTCTACTGGATCAAACTGGGAGGATAGGAAAGCTGATGACAGCAGCCAAGAGACAGAAGCATGCCTTATATGCCTTATACATTGAATAATAGATAAGAGTACAACCCCAGACACTGCTGTATACTTCAGTCATTAATTAATCAAGCTATATGTACGTATGGGAAGCTGGTTAAAAAAAAAACAAGCAAGCAGGCAGGTTCTGCTTCAACATGCAGAAAACATGCAGTTTTATATTTGCACTTCCACCTCTTGATGAAAGAAGCTAATTATGTTATTCTCTTTCTGGAGGATCTGTGACACACACAAAAAAACCATTTTGGCTGAAAATCCCGATGACATCAGGTCAGCTAATTGAACCCAGGCAGTGTATATTCCTGCTTCTTTCACCGAGGATTTACATTTGCCCTCAGCTGATCTAGGTCTTTGGCTGTAAGCTTGACTCCAGCAACTCTGTGGACATTAAGCTGCACGTGCACCTATTGTAAGATGCTCAACCTCTGTGAATATTTCCTTCTGAGGCTTAACTGACATCCACCATATGATGAGTTCAACACGAGCCAAGTTCTAAAACCTCTCCAGAAACTAAAGCTTGTAAGTTTAGTGGCCTGCTTCTTAAAACAGTTCTCTCTTCTTTAGTCTCATTAAGTACGTGTTTTGTGCAAGTCTGCTGTTTATTTCCAAACTTCCAGGAACAGTGAAATCATCATATTATTAGCGCTCAAAGTCTGACCTTCCTGAACCTCCTCAGTATGTAAAATTATACAGAGTAATTACTGGGTCTTCTTGATGGTTTGCCGAGCTGTCAAGATAGGTGCTCCTACACTTAAAGATTTAAAAATCTGCATCTATTTTAGTGAACAAATGATTTTGTACCATGGATGTATTAGGTCTTTCTGTGCAGGTTTGAAGTGAAGCTTCTATTCTAAGGGACAACCAGTTTGAAGTTTTGGCTCAAGAGGTAGTAAGACAGTGTCATACAAATGTGTTGAGAAGATACATGATAAACTTGAAGAAAGATTAAAATTAGTGGATGCAGTAGTTTGAAACAGAATTGAAGCAGAGAGCTGGTCTTCAAGGACCTCAGAGAAGAGATTTCCATGACAACAGAACACTTAGGTATTCAAATTAAGAAACAAAGCATCTTATAAACAATCGGGAAATGTACCTCTGTTTCACAGAATAAAACCCAAGCAGTTTAGAAACACCAGTTCTGTGTAGGAAATGGGGATGGAGGTTAATTGCTGGGCAAATTCCCTTCTGACTTGTATCAGTACCACCCTCTTAATCATTGAATCATGGAGATACCTATGGACATCAGATACCTCAATATCTATACTATTGCTGTGACAGAGTCAAAAGACCCCGCACCATCTTCAATATATGACAGCTAGAATACAATTCTTAAATGATGAAGATTCCATAAACTTCTTCAAGCGTCTGTTGTAGCCTTTTGACAACCTTAGAAAATTTCCTCTGAATTTTAGCTATTTTTTGCTGTGAACTAAACTACTGGACAAGGTGGGTCACTTTTTGCTGTGACCCACTACCACTGGACAGGGAGAAAAATTGATGACTGTCTTCTTTGTAATGATCATTTAGCTGTGAGAGACTGTTATCAAGTCCTGAAAGTTTTCAGTACATGATGCCAAGAAATTATGCTTATTATAGTGGCTCTTGTTATTATAGATACTATGTTACATAATCTCAGCAATAAGTATTTCTCTTTCTATGATCCATGCTGTACTAGGAATTTGGTAGTTTGTTCAAAAACTTAATATTCATTAAGAAGAGGAAAAAAAACACATGATTTATGATCATACACCTCTTTGTTGTCATAGATATCATATCACCTAACTCACAGACTTATCAGGCTCCACTTAAAAACATTTGTTTTGTCTTGCTTCCTATTCATTTTGGAAGACTTTCCAGTGCTTGAATTCTTTAATGATTAGCAATTTTTGTTTACTCTACAACCTGAATTTATTTATTATAAATTATACAATTTGTTCTCGTGCTCACATTGACTTTTAGATGAAATAGTTAGCTGAAATAATTTTAGCTGAAATAGTCACTGGTATTCTGATGTATTTATATAGCATTGATATCCTCTTTTGGCCTTTTCATATGAAGCTGAATAAGCTTTTTAAGTGTACTGGGCTCCTCATGCAAAAAAAGAGTATCGTTACTATTGAAAGAAGAATTTGAGTTTATGTCTCTCTGTTTAGATACACTAACAAAACATACTCCATAAGTGAATATTCCATATTTCTATAACTAAATCATTACCTACATATGTTTAATAATTATACTCCCTAGAGGAAAAACAGTAGGAATGAAAATGTATGAAAACTTTCTGAAATAGCTAGCTTCATCTTGTTAGTGACTGCTTAATATTCTATGAATTGGCTTTTGAAATACCTAGGACTCCATAGACTTTTGTTCTTAAAACCCTACAGTCTGACAGCTCCTTGGATCTGAAGTTAAGAAATGGAAAATATGAAGCACTGCACTCGGTTACATCCAGCAGTTGGCTGTACACAGCCCTGCTATTTTCTGATCTCCTCTAGCTGAGCATAAAAGCCATTATCTTTTCAGCTGTTATTCAGATTTTCCTAAGAAATGATGCGTGAGGTAAATAGGGAAGGGAAATGGAAAGTGTAGGGAAGGGAGAGGGAGGAGCGGGGTGGGAGAAGGGCTTGCTGGAGCAGAGTGACGCATTCCCTGGGGAGAATGGAGGACAAAAAGCAATGGGAAGCCAATATACACTGAATGTAAAGCTGCCAGAGAAAGGGCTGAGAAATCATGTTGCCACAACCTGGCTCACGTTGAGCAGTGTCCTACACCAGGGTCAATTCTGAGACTTTGGTTGCTGTTTTCTGTTTGGACTTTTTTTTTTTTTTTTTTCTGAGCATAGTGCAGATGAGCACGAGATCTCATTTCACTTGAGGTCTTAAAGTTTACCATCTATTAAAAAAAATCCCTCCAAGAACACAGATTTATTACAGCATAATTAGCTAATGTTTTCCTTCAACCTAAACCTGTGTAGTGCACTGTTTTTCAGCTGTGTGTCCTCTAAAGTTGGCTACATTTCAGCAGCAGGTGAAGCTGCTCCCAGTATGCTTTTATTTTTGAAATATTTTGTGATCTGCCAGGCTACGAATGAAGTGCTTAAAAATCGCAATGTTGGTATTTTCCATGAAGTTTGTGTAAATAGGAAATACCATACTGACTCACGTTTACTAATGAAATAACTTCAGTGATGGTCTAATAATGACAACAAACAATTCAATAACAATTTAAAATAAGTGATAGAGATTATGCCAAGAAAATCTTTGAGCAGCACATCAGACTGTTGTTGAATACTACTTTTTTTTTTTTTTGTATATAACCTTGCATTACTTTGGAATGATTTTTTTCTAAAATATCTGCAGTCTGGATGTTACAAACCATGAGTTACAGCTAGACATAAGATATAAAAACAGAAGACACAAGAAATCAAAAGTCAAATATATAAATACTGACAGACAGTATTTGTACTCAACAACAGAGAAACTCCCATCACCCGCAGCTTGCTGAAGCCACAAAACACTGAGACAGTAGCAGAAAAACATGCTGGAGTTTAGGAGCCAAGAGTGCTGAGTACTTGTTTGCTATTGACACCGAGCCAGCGTGCACTCTGCTTCCCTGCACTTCCTCTTCACAGGCCCAACAAAGATGTCGATCCTGTCCTGACTGATTGACATCTGCACACAATGCAGTTGGAGACTCTTTTGAACAACCAAGGATGATAATACTAAAGACCAATTTTTCTCCCATTCCAGGGCTGCCCTTCACTGTTCATTGCTCTTCCTTTCTATGCAAGAGGATTGATAGACAATTAAATACACAATATTATTTTAAAGAGGTATCATAGTTGAGGTGTAGCAGGCACAAAAAGCAGTGGTTACTCTTTCTGAGAGCACTGAAATTACCCCAAACTGTGGGTGCTAACAGGAAATCTTGCAGACAGCAGCTTTACTGTCTTAGGAACAGTGTGTGTGTCACCTTTCCTACTCCTACAATCTCAGCTGGCATTTTCTGAGTCTTCCATATCCACCCTAAGCAACTAGCACCTGGAAGATCTTCACAGGTGTCGAATCATTAGGATTACACATTTATACCACAGACTTTAAAATACTGGAGTATGGCTGAAGTGTAGTTGAGGATTTTCTGAATGATACAAATACCATGTTTTGTTTGGGAGCATCCTTACACAATGTGACTTAAAAATAAAAACAAAAATACTTCTGAAAGTAAAAAATAGTCTCTACTGAATAGTAAAAAATAGACTATAAGCTTAATGTCGCATTATTTTGTGTATCAAGAATGCTCCCACCCAGAGGGAGATTCTCCAGCTGAGGAAGTGATGGAAAAACTGTTTCTCTGGAGATCTAAGAGTAAGGTAGTCAGACTAAATCACTTGAGCTGAAGCTGGTTCTATTTCAGTGCTTAATTTTAATCTATTCAATTAGTGCAAGTGTAGTTTGGGTTGCTGCACTACTGCACATGTCCCAAGACCAGTGACTGGGTATTCCTACACAGTTTCAAAAGTGGTGCTTTCTCAGAGCCTCTCTGAGAGTCTAGCACTAGCATTAGAAAGCATGATATGTATTTTTATTCATTACAGATGATTTATTTTCTCCTTTGTATAAAATGCCTCTTTGATCATCGGTCCAGCTTTGTGAATTACTTAATAATTTTGTATATTTTATATTTTGAGTATATATGAAAATTTGATATGGACACACTGTGTTAAATATTTCCAATTAGTTTAAATTTGAGACTAACAGAAATATGCCAGTTCAACTTCTAAGAAAAGAAGAAGAAATTAAAATTTTATCATAAACGACGGGGACAAACCTTTGGACATACACACACCTTTTAAAAACATGATAAAAGTGGCATTAAAATATAGCTCCAAGATGAATATTTGAAATACATATCTTTTTTACTGACATTTTCATTTATTTTAAAGGTAGAAACTAGAATTAAACTCTGTATTCATAGCAAATTTAATTACATAGAAAAGATGAAATCATAGTTGATGTCAACTTTTACTGAGTGTTATATAGAGCAGATACATGGGCTTGTCAGGCTAATGGAGGAAAATGGATCAGGCTTAGAAAACAATAAAGAACTTGCTGCTTAAAAGGGAACTGGAAAAAAGCTCTGATCCTGAGGTGTATATATCTTTACATAGAGCACCAAATTTACAGGTATTTAATGTTTTTCAATTACTGCTAGTGTTTTTTTTCATAATTTTCAGTCAGATGAAATTAAATCAGATGCTCAATAGCTGAAAATCTACAGTCATATTATTGCTGTAGTTCTTATGAAGTTAGGAAATCATATTTATCTGTATCTGCTAAGTATCTGTCCTGTTACTTTTAAATAAGTTTTCATTTTCATGTACAGCATCCTTTATTTGCAAGTAAATGGTAAATTATGCACTAACATTTGGATCTCTGGTAGTAGTGGTGAAACAAGAAAATATTTACCTGCAGGGCAAGAAAAAACAATAGGATTAAACAGCCGAGAAATATGAGCTGTTCAAAAGGAAGTTTGGAAAAGACTGGTTTCTTCCAACAGAAGTGCCATAAATGACAAATGTGGTTCCCTGTTCCTCGGGCACTAGTTACAACAATGCGGGATTGCAAGATGAATCTGATGACAGATGGGAATAACACCATTTGTGGCCTGGGCACTTAGTAATAATTAGCCACAGTTTAGTTGTTGTTGGGGAAATGGCTGCTCATGCAAGAGCGCTTTGCAGATGTAAGGAAGAAAAGAACTGAGAATATGAGACCTATTGCTGTAAGGAATTAGTTGACAGTACTCAGAAGCTTTTAAAAAAGTTACTAAAACAGTAGCTGTGGAAACCATGCTAAAGTCTTTCAGTACTCATTAAAATCTGTTTTGTGAGAGCAGAAAGGAAGAAATTGGCAAAGCGAACTGATCTAACCACCTCAAGCCAGGCCCCTCAAGAGGAGGACACAAAGGGCAGGTGGGGGTAAGCAAAGACGACAAGGAGAAGGAGATGAGGGGGTGAGCTTGGGATAACCATGTAGATTTATGTTCCTATTATTTGGGTCACTTTTTGCTTTCCATTGCCTCAGACACGATTGATCACAGCCGTGACTCATGCCACCTTGTGCGTACAACCCTGGGCGACATCGCAGAGCGGGCGCCGTCTGTTGTGCTGCCTACCTGTAATTCAGGCACGAGGCGAATATCCAGCCTAACTGACAATGGCAAAGGTATTTTGATGTATCGCTGCCCTTCTTTTCTTAGCTCGTCCTGCTAGGGCCAGCTGCTCCAGCATATTCAAAGCATTTTCGTAACTCACAGAGCTATGATACAGCAGAGTATACAGCAAAGTGAGCAAAGTGACAGCTGTAAATCTGCCTCTGAAGCCTGTGTACACATGTGAGAACAAGGACTCCTGCAAAAGTGTGATAAATTACATTTATCAGCCACGTAAACTTCTTAATAAGTAATTTCAAACCCTGATAATGAAACCAAACCCCGGTGTCTCTTCTGACTTCTTTTCATGTTTCTGATGACAGATTCTGCCACCTGAGGGTTCTGCTTACAGAAGGGAAATCTCTAGACAGCATATAGCGAAAATGGCACCATTGATTTCTTCCTGCCTCTTCGCAGCCTTTCCTAAGCCTCCAGCAACAAATGTATTTCTATTAAAAGAAAAAAACATCACTTGGAAAAACCCACTCGGCACTGAATTAGCCCTGACTACTGCTGTACTACAAGTAGTGTCCCTGCTGCCCATTCAAGTCCTAGGTCATTCTGTCATAGCACATGACATATCCACATAGAGGCTGGTCCCGTGTAAGAGAAGACAGCAAGAGTCTTTTCCTAATGCATTTCTCAGCAAGTATGGTGTAGGAATTACTCCCATATCTCTTGACTGATAAGGATCTTGGTTCAAGAAATAATAAGAAAAAAAATAGCAAAAGTAATACTTAAGCTTTAAGCCTCTTTATATTCTTTGAAATAGTTACTATACTGTTTGAGGAATGCACACAAAAGAATGTAAAAGGGGAAGAATAACTAAGATTGAGGAAACAAGTCATTACCAGTATAAGAATAAAAGAAATAGTAAAGAGAGCAGGAAAGTTCTATGCATAAAACAGAACTGGGAGAGCTGCCATAATGGGTGCATTTTCCCAGGCTATTTCATGGCAAGTCATTATAAATTAGACGAGCATTTTAATATGTTGGCCAAATCAGCCCTGCCGTGACCGGGTGGCACCTCCTTGCTTTCAGAGGAATCATCTCCATTTTCTCCAGCGCTGCTCCAAGCGTTCAGCAAATCACTTCTCCCTGGTGGCATTTCTGGGCTTCACGCGGGACACGTGGTCTGCTGGAATTACATACCCTCCGCTGTAATTTGCCCTCATCTGATCGAACAGCGGCGTTTTGCGGAGCCGGAGCGGCCGGGACGCGCCACCCGCAGGCTCTGCCGGCGCCCGGCTCCGCTCCGGGGGCAATTGCCACAGTGCCCGGGGTCGGGCGCGCCCCCCGCCCTGCGCCCGCGTGGGCTCCCCACGCGCGGGCGGTAGCCGTGGCCGAGGCGGGGCCCGCGCCGCTCCGCCCCGCGCCGCCCCGTCCCGCCCCGGCGGCTCCCGCGGCCCCGCGCGGCGCCGCTGCCCGCCGTGTCCCGTCCCGCGTGGGCGCGGGGCGGGCGCGCAGCATGGAGGTGCGGCGCGTGGAGAGCATCTCGGCGCGGCTGGAGGAGGCCGGCTCCACGGGCGGTAGGGCGGGCGTCGCGCGGCCGCGCCGGGGCACCCCCGCCTGCCCGCGGGCGGCCTCGCGGGAGGGCTGCCGCGGGAGCCGGGAGCGGCAGGGAAAAAGTGCGTGTGTGTCTGCGTGCCTGCTGCCGGCGCGGGGGCACGCCGAGCCGGGAAACGCTCAACGCTTTGCAAAGTGCGCCCTGAGGTGCCTGCTGCCGCCAAACTGGTACTTCTGCCTTCGCTGAATCGGGGTGCGGGCCCCGCGGGCTGCATCGGCCGCGCTGCGTCCCTGCTCTGCTGCCCTCCTGCCCGGGCCGAGCAACAGCTGCCCGAGGGCGAGGCGCGGGCGCCCTCCCGCCTTTATTGCTGTGCGCTCCTGCACCGGCACCCCCGAAAAGGGTTGCGGAGTAACGTGCGTTTCCGTGCGGGGAGCAGCGAGCTCTGCCCGCCGCGGGGACGGGCACTAGGGTGCGTGGGGGCAGCGGGTGTATTTGGGCACGGAGCTGCCCGGCTGCAGTGTGTGCAGCGCCCTGTTGCCAAGGACGGTGCCCGGTTCCAGGTAGCCTGGTCGAGCAGAGCAAGTTGGGAGAGCAAAGGAAAAAAAAAAACAAAAAGCTTTGCAAAATAGGTGATTAAAATTTGGGAAAGTTATTCTCTAAGAGAAGCTACAAAACCACCGAGTATTTCCTGCTGTGTTGCTGGATTTCTTCTAAATTATGTGATGCCAGCACAGAATTACAACCTTGTGGTGAAGTCTCCTGGGAAGTACGGTGGAGTCCTGCTCTTTGCTTCTGCTTCCCGGAGGAGGCTCACAGCCAGGTGTCTTCTGGGTTTTATTTGCCTTTTCTCCCTTCTTATTGTGGCAGCTTTCTTCAGGTGGTAGGGTTTGTAGCGTTTCAGGAGAGGATGGTAGATCTTCTGCTTTTGGTGATGGGGAACTTTTGTAGTTGAGTATGCAATTAGTTTTAAGCTATCGGCTCTTAGCTGTTAAACTATCTTTGCAATTCTGTAACACATTAGGAAAAAAAAATACATGTTTAAAGATATTGTGGTTGAGGTCTGCTCCGAACACAGCACTCGGCCACCAAGGTGATGTTGTGACACTTGCTGCTTTTCACATCCTGGCACCCCTAATTCGTAATGAAGATTTTTCCTTCCGTATCCCACAGCCGGTTAACACCCGCCTCACCCGTGGCCTTAGCTACACTTGTGCAACCACCGTTCAGGACTGGGCCAATCTAGGCATAGGGGGTTTGCACAGCTGCTCTTGAGGCATAATTTGGTTAATTGGTCAATTCAGCTAGAATTCTGGAAGCATCAAGAGAGAATACAACTTCACGTTTTAGCTTAGAGGTGTCGTTTGCAGTGCGGTAGGTATAGGAACTTAGAAGTTGATGACAGACTAATGCATTTTTAGGTGGCTGTGTTTGAGGTAGGAGGACGCATTGTTTCACTATTCTGTTTTAAAATAAGAAAGCAAAATCTAACCAAAACATGAGTTACTGCAGGTAGGGAAAGCAGCTCTTGACAATAAGCTATTATGTCATAAACTGAAAATGGGAGGAAAAAAAAAAAGGACAGAGCTAAAAGAAAAAAAAACTCATTTCTTTAAGAGAATGTCATACCGCAGATCACCACTACACTTAAATCTCGTTGCTAGCTTGATTTTTGTGCTGTATCAGATAAATGTTTAAGCGAGCGTCTAGCTTCAGCCTTTTGGACATCCTCCAAGAGTACTTCTTCGTCTTCAGAGAATTTTAGCCCTTTTAGAGATAAACTTCCCTTTCTGCCTCTCTCTTCTCCAGTTGTCTCTAGTTGTTGTCTGGTTGAGGCTTCCAACCTTTCATCTTATATCCAGTGCTAGTCTGCACTTCCGAATGCATTTTTCTGCTGGCCACTTAAAGCATTCTGTAGCTGCATTCCCATTGTTTCCCTTAAGCACAATGTTTAAGATATTGCATATTTTATACATAGTAGTGCTTGCAGTTGCATTGTCACAGGGATTTGATGTAGTGCTTGAGAGCCCGAAAATGAAACCATTGACAAAAGTGCAACTGTTCCTTCATTTTATTTTCAAAGTGGCATACAGTGCAAGTAGTAAACAAGCAGCTTTTATTTTGGGAACATTACTCGACTTTAAACTGTTTCAGTGAAATTATTGATGACAAAGGAAACTTTTCATTTTATATTAAAAAATGGTTCCCTTCATCTGCTATTCACCTAAAATTTAGTGTATCACAACTTGCAGGACATCTTTTATGGTCAAGCTGGTGTCAGTTGGAGCACTGCTGGGAGCTGCTGGAGTAACAAAATGCCTCCTCTCCTAGATATGGAGCCATTGCAAGGATGAGCTGTTTCACCAGCCTGCCATCTTTATCAACTCATCTTGCGATGTGTCTGGTCCGTGAGGAAGTTGTACTTGTTCTTGTGGTAGCCCGACTCACTTGCTAGTGAGTAATGGTAGGAAGGGTCTTGCCCAAATCAGAGAAGAGGATGGCTAGAAAAAGTTTGCCTTGGTAAGAATGTGTTCAACAGTGAGGTTTCCTGGGTGGATAGATTCAAGTTGTGGGAATGCCAGTCTGAATAAGGCACTATCACAGTCACCCTTTGCTTTCCATACGGTATCATAAATTCCAAATGGCGATTGTGCTGGCCAGTCTACCCTTCCCTATTGAAACAACAGAAGTCTTTATAAAGGCTGCGGAGCCATATATGACAACTTTTGGAGGTTTTTTTAAAGGGTAAGTGTGTCAGTCTCAAATTCCACATTTCAGGATAAAGACCTGTGCATTAAGCACAAAAGATGGAAATGTAGTGTGGTGAAGAAGTATTTGTGCAATGTTAAATTTGCTTGGAGCTTGCTATTCCCTGCTCTTGCTCTGAGACATCCTTGTGCAAGTGCTCACTGCTCTGCTTTTAATGAATGGCTCACTCCTGTTGCTTGGGATATCCTTGTGCAATGGTGGAATGAGTGATAGAAGGGCAAGAAGGAAAGAGAGAAACCATGTAAAGGAGAAGCTGAAAAGAGGCATTTGGGAAAAGAGATGCTAAGAAGAAAATGAGGAAAATGAGAAGTGAACTGGAAAGCAGTTGCAATAAAGAAAGGGAGAGAAGAAGGAAATGAAGAAGCAGCTCTTAGAGGGCTGATTATCAAACAACTGATATTAAAGAGAAGTTCATCCTATGCAGGGCTGCTGGACCAGTTCCTTTCTATCCCACTTGGGATTCACCTGATCCATGTAGAAAGCTGTGTGGCTTCCCAGGGGTCTTGCAGCAGGGTTTGCAGCAGCGTTTGCAGTCATGGTCTGTCTAGGGGCTTCTTGCAGAGGAGATGCTGCGGGTGTTCCTTGTCAGGGCTGCTCAAAACACCCCTCACACCTCTGCGAAGGGCAGTGGTGCGGGACCTTCTGGCCATTTGATCTTATACAACTGTGGATCCTCTATCTTTCCTTCCCTAACGCAGACATGTTCTGTGAGTAAGAACATATGAGTAAGTTAAAAATGCAATTCCCAAATACCATATGCTTCTGTGAATGTTACAAATACACAAGAGAAAGGAGCAAATTAAATGGGCTTGTGATAAATATTGTAAGTGTAAAAACACACCTCTTGCATGAGGAAACAACCTGAGTTTTCAGAGAACTAATTGTGTTTTCATCTCTAATTCTTGTATTCAGTGAGCAGACGAAGCAGTGATTAAATGCAAAATTCTAGTAGGGAAAACTATATTTGATACCAAGAGCTGGAAATGCTTTGGCTTCCCACCAGTATCATTTTATAGGTTTTACTCAATATGATGTTTTCTTCTTTCATTATTCTGTGTTTCCAAGTTACTAACCGGACCAGGAGAGCGCAAGTCTGGACAAGTTTCAAGTTTCCCTGGGCTTAGTGAACTCACCCCCTTTCCAGGTTGTTTTTTAGCCTTTATGAGATGTATTGAGGCAGATGCAGTATCTCACAGTTAATGTAGCCATAAGAGAACTAGATAGCGTGCACCATGGAAAGCTTTTACAGTGTATCAGATATGCACAGAAGATTCCTGCTTTTGGGCAGAGTTGAATATTTGATATGTGCAACGGGCAGCCGTAATCTAGCCCATCTCAGCCATTCTGTTTGCCACTGAGATTTATTCCGAAGCTTTGGCACTTGAGAAGGAAAGTATCTAAAAATACCACGAAGCCTGATTGCTTCCCAGTTTCATGAATATGTGTGCTCTTGCCAGGCTGCCCTCCTGTCCCTCCTGGTTCTGCTGGTCGTCTTTTTCTTGTGAGGCTTTGAAAGAGGCAGTTTGGGAAACCTTGCTTGCCAAATGGGCACCGTCATTTACTGTCCCTGCGAGCAGGGGCCGTTCCTCCTGTTGGAGATGAGAGAGCACAGGTTGGCCCAAGGTTGTGCACTGGGACTGCAGCCAAATCTGCTTCTCAGGAGCTGCAGTCAATACGGTCTGAACCAAGCAAGATTCTCGTATTTATTAGCACACAACTTAATTAATAGGCCTGGGTCTATGCTGGGGAGATAAGGAGTGCATGTATAAAAACCTCTTTGGAGCACAGCATGCCTGCAGAGCTGGGGAGAGCTAATGAAGAGGCTAACAGGCTAGGTTGGACATTAGATCTCTATAGGATTTGAACCTGTGTGGTTTTGTCAAACGCAACTGGGTGAACAAGTTGACACAGGTGTTACCTTTTTGACAGTAGCTGTCACTTCAGAACCCTGTTTTCTCTGGCAAGAGGCTTGCTCCCTATTGCTTTGCCCATAGATTGCACTCAGTATGCAATGTGGAAGAGATGGAAAAATGTGTGTAATATATATTTGTGTACATATATGTGCAATATATAATTGTTTACAGTATGGAAAACATGAAATAACAATTATTTGTGATATTCTTAATTATTTGTAATCATATTACTGGAGTTTTTGCATTGCTGGGTATATACATATTTAAAAATATATTTTTATTATTTTATTTCCCATTCTTGCACATTACAGAAGAGATCAGTTCCAGATTAGCTCCTTCATGCATACAGCAGCAGAGCAAGGTGGGCTCTAGGCTGCTGCTGTGAGTTTGGAAGGTCTGAAGGCAACTATAAATGGGCAGCAGTTTAAAATATGTGTCTGGATTGAAAATACATAAAATCCATTTCCCTCTAAGAATAAACCCAAACACAATAAAAGCTGTATTTTGAACACATATTGTGTTTTATTTCTGGCAGAACAGCAGAGACTTAATATATTGTTAAAATGATCTTTCAGTTTTCTCTCAGAGGTCTCAAAAATATAGTGTCGCTATTTTGTGTTCTTTTTCATCTATAAAAGAAGCTTCTTTACAGGTATAGTTTATAGTTGCAATACCTTCTTGTATGTTTATAATTTGTGCTATAGTGACATAAAAACAGTGGTATGAAAGTTTTATGTGCTTATGTGTTCACTGGAGATATGAACTGAAGATGGAAAGCATGGTAATAGGTAATTTTAAAGTGAAAATGCCTTGTCCTGTTAAGAACAATACTTCATGCTTAAAAATTTGGATTTAGTATTGGAGAAAATATCATTATTTTTAGGCTATTTATTTTCACCAAGATGTAAACTCAAAAGCTCCACTGAAAATGAAGTGTTGAGCACTGTACAACATATCAGTAAGCCACAAAATGGCTAAGCAGTGACAGCATAAAAGTGGTTATATAAAAGTAAAGACTGAATGTCCCAAGACATAAAGTGCAAGGTGGTTGCAGTATTTATTTCATGCAGTCAGTAAGCAGATGTTTGCTATTTTAGTGACAGAAAAAAAGCCCAATTTTAGTGAAACATTGTATTGTTCTCACAATTTTCAGTTACCTTCTGAGCAGAGATAGTTTTTATGAATATCACTATAGTCATTAGGTTTTACTAAAACAGAAGATTTTTCCTTTAAATCATTTTTTTTGTCTTGTTATTAATCTAGAAAACATTCTTAGGATTTATTAAATGGTAATCAGTGCATTATAAAAACCTAAAGTGTTCTGATGGGTCTGATTCTTGACAGCTTTGGCACTTAGTGCACTCCCTCACCCTTGCACAAAATGGTAACAACCAGAGTAGTCCTGAATCACAGTAACTTGTTTAATCCTGATGCTTTTATTTTCATATCCAAAGTGACTGAAAACACTTTGATGCTCCTGGGAATATTTGTTGTGAATAAGGATATCATTCTTACTATTTGTGAAATAAGGAGAAGTATACTAAGCCTGGAACTGAAACATGAATCAAGTTTTTACATGATTATGTTTAAAGGAAGGAAACCACCATGCTGGAAATACTTAGCAGTAGCTTTTATAGTTCTGATATTACTTGAAATAAATTCAAATGACCAAAAACTCCTACTGATTCACTCACCTACATGCTTGGCAGTGAGGCAAGCAGTGTCTATGCTCTCCCTGATGAGTTTTCCAGGCTCTTAGTCTCCGAAATACCCAATAACTAGAGGATTTCTCTTGATATGTATTGCCTGGCTGCTGTTGCCAAAGGTGTGCTGGTTGCCTGTGCGCTGTGATGATGCATTGTATTGTGGCTATTTTTCCTTGATTTGGAGTCTATAGGAGGAAACATGGTGCAGCCAGAGCTATTAGTACTTTGCTAGTTAGGAATCTGACCTAAGTAGCCCGTGGTATGTTTCTTGTGAGTGTCCTGCTTTCTATATGCTCTCACAAAAAGGTTGCTGATAATTGGTATTAATTGATTTCTAAATCCTTGAACAGTTTTATTCAATAGAAAAAAGATAATATGATTCAGATCAGAAAGAATTGAGTCACTGCAGGCATGGAATCCGCAATATTGACAAATATCCTCACTTGTGTATAGAAAGCAATAATACTGATTTTTAAAAATATTATATTGGTTTTGGTCCAAAATATATTTTTTAATTTTGTGCTTTAAAGTGCAAGGTAGTGCTTTCTAAAGTAATAAATTCTGTTGCCTTCTGTCTCCCAAACATTTACAAAAATTGTTTGATTTATTCAGTGATGAAAAATTTGAGGGAAAATAAAGTTTGAGTAATTCTCAAGTTTAAAATTAAATATAGTTGTTTGGCTTCTGCAATTTTAAACAGTATTATGGCCTATTTAATAAAAACATGGTGAAAGGCAACCTTCTGCCAAACAAAATGTAAATGTATAATGACTAGAAATTCGCTAAAGGGAGGATGTCTTAAGTGTATGAAGTGAGTTAGAATGGAATTAAAAAACACAGATTTTGAGGAATTTGTAACATACCTGCTGGCATTTGGAATTAGGATCCTCTAATAGTCATATTGTAAATGAGATCTGTTATATTCAATATATACTATTGCAACCAAAGAAGGAGACTTGTAATTTTATAGTCTGTAGAGATCATTATCCATCCGTGCCTATGCAAAGTACCTCAAGCCAGTGATGTACAATTATGTTTTCAAAATAACAGAGATGGTTCCTGCTCATACTCTTGGGAAATATTGTAGAAAGGGCCAGTGTTACTGAGAGGGTCTGTGTGCTCAGGTGTGCGCCCCAGGGCTCGCGGGAGCGCTCTGCGGTTGGTGCCGTGCGCCAGGCTGTGAGCACCCGTACCAGGAGCAGTGATCCCGGGGATGGTGCTTTGCATCCCTGTGCAGGAGCAGGCAGGAGAAGGGAGATTTGGGCAGTGGGAGAGCAGTGCTGCCTTGATCAGAGCAGAGCATGTGACAGGAGAGAGAGAAATGTAGGCAACTTCAGTGTGTTCGAGCAAGTCGACTGGCATCTGGTGACTGCTTCTTTTCAGTGGGAGGTAAATCAGGGATATATGTATATGTCCCCATTTATCTAATATATCCCTTATATATAGGGAAAAATCATTAAATAATGCTCTTTTGCAGCAGTATGAATTTGTACAACATGCAGACCCAACCCCTGAATCCTGTTTTTCTTCACCGAATGAAGGAGTTTCTTGATACATAACAGTATGATAGGTCTTTTTCCCAAATCAGTACAGGTCGAGTTTTGACAGTGCTTTACTGTGCTTGAGTGTGACAGACTTTAACCAGATGATACTCAAATGTCCTTATTCATTTTGACTGTTGAGTCTCATATTCCACTACTCAGTGAGTGAATGGTATGTACATATCTAATAATTTGCTTTTTCTGTTTCCTTCTTGAGGTTGATTTATTGGCTTCTGAGATTATTTTCTTATGTCCTGAGGTGTAGCGCTGTAAAAAGTGTTCATATGTTGCAGTGCTGTCTTTAAGGAAAGATAAATCCAGACTATTTCTTTGGAATATTGTGTGCTGGCAGCATCCAC
Source organism: Tinamus guttatus (assembly GCF_059628265.1). Lineage (NCBI taxonomy): Eukaryota > Metazoa > Chordata > Aves > Tinamiformes > Tinamidae > Tinamus > Tinamus guttatus. Next base: position 3,207,301 of record NW_028288586.1, read on the forward strand.
CTGCTGGTAACTGAAACAAGTACACAATAAAGTTCATTGTTATTTTTAAAAGGATGCTATAACTGAATGCATACCCAGTGGCTCTTAGGTGCTGCCCTGGTTTCTGCACAGCCAGTGTCCCAGCAAATCTAAGATGCCCAAAATAAAGCAGAATAAAACCAAATAGATACACCACTCTTTCATGACTTACAGGCATGACTGAGACAGGGAGGCTCACATACCTTGGTTCAGTAAATAGGCACACTTTATGTTCTATATCGTTCTTTGATCTTTGTGCTGATGATAGTGAGGTTTTTCCTATTCCTTTTTGGAATATGCCATATTGTGCTGTCATTGTCCCACCTTGTTGCTCAGAACCGGGAAAGTAACAGCTACAACTTTGGCTCAGTGGGTCGTAACCTACTTCAAAGCTGTTGCTTTCAACAACTTGTTAGCTTGGTCATCAGAGCACTTGCTCATTGCCCACGCACCCCTAGGTCAGCCTGACGTTGCTCCCAGCTTACCTGGTTATCAATCAGAAGAGAGGAGTATGTGATGCTGCCAGGAGAGCTGGTGGGTCCCTATGTAGGCTTTGCAAAGCTGAATTTCGATGGCCTGAAGGAACTTAGGGGGAGGAGGGAACACACCGACCTGGATATAAGTGCCTGCCTCCTTAATTGGCACATAAGGTTCTGCCTAGTATTTTAACTCTTCATTAACCATATAAGCTATTGAGACTTAAATTATAGTGATGAAATATCTTGTTTAATTATTTAGCTTGCTGGACTTCACAACATATAGGAATCCTGCAGGTCTTAAAAATCTTTGCTTCAGTAGCACCTTCTTTTTTTCTCATTCAGCTAATCTTCAGATGCTAAAATGGAATAAAACAATTCTGAGTTTCAGTGTATAATTATAAAGACTACTTCTTGTTTCTAAAGTCACCCAAAATTTCTTGAGAATCAGTAACTTTTTTCATTCCTGAAATAAACCCATTCAAATAAACCCACCTGTTTTTTTTTAAATGAACTGAATACTTTAGTGCAGTTGTACGACTATTGCCTAAATTTAGAATTACAAAAACAAGAACATTTTGACCTGTTCAGAATGCAGAATAAAGCGATCTGAAAGCTGAATTGCTAAAAGCAGTGTTTTATCAACATTCACTTCATATTAGCAGTCACTTTAATCAACAACACTTTAAATAGCCACTAGATGGACAATCTGTTAGGACATTTTCCATTAAAAAGAGCTGCGAAGAAAGTAGACTTTGCGTGCGTGTTTTCATTTCAAGATCCAAAAACATTAGTGGTCTGTTTTCAGTTAGGCTGTAACCCAAAGAGTTTGTACAGAAACAAATGTCAGTTAAGTGCCTAATTCCTCAGCAAAGTAAAAAAGGTGATGGTGTTAATTAACTGAGAGTGGTAATTTACCATGCTGAGTGTATAGATGGCATATTGTCTACTTTACAAGTGCAGGGTTGGAACAAATGTGTATTCGGGATCAAACATCCAGTTAATTAGATAAACTAATACTGTTTTTTTGTTGGAGTAGCACTAAAACTGTGCTCTGTGTTCCAAGAGAGGGTATATTGATTGCATATTCACCTTGCATTGAAGAGAGAAGGTAGATCTTGATCTGTTGGTGTCTGTTTCATTATGATTAAAAGACCTTTAAGTCTTTTAAATTTAAGACATAAAACATTAAGACATAAAATCTAAAAAGGTTTTATGATAGCTGAAACCCTTAAGCATAATACTTGTTAATAAGAGTTCAAAGAGTAGACTGCAGTCTTTCGCAGAACAGGGAAGAAATAGCTGTTCTCTCTTATACAGTCTATAATTTTATATAACAGAAAAAATAGACTATGGCTTCATAGGATAGCCAGATATACTGTGACTAAACATTGTAATGCTTATGTAACCTTCTAATATTAATACAATTTGAAAGGAAATAAGAAAAGAGATAGCAATATGCAGTGTGCTTCCCTGCTCAAAATACCATTTCCAATTCAGACCACCGAAACTGTAACTTTTAAAAGGTCAGTTTTGCCAATACTGTTTGCTTCCAAAAAGCAAATCTTCATGGATGCTGATTTTTTTTGATAATAACATGATTTGAGAAACTTGAGTTTTAAGAAAAAAAAAAAACCAGTATTGTGGGTTTTTTGGCTTATAATAAAATAATGGACGTATACTCAGTCTAGTTTGTAGGTTTATGTGCTTTTCTGAATGCTAGGCAGACAGTGAGTAACTAGGCTAATTACTCACAGCTGTCTACTCAGGGCAGATGGCTGGTGCAAAATCCAGCTCTAAATTTTTATAATGACATGTTGCATTGTATTTTTCAGACAGTAGTAATATAAAAACCTAAAATCACAGAAAAATACTGTGGAAAAGAAGTTCAGAAGTCTTATTATTCATCCTCATGCCCCAAGGCAGGATCAAATATTTATGTGTCTGTTCAGGCAAGTGTTCTTCTAACCTGGACTTAAAAATCAACCAGTACTAGGTGCTTCTTAACATTCCTACTGCCGGGTTCCTCTTTGGCTTTCTCTGAAAACTTGATTAGAAAGTTTTTCCTGGTTCTAATCTTCTTCCTACCAGTTGAAGTCAGGTACACGAATCAATGCAGTATATAGCCAAGGTTTTAGAGAACTACATAGGATGAAAACATTATTTCATATATTTTACCAACTATTGTCTTGTTTGCACTTAATAGTTGCCCCTTTTGAAGCAGCTTTTGCCTTGTCTTGGCTTGTGATTTAGCACACTCAGACCCCCTAGATACAAATGTGCTACCTAAATAATTGTTCTTTATCCTGTTTTTACAGGATATGTTATTCCTGCCTAATCTGCAATTTAATAACTTTGCACTTATTTGTACTGAGTTCTGTCTGTTCAGATTATAGCTCCAGCTTTTCAAGCCTACTGTCAATTATTACTTTCTTCCAAGAGACTTCAGCACTGGAGTTTCCTGCAGATTTAGTAAACAGCCTCTCATTTCAGTTGCTAATGAAAATGATGAATAGTCGAGCACAGGCTAAAATATGAGGCTAAGCACAGGTCTCTGTGGAACTCAATGTCTTCTACTTTACAGATGATAACTAGTCTTTGAGTATTTTTTTTCTTATTTTCTAAATGCATAATATGTCAGAGAAAACACAATTTCTGTATTTTTCCTTATATTTTGTGACACTGTCAAAGGTATTACTAAAACTGAAGTCTGTGAACTGTATTGCCTCTCCCTAATCAAAGGTCATTGCTAGTCTCAAAGTCAAAACTCTTCAGTGCCAGTAATACTCTTCTGCAAGTTTTAGATGACCCTATGGACTCATTTCAAACCTCCTGAGGTCAAGTGGACTTTGGAACAAGTATAAAATCATAGTTCTTCCCTAGAGTAATTTTTGATACTTTCTTATGCTAAAAATCTCTTGGCACCAAGAGTTCAGCCATGCCTACCTGGAGCAGCAGTGAGGATATACAAGCTACTTATTTACTCAGCTAAGATGACAAAGTAGCTCTAATTCAGAGTTCTGTTCAGAGCTAGATTTTTCCTTACATATCTCCTTCAGAAACAAGGGAGAAAGGTGTAGATATCTCAACACAACTTAAGCACGCAATGGTAGACATGCTGGGAGCCAGGAAGTTTCCTGAATATTTGAAATAGGAAAAATAAAAGTGGTAGTGCAGTAAAGTGCAGTTTTCAGCTTTGTTCCAGGAGTTGCTGCCTTGCACACAGGAGAGATCACAGCACGAGATACCCTCCTAGCAGTAATTCCTCCCTTCCTAGAAGAACTTCATGGAAGCTGGTGCCTCTACAGAGTAGGAACAGCAGCTTCCAGCTCCTGTGGAGTCTGGGGAATAATTGCTGTGGACTGTGTGTCCTTGCAGTGCAGCAAATCCTTTGCATGAAGCATCAGCTCTCAGGATAGCCTTGCTTGCAGTAGCAGAGCTTGGGACATCTTGCTTCTTGGGGAACCCTGACATTGCCTCGTGAGCCCTCTCCTGGGCCTCTGAGCCCATCTCTTTTGTGAGCTAAACAGATACTTTAAATAATTTAAAAAGATAAGTTTCACCTTTCAATACTTGATGATGTATGCATTTGAATCTTCAGAAAGGAATTACAGATACGAGGAGAAAACTTAGTTAGTGACCTTTCTATGAACTGTGTCTTTTATAAGGATTTTTTAGCTCTTGAGCGTTTGATACGTACCGTGAACATTTTAGTTTTCCATTAATAAAAATGAAGACAGTTACTTTAAACATTTTTAACATGAAAATTCAATGTCATAGGCAGTAGTGAGGCTCTTTGAAGTTTCAAACACTTCGTATTCAGATTATTTTTATCAGAGCTGTACCAACTCACACTTGAAAAGATGTGCCTCAGCTTTGTATGAGTCTTTACCTAATATTATTATAATGATAAAATAGAGTGTGCTCTCTCTCTCTCTCTCTCTCTCTCTCTCTCTTTCTCTCTGTTTTCAAGGCTGATATATCCAGAAGGCTTTAATCAAGAAAAATGACATTAGAACTTTTTGGTGTGCATATTCCAAAATATTTCACTCTTGTCCAATGTCTGATTAAAATCACTATCAGAATGGCTCTTGAATGGCAGTGACCCTAGAGGAATTAGTATCTATTGTTTTTTTCCAAATTCATTTGTATAGTTTAGTTTTAGTTTCATTTAGTTCAGTTTAGTTTTTAGTTTCATTTAGTTTATTTTGTATAGTTTAGTTTTTTATAATTTTTGTAGTTTAGGAATACTGGTGGCTTTAGGCTTGTAGTTCCAGGACACTTCTGTGATAGTCGTCTGTGTCTATTAGTAAATTAAACTGTGTATTTGAATTCAATTGTGTGATGTGATAAAGCTGTTTTAACTCTCCCGGACAGATATTCCTGTACAGAAGTGACTCTCTTGTGTTATCCTGGCTGGGAAGAAATACGTTCTGGAAAGAGTGTTACACTGTTGATCTTTGTATGTATAGATGATATCTTTCTTTTTGTGTGTGTTTTGCCAACTTCACAGTATTTTTATTGACAACTACTTTATGTTAACCTTCACCACAAGTAATGCATTTTATTCATAGTATAATCTTGCTTTCCTAGTAATTTATTCTCCCTTTGAATTTCATTTTAGCCTTCTATAAATATATCAATCTAGCATTGCCTTTTTCATTCAGAACAGCTTTGTTGGACATTTGACCCTAGCTGGAAATAAAGTATGCACTGAATTCTGTTGTGCCTGATTCTGTGTAACTTTCTATTAAGCTAGTAATTAACATTTTTTTAAGCTATTGAGCTAGTAATCATGTGCATGTGATAATGCTCTGAAGAGAAGAACTTCATTGTTCTTTGAATTATATTTTCACAATACTTTTTAATCAGAAATCTCACTGTCTTAAAATGAAATTACTGGACATTTCCTGAAATCTGGCAGAAAGATTGGAAATTGAGAGGGAAATGAATTGGAGCAGTTTCAGTATCTGCTCAGAACTTTCTCACTCTAGGCATTAGGGTATGACTAAATTAGGGAAATAAGAGCACAGACTTGCAGAGTGAATTGGTGATGTTCAGCAGTAATGAATAAGAATTGTATAAAAATTGAGTGTTACTTTAGGCTAGCTCTAGTCTAGTTTGGTGGACTGAACGCCTGCTAATAGTTGAAGTGCTTCACAGGAGCTTCTGGATCCCATCTTCCAGTCCAGTTTAGTCTAAAAGAGAACTCTGGTGATGCCTTCTAATACCATGCTCTGATGTGAGAAAAAAACGGGTGCCTCGTAGGCGAATTCCTTTCTAAGCAAATTCATGATCTGAGTGGAAATGGCCACTTCTTGGGCAGCACAGTGGGAGCCTTACATGTCCCTGCAGTCCAGGAGGTGGTCAAGTCTACCACCTTCGTGGCCTAATGAGTTTCATCTGCCTTGCAGAATTCAAATCTTGCTCTTCCTAGTCCTTTGAATATGAGGGAATTTGTGGAGAAAGAATTAAGGAACATCCTGCTATTTTATGAGTGTTTCTTAAGATTAAATCTAAATTAAGATTAAATTTAGAGTTTACGGAAATATGGAAAAATCTTAATATTTTCATATAAATTAAATGTGCTACTAAGTTAAAGCCAGTTAGAATGTATTCTTGAATAGGAAAGTGAATAGCTGTGTCAAAAATAAACACCACTGTCGGTGAAGGTAGAATACATATGTGCCAGAAGTTTAGTGCTGAACTCAGTAAATAAACGAGCTGAGACTGGCTGCATCACAGACTGCCTTCTGCATTAGGCTACAGCAATGAGCTGGAAATTTTCTATAATTTTTGTGTTCCAGGATGCAGTTGTTTGTCAGGACTGATCTAAAATTCCAGAGATAAAATTGATTCAATGCCACTGCAGAGAGCATAAATCAGCATGCAGGTTGGCTAATTTTATAAATTACACTAGTATGTTATGAAATATTGTGAAATTTAAGAAAAAAACCCCCTATACCAGCTGTGTACTTCACATTTTAAGGGCATCTGTATACAGACTTAATGCTTGACCATATAACAGTTGGGTGGGGTCCTAATTGCATGCATTGACATTAACGTCTAATTTCTATCTATAGAAACAGACAGAAAGCCAGTGTATTTCATTTGGTCTTGGTAATGTGTTCACCTGTATAAGCTCAGAAATGACAATTTACTTGAAATGTCTTTCTATGTTGCGGAATCAAATGTATTGTTCACAGTGATTATACGTCTTTTCAACATGGCTAAATCGCTTCCAAATCCTATTATTTCAGAGATGACGCAGCTACCAGTTTTATTCTTAGCTCATGTAAGTGCCATCTCAGCGTACTATAAAAAAACATTTTAAAATCTTGAATAGATGAAAACTTCTTCCTGATTTCTCACAGTTGGTTAACTTAGAGAAAACACTTTTTTTTTTTTTTCCCCCCCCCAAGAAGTCTGCAAGAGGAAAGCTATTCCATGATGGAAGCTAAAAATATAAATTATTAGTTGTAATTTCATGAATGTTGAAAGTGACTGGAATGGATGACTATTTAAGAAGTGCCATTACAGGAGATTAATGGCAAAAGAATTCCTCTGGATATTTGTGGTTTTGTGGTGCCCCCAAATTGCTGCATTTTTCATTTTTTTTTTAACCTCTTTATGCATAATTTTGCATTTAAAAATTATACCAGGGATGATCCTCATCTGAGGAGAGAAGAAAAATGAATTAATATATTTAAATAAATGTCAGGGAAGAGTGTAGTGATGTATTACATTGGAAGTGTAATTCTACAGTTTAAAATGTATCATGTAACTAATAGTTTATGAGATGGAAAAGAATTGTTTTAAATGTTCAAAATCAAGTAGTTCAGTTTTCAACTACAAAAATGAATGGACATGCACAAAAGAATAGTGCTTAAGTTATAGCAATCTAATACATACTCGAAGATGTAAACACTTAAGTATTACACCTTTGAAAATATGTGTATATCTGGACAGTCTGTAGAAAGCTGAAACTGTATTGCACTGATCTATAATGTTTAGGATAAACTCTCGTGTTAATATCAAGTTTTCTTAAGAGCAAGGACCTCTGTTAATTTTTTGCATGCTTGTAGCGTGTGATCTGTCCTTTTTGCCATTTCTTTAGAGCTCTAGTTATATCTATAAACCTTCTTAGTCTCTTGCTTTATGGAGTGTGTTTAGTAACCTAGGTGGGCATCAGTACTCAGGGTTTTGAGCCACACTGTTGAAGCCGTGTTTCTGTTTGTGTTATGCATACTTAGGGGGCAAGGTTTTTTTGTTTGTTTTCCTTTTTCTGTGTCTTTGTGTATGGTACTTTTATGTAATGTGTCCACAATATCTCTCAATGAAGGAAAATAAGTCAGATAAGGAGAAGTAAACAGGTTTTGCACAAGTTTTCAAACCTGAATGTGGGACATGTGCTAAGCTGTCTTCTTTTCCCAGGGAAAATTTACTAGATTGGGTGTTCCACAGTCATCTCATGTTTTTCCCTTTAATTGATTAAGTGACTTTGAAAGTTTCTTAAATGTGTTGTAGCCCACAGCAGTAACATTTAGGGTATCACATAAGGAATGCAATCAGAGCAGGTAAAAATTACTTAGTAAGATGCCTCCAGTCAAGACAAGGATTATGCAGTTGCTAGTTGAACACAGGTTGTTGCACAGCTGAATACAGGTACACATTAGCTCCCGTTGTAAAAGAAAAATATTTGATGATTGTATCATAATATGTCAGTAACTTCTCTTTAGAAATAGAATATTTTATTCTCTTCTTCAGAGTCATTTGAAAATATGGGCAATTTTTCTCTAACCTGAAGTTCTGCAATCTTTTAGAGCCTTATATTATGCTAGATTGGAGGCTGATATCACGGTTACTCTTTTGTACCTTTTTTTTTAATACTGATGGAAAAGGAAAAAAATATTTCTTGAAGCTTTTTTACCAGAAAGTATTGTGTTAATAAAAAGTGTTTCAAAAAGGCTTGAGGGAAGAGCATGAGCTAGAATCTTTGTGCTTTTCCAAAATTTCTTCTTTTGTAAACAGAAAAGGTTTTGCATAGAGATGTGTTCCATCTTAAAACACTCTAATCAACACGACCTTTTTTGCAAGCATTTATACCATAGCTAGAAATTAAAAAAAAACAACCCCCCAAACCTCTGAAACTGTTCCAGAGAGTCTACGTGTCAGATTTTTGCTTATAAGATTATATTCCTTGTCAAAAGCACGCATAGGAAAGTCATCCATTAGATCTTACAAACTCACGAGAGTTTAAAAACAGGTTAGTACTCTGAGGCGGTCCCTCTAGGCACATTTGGCCTGTTCCAGTTTTTCAGCCAAGACAGATCTAATAATTGTCCTCAGACCTGCATGCCCTAAGCACTTCAGTGGGATGTTTGGCGAAAGTATTTTTCTGTGCTGAAAGATAAGTTTGTTAGAACTTAACACTGCACCAGTTATTTTAGCAATTTAAAATATGGAAGCAGAAAGGAGATTCACATTCATCTACTTCATTTATTATCAGTTTGTTTGTTTTGAAGTATTCTTTTTTTTTCAAACTCTAAATGAGAACAAGTTAATAATTTTGAAAAATGAAAACCAGGATTTTCTTGGAAAAGCATGACTACACTTGTGCTTGAAATAGACCACCAAATATTATAAGATTTACAACGACAGAGAGGACATTCAAGAAGTATTGCAACATAGCTTTTTAATGCATGCCAAGTACTCTGTTACCTGCAAAAAAAATGAGTTGATAGCTCTGGCAGTCTCTTATTTATCTTTTCCAGCAGGAAAAGCACTACCCAGATATCAACTATGCTTAAGTGTCAGTCTTTTTTGACTACAACACTCACTAATGAGATCTCCCATGCACTGCAGGCTGCCAGAATTAGGGCAGCTGTGGCTTGCTGGAACATGGTCTGTCTCTGGGAGATGGGAATAGTGGTATTGCAGGATGCAATCCAAGGTGTGTTTGACCTGAGATATGGAAGGTGCTGTTAGGATGTGGCTTTTGGGAGTGTGACAAATGCCTGGGATAAGTCATGAGGTCTGGATTCCTGAAGTCATAACTACACAGAGCAATGTACACAGGATTACCCAGGGAGACCCAAGCTGAGTGTAATTGTTCATTTTGAGATAAAAACGTAATGACTGACACAGCTCGAAGTAGAGCTGTGGATCTGTGGATCTCTCTTGCTGCTGACATCTTTATTCAAGGTGATATAGTCCACAGAAAGGATAAATCATAAAACCTGCCTGAATTTCTGCTTGAAAATATTCTGAAATTGAGGTATTCCAGTGAGGACAGAGCCTGCTCCCTTGCTCTACTTCTCCCATCAGGACTTTAGCTAACTCAACTGGACTACAAGAAAGAGAATATTCAGAAAAATCTGGTTATATTAGTTTGCTACGTTTTTAACAAGGTCATGCAGAGCCCATCCAACACTACAGTTTCTACATTCATTAAATCAAATGAATATGTTAATACTAGCTTGGGGCAATTCGGGGCTACATTAAGCCTTAATTAAAGCTAGCACAAAGTGTTATAGATGGGCATCACTTTTTAGAACTAAAAACACTCAAATGCAATTATATAAGTTCAGAAGTAGTAAACTTGAGGTGATTTTGAGCAGAGAGCTGCCAAAGTCAAGTATTCTATTTATGTTATTTCTTCACCATTGCAACCAAATTTTACTGTGCATATTGGGACATAATTTGCACTGAATGTTGATGGTCTTCATTTTTTGAATAAAATTGTCTTGTTTTTTAAAATCTAATATTTTTGCTAATGACCTAGCAGTTATTTGATGTGGATAGTAGCAGGCTTGCATGTTGTTCTACAATTGATTTGCAGGTCAACCAGGAAGGGATTCTGAAAGCAGCTATATATATATATATATATTTTTTAATTGAAGAACCACTGCTTCTTTCCTTTTGTCTGTGATTATTTTATAATAGCACTGTTATTTTTTGATGTAGATACCCACCAAAATGCTGAGATGAGTGCTCTCCACACCTGCTTGAAGCACATTTGGCATTAAGTTAAAGCTTTTGCTAAAAGGGATACGTTTCATATTCCTTGTTTCTTTTTCCCTTAGCATAAGGATATATTGTGTATGATACCAAGACACATTTCTCAAACTTTATTATATCAAGATTTAAAATGAAAAATAGGAAAATATTTATATATTGAATGATGAAGGAAAAGAATAAAGAGAAGGCCTTAGACTGCCATCTTTCTCATTGCTTTTTGATCTTTCTTACCTGGCTATTATGTCTAGAGATCCGTGTAACTGAGTCTTTAACATGTTCATCCAGAAGCTTATTTGCACTGCAGATGTAACCCCTTTAGAAGAGCAGGAGAAACCAAACTGAGAGAGAATGGGTCTGCTGTTACCGGTCTGCTGCTTAGGATATAATGGGGGATTTAAATCAAGTTGACAGGTACCTGGCTGCCCTGGTCCATCTTTTTGTCCAATTAGCTTAATACCTTTCTTTCTATAAAATGACCTGCAAAATTTAGGGTATCTGTAAGTAAAAAACACTGTTGTACAGCATGATGTTAGATGGACTAGTTCAATGCATTGCTGTGCTATTCAAATTATAGTTCAGCCTTTAACAAAGCTAATCAAATATTGATGATTTGACCTCCTCTTGCAACCATCTATTCATAAAGCTCTTCCTGGCTTATAGAAGACTTCTGCACGTTTGAGGACTTGGAAAGTTAGCCTAAAGTTGGGCACAATCCAGCAGTCTCTAATGGGATAGTTTAGGTAAAGCTCACTCACATTGTGACATCTGGACTCTTGAAGACTCTTGATGATTAATTCAATTTTTAAAGAAGTTTTCCCTCCTGTTCTTGGTGATAACAGTTTACTGAAACAGGCAAGAGCAGCACAGCACCACCTCTAGGCACTGGTAGGGGGAACTGTGTTCTGAATTTTGTGCTTCTCCCTGTGTTCATCCTCAAGCTTAAAGATGCTCTTCCACTCACATCAGAGTTGGAGGTTTCTACAGAGGGTTACAGGGTACTTGAAACTAAAAATGTACTTTTCAAAATTCCCCAGTGAGTTTTCCTTTTGAAAAAGACCAAGAGCAAGTTTTTTTTTTTTTTTTTTCTTTTCCCCACTGTTTTTTAAGATGTATTTCAAATAAAGTAAAGCAACAACAAGATCATCAGGAGAACTCAGATATTTTGTTTTAACACTGAGGAATTCAGCAAGTACCTCATACAAGGATATAGATTTTGGCAAGTGCTGCAAACAGAAGTTTCATTGCCCTGAATATTAAATGTTTTCAGAATGCCTAGAGACTTAATTAAGGAATAAATTACCAGGTTATTACTTGGCAGCTTTGTAACAGTTTTATTTAACTGTGTTGCCTGTTCAGTTACTTTAAGTTAATGAAAAATCTGTTATCTAGGCAGTAGTGGAAGTCTTGCAAAGACCAGAATAAACCTGTTGTTTTGTTTTTAGTCCATTTCTTCATATCAAGTGGTTTTGAAAAAGATCTGAGGCACATCCAAGGTGTGGGCATTATTTTGCAAGTTGTGATAACCCTACCACTCTCTTGTGGTAAGTGCTAACCCTTGCAAAGATACTTTGAAGAGCACCAGCATTTATGACTTTGTTTCCTTTTAATAAAGGAATAATAAAGGCCTTGTTGGACACATGATCAGAAATCAATTCAGTTTGTTGGGTTTGGAGGTCTAAAACACTGTTTGCACATGAGAAAAAAAATTGATATTCTAATGTCTTAAATCTATTACATTTATTGAAACTTCTGACAAGAGCAGAGACTGTGGTGCATTTGTGAATTTGTTTCCAAATAAATAATTTTAACCTAGTTCAGAACTTGAAGTGGATGTTCAACAATTTTGACAATTTTATTTTACTCTGAAGAGTTTTTAATGTTCAGGTGAATAATAAACAAGAAAACAGTTTCTGTACATACATTACTGATCTCTGTTCATCCTGAAAAGTGTTGATCAAAAGAGGGCAGCAAAGTAGCTTTTAAACAAAACCCTTGATATTATCTTTTTAAATGTAGCAAGTTCATGTATTCAGAATTTTATCCAGGTTATTTTTGCAAGGGATTTAACACAATCTAAGAAAAATAAGCATGAAAAATGCACAGTGTCTTTGGAAAAATATTGTTTTTCATGTAGTTATTTCTCTCAGTACCAAGAGTAAAGAAATATATATTTTTTCTCTTTAAATAAAATCAAAACTTTGTGGAATTTACTACCACAGAAATGGTTTTCACTCTGCATAATAAACTGAATAAACTATCGAGACTCTTGTATATACAGTATGGACATTTGTGTGAAAATATAGTCCATATGAGATAGAAGAACAAGAGATCAAGAGATGGGTTAGGCCATTTAAACCACTTTTGGAAAAAAAAAGAAAGAAAAAAAAACAGGAAAAATGCATTTAAACAGCAGGAAACACATATTTTAAACAGACTCTGAGAGGAAGGACTTTTAACTTCCAAAGCTCCATTACAGCCAGAGATGTGATTCTCAATGCTATGTAAAGGCAGGGGGAAAACTGTAATTGCCTTCTGAGAAAACAGAAAAGCCACTTGGAGATTCCAACGAAGAAGCCTTGCGGTGGACTGTTACCTTCCTTAGTCCTCTCTGCCTGTATTCAGGCTCTGGCTTGTTTCAAAGCACGGACTGCTATCCATGTGTGTGGCTACTTTCCTATTTTGAGGGCCACCACTGTGGTAATTGCAGTGCAAATTAACTGAGAAAATTCAGTAGCCCCCCAATGCATAGTGTATGAATAGTTTTTAATAGTAGGGGATTATACAAATGATTTTTTTATTTGAACTTTGCTCTCTCATTTTTATAAGGAGTCTAATGTTCTGTAGCTTTAAAACCATATCCCTCCCTTTATCAGACACTTGAGAGATTTTTTTGTGTGCGCCAACTTAGGTGGATGACGCAAAGTGAAATGAGTGCTAATAAAGTTTCAAAAGTTTTATGTGCTTAGAATTTATTACATATAAAGCCAAAAAGTGTTTTTCTGCTTGCTTCTTTTCTTTGTAAATTACTTAAAGACCAGAGTTGCTCAATAATTTAGGTATGTGCATGAATGATCCCAAATTTCAAAAAATTCTCTGTATTAAAATGTGTTGCAAAGTTGTGAACAGATTATTCAATCTCTGCTTACTGTTACCTAGAGTCTCACTCAGGAAAGTGTTCCGGGCAGATTGTCTGCGTACTTACAAAGTCTGGCAATTGAGAGTGCTTTCTAAATGCAGATGTTTTCTTGAATCAAAGCCTGACCTCTGAACAGTGCAAAGGGTGGAAGGATTTGTACATGAAGCTTTGAAAGAGCTGAACAGCTGTAAGACCCAGAGGATGGAGAGGGTTCATTTGTTTCTTATTCTGGGATGTTCTTACATTTTCTAGAAGAGGATTAAATGCTTTTTACATAATATTGTAAAGAGTACAAGACCTATGACATCTCCAAGGTTGATGATATCTACAGGCTTTAAGCAGTAGCTTAAAACTGTTCATTGATTTTTTTTTCTGAATTGGTGATTAAGTTACATAAAGATCTAAAATCAGAAGCCCTAATATGAGTATAACAGTTGAATTCAGTACACCTGTAAGTATTAATACGAATGATTATGTCTTTCTAATATAAGAATTACTAATCTTATGCAGTGTCATAACTGATAATGAAAACAACGGATATCTTTTTCACAAAATATATTTTTAAGGAAGTAATAAGTCTTTATTTTAGGCTAAAATGGTATTATATATAGCTTCCTCAATGTATTTTGATTTCTTTTTAATACTACTTTAGATGACCATATGAGTGCAGTAGAGTAAACCTTATTTTCAATCAATCAAGTGTAAAATAACTTTGTGGTTGACTGGATTACAAAGCAAACTTTCTATTCACAAGAATTACTTCCATAATATTAATTAAACATGGTTTCATATTATTCCCAAGGCATACTTCACTTCTGGTCAGCATGTAGGTGGCTGAGACATTAAAACTAGCACATATTATAATGGAACTCAGACCCATACAATTACTTCAGGGCAAATGCTTTAATTTAAAATTTTACCACTACCATTCCTGTTTTCAAATTCCAGCGCTCAAATGTATCTGCTGCTGGAACTGATGAGTTATTCTGTTAATCTTAAGGTGCTTCTTAAACCATCACTCTATTGGGATGAAACTTTAGAGGTCTTATGGGAGACAGCCTTCTTAATGAAGAACAGAGAGTGAAAGAGTATCTCTTATCAGTAAAATAAAAACCTCACAAAATTTGTAATGTTCCTTTTAGTGTCAAAGTACATTAAGACAGCAAGTTGCAACTTGTCTGGAAGAAATGCCGCTACAGATTATTGAAAGATTAAAGATTATTTGAGCTTTGCAGTGAAGAGAGACCTAGGTTTCGTTGAACTGTGTTTGGTACATGGCCGCTAAAGGTTCAGTGCTGCAAAGGTCTCTTGGAGTTCGCTTGGTTCTCACCTGCCCCATGCACATGCAACCCCCCAGCTTTTTAGCAGTGAGCAACTAGTGTCGTGGTTAAAACTCCCCAGCCTTTTGCCTAATACGTGATAGTAATGCAGCAAGAGGTTTTAGTGGGGATATGCTAGAAGGGTCAATTCTTTATTATCAGGATACCCTTGTGGTGGCTTTTTATTCACAGATAATAATGCTCTCCAAATTGTCCAGAAGTTTTGATAAATATTATGGGCAATCACTTGTTGTACCAGCCTTTCTCTTCATCCAGTATTTTACCTACTGCCCTAGTCCATTGCATGAGCTGGCCTCAAAATTCATTTTTAGCTCTTTTTTAGAAGTGTTAAAGTGTCAAAGCTGCAGTTTTGGAATTGACATATTTTGCCACAAGGCTTCTTTTCGCTGTGATAAAATTAGAAGGTAAAAGATTATTATATTTTCCTCATACTTTGGAGGTTTTATTATGAGGTTGTTTTCTCTCACATTTTTTATTTTCAGCATAAATTTCCTCATCATTTGTGGTTTATCTGTACAACCTGCATTTATTATAGCCCTTTCAAAGTGATTCCTTGGCACTAGTAATGATGTGTCTTTCTATACAGTGAGTGGTGTGGATAATTAACTTTGAGTAAATAGGATCAAGTTTTGAGCACTTGCGTACGCAAAGCAGTGGGAGCCTAGGTGACACTGTAGCTCTTCTGGTTTTGCAGCCTCATTTGCCCTGCTTCTTCCATTATTACTTTTTTTTTTTTTTCTTTTCTTTTTCAGATGAGGATATCATTTTCTTGTTATCTCAGAAGTAATAGTTCAGAGTATACTGTGCCTTTCCCAAGAGTCCAAAAGACAATATTATTCTTAAAACAGAAAGCAGCTTATTGTCAATACACCTCATCACTACTAGTTGTAAATTTCTCGCAGATTTTTACGCGGTGTTAAATTCACTGAACTAGTGTGTTTGGGGAGCTTTTGTTTCCCCATTCACCCACTTTGACTGATTTCTATCAGCACAGTGCTTGGCTCATTGATTTAACTTTTTTAATCTCTCTCTGTCTCAAATAAAACCCAGCCATGTGTAACTCATTACACTGTGTAGGTTTAGGAAGTAACAAAGTAATGATTCTCTGAACTCTTTGAAGTTTGTCTGTTGCTGATTGCATGGGCAGATCTTGCCTTGCAATAACTAGTAAAAAAATTACCTTGTCATACAAATATGGTCTGCAACTATCTTATCTAAGACTTTATTTCTGGTTTATCCAATTTTACAGTTGTTTTCTTCTCTCTCAATTCAGAAAATAGATGTATGATTCATAAATTCTAATCACTCAGTATTGTGACACAAAACTGAATCTCTCATCTCTCTGCAGAGCTGCAGAGATATGCATCTTTTGAACTGCCTTCAGGAGTGTTTCTCATAGTTCGTGCTTATTTTCTTTTCAAGTCTTTCATATTTGATTGATGAAAAATTACATTAGTGGTTTAACTGAAAGACTGTGCTCTCAAAGGATTTCCTTCCAAAGCTTGAATCAAATTAGTGGAGATGGTTTAAAGAACATGTTAGCTGAGGGAAGAAACTAAAATCAATACAACCTAAATATATAGTCTGTTCCTTAAAAGATACTGATTCTTGTATGCCTCTAAGACTATGGTGCTATTAAACCTGGGACAAAATGGTGCTCCTTTACTTAGCAGACTATGACAAAAAGACATAAGGAAGCAGCTATTAATGAGTGCAGGCACTGGTCTGGAACAAGAAACATTTAGGTTCAATCCCTGCTCAGCTGCCCACTGCCTCGGGCAAACCCTGCTCTCTCTTTTGGCTTCCGTGCCCGTCTGTCAGACAGGCAAGGAGAGCATCCTTCTGGCCAGCATCGTGCCTGCCTGCACTGTACTTCAGAGGGAGAGGAATGTTTCTTGCAATGTGCTGGCATGGTACTTAGCATACTGAACCCATTGGGTGCTACCATAGTACGGTAAGGGATGGGAACCTGTAGGCAGGAGCATCTTCAGCTTCTACAGGAGTGATCCCTGTTGCCTCATTCTGCCAACTTCCTCCACTCATGAATCGCCCCTGTTAATTAGGTACAGACGTAATCTGTACCTATTGTACATCAATGGTTGATAACATGGTTATGATTGGTAGATAACAGCTTTTTAATGCTTCCATTGCATTGCTTGTGATATAACTTTCACTTCTATGACTTTTTGTTTCATGCTCCCATAGTGCATGTGAGTGCTAAGTCTTGATGGAAATTGAAGAGAGCAAAATGTATTCCCGTTGTCTAACTTTAAGCAGCTAATCAGGTCAGAATACATAGGCAGAAGAGGGTAGTTCAAAGCAGAACCTGAAGATATTCTCCGTCACCCTCTGATGAATCTTGTCCTGAGTGACTATACATGGAGTTAAGGGGTTCACCCAAGGGGTTTACATATGGGCGCTGGGTGCCCAGAGTCAAATGGCTCCTGTACCATCTACTGTCCTCTAACTCAGCAATTTGTGAATAGGATCTTTGATCTTTGATGTGATTCACGTGGAAAATTTCCATCTAACACAAAAACTTCCATCTGTATCACAGAAAAAATGGTATAATCTAGATTTTAGATTTTGTAGATTTTACATTAAAGCACTTTCTGAAAATCTTCTGGCATGATACTTTAAAGGAGAGTTGGTTAATGATAAAAGTATTTTTGCCTGAAATTTGTCTGGGAAAAAGTAATTTTCATGGTGTAAAGATCTGTGTGCGATCATATTTTAATATACCGCTTAACAAGGAAATGAAAACATGTGCTCGACAGGCACTTAGCAAGTTTAGAGATTATTCTGTAGTTCAAGTGCCTCCACTTTTTGGGTTAATTTGGCTTTTTTGAATTAGTGGAGAGGTATACAGAAAGGGGAAAATTAATATGATATCATATGAAGATAAATGAGAAGTTAGCACATTTTCCATTCTTGTAGTAAAGGTTTATACATCGTAGTATTTTGCTTTCTGGAATCATCGTATACGTATTAAGTAATTAAATGTACAAATGCATGGGTGTGTACACATGTGTACCTGAACTAGTATTTGGAGTCATGATACTGACTCTACTATCCTAGTCCTTACAGGAAATGTCATGGCATTTAACAAGTCCTAAATTGTCAGAACACCCAAGTTCCCTTTGCTGCACTAACATGGTACAGGACTAGGGCTGAGAGAGCATCTGAAGGTTAAATCGCCCTCCTCTTTCTGCAAAGTGTTAGTTTCTCAAAACGTTGTCTGAACTCTTAGCACTTATATTCTTAGGTTAACAGTAATAACATAACGTGAGTTTTGGGTCCATAGGATAACTATCCTTTAATTACATGGGCTGCTAGTGTTTCTGCATATGAATATTTGAATATGGGGAAAATAAAAACAGAATTTGATGGTGCCACATATCATGAATCTTTAGATCGTGTTCCCAGTCTCAGCAATTATTCTGCACCACAAATTGAATTTTTAAATATTGAATTGCAAAAGTGTACAGTTGTGCTTAGAATTTTCTAATGGATTCCACTTCAATGCCACCGTCAGAGCTGAGACAGTGACAGGTGTGGGAACACTTAAAGCTGTGTATACAAAATATGAATTCTTTATAATGTACAGATATATAAATCCTATGACAATCAGTTATTAACTGAGTTGAGTTTAAGCTCAGTTATCATTACAATATATTACTATAGTTACTTTGCTTCGTCAATGTATATTGTGTAACAGAAAGTGACTGACATATTGTGGTTCTCACATTTTGGTATAGTCAGTGGACTTCAATTACTGAGAAATTGGAATTCCCATAAATTGATATGCACCATGTGGTTTGCAACTTTATTTGATATAAAATATTTAACTGAGAAATCATAACCATTTCTGTTTTACAAGAACTATAAATATGCATGTATCTTAAAAATAATAATTTCTTCTTACTCTCTGTTCCCTAGTTTTACTCTTCTATTTTAGACTCCTTTGAAATTAGCACATCCAATTACAAGATGGGGACAATGACAAAGCTGAGAGCTTTCATAGTTAGTAGTAAAGTCAGGCTATGTCAGACACACATCAATCCACATGACACTGGAAGGTCAAAAATCTCATTATTATTTGTAAAGTTTATGACTACCTTCATAACCAACAATTTCAAGAACTGAACTGTAGATGCTGGAAAGTCATTTGATGTATGAGATGGTTTATTATTTTGAACCACATCTAAAGTTATAAAAAATAGGGATATAGTTAACACTAATTCTAATTATTCTATTAGGAATCTCTTCAATTATTCAGATGCTTTAATCACCTGAACATTTGGTCATTTAACATAGTGTTAAATGTTAACATAGTGTTAAATGTTGATGATCTGATAAAATATGAATTTATATGGAATTTGGAAGGACTGAAGGACAATGTAAAGAAATGCAGACAAGTGGCCAAAACTTGAAAAAGTGATTCCGCTTGTATTCATTTGTTAGTGTTTAGGTGTTGTAGAGTAAAAGTATTCTTGGTACCTCTGGAGTGTTTTAGAGAATTCCATAGAATTGCTAAAGAACTGTGTGCCATATTCATTAAGTTACATTTCTGGCTTTTGATGAATGTGGAGGTAACCTTACAAACAGTCTGTGAAAGGAGTGTTTTTTCCTTTCATCTGAAAATGATAGCAGTTCTGATAGTCCAAAAATGATCACAGTAATCTCCTAGATCGATCTCCTTCAGCCAGAGATCTGCCTTTCCCTGGAGCTGTTTCAAATACAGTCATTGTTCTGTACAAAATGAAGCATTAAAGATCACCACTAGTGTTTAACAATTCTGACGATAAGGAAAATTTATCTCTTTTTCCAGATTGTCTAGGTCGAGTTTTTAGTAATTGCATCATACTTGGTCCATGTCTGCCAGTCTCAGTAGTTTTCATTAATCAGATCTCTTTTGCATGTATATATGTCTTCACAGAGAGATGTAAATATTTCTTAACTTCCAATTCAGGTAATCTGAATTCCTTAAGATAAAATTGCTTTCCAGTCATTGGATCACTTTGTGGTGATCTTTTGAGCACATTCGGTTTTCTCATCTTTTTTTGAGGTGTAGATTTGAAAAGAAAATGCTATTCTGGTATAATCTTAGGTTGTTGCTTTTTTTTTTTTTTCTTTTTTTTTTTCTTTCTGTTAGAAACTAAGAAGAGCTTCTGTTAGAACTAAGGAAGAGCTTCTGTTCTTTTTTCCTAGAAGGATTATTATGCATTATGCTGAACTGAGAAAAATTACAGAGTTTATCCTTTAACTGTAAAATATCTTCCTGAGTACTTACTCCATCAATCTTTGCATGTCTAATTTTCCATATAAGAGATTGATAGTGTCTTTTAAATTGCTGATAAAATTTAGAAGAGTTGAACGAAGAGCCCGTCTGTATTCATAGATGTATTTTCATTACTGGATGACCTCGTTCATTTATGTTTAATAGGATGTTAACTATGAAATAATAAAACTTAATGAACAGAGACATAGCTGAAGATCCTCTTATGTAAGTTGATGGTGCTGATGGCACTAGGGATCACACACCACCTAGTTAAAGTGCTATGTCAAATCCCTTTTTATTGCATGATAAAGAAAGGACGCAAAAGTACCTAGATTTAAGTCAGGCAGCACAGTTCTAATTTGCTCGTAGTTATTCAGTCTTCTAGGGTTCATAACAAACTATTCTCCATTTTCAGCTATTGAAATGTGCGGGTTCTGAGTCTAGAGTTTTTTAGAATGCATCAAAGATGAACAGTCTCCAGCTATGCTGAATACATAAGCAATATAAAAATACATGTAATTATTTTTCCATCCTTTATTAGTAGAGTCTAGCTCCAGTCTCATTTTTGAAAGAACATTCATTATATATGGATTTATCCAAAAAAAAAAAAAAAAGAGAGAAATTGTCCCTCCTCTTCATTAACACTGAGAAACAAATGTGTTTTCTCTCTTTTGATGAAAGTAGACTGAGGTGACAATACTGTTTATCTCTCAAGTGCATCTTCCAAAAAGTGTAAGGTTCTGCAAGATTTTGACAGGCTGGTTTGCAGAGGTTCATGAACTACTAAATTATGTCTTTTCTGTTTCTTTCCAAGTTCTGTAATGCCTTCTTTGCTACTGTGCAGTAAGAGCACAGTATGAGGATTTCTGAGAGCTTGCTAGTTTGCTGGGGAGCGTCAGCTTTGTTTTTCTGGAAGCTAGCAGTGGAGTTATAAACTTAACATAGAGTTTTGAGTCATTGCAAAGGTGTTATAAGGCCTGCGGTTGATGGAATTTGCCTCGTAGATTCTAAATACCCTGTATCACTGGTCCATTTTATAATTTCACAGTAATTCTGTAAATAGCTCCTCCCCTCTTTAATTGGATAAGCATTTGAACATATGTTGACTATACATTATCAAATATAAAAATACACCTTCATCAGCTACGTGCACAGATACAAAATTGTCTTTGTATTCCATTTTGAAATACTACATAGCCTCCTAAATCTATTTTAGCAGGCTACTGTGTTCTGTCCAAGTAATATTATGATGGTATGACCTCCATGATATGGCCCTCATGTAAATAGCTCACAGCACTAAGACTCATGCTGATAAAGTTCTTTCTGTAATGAAAATCCCTAGCTTGATATTTTAAGATTATTTTGAGGAAAAGTCCGTCAGGTGTGGAATTACTGAAACTGTAAAAAGCCTTGGCACCCGCAGATACTCAATAGGACACCCCTTATATGTGACAGTTCACTTTCAAAATAATTGTGTGTGCAAGAATCTATGAGATAGGCATTAATAAACTGATGAGAAGCTCTTCTCTCTTGTAATACCATTTTATCCCTGCTGTTTGTAGTGTCTGAGGATCATTATGCTATTATTGCAAATCAATAAATAGAACATGGCCACTAAGGGGGTTTTCTTAGTTACTGTTATTTTGTGTTCTAATTACTGAGGAGAGCTGTCTCTCTTAATGCTAAACCTGTAGTTACTATTTGTTTGGTGGTCATTTTGTGTGATTTCTGCTGATTTTCTTTGAAAAATTGCTGCCATAGAAGTCACCACAACCATCAGTTTTGCTAACTAACTACCCTATTAGTTTCTCCAATTAGGCCAAGAATTTAGGAGGACAAAAACACTGTCATTAGATGTAGTCGTGGCACTGGAAGTTTAAAGGTATTGCTCTCTTACACTGCTTGTGCCTTCCTTGCTCTGTGTTCCCATTGCAGTCAGGCAAATTCTCAACAAACGCTAAATCCCTAGAAGCTAAGCGTTTTACACCGTGCGGGTGACACAGATGATTAGCGATGGGGACATTCAGCCTGCCACACGCTGATGCCACTTCACCCTAGGTTAGGAATATTGATCAACTTGTACTCAGGATATATGTAAATATCTTGAACCTCTTCATGTCTGTGGCATGCACAAACATTTTTTGATTTTTTTACTGCTGTGCACGTTGTGTGGTAAATAAAAGTTAATAGCAATTGAACAGTGATCGGTAATCCTGGACGTAGAGCAAACTACTATGTGATACCAATAAAAAGTCGGAGCAGACAGTTTTAACTGTTAATAGATTGAGTAGTTATGATAAATTAGAAGGGGTTTTTTTTGCATGAAGCAGCAAAAACACCTATGTCACTTCTTGTTTGAAATTCCAGAACTAATGATCAGCTGAAATGTAAAATGCTGTTACTCCAAAGTTGCACAAAACACTTCTACTATTGCCTCACTAAATAATACATGTTTTAAAGATTTTTTTGTTTATCTTCTTAATTGCTTCCTAAAATAATTTAATGTGGTAATTTGCCAGTGTTTGATATTCACCCAGACCTCATCTTGCAAAATGCTGACCACCACCTCCTTTGGTTATTGACAGTAAGAGTTGGGAGCGTATCAGAGAATCAAGCCCTGATGTTTGTGCAACTGCAAAATACTCTAGTTGATTAGATGTCCAAATTTGTGTTCTCTTCACCTCTGTTCAACCCTCAGGCTGTTCAGATATATAGGAAAAGATAAATTATTTGAAAACAATTTCATAAGAGTAAAATTTTATGACAGCATATGAAAAACAGTATTAAAATTCATAAATATTCACTGCTTTTATCTGCTTTATAACTTTGCTCACTTTGTATGTGTATTGAGATAAACACGACTATAAAGTCTGTTTGAAAATGTCTGTAATGACTTTTTACCATTTTAATCTCCTATTTTCATTGCCCTTGTGATGTTTATCACTATTTTGCTAAGGCGATAGGCATGAAATTTAATGAGACAATAATTTTCCGGATGATTTTGGTTAGTGCTACATAATATAGCAGTGTAGAAGTTCTAGTTCTTATACAGTTTGTATAGCAGTCTCCAAGATTTGGAAGATCGTTTAAGAGTTCTTCAGCTAATACTTCATCAGAGACGCAAGTGAAAAATGTGCTGATGCTGATTCATGTGTACTTTCTCCAAGCAATGTGTATATCCCTTCTAAATGAGACTTGTAAATCTTTGGGGGGAAAATGTATTTTCCATTAATTATGTTCAGCTGAAATATGAAATAATCTTTTTTTGTCTACTAGTTCATAATCAATTTTGTTTGAAATATGAAACTTGCTTTGCTTTCTTTACCAAGTGTATTGTGCATTCCATTGTCTTCTCAAGCTCCATCTTCTCTGACTGCATTACAAATAAAACACTTGTCATGGTCAAATCAATTTTTAGAAGTGTCTAATTTCAGCTATTCAATTTGTGTCCCTTTTGCTTATCTTCTCTTTTTATTTATTTAAAGTACTGTGTTTGTCAACACTTAAAAAATTTAAAAATCATTCAGATTTTGTTTTTGTTCTTTAGTGAGTAAGAGACAGCAGCAATTACTGCTGTGCAGCAGTTAGGGACTCAATTTGTAAAGGGTTTACTTTATTTAGCATTTTCTTATTCTGCCCTGCTTACTTCTAACAATACTTTGCATAAAGGAAATCAAACCTTAGAAAAAGTATTTAAAGTATTAATACTGTATTACTTGTAAAAGCAAAGAGGTTAAAAAGGGGGTCAGAGAAATGTTTGTCATCCTTCAGTTATCTTCATTTATTAAGGGCTGAAGGGGATCCCCTTCCACAACGTGCTTGCTCGTAGGCAGTTTGTTTTGCCCAGGCGCTGCAGGTTGCAGCCCCTTCTTAGCAATGTTGTCCATTAGTGGCTGCTACCAAAGGAGAGCACAAAGATACAACGACCAGCCAGGAAAGCAGCCTGTTATTGTACTGACAAAGGGTTTTATTCATTTTATTTTGATTTGACTAGTTTTTGATTATTTAGATGTTCATAGATAAGGCACTGTCCCTATTAGGTTTACTGGCTAAGTTCTTAATTCAGTTGCATTGTACCAAATTAGTTGGATTAATATCAGAACTGAACACCTTTTCTCTGTATCTAGCTATTGATGAAGTGAATATGAAAGAAATATATATACATATGCACACATCTATTTAAATGTCCTGGCCAAATTCAATCCTGCTGCATTTTGCAAACTCCAGAATAAGAATAAAAATAATTTTTATATAAGGATAGATAATCTGTTTCATGTTTTGTGGTTATAGATTACATATATAGAGAGAGCTTCTGAGAATATTTTGGCAAATATTAGCCTATTTAGGACTTAAGTTGAAACAATAGAAGGATCCCTTTCAAAATTCAACACTTTCCAAGCTAGTGATCATCACCTGATATGAAGCTGTGATAGTTATGAGTTTACTTGGGAATTTTCTGCTGTTTATGTTATGTTGTGAGCACAATAGACATAGGGCTCATAAAAGGTGCCAAAGTCATCGCAGTGATGTGGGATTATAGCCTCACTATATAATAAATTCAGACCCAGATGAAAAGTTAATACTGCTCCTTGTGCGGAAGAAAAGTGCATGCATTTTTTTTTAGTAGCTTTCTGGGTATTATAAAGTCCCTTACTGATAGGTGCAATGATACCTGTAATGCTTGTGAAATTGACAACTTAGACCAAGAAAAGAAGGGGAAGACCAGCAAATTCTAGTTGAATTCTTATCAGAAGTTGTTGGTAATCTATGTGTTTACACATGGAGAAGTTAGTGAGCTAATCTACGGGTATTCCTTTATTTTCTGTGCTTTTTGTTTCTCCCGCCACAGTGTTCATGATAACATCTTTTATTTACTACTATTGACAAAAGTAAATATAATGATTTCACACATTTTTTGGGACCAGTCTCATGTTTTAATAACTCTGAGGTAGCATACTAATCTATCAGTGATGCTGGTGGCATCTAGGTATGTTTCTGCTCCACATTTAATGTCAAACCGCTTAATGTCATACCATTCTCAAAAGTGAAATGGCTCAGCTCAGTATAGTCTGCTCAGTATATATGCTTTACTCAGGGTATCCCACTGGCTTGTGGTTGTTGTGAAATACTTGCCAGTGTCAGTCCCAATGGGAGGATGGACCTCTTCAATTTTGAAGCTTCATCTTCTGAGCTATCTGGTACTGCTGAAAAGTTTTGCAAAACATATATTAAGAACTGTTGATGTAGTGCCTTTCCAGAAATTAATGCATGTTTGTTTACTCAAATTTGTTATTCTAAAGTTACTTTCTAGATAATAGCCAGAGATTTCTTAGGGGCTGCATATCATTTTTTTTCCCTCCTGATTAGCCAAATTTTGTCCTATGATTTTGGAAAATGAAAGGTTATTCTGTATCTGTAATAAGGCCTGTAAGACTTAAACCCCGAAGGTATTGACAAGAAACCTTCTTGGAAGTCACAAATCTGTTCTTTCAATAGTAAATAGACTATGTATCTCTGCTGAGA
Source organism: Tinamus guttatus (assembly GCF_059628265.1). Lineage (NCBI taxonomy): Eukaryota > Metazoa > Chordata > Aves > Tinamiformes > Tinamidae > Tinamus > Tinamus guttatus. Next base: position 3,233,095 of record NW_028288586.1, read on the forward strand.
AGTGTTTATTACCAGTGAACACCCAAATCCCCCTGTCAGTTTAGCCAACACGGTAGAATGTATTCTAGGCAACTGCTAAGAGCAATCAAGAATGTTTTAATTAAGATTAACATTTAATTAATATTAAAATCCTTTCGGCCTGTATCACAGTCACCGTCATCTCTCTCATCACTATAATCTGACAGGAGATAGACCCTTTCTCTCAATTTAGTTCAGCTACTGAATCATCCCATGAGAGCTTGTCCCAATATATCTCTAACCCCAGGAGGGCTCATTATGCTCTGTAATTTCTCTGGCAGAGTGAAGGAGAGCTCTGAAATTCCCACCCACAGCACTTGCTGCCGCTTGTGTTGTTCATTGTTCTTGCTGCAGTCAAATAACTGTTGAAGGTGTCAAAATGTGCTCTTATCATCTGTGCTGCCCACAAATGCGGTGACATAATCCATGCGAACACGGATAGGATCTTCAAATTCATATGTTTATGGCTAGAAAACAATTATTACCATTAAAGGTCCCAGTAAAGGGTCCAAAAAAACCTGTGGGAATTCCGGGGCACTACTGCATTTCACCACATTTCTTTTCCGTGCTCCTCATTTACAATATATGGATTCACTATGCATGAACAGACAAGATCTATAGACATTTAATACATCATGGTGAATGACCTTTTTGAGGTGAAAATAGAGAAGAAAGCAGTTCTCCATATAAAAACTTTGGTCTAATCCTGAAGTTGTGGTGGATTTTCACATGCTTCCCAAGAACTGTCCAGAGTGGCTGGCTCTGCTTGACTCCCAACTGCATTCAAGTGAAATAGAGATTTGCCTGCATATTTTACTACCTCTTGGCAAAAGTGAACCCAAATTTTTAATCAGTATTAAAGAGTACAGGAAACTTTTGATTCTTCATCTATTCAAATGTCAGTTTTTGCCTATGAATAAACAAATGAATGTGTTCAAAAGGTCTTCATAAAAGATGTTAATGGCACTGAGGTTAATGCAACAGTAAAATCTTAGAGAGCACTGCACAAAGTTGGTAAATAAATACTGATGATTTTTTGCTTCAAATATTTTTCTATTCCTACTTTGATTTTTACAGAAAGAGAATGCAATTTTCCTTTCCTTTCACAAATTCTTTCTTTCTGCTGACAAAAATGGATATCATAAAGTACTATTAAAAACTGATTCTGATAGAAAAAAAAATAGAAAAGCTTTTTGCCCTGAAGCAGCTCATTGTAATATTCCTCAACATGTCAGCAGTTTCCCTACGCAGTAATGCAGGACTAGATCCTGTAACCTTGCCATATTTTTCAGTATTCATTTCTCATATACCACAGCCTCAGGGAAAGCTGCAGTATCTTTTTGCTTAAAGTTTTCTGCAGACATCATTGGCTTAACCTGGCTTCATCTTTGGCACTGAACTGGGAATGAAATCCTCTCTGCACATGATACTTTTCTTGGTGTTACCCATATTATGAACCCTTTTTCTCAGGTACTGCATATAATGACTTTTTTATAGTCCTCGGGCTTGTAAATATGGAATTCATTACAAATCCATTTTCTTTTCTCAAAGTCAGAGCATTCGATACTCAGAGGAAAAAGAGATAAGTGCATTACTTAGGAATAGTGATGTTAATATCTTTTATAAATTAGGTATTGGATATAAGATGTACTGTATTATTGTGTGGAAAAACTCAAAGGTTCCTTGAACTTTGTAATGCTGCAGCCTAAGTCTCTGTTGAACTAACTGGTGATTGCCGAGTTTTAATGCTGGGATCAATCAACTCCATACAGAATATCTGATCTATGTGTACATTTGCTGTGAAAGAGAATTGCTACAGACTTGAGTAAGATTTGAAGTAAAGAAACAGTGTAATCTGAACTCCTGGACATCTTCTGAAACATTTCTATAAAAAATCCTTCATTCTAAGAGTAAAATCTCTCATTAGGATTTCTAAGGCATGTTAAATAAGAGATAGCTTTCTGCTGTATACATGAGAAAATCCTAAAGATCTCAGCAGGAGTCCTGCCTCTCCGTATCCTCCCATGTAGTGCTGTCACATTCGTACTTGCCCATCTCTGGCAAATCATGTGCTTATTCTTGCTCCTCATCTTCAGATGCTGATCTGGAGGCGTATCCAGGAAAGGCTTTTCCTTTCTGTTGAAACAGCATGTGCAGGGGGGTTGGACTAGGTGACCTCTGGAGGTCCCTTCCAACCTTAAGCATTCTATGATTCTATGATTCTATGCCTATCTCAGCCACTGCCTCGCTGTAAGATTTTTTTTTTCTTTCTAGGTAATATTTATTTATTTATTTATTTATTTACTATTTTTCAGTTTTCCCATATGCCTAGCTCCCATAGAAGCATCTCCATTTGCACCATCTTTGGATGAATGAATCTCCATTCATCCGAGGTAGCTCTGAAATGACCCTCTGAGAAGGACGCTGTATGTCGTGAGTTCTAGTGTTTGAACTGGAGGATCAAGTATTTGGGGCTAGCCTTTAATTGGGCACGCAGTTTCTTTGCAGATTTACATCAAGAAAACTCAAATTATTTCAACACTACTTTCAAACAGGATGTGAAAGTAGTGCAAAGCATTATCTTTGAATATTTACATACTTCAGCTACAATTCTTGTTTTCTTCTTGCAAGTCAAACTTCTGTTTCAGGAGTCATCTGGAAGTCAGGACTGAATCTTGTGTATAAAAATATTTCTTTTTAAGCACAGTAAAGTACCAGCTTAGTATTTATTCTTAGAATGGCACCTTTCAAAAGTATAAGATAAGAGTACTGTGAAATATGCTTAAGCTGGAAGAAAATTCTCTGTTGTATATGCTGAAGTTCTGAAAACTCAGCCATGAAATTGAAATTCAGCTCACTTTGATACTGGCTTGTGATGGGAAGACAGCCATGACGAGAGCGCTGTGTCATGCTGAAGAACTCAAAGAACCTAGTGTCAAAAACTGCTGTTGAAATACAAGTTATTTTGAGTTCTCAATAACAATGGACTTGAAATATATTTGAATAGAACTGCTCCCCTTTGCTTTGACTGCCTAAAAATATGTTTTCAAGGCCCATGCTTCTCTGCTGTTATGAACTGAACTCACTGCTGATTGATAGGCTATGTCTAGAGTTGGAATTAAAGTACTTAAAACTCCATAATAGCCTGAACTGATAAATGTGAGATGTCTGCAGTTCTTATAAATAGGTATGCAGTTTTATATGTGACATTTTGCACTGAGCAAAACAGCCAGACCACAGTTCAGGAAACTTTAAATACACAAATTTTGCCAAATTGTGTGATCATAATTTAGAAAAAATAAGTTAGTATGGAGGCTGATTGATTAAAAAACTTTGAATTCTAGGATGTTATAAAAAGATAACTAAGATAAAGATAAATTTAAGGCAATGGAAACATGTTCTTTGACCATTCTACCTAAAAATGGAAAATGGGAACATGCAGGGAAGTCACATGTTGTACTTTGTTTTCTTTATTTGGGAAGTAGTAAGTTTACAACTGAAAAGTTGGCTTGATTTTTTTTTTTAACTCAGGTGTGCACTCTGAACATTGACAGGGGTTTATAAATCTTTTTGTCTTTCATATCTTTTGTCTTCAGGACTAGCACTGTGTTTCTCTCTTGTTATACTCAAGACTGTGGCCGAGCAGCTAGTGAGAGGGAGGAGGAGGGGAATCAAAGAGGGGCCACGAGTGTGTCCTGATGCTGATTGCAGCTATCGTTTGAGATTATTCCCAGTTTGTAGCATGTAGCTGTTTGTCCAATGGTTGCAGCAGTATGTGGCTTAGTTCTGTCCTTGGCAGTGAGGGTCTCCTGGGCATCTCATGCTGGAGCTCAAGAGCAGAGAGAGAATTTCTGCTCACGAGTCCTGCATGACCCTGGTGCAACCCAGAAGTGCCAGAGCACAGGGCTTAGGCTCCTTCCCTCAGCTTTGGGGTCCCCTAGAAGCACTGTGATAAGGTCCTGATTGGTATTGGCTCTTGCTGATGGCCCCGGCTCCTTCTGAGCGCCAGTCCATCCAGAGAAATAATGTCATATGGAAATTTATGGGTCTGCCTATGTGAATCAGAAGGTAGTGTAGAGAAATGGTCCCCAAGTGGCTTTAAGTGGCTCGGCTGCCTTCTGCGTTTGAGTGACAGTGGCATTAAGGCACAGCACACAAGCCCAACCATTCATCTCTTCTGGGGAGAGCAGCTGCCTTTCACTAGCAGCTAGAGGAGAGCACTCTCCTTGATGACACTGAAGTAAGGGAAGCTGAGACAGGAAGGATACTAAGCACATCCATAGAGGATTGCATTATTTCCTCTACCTAAACACCTCACTAAGGTAAGAGGTAAATATTTATTTACCATCTAAGGATGTTATGTAATTTATACCATTTAAACAAAATCAAAGTTTCTTACAATAACATAAAGCCTGAAGGTTTTTATTCTTATCTATGTTTTTGCAAATAAATTAATGTTCCAGATAAATAATTGCAAACAAACATGCAGTAATTTTGTTTAAGTTAATAAATACTAATATAGCATCAGCTATACTTATTGGCTAATGAGATCCTAAACCTTTTCCCTCAACCCTTAGTCTACCTCTTCCCTTTTCCCCTCACTTCCCCCATCCCCTGTGTATGAATTTAAATTATATATATGTCATCCAAAAAAACACCCTAAAGGTTAAGTTTTTGTTTAGAATGGAAGTGTCAACCTCTGAGAAGAAAACTCACAAAGGGAAAGAAGATTTGCAACAATATCATCAGAAACCTGCAAATTGCAAGAAATTGCTTAGCAATTGCTGCTTGATAAAGCGAATATTTGCCTGGAAAAGTTTGAGCTCTAAAGGTACTTTTCCTTTTGAAATTTTTAGTTTGGGAGAAATTGTCTCTTTCCAAGAACTCAGATTTTTTGAAACTAGTACTGCTGATTTTAGCATCAGTCAAGTTACAGGCACAAAAAGTCTCTACTGCCTTGGCTCTATTGTGCAAACAGATTAAAAGTGGTACAGCTTTGATTCAGGATGCTTTATCCTAATGTGATATAAATAATTGCACTGCATGAGCATTCATTTTGCAGCACATCACAATACTTTGTCTAGAGAAAAACATCCTTCATCATAAGATAAATCAATAAATATAAAATAATAGTAATTAAATGTATCAACTTATCAAGGCCCAATTTGAAAATCTGTTTTGATAAGGAAAATATCCTTTGATCACAGCCAGAGTATATTTACATGGAAATTACACAATCAATTCTTTTGTCTTTGAAGAAATGAAGAAAGGTAACATCCTGTCACTTTTATACAAAATGATGCTGCATACTGCATTTATTAATAAATACTGAAATAAATGTTTCTTTTTAAATATCTTATCCATTGAAGATCTGGCTTTTGTTTGCATAATACCTTAAACAACAGCCACCCTTAAGTGATGGTGAATCTGCTGCACATTTGTTTCCTCGGGAACATATACACAGTTATGATTTTTATTCAGCATTGATTTGAATTTGAATCATCATATCTGTACTTTTCCTCGTTATGTAAAAATAAAACAGAACAAAAATATCCACCTTAGATAAACTTGCTGTGCTTCGGCAACACTGAGAGGGGAAAAAAACAGACCTTAAGTATATTGAATTTGTATAAAATAGAATTAAAAAATGCATGACATTCTTTTGCCATGAAGAACTGAGTCATCATGCCTTGAGTGATTTGTTTTATTTATACATTTATTTTAAGGATATGCTCCAGTTGCTTATTTTCAGCTAGATAAATACAGCCTACCTCTCTTCTTTAATTGCTCTTATCCCTGCATTATCCAAGTAAACATGCCTTTGTTGATGATGCCTTTTAATCTAAGCTGTTTAATTTAGCTATTCTTGGCCACCAATTTTAAAGCTTTAGGGTAATATTTCCAGTGAATAGCTGCTTTAATTGCCACACCTAATATGGTTTGCTTAATGTATAATATTTGATTTGTGGTTACTGTGTCAGTTTGTAACTCTTTTCAGCCTGTGTAGCTTGCACTTTAATTTCTGGTTGTTATTGGAGTTAATAAAGTAAAAAGGAATTTGCTGTAACTCTTTCAAAACACTCACCCCTTTGTGCAAATTTTATGTTTTGTTCACTAGCTCCTGTCATAGTATATGGTGTACAGCAGGGGAGTGTTACTCTGTAGCTGTAGTGTCTAACTCTGAAGGCAGTTCCACTGAAGTTAGTGGGTCTGTTTCTTTAGTACTTTTACATTGGCTGATAATTTGCACCTCTGAAAACAATAGTCTAAGAACAGTTAATAAGAAATGAGTGTTAAAATAAAGGCTATATTTTGTCTTGCTAAAATGCATTAGAAGATTTATTAAGTAAGGTTTAGTTGAATTATGCTAGTAGAGATACAATCAGAATCAGAAAATTTAACTGTGAATATTGCCTTATCTAATGCAAAATGATAGAAAACATATCATAAGGACTCATTAACAAGAACCTTTGATACTCTCAGGATCAAGAAGACTGACTTCTTGCAGCACTCTCTTCATGAGTGCAGTTATTCTAGGTGATACCAGGGGCTGGCTAGGATTTGCTGGCCTTGAGCAGCAGAGTCTACCAACAGCTATAACTTTATATATGGTGTACCCTGCAGAGCTCCTGATCCACAGAGTAAAAGTAAGCTGAGTAAAACTTCACATGTATAAAGCAGGACATTTCTGAAATGCCCTAGGCTTGGTAATACAGTGGTCAATCCATTCTCTGGAAAAAAAACAGGTCTGTGAGGGATCTGCTCTAATTTAACCTTCCTCCCTGTCCCCACAACACTGCTACGGCAGCTGAAAAACACCCGAATACTGAGATATCTGGTCAGTGCCTGCTGTTCTGTTGGCAGAGGCCAGCTGGGTTTGCAAATGTTGCTGTGATCGTTCCTTCCACTCAGGCACAACCTTGCGCAGATCGGATTTGCCGTTGGCTGACTTAAGCTATCTTGCATTGATACAGTGCTGTAAAAATAGTCACTATGCTGTTGAGGCTTGTAGCTTACTACTAAAAAACGACTGAAATGTTTTTGTTTACATATAACAATGAAGGAAATGAAGTTTATACAGGCTGAATTATTTGGTGATCCATTGACATTGTAGCAGTTTGTAGCTGCAAATGTATAACAAAGGATGTTTGATCTTTTAAAATAGATCTTTTAAAATAGATCTTTTAAAATAGAAGATTATTTCTTCTCTGCAGTTTACTTTTTATATTTTAGTTTATTTGTATGATCTTGAAACTGAGACTGTCAACATGCTATTTTAATGTTATGGAATTAATTATTTTTTCAAAGACATTTCCATTTATGAATTTGGAGCAGGCAAATGAATATTTAATTTATTGTAATGTTTAGATGTTTAAACTCTATTTTGAGAACAAATAATCTTAACTTTATGATAAACTCTTTGAATGTCCTGGCACTGGGATTGTCTCCCTGCTTCCGCCACCTGTCGTATGAATAAGAGAAGAATGTTATAACATAAATGCTGGAAAGATAATTGCATTCTTAACCCTTTTCTATGGAGCATTTAAACAGAAAGGAATTAATGCACTTTTCTCTAAAGGATAGAGAATAAAAACTGGCTTATTGCATTTTGAGGAAAAGTAAAGGGAATAACATAGTTGTAAATGGGAAACAATTCCATGCTAAAGACATAATTTCGGTTAGTGTTCATGGCCCAGTAAATTAAGTAATTCCTCCTCTAGTAGTTTGGGAGAACAGGTGTCTGAGTAAAAGATTCTGACTATTGCCAGGTATTTGTCAGAGTCTGCTACTTCAGTGAGAGATGGGCAGAAGTTTAGTGTTTGTTGAAAAACTGGAGGATTTATTTCCAAAAAATGAGCAGCACCGAATCAGCTTTTCACTAATTTAGCAACCTACTCAATTAATGTAGGGCAGTTATGAGGCTTTTCTGGCTGTCCCATGCCATGACTATACATCCTGCTACAAATTTAATTGCTCGTGAGAGACATCAAAAGGGCAACAAGTCGTCCATCATAAGGATAAATTTGCACTAGCGACTCTGCATTAAATATTGCTAAAATGTTATAGATTATTAATCGTTTGTTATTTATAGAATATTCCCATACCATGTATTTATGAAGTAAGATATGAATAATGTAGGAATATCAATATCAATTAGTGTATTCTTCTGTATAAAGTAATACATTTAAGAAAATAGTTAAGGAAAAAAAAATAGCCTAAGTTGTTTGGAACTAGCTAAATGTCCTACCCTCCCTAGGATACTCTCATATGCTCTCAGATCTTGGATACTCAAAAAAATCCAGCTGGAGATGATTGGTACTGGTTTCTTAAAAGTGATCTTTCTGTGACTGTGATGGTAGACTGTTTCCTGTTCATTTACCTTTTTTTCCTACATGCAAATATGTTGAGCAATACTTTGAAGTTAAGTCACATATCATGCCTCTAGAAGAAAGTTTCCTTTGGGTTGTTCAAAATTATCAACAGTCTGATCAGGTTAGGGCCACAGTGATGATTAAGAGACAGGAGCATCTCATGTAGAGCAGGCTCAGAGAGCTGGGACCATGCAGCATGTAGACGGGTTAGGGGTATCTTATCCATGTGCATAAAGGAAAGAAAAAAAAGGAGAGAAAAAGGACCATATGCTATGCCAGAGCCCCTTCTCTCTTCTGTTCTACGTGGTCATGTGTAAATGAGTAACCCACAAATCTTTTGGATCAATGAATGCTTATTGAGCATTTTTTCTAGCTTATTGTTCTGTTGCTTTAAAGTGTATTAACCATTGAAGAGATTAATGTATCTGAGCTACTCAACTCTTGAAGACAGACAAGATAGAAATCTATTTAAAAAGGAATCTTTTATGGCTTTAGGAAGTAGTGAAAATTTTATCTATTTTTTAATGACTAGAAGAAGATAAACTTTTCTGGGAATATTAAAATGGGCAGTTTAGCCCATTTTGTCTATCTGAGATATTTATGAAAATGTTTTACATGTAGATAAAGAGCATCATCACCAAAATGTTAATCTTAAGTAAGTTACTAAACCCAGAAAAAGTAACAGAATTAAAATTATATTCAGTTGTGTCTTTTATAACTTTCTTCAAAGAAAATGAGCATCAATCAGTATTACTGTAGGTTTGTTTATTTACTTTTAAATCACCACCTAATTTATCTGAATATGATTTGAATTAAAATCTTGGAGGAAAGTACTTTTTTTGACAAGGTAGCCCCTCTGGGGCCATTGCAATACTCACAAATGTTGTATAGGTGGAACATTGCTTAATTTGACCATGTCAGGGATATTTTTAATCAGCTAAGAGTTATTGCTGATTTCTTATTCAGAAAAGCAAAAGGTTTTGTGGTGCTTAATGCTTTATGGTTCACTATGCAAATATTCTATTTTGTGTTACAAAAATATCACCTTCTGCATAAATGTTGCATGTATGTAATTTCCATGTATATCATTTTGACTCACTGAACTGGATTAAAAATGTAGATGTATTTCGTTTATTTGTAAAAATGATGCAAGTAACGTATTTTTTTTTCCAATTTAGTGGTCTGTTCTAGCTAAATAGCTCTCAATATTAAAATGGAGAGGCAGTTGATTGTGTTTCCTGGGTGTGAAAATGATTGTATTCAATTATAATAAAACACAGGGGAAAGAAGAGAAAAAAATAATAAGAAAAAGAGAAATTAACCTATTTTTCTTGCTGTCCACCACAGTCCATTCACCGCACATGATCCCAAGCCAGGGAGTCGGTATAAAAGGACTTGGCAAAAAGGCCAAGTGTGGTTTTGCCAAATGCTAACTCTGAAAGATTAATCGTGTCAATAAAATTAGAAGCTCTCCCTTGTGACTGACATTTTCTTTTAGATTTGCAGCATGGAATGATCTAATCTCACTAAGACACTACTACTCTCTTTAGGGTAGCAGTAGTAGTTAATGGCACAAATTAACAGGGTGGAGTGTTATGTGGGAATGTTTATTATCTTTTAGATATTTTAAAGTGAAATTGAAAAAAAAATATCCACAACTTAGAGTTATTTCAAAGCGGTTATTACAGAGTGATTAATGTTTTGACAGGGTCTTTTATTGTGTATTTATGTACAGTCTTGAAGGCTTGAGCAATGCGTGCAGCCAGTGACTGTGTGAGGATCTGACAAGAAGATAGAAAATAGATGCAGTATCATTTTTTGATTTGAGAAAGTTTACTGATTTGTCTCACAAAGGACATGACTGTATCCCTTCTGAGAGTTTTCATCCTTTTTAAAGTTTTTAAAGGTAACACCTACTGGCTGTGATTGTGCCCGAAGCCCATGCTGCTTTGTGCTGTACATAGATAGATGAAGGTTTGCTAACATTTTCAAATTTAAAAGTCAAACATTGTAGAAATCTTGTAATAACCACTAGTTTACATTTTGGGAGGAATTTATGTGTGCCTCTTCAGAGCCCTTGAAACACTTATTAGTGTCTGGAAAACTAAGTATTCTCCATAATTGTGTTTTTAAAGTTGCTTAATACAAAGATAGCAACTTGCAAAGAGCAGATTATAAGGTCAATTCTTAGGATGAGTGTGCTGTTAGGGAGAAGGATATTTCATGGGAATTAAATTCCCTCAGAGTTTGACATACAGAGGATTAATGTGTTCCACAGTTAACCTCTGGGAAACACGGATCAGAAACACGCGGGTGGAGTTGCTGCTTCTTGCCTTGGTGGTTGTGTGGAGACCTGGCTTCTCCCTTCTCTCCTGGGAGCTTTGCTTCTCCGTGTCAGAAGGGGCTCTGCTGGACTCCGGCATTTGCTTCCGAACACTCCTCCCAACAGCACGTGGATCCTCAGAGCTGAACAGAGACTTTGCAGGGGAGTCAAAGATGCTGCACACTGCACTTGGATTTTTCCATTGAGATCATTAATCCTGCTGTGAACACCTTCAATCAATTCAAACTATTAGAAAAAAATTACCTTGGCGTCTTCTTGAACTGGGGCCTACGAATAAAATGAATAGCTGATTAATTGTGTTTTAATCAGTTACTTAGCTACACAAGGAATATAATGATTCTCCAATTCTGATTGTTTCTCTAGTTGAACGGGAGTTGCAAGTTCAATGCAATGCAGACATCAAAAAATCACTCATTGTAATATGAGGTAGAAGGTATATACCTTGCAAAGCAGAGTGAAGTCCTCTCATTTATAAATCTGGTGTCTAACTATCTCTACAGATGTTTCCTCATTGCTTTACAAAAGGTCACTGTTTCTTCTTTAAAAAAAAAAAAATTGGTTGCCAATTTCTTGCAAATCTGTTACTTAAAACTCAATTTCCAAGGATCAAAGCTTTGCAATGTAATACCTAGAGGATCACCACTCTTGGGAAACTAATACATATCCCTTACTAAAACAAAATAACTTCTATATAGCCTCCGTGCTCACAGTGTCTTTGATTTCTACTGTGTCTGCCAACTCCTGCTTTTTTATTTCAACATATTCTATCAATCAAAAACTAATAGGCCAAAGAAGTGCATTAGATTAAGTGGAAGGACTTTTATATTCATAGGATACTTAGAAAATGGAATTAAACTTTAAATACCTTGCCACTTTCTATCTGGGCATTATTCCAGCAATTTAAATGGCTAAATATATTGAGAGTATTTGAGATTAAATGGTAGCTCCAAATGTCTTTTTATAAATAGTATAGCACATAAAGAACTGAATTTGTTGTGGTAGTTAATGATATCTGCATGTTATTTACCGAAGTGTACAGAACACAGACTCTTAGCATGGTGCAACACAACTGTGTGTGTGAGCATCTGCCCTACAACAAAACCTGAGGCTCTATTCCAGACCTAGTAAGCTGGCAGAAGCAGCTATTTTAAAGAATGCAAAACTGCTGTTATTCATTTATTTATTTATTTTACATTAAAGCATTATGACTGGATAACTTTTAAACAAAAGCTTAAATAGAAAGGAAACAGTGTATTTTAGAAGCAGAAAGTTAAGGCATAAGGAGTGAGGGAAAAACAGTAAGTAACAAATAAACCAGAACAACTAAAATAACAAAATTGCATGTTGCTTTGTTTGCTTTTTCATTTAATTTATTGCTGCTGTTGCCTTTCTTGAATGCTTGTTTCCACTGGAGTCTGCACTGTGGTCCTGACAGCTTTTCTGGGAGATGAGGATTCTGACAGGGCAGATTTCCCCTCCTTTCACCTCAAAAGGAGGGAAGTGGGAGGACGTGGTGCTCTTACTTGCTGTGCTAATGCTATCCTGCTGGGACCTCCCTGCTGTTCTTGCAAGGAGCATTATCTTCTTGGCAAGGAGATGTGTTCTCAGTTGTTCTTTAATTTTCTTACTCATCCTCTCTGTGTGCAGGAGAGTAACAAAAAGTCCGTAAGGATCTGGAATTCTTCACAGAGCCCATTAAGCATTTTGTGGGCACAAGGGCTATATTACTCATATGTGGCAACATTGCAACTGAATTTTGCAGATCATTTCAACCAAATGCTAGTAAATCTCTCCTGTGTAGCAAAGCAGAAGGCATAGCTGGTTTTGTGGATGCCACAGAAAATTGTGTTGGAAATATTTAGCTAGCTTAAGCACTTTTTTGTACTTCCTCCACTCTTGAAGCCAGCAATACAGAAGGAGAATTATAACAGGTAAACACCTCGAAGTATAATATCTATAAGTCTCTAAAAATCCTCTGCTGAGGAGGATTTTAATTTGTGATATCTTTGGCCCTGAGCTAGTTAGATGAATTGGCGAACTGGGATCATCATTCCCAGCTGCAGAAAAAGACCCTGCTTCTGACAATACAGTAATTCAAGATCTGGGGAGATGGAAACATGAAGCTGTTTTCATTATCCTCCTCTGGCCTAAGCAGAGGCACAAGTCAAGGCCATCCTGAATAGAACACAATAGCTAGCAGTAAGAATACTGGGGATTTAAACCTCTCTGTCTTTCACATCATCCTCTTCCTCCGAGTATAACTAACATGAGTTCCTCTGACTTCCTTGCTACACTTGCTGTGCACATGTATCTGAAACCATAAAATTAGCAGGGTTTGTGAGTGTAGCATCTATCAGCTGTATTGTAGTAAATATCCGTCTTTGTGTTTATCTTTACACATTTTATTTGGGAGGTAAAATCTGTTAACTTGGGACCCTTCAGCTGATAAGAGCTACCTTCCCAAACCAGAATAGTTTAACTGCTTTTAACTATGTGTCTTACTGACATTAAGCTCATACCACTTCTGAGTGAGATGAAAAATGACAGCGAAATTTAGGAGGAGGAGAAGAAATTTTGTGATATATCCCTACAAGAACTTGAAATATAACCCTGTGTTCCTGAATCTGAACATCGTCTACTGTGAGAAAATATCTGTAAAGCTAGAAATTATTCTGTCTTTCTAGTGTGTATATGGGTTACAATGAGCTACTACAGCTATCAGTTTCTTAGCTATTAATTTTGTTTGAAAAGGAAAATAAAACCTCTCCACTTTTTATTTAACAGGTCATGAAAAGGTTTATAGAAATATTTATAAGGAAGATAATAGAGCAATTCCTAGCTTGGAGTGGCTGGAAAGTAGTGAACAAAACAGGATGCAGAAAAAAGAAGGAAATGCTCATGGATAATTCACGGTGGTGGATTGGATTTCTGCTGCCACAGAGTTCCTGTGTGATGTTAGCAGAGTCTGTTAAAGCTAACTCTAGGGATTGTCACTGTGTATCCGTGTCTTCTGAGTGGGAATCCTTAGGGTTTGATCTGCAGAGTATTGAGCTCTCTCGGCATTACCAGCTCTGCTTTGAACATATATGAAAGGCTGTGCAATCAGCACTGCGAGAATGAGTTTCATGGGTTTCTAACCAAGTGCCCAAATTAATCAATACCTTTGATCTTAATCTCACTGTGTTTCTGTTCTGCAAAGAGTAGGAATAAGAACACCCTCTCATCTCACAGAGCCTTTGGGAATATAAATGTAGTCATGTCTGCAGAATACCCAGACACTAGTGATCAACAACACAGAAAACTATTTTCAGCTCAAACTTTCAATAATGTTCAGTAAGTAAAGTAGGGGGGCACCAAATGTGGAAAGATTGAAGTTCTGAATTTGGTAAATGACTTACCATCAGTGAATTAAATTAATTTATCGAAACAAATTCCTGTTAAAACTACAATACATGACCATGTTATTAATAGATTATACTGCAGTGTATATATAGAAAGAGCCTGTGTATATATAGAAAGAGCCTGAATTAACACTATATAGACGGCCTTAGTTCTTTCCTTTCATAACCTTCAGATACTAGTACTTACCATGATCATACAACTCCTTTGATGTATACTTCCTAGGTAATAAATATATATGTATATGTGTATATGTATATATATTTAGCAAGATTTCTAAGTGTGAAAATCCTATAGCACAAATTTCAGATATCGGGTTGCAGTTCCACCTAAATGCATGAGTACACATATTTGATAGATTAAAAATTCTGCCCAAAGATATGAATGAAAAGTGTGAGGTAAGAAATATGTGAGGAATGCAGTCAAATATGTTTATCTTTGAATTAGTTTTGTAATGTTGAAGCTTGGCTCACTGAACTGAATGAGAATCCTGCCATACATTTCATCATGACAAGGTTTTCACTTATAATTGAATTTACAGAAATTACTTTATTATTTAATATGGTCAATCTTTTTTTTAGAGGAATACACAATGTCACCCTTCTGTCTGCCTTGTGAATTGTTAACGTGTATGTTAAGTGTAACGTTTAATGTGTCCCAATGCCTAACTTATTTAACAGGTATCCCCACTTTATATATTTTGTCTAAAGTGAAGTATGAAGTCTCTAAGTATTAGAAGGAAAAGAGGAAGTTTGTGAGTTTTCATTACCAAAATCAAATTACAGAAATGAAAGAAGCAATACAGATTTATTCAGTTAAGCTACAATTGATTCTATACTGAAAACTAATCAGTATACTATAATTGAAGATATATTTTTGGACCAATGAACCAGCTGGTATCACAGATGGTACAGATGGCATAAGGCTCTTTAATGGGATAAAGATAATGTGCTGGCACAAAGAGAGTTGAGTATATGAACATGGGATTTTTTCCCCATTACAAACTGTTTAATAAGTTTGATTTTAACTGATCACAACCAACACATTTATATTCCACAGATACAGGTAAATATTAATGTCAATACTTTTCAGTAAGGATTAATGGGATAAGAATATTAGTGCAAGCATACTTTGTCCAAAAAAAAAGTTATGATGCCATAGTAGGCAACAGCTCAGTAATATGTACATTGTAGTTCAAAAGAGGGAATTGTTAGGCATTGATGGTAGCAGAGGGATCCCACTGGATAGCGTGGGTTCTACTGAACTTCTTTTATTTTTATCTTTGATGTCCAATAGTGTAGTATTGGATTTAGAAGATTTTTTCCTATTCCTTGTTCCTGTACTGCCTTTATTTTGTCTGTTTCATCATTTCTCTGTACTTTGGACCTGTTCATCTCTAAGTCTTCTTGCTTGTAAATATTGTTGAACAATATCAGATGTGCAATTAAAATTCCATTCTGGTCAAGAAACAGTTTACCAATTTCATAAGCAGACAGACAAATTGTAGTTCTTTCAGTCATAGATTTGGCAAGATATTGCTAGACAAGGTCCTTTCTTGATATCTGAAATAAACTTACCTGCCTTCGACAAAAGTTGCCGCTAGGTATTTTGCTGATATTTAACCAATTGCTGCCAGATTCCATTCTCTTCTTTTGCATTCAAAATTGCTGCATTCATCAGAAATCAATTGTTACATCTTTTCAGGTTAAACAAACCCGTCTCCAAAAGTACCTAAGCTATTGTTCCACATGCCTAGATTGCTTCAGCATATTTGACAGAGCATTATTCTTTTAGATGTATTTCAAGAACACATTTATAGTTGTTTTAAATAGCTTGTTAGCAAACTATCTTCAAGTATGTTTGGTAAAATGAATGCCAGTATTGCATTCATTCCTTTTTCCATAGTTAATTGTGACAGCCTTGGCAACAACACAATTTAAGGGGAGTTGCTCATTAAACCACCATTCTGTGTGGGTTCTGCCAACAGGGAACAAATTTCCTTAATATTATTGGAGTGTTTTTGTGTTTTTTTTTTCCTGACTATTGTTTGTACATGGCTTGATGTACTTTGATGCAAACCAAAACTATACTGACACCTATTTCAGAAAGAACAGGTGCTATTGAGTGAATAAAATCTGATTTTTGTGGTTTCTATATTATTAAAAATAGAATTATGTTCAATATACTAAAGAAGTCAACACTTTCTAGTCACAAAAAAGGAAGGAGCAATTCTGTGTAAAAATAAAGATAACATACTATTATGCTAATTCTGCCATTTCACTTTTCACTGCTGCACATTGAAAGCTGCTAAAATTCCAACATTTCATTCATGAGAAATGAAAGATTAAGCTGAACCTTTTATTTATCTTCCCCTTTTCTTTTTGCTATTTGTTTTAGTCCATTTTTCTCTTCCTGCTTGGAAACTACAGGCTCTGATCTCCTCTTTGAAAAAAGTACAGAAGATTCTTCATTCAGTATCTTAAAGCCCTTTAATCCATTTTCCACTGGAGCTTTGAAATGCCAGCTGTTTTATGTTCCAGTCATGTTACTATTATTCCTATTACTATTAATAATATTTTTCAGTTTATTTAATGGCTCAGAATACATTGTCTCTTTTTGTTTTTTAGAGCTGGTGCAACGAGGGATTTAAACTTATGTGAACCTCCTTCATGATTCTGAGAGATTGATTTTCTTTCCTTTTTCGTTTTCCTTCATTCCCCCTTCCCCTTTCCGCCTCCAAAATATATCCCTTACTTCTCCACACACCATCTATATTGACTGTGTTAGAAATATACTCTTGTATTTTCTATGGCTTTCAGACCTTGGCTGACCTCAGTTGCATAATACACAGTTCAGTTTACAGCAGAATGGGAAATTTTGAAAAAGAAATTGGAAACTGCAGATAAATTTGATGCGGCACTTTGTCCTGGGAGCTTCAGCATCTGGAAACAAGTCCGTCCTGTGGACCCATGGCTCCCAGTCCTGCTTCTAAGTGCAAGATATATGTGTGTGTTTTTTTAATTAATTTTTTGAGTAATATCCTGGATAAATTCCAAAATGAAGATTTGTATCCTGTTTATTCATAATGTTGAGGTTTGCATTTCTTGAGTTAGGACTGAAAATTGAAAACTTCCTGAATTTTAACATAATAGGGACATGTAGGATACCTTTGTGTTTTAGTAGATGATAAATATTTTCAAGTTAACTGTATAGCCCAGGACATAGCATTTCTTTTCAGAACAGAACTGGTTGTGTTAGCACCGCACTGTGCTCTCAGAGGAGTGTATGAGAAATTATTTCTTTTCACTCTCGGCTATAAAAAATATCCTTAAGCTTTGGTGGAAGTATATAGGGAACTTTGTTCTTAACCTCTCATTGCCATGTAGCTTGATCTTAGGGTTTTTTTTGCCTTCTACTTTTTGTAGCAATATACACTTCTACAACTTGATTAAAAATTTACCAATGAGAAATGGCACCCTATGTACACCAGAGATAAAAACAACTTTCCTGAGGGTAAGGCTGTGGAGAAATGGGTCTTCTTTCACGGAAATTGGATCCATCAGCATTTCTATAAACCTAGCAATGTTCTTTGATATCCTCCAAGTGAAACGTTTTATAACTTAGTCCTCTTAGTTATCTTTATTTCTTCCTCATAGTTCAAAATTTCCAAATAAGAATCTTTATTTTTCATTAATAAATGCTATAATCTGAGACAATTTATAGTTTCCTTTTTCAGGGAAGGAATTAGTAATCAAAATACCCTGTAAGTTCACAAGTTCCTATATTCATAATTATTCCCATGTGAAGTAACCATTACTGGAAGAAAAAAAAATCCACTCATAACATTATGAGAACTTTCCTCAGGTAATATTTTAGGGTCTTTATCACTTACTATTTTATTAAATGAAGTGCTCAAAGCATGTAATAAAGCACTCATATCTGAATTAATTACCTAAGTTAAAGGTGTCGGACTATTAGACATTGGAAATGTTCTATGCTTCTGCTTGATTTCTGTTATGTTCCCTAATACGTATACTGTTTCTAATTTTATTCTTTCTAATATGCTACACTTTGTGTATTGTAAATTAAAAGTCAATAATTGCTTTTAGGCTATGAAAATACATTGAAATTGAAAATGTAAGTTCCTGAAGCCATAATGCCTGTTTAATATATGTTCTTTTGTGTACAAATATAAGCTCTAATGCATGTAAAGTAAAATATAAATTGAACAGTCAGACACATAATTGAAGAATGGATTTTCTTTCTTTACGTGATCTGCTTAGATCAAGCGAATCAAAATTTTTCACAGAAATATGGATCAAATCACAGGTATGCATACAAACATACGTATATGTATGTCTTTGTATAGATTGCTGTATAAATATACATATAATTAGTCCTTGTTATATTTACATCTGTAAATATTGTATAGTTTTATTTTATTATATGCTATCATATATAATATTTACTATGATAAATATTGTATTTTTATATTGGGGAATAATAGGCAAGTGCTAGTGCGAACCTCTGTGGGGAGAATTGGCTTCCTCAGCAAGGCACAGCTACTGGCTATATACATTGTCTATACACTTAGTCAGGGCTAGCTGAAGGTCTGTTACTCCCTCCTCCTACTCCTTCTCCTTTGATAACTCCAAAACTTAAAAAAAAAAAAAAAAAAAAAGGCTTTGAATTTCTTGTGGGCACTTGTGGGCTGATGTCTCCTGAAGGTGCTTACAGAATATCAGCCTCAGCAGATGGCACGAGGAGGCTCCTGCCAACTGAGCTGTCTGCAGATACTCACATTGTGCCCTTGTCTTTTCCACCCGATGACCAGGTGTGAGCAAGTCATTTCCTTTCCTGTCATCTCTGTTATCCAGGCAGTAAAACCGGGCTAATGATATAGCTCTAGACAGCTTCAGAAGATGATACAGAGAGCTCCATTTCCTCTGGTCATTACCATGACCGAGATATTAGT
Organism: Tinamus guttatus; assembly: GCF_059628265.1. Taxonomy (NCBI): domain Eukaryota; kingdom Metazoa; phylum Chordata; class Aves; order Tinamiformes; family Tinamidae; genus Tinamus; species Tinamus guttatus. Next base: position 3,252,203 of record NW_028288586.1, read on the forward strand.
GAGTAGAGATCTGCAGACTAGATACTGCATATCTAATTGTTATTTTTGATAATTATTTTGATATTCTGAAACTCCAGAAAAACTATTGTTTTAGACTAAGAAAATGGCTTAATGCAGCCCAGAAATAAATGTTGTCTTCTGTTTCGAACTGTTAGGAAAATTGATGTACGGTACAAACTTTGAATTAAAAAGAAAAATCCTTTAAAAACCTTGGTTTCTTTCTCTAGAACAAAAATGCTTTATTGAAGTAAGCATGGATCCACAAAATCAGTTGAACCAAATCATAATTTTCTGATGAAAAAAGGCTAAAAAAAATCTTCCAGCTATATCAGTCAGTTCCTGTAATTAAAAAAAAAAATCTTAAAAAATGTTGTGGAGTAGTTGCAATGAGTAGGTGGTCAAAGAGAGATGGAGTACAAAGACTGCAGATATTTAGGATAAGCCATACTCAGAAGATATCACTAAAATATTTCTGCTTTATACTGATGTCCATTATGATGTTAATACCTCCCTTAATGAATTAGGCACACTTTGTATTTCCATGCTTTTTTTTTTTTTTTTAGTGAGTTGTACATCATTTATCATCTTTAGAAAAACACTGGTGTGATTTCCGGATGGCTAAAGACTTTGGGAAGAAATTAATGGTTGTGAAGTATGATTAATAACTTATTTACTCTGCTTTCTTATAGCAACACCACAGTGCGTATATTCCAAGTATAATTAGTATCAACTGTGATATACATTACATACAGAAGGTTATTCCCTGCAGAAAAAAAATAATTCAGCAAACTAAAAATTCAACAAGAAATACTGTGATAGTATCTTTTGGTCTACAATGTATTTAAAGTGCTGGTAGGAGGTCCTGTCAACTCCAAGGATCTCCATATCGTTTGGGTCAGACTCACCATCTGTCTCAGATGGCTTCTGCAAGTGGTGTTCTCCTTGGCTCCAGTGTCATCGTCTCCTGCAGGAAACAATCTGTTTTCTCTTACATAAGCTCTGTGATTATAAGTAGAGGTCTACATGGGAAACTTGCAGGTGCTAGTTCTGAGCAAGGATGGACCAAGGATGGGTTTATGGTTGGACCTGATGACCTTAAAAGTCTTTTCCAACAATAATGATTTTATGATTTGCCATCTGTTGGCTAAGGAGTGTTTTCAACACTGAAGGTCTGATAAGGATGCTATCTAATGTCAAAGATTAAAAAAAAAAAGATAAAAACAAAAGTATGTCTGCCTGTGGAGTGAAAAAACTCACCATGTTCTTTAAAAGATTTACTATTCCTGCTATCAAAAGGAAAGGTAGCCAAAATATCCCACATAATTATAATTTTATCATAGGAAAGAAAAGAGAAGAAAAAGAGCAACTTTTTCCTTTCTGCCTCTGGAACAATGAACAAAGGCATGCAATGCATTTGACTGCAAATGACTGTGCAAAATGACTGTAAGCATTTCTTTTTCACTAGAAGGAAATGGAGAGAAACCTATATAATAAAATGATTGCTTTTAGTTTATTTCTTTTCTTGAACTTTTGAGCTTCACTAGCATAGAAGGACTGACCTGCAGAGCAGCTCTGCAGAGAAAGACCTGGGCGTCATGGTGGACGAGAAGTTGACCATGAGGCAGCAGTGTGCCCTCGTGGCCAAGAAGGCCAGTGGGATCCTGGGGTGCATTAAGAAGAGCGTCTCCAGCAGGTCGAGGGAGGTGATCCTGCCCCTCTACTCAGCCCTGGTGAGGCCACATCTGGAGTATTGTGTCCAGTTCTGGGCAACTGATGTTGGTCTTAATATAATGATGAGTATGGGAATGTCTTGAGACTTGGGTGGTTGGGTCTTGGCTTATTTAGTGAATGAAATTTCGGGTAAAAAGTAACTTGATGTTTATAAAAATATTAAAATACATATTTTATTTCACAGTCTTGGCTTTTTGCATGAGTTACTGTAGAAAAATCGTTTAATAAAATATCTCTTAGGGAATTTTTCTACTTTTGAGGTGAAACTATGTAATACGTACAAAAATGATATCTTTAGATTGATGCAGTAGGCCTGGTCAAAAAATGTTCAAAGGCTTTATATCCTTTTCAGCTTATCAACAATAGACACCAAAATTTTTATCCCCAGCTTTGTTTTAATTCCTTTTATCTAGCAAGAGAAAAGTTAAAGAAAAAGATTAAGGTATTAAGATTTGTAAGAATTAAAAAATTCTCTAAAGCAATTCCAAAGAAGATTTATTTTTGGCTCAGCTGCATGATAGCAGAAGACAACTTTTGTTTGGCCTTCAGCAGAGCTATTTATACTTTGCAGTTCACTGAGGACAGTGCCTTAGGCTGTTATTGTTTTCCCTCATATATATTGTTTTTTGAAAACAGCACTTTAGAATATTTTTCAAATATGTATTTAATATTTTTAACATTTTGCAATGTTAAAAAATGCCCCCATTGCCTTCTTATTCACTCCAAGTGACGGCACTGGGAGTTTCATTCAGGGAAAGAAAATCCATATCATATCAATACTGAAAAGCATGTGATCTTTTTTTGTGTCCTGAAAAAAAATGCAACTCAGACCCTATTTTCCCTTTGGAAGTGAACAAGTGGGAAAAGAAACGATGATCACGCACAACATCCTCACAAAAACAAAATGCTTTAAAAAAGCAGCGGAAATCTGGCCGGTGAAAATGGTTAGTTGTGCGCAAAGCTTGCTCTGGCATCCCGGTGTATTTATGAGTTGCCCTTCCCACGCAGAGGACGAGCGAGGGTCCTCTTGTTATCCAGCCAGGACACTGTGGCCAGGGTGGGCACAAAGTACGCAGCATTGCCTGAGGACTTCACATGCTACCTGAGAGAGGGCCAGCCCGTGCAAATGGTAACGCAGTTAGGAGATGAAGTTATCGAACCATGGCTTGGTTTTGTTTTCTCTTTTCTTTTCCCCATAACTTCTGTAATTTTTCCGTGTGTTCTTGGAGACAATGGTTTAATGCAGCCTTCAGGAAAGTGTGGCATCTTGCCAGTCTCGTGAGAAAGGCTGACAGTTTGGGGGAATTGTCCATGTGCTTTACTGCTTTGTAACTCTGATTTCCTATTGATTTTTTTTCATGTTGGATTACCTGTGGCCTAAGTAGAAATTTCTCTGATTCAGTTAGAAACCTATTTAAACTGTGCTGTTTGATAATATACCTGTTATATCCTTCTTTCCCATTTCCCTGAAATAAATTACATTTACCCTGTGCATTGCAAACTAAGTGTTCGTGTGCACTGAGCTATAAACTACACCCCAGCAAATGGCTGCAAGTTAAAGAGAGGAGTTTTATATAAAAGATGTTATGTTAACAAATAGCTTACGGGCTGACATTCAAGCAAAGGTTGCTGTAATACAGGCTCAGCCTATTCCTTTGCTTTCCCTTCAGTGCTTATCTGATGCTGTGTGACCCTGTAGTCTAGGTACTTTCAGTGATTTATTTTGTTTTTATCCCTGCAGAGCGACTCCCTCAACCAATGAATTTCTGTATGAAATTCTGCCAAACAGTTGTATCAGTGTTCTTACCCAGTGGTTAGACTTTTGAGTGTCCTCGCTGGTGCAGTAAGGTGTGATTATGCTGGACATAGTAGTGATTTATATGTTTTCTTATTTATTACTTATTCTCCTTCAATTTTTGTAGTCTTACATAGTCTTTACGTAAACGGAATTAAACCCAACTTGTTGAGATGGACACCTAGTGAAAATCAAATGATATTAACTTTCTCTGCACCTAGGAGAAGCATCATTGTGTTTTTGAGGTATCATCTACTATGGACAGAGTTGTAAGCAATATGCAAATAGAAAAGCCATGCATTTTTCTTCTTATTTTCAACTTTTATGGTTTCAGTAGGTGGGTTGCCTCCATTATAGTTCTAATATACCCCAACAAAGCATGGGTTACTCTGGCACATGCAGGTCACATGCAGCCTCACTATGCAGGCGATGATGCACAGTGGGTACCTGCACAGGTGCCAATGCTTTGGCCTTTGAAAAAGCAGCTTTGCATAAATGTAAAATATTTGCTTTAAGTAACATGCAAAATGTTACTTTTAACAGATAAAAAAGCTCTGTGGGTGTGTTCCTTTGTGGTAAGAGCTTTATACAGCCCATGCACACACAAACCCAGCACTGTTTCACAGCTGCAGCTATAGAGAATAATGGGTCCTTTGGCACAGGTGGGACCAATGTGCCTGCTCCAGGGCAAGCTTTTATAAACAAGTGGCCTCAGGTGTATTGCCTGCAGATGGTAAGAGCCATGGTCTGGTTTTGTTGTTGAATTACCTGAGGGGAGCATTGTGACTTGAAGGTTTATTCTGATAAAAAGTATTGTAGCCTGGTTATTCTTTAAAAACTTCATATATCAAGAGCTTGAGTGTGGCCCTTGCAGGAGTCAGGGAGGGTATTTAAATGGGAAATGGTAGTCTTGCCTCTAAAGGTTATAACAAAATTGCAGCAGTAGCATTGCAAATAGTGCAGTGGGATGCACATCTTCAAAAACAAGAGTGTGGAGTGCACAGCAGCTGTGTGACTTAGCCCCAGGCAATGCAGTGAATGATCCGTGAAGGAGGAGTTTACTTCAAATTATCTGCAAGTATTTTAATGGAGAAGAATAAAACAGAAGGATGTGACTGCAGCAGGTAAGTCTCAGCTGCAACAATTTATAGAGTCAAAACAGCAAATTGTTTGTCTTTTTGATGCTGAGAGTGTGATTTTAAATTTTATAGTAAACTATGGTCCCTTTGCAACTTGCAGTTATTTTTGTAGAGCTAATCTGTGTTGAGCTATCACCATCTAGTGGCAAAATCGAAGAGACAGAAAATGACAAAACCCAAAGATTTGTTTCAAGCCTTACTTAGTTATGTGCTTGTGCAGTGTGTTGGGGAGAATGACGGACCAACAAGACTGATGATCTTTAGTTGTGAAAACTCATGTATGTGTTAGCACTCAATACCAGCTTCATCCTCAATGACGTTTCTTTTTGTATTGTATGATTTTCTGTTGCTTATCACTTCTCTCTTAAAATGTAGTTTATAGATTAAATTAGGTAGTGCACTTTTTTTTTTTTAATTGCTTGCATATTAGTCATAAGAGTTTTGGTATTGCAAAGAGCTCGAGGGGTCTTCCATTATGTATTGTAAAAGTTTTATCTGCCCTGGATTGACTTGTTTGAATACTTTGTCATACTTTTCTAAGATATGTGCTTCAAGCTTTCGAAAACTTACGTGTTGGATAAACAAAAAGATTCAACTGTTCTGATGCTTGTCTCACTGTTCAACAGTGCGGCCTTGGTCAGACTCTGTATGTTCTGTGGTCATGTTATTTTAAGTATTGCAGCATGAACTGCTGAAATCTGTGACTATCCATTTATAACCCTTGATAAATAACATCTGTGATATTTGCTTAATATCTGTTTATTGTCTACATCACAATTTTTAAATATTATATTTTTAATAAATATTCTCACCCCAAGAACCCAAAGTATACAAAGCAGACAAGGTACTTGTCTGTCAATGGAAAATCACCACACAGTGAAAACTGTAGTTTCTGAATTTTATACCTACCTGAATTTGTGTGATTTGCCTGGACATTACTTTTTTGACAATAACAATTTTGTGTGCTCTGATGGATGCTGTTGCCACCAACTCTATTAAGCTAACTCTTAAAGCTTTTTTCAGTTCTCTTTGTGCGTGGTTATTCTCATTAGTGATATATAAATATGATGTTGTTATTCTATGCTTGAGATGGATCTTTTCTGCTATGATTATCTGAAAACTGAGCTTGTTTAGCCTAAAGTGAGCTATGAGGGAGAGGTGATATGGTGCTGCCTGTGAATACTTTTTGGGGTAATACTTGGAGAAAACAGAAAAAACTATTTAACTAAAAAGCAGAGTTATCAAAGAATAAGTAGGAATAATCTAGCCATTAATCAGGCTTTTAACTGATAAAGGAACCGGTTGGAATGGATAAGTAATAGGCCAAGAAGGCTAATTAGCTCTGTACTCAAGCTTGGGGTGGTCATGGAGGGAAGTGAATATAATATTTGATAGTGGTAGGGGCTAGATTCACTAGGGGCTAGTGATCCTGAGGGTGCTCTTCTGAATATATGTCTGAACCAGACCCATTTCGTATGTATTCTGGAAACTTTTGAATATTTGGGAAGGAGAGGGTGCTTTTTTTTTTTTTTTTTTTTTTTTTTTTTTTTTTTTTTTTTTCTCTCCTCCTCCCCTCTCTTCCTTCTCCACAGAGTGCTGTATATCAGTGAAAGCTTTTGTTTCTTTAAGGTCTGATCTGTGCCAATGCAGGTAAATACAAATCAACATGCTGCAGAGCTGCTTCAGCCATGAGCCACTGCAGTTTTATAGCCATGTGTTGGGCCATGCTGGGCTGCTTGAGCTATAGGTCTCACAAGGCCCTGCACCAGGCCAACTTGACATGCTTAAAAAAGCAAATAAGATAATTAGCCCTTTTGCTGCAAAGGCCAGAGGTGCCCTCTCTGGCAATGCCTGGATGACTGATCCAATTGGAAGGATAATACTGATTGACACTTGTTCTGTGCTTGTGCCCACACTGCTTATCTCCCTGTGTGCTGTCCATCAAATTGCCCATATGCTTTCTTCTTGGAAAGAGCTTTTTTACATCTGCCAAAAACTGAAAAACTTACCCTCAGTTTCTATAAACTGTGCCTGCTCTTGAAAAGAAGAATGATAATTTCTTAAACTATCTTAATTACTTGGATGGTTGGCATGAGGCAGAATGGTAATAATCTCCAATTTGATACTTTATAGATTTGTGTTTTAGAAAAATTGTAACAGTGCAGAAAATCACTAGTGTTTTATTTTTAAGGAACTTACCCTTTTTAGTTTTTTATCAAATACAGTTATGTGTGTTAGGTATTTACTGCTTTATTATACTACATTTTTTGGACATATCTTCAGGCACAGTTTCTTCTAGTAGTGATGTTTTTCAGATTACCTCAACTTTTTGCACTGAATTGCACTAGCATGAATAAATCAGTGTCTAGGTGGCTGAGCATATTTTGGAATTTTCAGTATGAAAACCCTTGAGATTTCCTTTCTAAATAAAAATTGTTTGCTTCATCAGGGAGACATGAATCAACCTCATATTTTTTCTTTTTCTTTTTTAATTTAAAAATACTACTTTTTTGGGCAAATGTTTCATCAGATACTTTTTTTTATTATTATTTTTCCAAAACATTATTGTATTTCTATTGAACATCTCATGAGCTATTCAACCAAATCCAAGTTGTGTATGCCACTAGCTCAGGCAAAATGATAGCCTTATATTCTAGCCCTATTCCTGCTGTTTCACATTCCTCTTTTTTATTGTACTGATTACTGGTATCTTGTCTGAAAAGGCTTTATTATCTTTTGAAAATGATGCATTGGCTTTTAATGTGTTAGTGTTTTGAATTAATTATGATACTCTCCATCTTTTAAGCGATTCAGCTGCTGTCATGTTATCAAGTGGGAATTGGAAGAATTAGCAGAGTATTGTTCAGCACTCGACTATTGTTCATGTGCCTGCAAGTCTTGCACTGGTAAATGCTTCTTGTGGTATCAGTGTGATACTCTTGTGCCCCCTCTAATTGCACTAGACTGTTGCACTGTTACCTAAAACTCTATAGGTGGCAATGAAGGCAAGACAAGGCTCTGCTAGAGGCACCAGTGGTGGCATGGAGTGGTACAAAAGGCAGTAATAAAGAACTTGTATTTTCTCTCCACATCTTGATTTCTGGGAGAGTTCTGTCTATCATTTGCATCCAGATATCTATCATCGACATGATATTAAAGTTTGGGTCCCTGTTGACTCCATGTTGATCCTACTCCTTCTTCAACATTGTCCTATGCCAATGTGAATTCCTTTGTTTTTTGTTTCCTCTGAAATGCCTTTTTTTTTTTTTGCCTTTTTTAGATGTTTCTTAAACCAAGCAAGTTAGAAAAGTATAAGAGCTGTCAGTCACCATGTTGCCAATGGCCATATATGCTCTTCTCTCTTGTAATGCCTCTGAAGGTTTTGTTAGAGACGCTGTGAGTTTGTAAATCACCTATTGCATTTAAGTCTGAGTCATTTACTACTGGATATGAAGAGAAAGGGATGCTCTTGATCTCTGCCCCAGTAACTGCCAATAGCGAGCAAAGCAGGGTAGCTTGATCAGTCTGTCCACTGTCATCTTGGTGTGATTAATTTGACCCTCCAAAACAGTACTGAAATACTTAAGCAGGTCATTTGTATGTCAGATATAGTACTGACAGTGTCCCAGAGTTGTACAAACTTGTACAAAGTGTAGGTCAAATAGGTCATATGAGGGTGATGGGACCTATAGAGGCTTTGGGCCCTAAACAGAGGGTTTAGCAGTTGTTTCTCCTTGTCTATAAGTAGTCAATGGAAGCACTAATGTTTAAAAGATTGGAACAAATGGCTAAAATAGTATTCCGTAACTTAACAGGTAGTTGCAGCAGTTTAAAGAAGTTCTATTTCTGAAAGATGCTTGTAAGCATATACTCATTCAAAGCAGGTGTCACCCAGTAAATGTGTTTTGCTCTGAAAGCAGAGCACGAATTTATGTCTGTCTATGATAAATGGGAGCAGTTTTGGTGGTAGCCAGAAGCACTGTGTACCATCTGGTTAACTCTGTTTCTATTTGAAGTTGTTACAATTTCATCTGATGCCTCAAGATTTGTTTATAGGGATAGCTGTAGGGATAGGATGGCTTCCTGCTCTCATATTTGAGACTTACTATTTTTAGTGATTATATGAATTTTAACCTGTCATGTTGGCCATACAGCTTCGGGCAGATTTGTCCACAGAGGGTCATATGGAAGACTGGCACCTAAGTTGCTAACATGCTTTTTGAGATTGTTGGAACAAATCCAGCCTTTACCTAGTAAAAAGCATCCTAAAACCATTTTATTGTGTGTGTACTTTTTCTTTTTGAAAATGAATTTCAAATGGTGAGTGCAAAGCAGTGAAAACTTGTTGTTAACATATGTAGTCTAATGGTGCTTTGGGCATATGTAACAGAACAGGGCTTGCTGCTATCAAGCTAGAGTATCTTGCATTGTTATTTGTATGAACTCACTTGGACTGAAGAAAATATATTTTATTCAGTATCTTATTATTGAGAAGTATTTGGCACTTTGAGACACTATCCCTGATAAAGTCATAACTGCAAGAATCACCTACAGCAGAATTGCTCTTCTTTCCATCATCCAATGCCCCTAGTCTTGGAACGAGGCTTTCTGAGGCTAGCAGAGGCTGTGTGTGGTACTAGTATGATTGCTGGAAGGGTGGCGGAATATCCCTTGAGGAGGCTAAACATTTAGAGCAAGGAAGAAATATTTCCAGGGTCTTTTAGGACAAAGAAAGCCAGTGGGATACAACCCAACTCAAAATGTTCTGCATTGGTAGCCAAGCCATCAGGGTTTTGAAAGCTTCAAAAGCTCCAAGGAGTTTTGCTCCTCGAGGAGCTAATTATTTTGCTACAATTCTGTTGCTTCCATCATATCGTATTTTCCCAAGAAAGCTGAGATTACTTATAGTTTAGGTACTTTCACTACATAGTGCTTTTTTAGATAGAAATGGCTGGGATGTCTTGGACCAGTGAATGTTGAGAGTGACACCTCTCTCTGAAAGAAAGTGGATTTAGGCAAAAGGTCTGAACCAAGAATTTACAGAGTTATCCCTGTTCAGACTCTACTGACTAGACTGCATTCAGAGCTAAATAACTAGAGCATTTGGGACATAACAGCATGTGCCAGTATAAGTCTGACTTACCACATTTGTATCAAAAATGAAACAGTCCCCAGTAAAATCCATAAGGTTTGCAGGAATAGGCTATATGTATATAGCCTACATATAACCTATATATATACATATATACAGACATGTGTATTCATTGAATGAATTGTATTAAAAGTCTCCTTTTTATTTTTGATAGGCAGCCTGAAATAATGTATAAAGAGACTTTTGCAATGTGTGATGATCAACTACTTGTCTGTGGAAGATTATGGGGGATAATTTATACTAAAATGCAAAGCTCAATATAATCTATGAGACTATATGGGTTGCTTGACAGACTTGTGGTTTTGACCTCAAAGCAGTGCTAAAAGGTTGAATGAGTCGATTCTTAAATATAATAGCATAGGCTACTATACAATTTATTTTTAATGAAATGTGCATTTTGCTGTTGAATTTTGACACTAGTTAGGGGATAAAGAATGTTATTTATTGTTTTATGCAGCTTTGGCACAGAATGGAAAATGAAGTGTATTTTCTTTGACTTTACAAAGATGGATCCTATTTCCTGAACAGGAAATAACATTGAAATAATATTTAATTGTAGTAAAAATTTCATCTAGGTATTTACTTTAAAACATTTTACTTTAATCATACACTACCGGACTTCTAAAAAAAATAAATAAATAGATAAAAATCCCTAAGACTGGACTTTATACTGAAAAAAATATTTGAGATGTTCTTCCCTGAAGAAAACTGCTGATAAAATTGCATAGCAGGCTTTTTTGACTGGAACCAAATACATACGGTATCTCTACAGTTCTGTAGTTTTCTTCAGTTCTTAATATCATTCTATGGCAGTAAATTACAATTGGAAACTTAGGAATGCAATGTGCATCCCCCCTCAATTGCTTCTGGATAGCCATATATCACCTTAATCAATGCAAAAGCAAGAAAATGAAAATGCTCGGTATGTCCAGTTTGTGGAGGATAGCTTGCCCAGCCAGCTTATGTTGCATTTATTTAAAGAAGTAATAATAATAATACATCTCCAGTATGTCTGGGGTAATCATATTTTGTAGCATCCCATTACTTAACTGACCTCTAATTCTTTTATTTTCTTGACTGCATGGAGACTTTGTGTTCAGTTTTATTCTTCATACAGCACACTATGCAAATACTGCACTCTTATTTATTCTTCCTGCCTTTGTGAGTGGATTAAAAAAGAAATACTCAAGAGCACAGGTTGCTCTTGAAAGGATAAGGGTGACTTAACAGCGTAAGATGATTTCATTGAGTAACTTCTGAGGACTGATAAAGGCTTGCATGAGACAGCAGGAATTCTGTGGGCTCTAAATCACATTGTGCATGTACATGTGTTTTTGTGTGTGCCGTTTTTGTGTTTTGTTTTGTCTGTGCTTGTGTTTTTTTATTAATCGATTCTATCAAATTTCCTGGTTAAGCTGACCTTATCTAGGTGGAATAGAATCTAGTAGTGAATTTATTCTGATATTGTCAGTCTTTCAAATGCTAGTTTCATTTTTTGTTGAGCTGGATGATGGCTACCTGCAGCTGGAGTGAGGAATAGGTATATGACAGACATAGTCCTAAGTAGTGCTAACTTTGGTCCTCACTGCTTGCTCAGCCTATGAGACCAGTAGCACTGTGCACTGACCTCTTTGATCTGTCGTCATTCTTTTGTTTGGCCTGGACAATAAGTTGTTTAGGGCAGTTTTGAATCTCAGCACATCCAGTGATGTTTGCAGATTGAAGACTTGCTCTGTGCTGCAGTTCTTCCCCAAGGCAGTAATAGTTTATAGACCTCCTACACTAAGAGGTTTTCTAAGTTATCTACTCATGTAGTCAAGAATCTGAATATTGCCACTGCTATAGATATAATGATTTGTGCAATCTTGTTAATACGCACAATGGGCTTCATCAGGAGCAACTGATGCATTAGACGGAAAAAGTTCCAGAGGAGTCGTTAGTGTCTTAATGTGTTAATGATCTATGTACAAGAGAGTCCCTCAGTAGTCACTAACAGGTGTCATAATGGTCTCAGCGTAGGGAAAAAGGGATATAATTCTTCTTTCACCTTTCCTGAAGCCATAGTACTATTCTCTTTAATGTTAAATCACACAGTGACATTAAATTATGTGAAATCTCATGTAAAAGGCAAAAATGTAACATAGGCAAAAGAAGTTCATAGGCCTTCAGGAATAATGTAAGTTTTTAAGAGACCGCAGCTTAATGTGGAGTTGAGATGTTGTAGTAATGGAAAGCTTGTGAGGTGTTTAAGCTGATTTTATTCATATTTCTATTGTAGGTTTTGTAATGAAAGAATGCACATGAAATAAATAGGAGTAGGTTTCCTGTTCCCTCACTTTCAAGCAAAATGGGAGACAGATGTCTTAGAGAACTGATATTATAACATCAAGCTTTTTATCTTACCTTTTACAAAAAATTAGGTCTTTTAAATCAATCTTTCTACAGGAATCACCAGTAGCTTTCTCTTGTTGTACAAAGGACACCAGAGATTATTATATTGGAGATTAATAATCCATTAACTCTGAGATCAATACAGATCTCAATAAATATTCTGGGAAAGATGATGAACAGTGAAATGACAAATTCTGTGAATGTTCCCTAAGTTAATCAGCATATTTAACTACTAAACTTGGTAAAGCAGTGACAGGAGGATCTCATGAATCCTACCAGTTAAAAAAGAAGAAAATCAGTATTAATAGCTGTAAATTATGCAAATGGAAAATATATGTATTCAGAATTAGAAACCCTAAGTTAGTTCTGGGAACAGGCATATCCTTGGGAACCTGAATGGAAGGTATAACAAAATATCTCTCTTGCTCTACATAGATCGAGTGCACTGGCTTTGGAAAGGGCATAGAATCAGAGGAGGTAAGAGAAGGGAATGAGAATGCTTTCATGTAGAGATTAAAAAGTTCTGGCAAGAAAAAAGCCATTATAATGGAGACTGGAATAGAAATGAAGTGAGGAGGGAAAATGGGGCCCACTGTCCAATCTTTCTCACAGTACAAGATTTGGGAACACCTAATGAATATATTAGGCAGCAGATTTAAAACAAATCCTCTCTGCCTTTCTCTTTGGCTCTGGGGAGATCTGGGCTGTGAAAGGATGAGGCATTGTGTTGCAGCCAGGGCTGCGCTTCCTTGGGGACCCCCTGGATCCCCAAGGATCCTGGTCTCACAGTGAGGGTGACAGCCCTGGAACAAGTTGCCATGAGGAGTCTCCTTCTCTTGAGATCTTCAAGGCCCAGTGGAACACAGCCCTGTGCCACATGCTCTAGGTGACCCTGCATGTGCTAGATCTCTAAAGATCCCTTCCAACCTTAAGGATTCTATGATTCTATGAAAAGAAGTTGTCTGGGCTGCAGCCTGCTCTGTCACTTGGTGAAGACTGATGTAGGATGCCCATTTCCCTCTCTTGCCTCAAAACAGTCTTGCATATAGTGAGTTCAGAGATCTGTTCTTGGCTGAGGATCACAGTTCTGAAATGAGGTTATAGGACATGGCCCTTGGTGAACTTAGCTAGAATTTAATGTTCTGGTCTTTGAAGAATCTAGTAAGGATAGATGCTCTGTCCATCAGTTTCCCAAAAGCCTGTCATGGGAGAACTTGGCAACTGTAAGCCCTCAAATTGTATATTTTAACTTCCTGCTGGAATTGGTGTACGTTAGCACTGGCTGCTTTGTTGGCAGGGAGATGTAAGCATTATTATATGCTGTGTAAGCTCTTAATTGCTCCTTGCCTTGAGGAACTTCTCTGGTTGGAATTTCACTTCCTTCAGGTGTATCTGCACGGAATTGGTGGAGGAATAAAATCTATCAAATGACCAGCTTTGGTTACCTTCTAAGAGTTTTAATTCTTATGACTTTATTGAGCAGCGAAATAAAAAAAGATGAGACTTCCACTATTTTGACAGAACAGACATGGTTTGGAACATCTGTCTTTAAATGGGCTTTGTACTTCACCTGTGTCACTGGCTTCAGGCAGCAGCGTTGAGCTGCAGAGCTTGTGCAAGACTTGGAGCAAGCAGGGACTAGTTTCTTTCACTCAGAGTCTGTCCCTGCTATTTCTTCATCTGACTTATCTGAGGTACATCTAAATTAAAAGCAGTGTTCAGCAGCTCTTTTCTTTTTTTCCCTTCCCTCTCATAAAGATTTCTATGGCTTAAGATAAAGCCACACAGGTGGAAAAAATAAGGAAAACTGCATCTAGAAAGTGCAGGAATACATCTTGTGTGTGGTTGGTTGTTTTTTTAGCATTTTCCAAGTGCTAATCTGAAGTTAATATATTGTGGTATTTCTATACCTTGTCTTGTGTTTTAGGCTCTATGACAACCAAAAAATGAAATATGAAATGCAATATGAAAAATGAAGTTCTAGTTGCAGTTTAGAATAACCAGGTCAACTTGTAAGTCTTACTCGTAGTAGTGTTTTATTCCATGAACTTTAATTTTATTCCTTGGTTATAAAGTCTGTTAAGAGGATATGCATTTTTTTTATAGAGATGTATATATTAGCTAGCTTTTGAATGACCTTGGGCAAATTTTTAGATGACACAATGGATTTCAGGGGGAATAAAAATATGTAAAACAGATGACACCCTATTCCCAACTTTAGTTTGTAGGTAAGAGCAGCAGTGAATATCAGCTTATATAGATAGTTCTAAGTCTAGTACATCTTGCTGATGCTTTTGATATGCTTAAAATTTTTGTTGAAATCTAAGATATATTTTATGGGACCCATATATTAATTATCTGAACACAAAATTGTCATTGCTTGGCTGCTTCATTTTCAGTTTTGAAGGTTATAACTAATTTTTGCATGTAGTTGCTTAAATTTGCAATTGTTCATATAGCTTTACATTGTACTAATACTCATATACTTATACATATCCACTTGAACTGCTACTTTTCAAAGAGCTGATAATATTAACAGTTTTTAAACAATTGACTCTAACTGTGGGTAAGTGTTCAGAACTATTGGAAGATGCCTACTTATTCAGGTTGCATGGATTTCACACATCATATAGTGTTTTTTTTCTGTTTTAAAAGATATATTTCCGGGAATCTTTTTATTAAAAAGCTATTTAGTGTTGTGTGTTGTAAACAGTTAACTATCATAATGATTTTCTTCAAGCAGCTGTTGGAACAACTGGGTTCTTGAAAGATTGATAACAGAAAAATATTTTCAACAGCACCCAGCAGTTCATCAAGTAACTGCACTGAGTTTAAAACAGTACTTCTTGAATTACTGAGAATGAAAGTGCCCCCTGCTTTCTTAAAGAACAGACAGGAGCACTGGTAGATTGAGACAAGTTTGACTGTTCTCAAAGGCTATGTTCTTTAGGTGTGACTTAGAGGGAAGTTATTTATATGTTTTGGCAACTGTATGAGCAATGGATCGGGCAAGAACCTCCTTCCTAACCCTGTCAAAGTAATTTCATCCACCTCTGAAGGCAGCACCTCTCATCTTGACTTTCCCATCCATCTCTCTGAAATGGAGACAGAGTAGTAGCAAGCTGGATCTGGTAGGCAGGAAATTATGAAGGTGGCCGCTTTTGTTGTCCTGGCAGCTCCTGGCTTTGCTATTGGAGAACCTTCCAAGAATGACAGAATTAAAGGTTATTCTCCTTTAGATAAACTTTTTCAAGGACACATCCGTTAGGGCTGAGATTCTTATTTGGTGCAATTCAGAGTAGGTTAGGGAAATAATCCATTTCCTATTGAGGTGGAGAAACTGAGGCAAGAAATAGATCAATGGAAAAAACGTTCATGTTCATGAAATGGTTTAGGATTTTTCAGATTGTATATGCAAGTAGAGAGGTTCAGTTCTAACTAATTTTGTTATCTGTAACTGCAGGTGAAATTGGGCTGTGGGAAGCAGCAGTAAATGTACTGAATGCGTTTATACTGAACAGATCTGTGAAATACCATGTGGTCTTATGAATCAGAAAAATATAACAAAGTGTTATATTTTAAAATGTTATTTTAATTTGATGCAGTAAAATTACAGACTACCCAGCTTGTTCATTTTATGCTGAATTGAATGAGGCTGGAAAGTGTTTTGAAAGAAAATTGGCATAAATTCATCTACCCCTTTCCTGAAAAATGCAGTATATTAGAGGCTGTCAAGTTTTTATTGATTTCTGCGAACTTTGATATGGTTTAGTATTCAGACCACTTGGAGCTCTCATTATCTGTTAAATGTTCTCTAACTGCTGCCAGTCCTAATACTGAAAATAGGAAGCAAATGTTTGAAGGGGGAAGGAAAGGGCTGAAGAAAAGCACTTCTCAACATCACCTGAGCTTGCTTTCTGCTCCCTTTGGCCTCTTGCATAGTTTTAACTGGCCTTTATCGGAAGCATACCGGAGCCTTGTCTCAGCTTATGCTAGCTGGCCGGAATTACTTAAACAAAAGGATATCCTAAGATTGTAAGGCAGTTGATAGCTTTAATAAGAACCACTGAATTCTGATAAACAGGTAGTAGCCTGCAGTTTTTTTTATTTATAAATTGGTAGCACTTTTCTAAATTCAAAAAAAAAAAAAAAAAAAAAAGCTTTTGAAGGATTAAAGTATTCATATAAAAGCTCCTTTTCAGAGAGGAAGGGGGGAAATGGAGGAGAAAGTGGCGAAGTCCTGCAAGGGAACCAGAGAACTGAAGCACTGGACCAGGGCATTATGTATTTGCCAATCTTTGCAAAAACTGTTTTTGGATGTTTATACATTATGCAGTTTAATCAATCTCAAATTGTTGGCTAACAGATTAGCAAAACAAAATTAGATTCAGGCTGTGTTTTCATACATGGAATTGCCCAGACAGTTCCCCCCACTGTACTTGTGCTGCTGTTTATAAAGCCACTCTATAATGAAGATCACTGAAGTTATTTTGCAACACTCTGTCTTCCATTTCCCACTATTGACACATTCAGGGGCTAGCTTAGTTATTTAGATGACATGCTGCAGTGCATTGTGCTCAGCTGGGTATAAATGATGCATTTTAAACTCTTACATCAAAAAATTACCTTAGTGGAGATCAGGCAAAGCAGACATTCATCTGTCACGCAGGCACTGTGACTTTGTTACTGCACACGGTGCCTCAATGTCGAATGCTGGAGTTGAGAAAACATGTGGTTATTAACTCAGGTGCCAGACTAACACCCTTCTTCCCGCTCGGCCACCTCCTGCCACGTAAACACCAGCTGTTGTGGCGCTGCCGATGCTTGCCTGGGGTGCCAGCTCCGCGCGTGGTACCCACTCTGCATGCCCAGGGCACCTGGGGTGTCCAGGAGGGCACCAAAGCGCAGGAAAAACATCCCGAGTAGGAGAAGGACCAGCATGGAGACCTCGGTGTCTCCTCCTGGTGCTGCAGCCCTTCTGCAAGTGCTTGGATGCCTTGGAGCAGGGAGAGCGCCTAGGGGGAACAAGGTGAGCATGGAGCTGCGCTCTGCTCCTTGCCATTTGGGTGGCACGCTGTCACTTAGGAAAAGCTGGTATTGCTGGTTTTCAGCTAAATAAATATCATTCAATTAAGGGTTATTTCATTTGCTGTTTGAAACACATTGCCAGCTTTTGCAGACCCAGCAGTTCAGCTCCGTCTCTTTTTTTGGTCTTGGCTGCTCTCCCGGAGATCATTCGAAAACACTAATACAGTTTAGTGAGTTTTAAGTGGTCATGGTGGCAGGCTGGCATGGCACACTTGCAATTGCTCTGCATGTAACCAGGAATTGGGATCCTCTGAAATTCTGCCCTAGAAATATGTAAAAGCCGGTAACTAAAATATTGTTATCAGGTCATTCCATGCTAGTAGTCTAATGGTTTATATCATTAAATATATGCTTTCTTACAATAGTTAGTCATTCATATATCAAAAAACAGGTTTTTAAAATCAGTATGTACAAGTACATAAATTTATTAATTATGAAGAATATTAGGAAAAGGTGTGCTAAAACTAAGGAAAGGCATTTTTGGCAGGTAGCAACTGTCTTTAAAACCTTTTCTTTGTTCTGAAGACAGATATAAGCATCTGTGAATCCTCAAAACATAGCCCAGTGTGATGAATTATGTTTCACTTAAATTGGAAGTAATTAACGCTTTAATTGATTAATAAGCTGTCTAAGGCTTATAATAAATTGCAAAAATAATCATAAAGCGCAACACTTCTTTAACATTCAGTTGCCTTGTCTTAACATGCTATGCATATTTTTCATATAGGATTTTATTATTTTCTTTGGTTGGAGGTGTGTGTGTGTATATTTTTTATGGTATTAAACATTTCCTTACAGTACTGCATAAAAGTCTTGAGAATCTGGCAAAAATGCAGTTTAATAACTCAACCATGCTATAGCAAAATAATAGCTGATTGCTACTATTAAATAAGTATCTAAATTTAATTTCTAAAATGATGATTATGGGCTTGAAACTTTTGGTAAGATTTATATCAAGCTTATGCATGTTCAGAATATCTTGAAATAGTTTTGTCTGACAGCTGTGCTTTTCTTATCCAAGTGTCTGAAAGTATATTCCCACTATTTAAAAATTTGAAATTCTTATGACATACAGCCCATACATTATGCTCTTCCAATGTTAGCAGTATGAAAGTGTAATCATATCCATATTTTATGTATATTCATACATAAAATAAGGAGGCAAGTTGGAGCCATTTCTTCAGTCTTGTTCTGTAGGACAGATTATGTATGGTATTGTACATATGTTTAATGTCCATCTGTTGTTTCTGAATTCAAGTGTCTGTTCTGAGTTTACCCACCTTGTAAATCTACAGTACCAAAATTACGAAATCCAAGCCAAGCAATGTTAAATTCATTTATGGTGACACAGGTGTGGGGTCTGTTTCCTGGTTCCATTTAGGAAGGGTTGTCCTTTCTCCAGACCCTTCAGAAGTGCTTTTACTGCAGCTCTGGCTAGCAGGATGTTACAGAAAAATGTGGCCTTGTTTGGATCCTTGCTCCCCTCCAGTACGTAGTAGCAAAGTCAGCGCCTCTTCGGTGTAAAAGCCTTGCTATGGCACGTCTTTTCAGGATGCAGTGTTGTAGTTAAGGTTAAATTGCCTGAAAAGGCACATTTGAAAGCAAATCTGCTGTATGAACTGCATTAGCTGTAATACTGATTGTAACTGTAGAGGAAGAACTGGTGCGAGGGCGTAAATGGATTGAATCCCCAGCTCCTTTCAGAGGTGAGCAAACCACACTCCTGCTATTGGGAAATTATTCAGGAAAGTCCTTGGCTTTTTTCTTCTGTGAGCCAGCTCCGGGGCTGGTGATGTTAGTGTTATACCCTCTCTCCGGGTGGTTGTCAGTGAAATATAATAGGCTGTTGACTCATTTCCCAACGGAAGTGATAAAAGCCAGGTTATTTTTAAGCCTTAAAATTAGACTTGACAAAACCCTTGGCAAGGTACAGCAGAGCTATGCATGCAGGCAGCTCATGCTCCCCAGTGCCTCTCTGCAGCAGCGGCTGCAGGCCCAGGGGTAGCACCACCAAAGCAGCCATTTGGCTGCATGAATCTCAATGTGCTTTAGCTGTCCTTTTATGCCACTTTTTACAGTTAGCCCTCTTAAAATTAGGTAGAAAAGTACAAAGTCAGAGGGCTAACTTTGATGCTGGCTTCTCACCTTGCTTAGAATAAACAGCATTCAGTGTAAATCAAAAATGATGTAGAAGGTATCTTTTCCCTCCTGGCAGTAACAACTGTCATAAGCATAATAATACATAATAATACTAACAATAAAAAATAGTAATGATTAAAAGCAGAAAAATTGAATGAATCCCAGCAGCCTGGAAGTTCTGGGATGTGCAGAGCTCTGTTTTCATGG
The DNA here is from genome assembly GCF_059628265.1 of Tinamus guttatus. Lineage (NCBI taxonomy): Eukaryota > Metazoa > Chordata > Aves > Tinamiformes > Tinamidae > Tinamus > Tinamus guttatus. The sequence goes on from NW_028288586.1 coordinate 3,271,845, forward strand.
GAAGCCTGAAAAACACCTGGAAACATGTCTGCAATGGGCTCTCTAGGGAACCGGGGAAAAAGGTAGTTAAGCTTTTTTTTTCTCTCTAAACTGACATGTTTTTCCACAGAATGGTTGAGTTTCAGTAGTTTTTTAAATTAGAGAATGAAGAAAATTTAATGAAAACAGCATCTGGGAAACTGACACTATTTGGAAGTATTCAACACTGTTGAAGACTTCTGGGCAGGCTGGTGAGATAGAAGTTTCCAGAAACTATTGATTTGAAAGAATGTTAGGGTCAGTGGAGCTACCCAGATTTTGAAGGAGGGTTTTGAGTTTGTTTGCATTGTGTCTGTCATTTTGTTTCATTTATAAAAAAGATTATGGACAGATTATTTTTCTAACATTTTTTCTGCAGGAAATAATCTCTTCAATTACCTTACCAGAATATATTTTTTATCATTTTTTACCTTTTTTTATATCTCTTCTCTCAAACTTTTGTTAGTATTAATCAAAATCCACTAGAACTAGTGAAAAACAGCATTTTTCATGCATCCTTCTACCGGCAATGTTATCACATTAACACTAGACATAACCCAGCAGAATTTTACCATGCAAGTATGAAATCCTCACTCCTTTTTAAGGAAATGTTGTATTCGGTTCACTGCCATTTTTAAAAAGCAACTTGTATCTGTGTTTTATTCTTCCCCCTATTACTATAATAGCTAAACCCATCAACTCAGTTTCAAGAATATATTTAGCTGACTGATTTAACCTAATTTCCTCATTCAGCATGCACTGGGATAAAAAGGCAAATCAATAGCACTCGGATATCTTCAAGATCGTTTTGGTTCTTGCTCCTGTCTATCAGCCTCCTTTAAAATACAATGAGCAAAGGCAGCAGATTTGGGTATGTAAAAGTATTATATTGAATCCTTTAGGTTATTAAAGATAAATATTGCATTTATTTTAAATATGCAAGGAAATTGTTGTTGATGCTGTTGTCTCTGGTCTGGTTTGTGTGTTCCATGTCCTGCTAATATTCCCTTGCTGTGACAGGAAAATATATCCCACTATTACATGACTTGTTTGCTACTGGATTCTTTCCTTGGGTGCTTTTAGGACTAATCCTGCCTAAAGCAGCTTCTTTTTGGTGTGGATGTCGGGGCTCCTAGGAGACTTCCATGGAGCTTGATATTTTGGACTTTGATATATAGCGTAGTGCTTCTCAGCTCAGTCAGTGCCCTTAGTTTCTTCTCTGACAGTGCCGGGCAAAGCTGTCACTTAAAGTGGATGGGCTGCATGCATTTGCCTCCGTTTCCACTGGCCCGATGTGATTATTTTTGTTGTTTACTGCGCACTGTAGTCTTTCCTGTGAAACTCTCATCTGGATCCTGCCTTTTTCTAGCAAGTGACCTGAGCAAGTGGCAGGCAAAAGTTGTGTTTTCTGATATCTGCCATTTCTGCCCCGGTCATATTGAGCTTTCTCAGCAATGCACAGAGCGGCCACAGATGCATGTGGGGGACGGATGGACCAGTAAGAGGTGTTTGGGTAAAATCACTTGCCAGCAGAGCATAATGTGTGGAAGTGCTGAGTTTGTATGGAGTCCCAGTAAAATCCAGAAAGGGATGTTTATGTGCTACCATTTATGTGATTTTGGGGGTTCTGTTAAAGTTGCAGATAAAAAGGGAAAACAGGAGGAGAAAGGCATAGGGAGATAAGAGTATTAAATGGAATTGAGCTGTGTATGTGTGTGCGGGTTGTACTCTCCTGTCATCCTTATGCCTAGAATAAATATATAGTGAATATAACTAGCACAGTTAAACTGCTGGCAGAATTGTGTGTATCATGTCAAAAACATGGATGGGGGATAGCTGTGAGTATAGATTTACCAACTTGCATGGGTGTTCTAGTGTTCTTTTAAAACGTCTTTCCGTTTTTAAAATAAATATATTTTGTTATAGTGAAAAGAGATCTCATTGAAATGGAGAATGGTCATGTTTTCTTCTGAAAAGTCATACTTCATTATTATAAAGGAAAGGCTTAAATAAGCTTGACTGACCCATGGTCTGTCTTTGTTAGTAAGATGTATGTGGTTACACTTGCCTGTAAAAGTTCAAACCTCTCTTTTTGGAAGGATTTAAGCCATGCTACAGGATAATTAATCCTTGCAATGCCCCTGTGAGATGAGGTTTTAATGCTTACATTGCAGTCATATAAATTTTAGTAGCATAAATGCTTGGCTTCCTGTTATAAGAACGCAGATGTGAATCTTCCTGTACATCCATGCATGTGCTCTGTCAGCCCTGGATGAGCAGAGCTGGCTACATTTTTGATTCATTGACAAAACATGAAAAACTAGCCTCAAAGAGGCCTCTTGTTTGACCTGAAACAGCATACTAAGCTCTGTATTTATGAATTTAAACCAAAAAGTCAAAATATTTAATTTTGAAAATGTCATAATTACATGCCTCCTCTTTTCAGTCCCTTTTCCTCTGCTTTTTTATTGCCTGAAACAGTTCACAATTTCAACCCAAATGTGCACATAGCTCCCGTTAAGCTAAAATCTGGGTGCCTTGAGCTTAGAAAATAAATTGTAGGGAGTATTTTCATGGCTGGAAGCTATTTATGGTGATACTTCAGAGAGAAAATGGAGAGCTAAATTGTCCTAATTTGGTGAGGGTATTCAGTTGTTTGTGGGTCTGGGTTCTTATTCTGCAAACATTTAAAAGAGCTTTATCTTTCCTGTTGTCTGTGTTAGAAACACTTGGTGGTCCAGTTTGGGTGTGTGGATTGCCTAAGTCTAGTGAAGTAAATTAGCTGCCAAAGTGCTAGGAGACGTTTTTTCGATTTGACTTTTCTTTTTCATCATCCATTTTATCCTGCTGAAGTGGGTATATCTGCATTTTTAATAAAACTGAAAATCATTTTCAAACTGTAAGTCTCTCTCATATATGCTTCTAATCTTGGCTGAAACCTCTGTCTTTATGTATGAATGTAACTAAAATATGCAGAAACTTTTGGCAACGTCGATCTTTGATTAACTGCCTATTTTTGAAAGCAGCCGTTTCAAGCTCTCTGTCTAATTCTTTGCCAGTATGTTTTAGAGATTACCATAGTTTCCCTCAGAAAACTACTTCCAAATAATGGTAACAGTGACATAGAGACAAATGCAGATTCTTTGCAACTCTCCAGTTTACTCTTCAGAATTTACTGTTAAGTAGAGTTCTTCTTAAGACTGATTATCACTTTGCTACAATCCTTATTCCTGTGGATTACTGATAGGTTTTTTTTTTTTTTGATCTAATGCTAAGAAATATCAAAATAAAATTATTCGAGAAAATGTTCTGTGTATAGTCAAGGTTAAAATCATCTGCATTTTAGTTTATTCTTTTTCTCTCACTTTTGCTCCTGGTCAAAAATGGCATGCCTAGGGAACTTTGAGTCTACATAATTGAGTTATAGCATCACATTTTAAACTTTTTTTTATTTTTAATGTTGTTATAATATCTGGTTTTGCAAATGTGTAATACTTTATACTTATTTCACTGCCGAAATGGTTTAAAGCCTGCTTGAAAAGCAAAATAGACCATTTCTAGATATTTAGCTTATTTTCCATCAATAAAATTGTCAGAGCATGTTATACCCTCCTTGTGAATTCAGTAACTTGTTTTCTGTCATTTAAAGAATGTTTGAGCTTTGAAGGTCCCTTGATGGAAAAAAGCTACAGAAAAATCACCTCTTAATTATTGTTTACATCAATAGCAAAGGAGAAATAGGTAGATAACAGCCTTGATGTCACATGCTGCATTGCATTTGCACAGCTTTTCCATGTGCTGCTTGTGCTTTTCTTATCCCCTGCTACCCTGTCACCAGCATCGAAAGGCCATTAAATACTTGGGGCTGGCTGGGGTGTTGGGTGAATGCCTCATCCAAGCAAACCCATGTTTGAAGCTCCTGCAGCTCTTCTCCTGTGTTCCTCATTGGGAATCATGGTCCAGCTCCACCTGCCTGGGCCCTGTGGCTGCACAAAACAGGGGAGGGGATCTGGGCCTCCTGCACCTGCTATTTTTCAAACTCATTAGCAAAGAATCAATGGCCAGAGGAAAAGGGGTGCCCTTGACTTAGGCCTATCTCTCATAGCTGGGTTTTTGGATGTTTAGGAGCATCCATAGCTATAGTACATGGTGTGCTTGTGGCTTTGTTGCCCTGATAGTGGGAACTTAGGTGAAGGACAGAGGATCTTGTGAATTCAAAGGTGAATTGAAATGGCTTCTGTACATGGGCTGTGCATATATTTGATGTGGGCAAGTATACAATGCCTCAATAACCAGACTCAATTATTTTAAAGTATTTAATATTTGATTTTATTATTCATATAGAGATCTATATATTGCAAGTATATACTTACAATATAAACACAAAGTGCAGGGCCTCACCCAATATACAACCTTAATGCAAAGCATAGTAGGGACCTTTCATATATTTATTTATTGGTAATTACATATACAACTGAACTAAAAACATATCTATTTTTTCTTTTCACAGCTACTGCAGTTATTTTGCGTTTCACAGAATTGTTTTTTTCCAAGGGCAATGAAGGCTTGCCTTTAAAAGTATTGGACTTCAAGTGATAAATTGCAGACAATTGGGGTTACCAGATCATTAGGATCCCTTATCTAAATTGTTTACATGTCAAGTTTCCTTTGTAGCACTGAATAATTTGGATAAATGACCCTTCAATTGGTAATTGCATTTCCTTAACAACAGTTGGGTGATGGTACATAAAAAGTAATAAAAGCCTTCAGCAGTGCCCTTTCCTGGAGCTTGTCACAGTCTCTACTTCTGATGGTGTCTGACACTTATTACTCAAGCCATATTTCCCTAAAAGCTGTGGCTTTATCAAGGTTCTGTCTAAAGCTATACTGCCTCCTTTAAGTGAATTGCACAGTGGTAAAATCAAACTGTTTTTTATGCCTCTACTTTTTTAGTATTAACATTTTGTGAAAACATAGTTCTCAAATTTTCTCAAAAAACTATGGCTGCCCACCAAATTTTATTTTCCTAATATTTGTCAAGAAATCTATTATTTATTGGGTTTTTTATTCCTATAACACTACTGATCTAAGTGAAATAAATGCTGCATTATTTGTATGTGAACTCTATACATTGTCTGAAGCTCAAATGGGACCAAAGTTGCTGCTGGCAATATTGGGATGTTTGCTGACCTAAAGTTTTGAGATTAGGCCTAAAATGAGCAAGTACTGTATAATACAGAAACATGCAAAATAGAGTAAATAGTAGCATATAACTCACCATGAGATCTTTTTAATAAATAATTGCTATTCCCTGATTCTCTCACACATATAGGTAGACAAACTCAAAATGTGCTCTTTAAAATAGTCTAGTCACACCAGTGCTTTGTCTGAGGACCCTTAAGAGCATTTAAACAATAGACTTCACCCAAAGAGACCAAATCTGCAAATTCCTTGTTCAGCTTTGGTTTTTGGCTTGTATCATAGAAAAGACTATCACAATTTATAATCTATTAGGGAAAGAGAGGTCTGTATAAAAAGCAGTAAAGCAGGAGAGGGAAATCAAAGTTAAATAACCACACATATTTGGGATCTAAACTCTTTCTGAAAATTTCTCAAAAGTATTTGTAATATTAATGCCTTTCACTTTTTTCTTCATTTACAAGAGAAAAAAAATACTCCAACATGTGATTGCCATTTACCTGTATTTCTCATCAGTCTTTTATTTATCTCTTAGTTTAGCTTCTATTTGCAGCCTCTCTTACAAGAACACAGGAGTATTACTGTGCTTTTATTATATATATATATATTTTTTACTCTGGTTTTATCTGGCTTTCTGTGAAATAACTGGTGGCACTACAAAATAACGTAATTCTTGCTAAGTGATTCATAGGTCAAATACCTGTAATTATCGGGCAGTAATCCAGGATTATCTGCTACTTGATCATCTTGGATAGCAAAGATCCTATATTTCTGAAAAATCTATGTGCATGACCTCATTTTATCCCTTAAAGTAATTTTACTTGGTGATCTTGTGTGCATATGTGCTTTTTCTTAGTATATCTCCTTCAGTTTTGACTCTCCCTGTCTTCAGACTGTATTTCTCCCCCTAGGCTTACACTGGGAAAACAAAACATGCACTATCATACCTCTAGAAACCATAATTAATAAAAATAATAATAATAATAATAAAAACACTGGTTTCCTTGAGGTCAAAGCTGCTGAAGGCTGTTTAGCTCTTTTGACTACACATGCCTTGATACGTACTGGGGTATGTTTAATTCACCACTGTAATATGCAGGGTCAAATCCTTGTTGTAGAAGTACTGGCCAGATTTTCTGCTGCTTTTTCACTATATTGGAAAAGTGATTTGGATATATGAATATGCATATGAGCTGCAATATGAGCTGTTTCATCTTGAATAAAAACACAATAATACAAAAGTATTAGATATTTTAGGATCCTCATACATCTTAATTTTCAGTGTCTGAGTTCTGCATGTTGTTTTCATTTCTAAGATTTATTAACAGTGATTATACTTGCAAAGTACTTAGTAGATTTTTGATTGCTGCAAAGAAAATAATTGTGCTAGGTAAGGGAAGTCAAAGCTTTCCTATTTTATGAAAGAACCTAACACTCTTATAAATTTGATTGCCAAACTCTGAAAAAATGTGCTTTATCAAAATAAAAACATAGTACATCTTAAAGCAAGATACTTCATCAGTTTCTTAAATACAAATTTTACCAACAAACAATAAACAAAAGCGGTGTGAACTGGCATCCTCTCCTTGGTGACCATGTAATTTTGAGTTTCTTGCCGCACAGTTTCATTCTTTGAGAAGACTTGCTATTTAGCAGACAATATTTGTTAGATGATGTCAAAAATCATATAGATGATTGAAAGTAGTGTTGTTTTGTGAGCTGTAGTGTTTTGAAGAATGTTATGAATAATCCTTCTCTAGATGATTCCTTGTAGTGGTCTTTATCAATCCATCAATTTCTCTATTCTAGATTATGTTGACTTAATAAATTATGTGGAGAGCAACTAATTGTACCTGCGTCTTAATACATGAGGTTTTAACAATTTTGCTAGAAACATCATTGCTGGAAATTGTTCTTAGGATTGGCATTAAAATGTCAGTGCACCAACTGTTCAGAAAGCTGGTGTGTTTCATGATACAAATCTTGCCAGCTTCCGAGTCAAGTAGGTATGCCAAATATGCTCTTTTTATCCTCATTGGCTTTTAAAATTCAACAGAAATAGTTGTGATTCCCGTTTTATTTCTTTATGCGTTTATTTGTACTGTTGCTTTATAGGATATTCTGCCCCAAAGATTTAAAAGTGAATGGCTACTATTTTAAATTCTTAAATACTTTATAAATGCGTAGAAGTATTTGGTTTCCCCTCACACTTCAAAAAAAAAAAAAAAAAAAGGGGGGGGGGCCTTAGAAATTTCCTATCATTTTCAAAACAAAAAAATGGAAATGAGGGCAGTAGCACGAGCAATAGGAAGATTGGGCTCTTAGTGTTTTTAAAGAGCTGCTTTCTTATTCTTTCCCTGAGACATAATTTCTCTTTCGTACTCGCTGTTCACGGGGAGCTGGCAGGCTCCAGGCGAGAGCTCGGCGCTCCAGTGCCAGTCTGCCACTCGTAGGGGTATCTGTGAGCTAATGCTTTTGTAACAGGAATCAGAGTGAATGAAGATGCATTGCTGGACCTCATCACAGATATTTTTCTGGTTTCTGAGGCTCAGAAGTTTGCATGTATATATGCATGCCCCTCTAAATCGATATTCCAGTTGCTTTTTCAGATGCTTCTCCAATGCCCAGGATGTGAACACTTTTATTGATTTATTCTGGAGGTGGATAGCCTGGGATAGAGACTGGTGGCATTATTTTGAAACCCTCTCAATCAATTCTAAGACTTCTGTGAAATTATTTAATATCCCTGTTGCTCCAAATCATTGGGCACATATTTACATATGAAAGGGCACTGAACTTCAGCAAAACAACAATAAAGTTCTCCCTTTTTAATGTTTAATTCTTTCTAATTGCTTTCATTTTAATTGATGTGTCAATTAATTTGTCCCACTTACAAAAAGCTCCAGATATTACTATGATTTATTTTCTAGGTGCACTTTAATATCCAACTTTGAAACACTGAAGAGATAAGAGAATATGATTAATGCATTGCTATCTTCATTAACACAGATTTTAAGTACATTTTAGGGGTTGCTTTTTGCCTTGCCACGAGTTAACCTATAAATAGCTGTAAATGCAAATCTTCTCTGTCTCTGTTTTTGCTTGATTTCTTGTTCCAGTGGTTTTCTTTCAAGCAGCACTCATAAATATTCTGTAATAGATGAAAATATCCTTGAAGAGCAAATGCATTCCTAATGTGTTGAAAATGTCAAAGGAAGGATAGAGGTAAAAATTATCTTTGGATCTCTTATTCCCCCTAGAAAATACTAGAATAAAATTTCCCAGAGGGAAAGAAGCTCCTAAGGAGCACTGATAATGTTGTTTCAAGACATGTGATCTCTGAGATCTGCTGGATGTTCAGGTTTTTGGAAGGCTATATCTGATTTATTCAGTTACTTTTTGTTTTAAGAGCTGCCTGACTTCAGAATTTCTCTAAGGCTGTGAAAGAGCTGGAAGCTGAAACTTCATTTCCCCTTGCGTCTCCCTAACCTTGACTTGTGTCTCTAATTTCAGCATATATTGGGGCATTTTCTATCTTGGAGAGGCCCATACTCATGCTCTTTCCTTCCTTATCCTTAAGAGGTATACATATCCTAATATGCAGGAATACACAAAAGAGTAATCAATTAATTTTGTGCTGTAATAGTAATGTTATTATGTATAGTGTATTGTTGTAGCTCGGTACAACTTCTTGATTAGCATTTTATATAAGTTTATTTCAGCAGATTATCAAATACTTATATACTTTTGGTCTCTATGAAAAAACTGCACAAGTCTAACAGCCAGAGCATCCCGAAATACCTCATCTCTGAATAAAATGTGCTGGAAGGGCTGTGAAGATTGTTTGGAGGGAAATGGTGACCGAGTTGTTGTATGGTGAGAACTGAGCAGCAATGAGTTTGCTCTAGTTGAATAAACTAGAGAGATGGGAGACAAACTCGGGAAAATCTGTAGTGCTAAAGAGGGCTTGCAGTGCTGGATTAAATAAAGGATAAGTGGAAAGGGGGGCAAGCAGGCTGAATGAATTAAAGATTGCCAGTTGTCTCCTGTAATGAAATCTCTTGTGCATGTGTGTGCCGCATTAAAGAGGTAAAGGAGTATCAGAAAGGTGGAATTAGGTGCATTAAAAATTTAATGTTAGCTAGAACATATGAAAATAGAGAAGGCTTTATTATGTGTTGGAACATGTTGTCTTTTCAAATGTTTCCCAAGAATCTGTTGATACCATTTTTAATTCTGATGAGCACAAATGAACTTTCACAGGTTATTAATATAAATGTTCTTCACACTTAGCACCTCTGGTAAAATCAAGAACAGGTAGCAACATCCCCAAGGCTTTACTGAAATGGGATTTTCCTTCAGTGATTAAATGTTTCACTTTAATTTGGAATTAACCATGGTATTTAATCCTCAGTATCTCTCGTAGGACATAATCTCATTTTCTGGTTTTATCTATTCCCTTAAAACATGGGAATATTTGCACTACAAGCCATAAAAATAAAGAACAAGGCTGAATTCTGAAGGCATCTTCTGTTGTCCTACTCCTCAGTAGGAAAAATAGGATCCTGAGGCAGTGAGGTGATCAAAATTGGGCTAATATAAGTGAGAGATTCATTTAGAAGAAATCTGAAATGGGAAATTGGTTTAAATACACTGTTCTGGGGTTCAAAACTAAAATGCTCTGAAAGTCTTGGGCATGCAATAGTGAACTGGTAGTAGCATGAATATTTCTCTCTTGTCCTCTCTTCACGTAACTTGTTTCTTGTGATGCTGTGTTCAGAAACTTGCCTTTAGCATTTATGGATAGTAAATCTTGAACTTGCCATAGCCTGCCGGCGCCTTGGTTTCCTCCCGTGTTCATTATTGTTGTAGGCCTTAATGTAATTACCCAAAGTTTGCACGTCAGCATTTTTAAAGTTTGCAGTTCCTGATGAGTTTTGGAAATATGAGCTTTTTTCAACTACAATATGTTTATATGAAATAGTTTTCACTGAAGCTTGGAAAAATGAAGTTAAGAAGGAATGCTGGGAAAAGCATAAAGTAACAGTGTTTTCTTCTCCATTGCCCAGGCTAAATAAGATACAGCAAAGATACAGTTGCAAGAAGCAGCAGTTCCTTTCAAAGCTCTCCTCTCTGTCTTGTCTTTAATGGACAGAATCTTTTTTGCCATTCTTTGCACCTAGTCTTTAAACCTCTATGCCTAGAACAGCTGAAATGTACCCATGCCTGTCTCCTGACTGCCTCCTAGTGCTTAAAATTGCATCTCTGTAGTATTTACTGTCTTCTAATCATTGCTGATTTTTTTTTCTCCTTTCTTTGAGATCTGAAAAGTTGTTATACAAAAGTTTCTGTTAATTTGACTTATCAGCACCTCAGGCGAGGTGCAGTCAAAATGATTATTTAAGAGGAAAATATACTTTTTTCTTTGCTTTCATTCTAGATACTGCTTTCCAAAATGGGTCGGTCTGTGTTGTTTTTTTTTGTAGTAAAAATGTCTTGACCCTAATTATGTCCAGTTGCAGAGCATCTGGCTTTCCCCTACTCCTGCTAATTTCTGATATCCTTTAAACACAACGGAAGTGACAGCAGGAATTTTTGCACTTGGTTTAAGCTAACAAAAGAGGATCATGAAAATTTGATCACATTCTATTTAAATAAAACACTGCTGGAAAAAGGAGAGTAATTGCTCTGGGCAAACTAGATTGTTTTTATTGTTTAAATGCCAGACAGTAATAACTACTCAATAGATTAACTAGTAAAGGACTAGGTAAAATTATATAATAAAGCATCTTCAGAGAAGTAAATCAAGCTTCAACACATCAACAAAAACTGTGTTGCAAGGAGGGAGAACGGCTTTGGCAATTCCATGTTCCAGAGTAGAAATCATGACAGGATGTTCAGGATAAGGCAGTACAAAGAAGAGCCTCATCTGAGGAGAAATATTTGTTTAATTGTGAAAAATCTAGAATCATATGCAAACTGTACATTTAATCCAGTTCAGAAATCCCAGCTGTGTCAGGCATAGGAGTGTATTATATGATCGAAGGTAAAAAAAAAAAAAAAAAAAAAAAAAAATTACTGTTGTCTTAGATTCCTCACTGTCCGTGGACAAGTACATGTGCTCCAGAGTGAACGGCAAGTTCAGAGTGTGTAGAAGGCAGACGTTCTGGGAAATGATGGTTTTTATGTAGCTATGTAAGTTCAGAAATTAGTACCATCTGCAAAACATGAAAATACTTAGAGTGTGAGGATACTTTGCCATAAAAGAGTATTAGACAGAAAGCAGTTGTAGAGACCCTCATGATAGGGGCATCTCTCTATTGGCAAAAGGGACCTCACTGTATATTTAAATCCATAGCTGGTCCAAATGATTATAGTACCAAAAATTTTATTTTTAGGTTACCTGTATTTTAGAATGCCAAAAAGAAAGAAGAATAAAGTATTATTAGTCCAACTACAGGAATATTAACAGTGAGATTTCCTAGCGCGAGGATCAGTGAGATCAATGATTGGAGACCTTCAGGAATATTTTCACTTAAGTCTCATCCTTGCACAGAACAGTTCCATAACCTGCTTTGAGCATTTGAGCGGGGTGGTTTTTTTTTTTTTTTTTTTTTTTTTTTTTTTTTTTGAAATAAGAGTCCTTCCTATTGGTATTGTTCTACTTTGTATAAATTATTCCAAGCCAGAGAGCCACACAAACCAAACTTTTTTCTTTTTTTATTCTAGTTTGTGGAAAGGTGGTTCCTGAGGAAATCAAACTGATATATTATTTAAAACTTTAATATTAAATTGTGAGGAAAATCATCTAAGTGTTTTCATGAGAAATGTTCTACTCTCAGAGAAAATCAACCAGTTAAAGCCATCTGTTCCACATTTATCTCTCTTCCTTTTTTTCCTCCTTTATCTTAGTGGAAAACATGGAAGTAGGCTAGTAATATGTGACCTACCTGAGTTCTCTCTGGAGACAAAATACGAGTGAGTCTGGCTAATGATAATTTAGAATTGTGTAGGATAAAATGTGTTTGTTGAATTGCAAGTAACTTTAAGGAGAGTGAATTTATCCAGTTTAATCAAGAGACAAGAACTAAAGCTGTACAGATGCTGCAAATTCTTTATTGACCAAAACTAGTGAGGGTATCTTTGCAATTAAGATGCTTATACCTGACAAGTAACCTCTGTAAAGATTTTCTTTTTTTCCAATCAAGTTCCTTGAACATAAGGTAATTCTAACAGAATATTTTTGATGGAACCGCTTATCTTTCCTATTTTTAATACAGTTTCTACTGTAGAGGCTGCTGTCCTATTCTGCTGGGGGAAAAGCCTGAAGTCAGAAACCATGTTATATTACAGAAATTATATTTGGTGCGGACTGAAGTTCTACCTGTAGCATGCAGTCTAAGCATGGGGTGCTGAAAAAGTATTTAACCCTGTATTAACTCCTATACTGTATAAAAGGAATATTCACCTCCTGTGATGTGTAAGATCTTGAAAGCATAGTTATGCTTCTAGTGTTGGGGGAGTAATTTCCTATTAGTAGTATTTCTTGCTCCTGACAATGAAACAAATAATGATATTCCTCAGTCTTTGATCACTGGTGCTCAGGAGCACACAATATTTAATTTCTTTGTGCCAAACTGTGGAGATGGGAGAAATGAGATGCTCCATTGTCATTACCAACCATGCAGCTACCTTGCTCTTGTGAACTTTTGAGTTGGAGGTTTATTTAGAGTCAAGCAATGAAGTGTTCTTTGCTCTGCTAGACCAAATACAGATTGTTATTGCTTACTTGTAACCTCATAACATTTGATTTCATAAAAACTGCTGAATTTCCTTAGGGTATAGAGTTGAAAGATTATTTGAATTGATGCTTAGGGTCTTTATCAGATCAGATGTCTAAGACTGTGATATTGCTAAGAAACTGCGGTGATTTATTTTCAACTTCTTCTGAGGTCTCAAGCATGGATACCTAAGTAGTTACCCAGCTATACAGAGTGCTCCCAACCAGGAATCAAAAGCCTGTCTTTCAATGCCTCTGGGTCACACATGAGACTGAATTCCCTGGTTGCTTTATTCCCCTGCTCTTTTAATCCCTAATATTCACTTCCATTCTGCCTCCTCCCATCTTTGGTCCTTGGGGACTGGTTTAAAGTAGCATGGCAAAGAGTAGAGAGGGAGGCTTGCCTGATGCTGTAAGGAGCTGTTATCAACTTCCTGGAGCCGAGTATGTTGTGGCAAAAGAACGTGGTGAGAGATAAAAAAAGAAAAATGATGATATTACACAGATGTTACATAAAGCTATCAAACAGATATGTTGCTCTCTGACTTACATCCTTGATCATTTTATCTCAAGTTCCTACTGAGTAGCTCCTTCATTCTTTAATTCATCTCTGATTAATTTCAAATTGACTGAAAATAATCATGAAATCACATTTTTGGAATGTGTTTTCAATTGTCTGCAACTAAGTGCACAAAATTTTAAAACTGGAATGCAAAAAACCTATGGGCACATGCGAAGCTCTCTTATTTTGTGAGCAAGGTTGAGCTCAGATTTTTTTGAGCTCCATGGATGATCTGATCCAACTCTAAGTTGGTTTAGACTGGTTTAGGTTGATTTTTTTTTTTGTCATTTGTCAGTTAAATTATAGATACATTGTGAGTGCTAATCAGTTGTATCATGTGGAAGGAGAGCTTATGCACCACTGCTACAATTGCATAACTAAGTGAAACTGAAAATAGACAAATAGCAGCACACATGCTCCAAAGAGACTTATCCTGTGGATAGCTATCTGTCAGTCCTGTAGATCCCCATAGGAATGCTCAAACTGTTTTTCTTCATGATGTTGCAGGACCCTGGTATGAGGGAAAAGGCATACACCACAGGGCTGGCACTATGCTAGTAGAACTTGCTCTCATATGTAACTACTGAAGTTTTAAAGTAGCTAACAATCATTTTTGTAATGGACAACCGGGTCAAGATGACTACAGGTGAGATGTAGGCTTTGAAGAACCCTTTGGGCTGTTGCCTGTCCTGTTTCTTAGGCTAAATTCTCACTGCCTGCTTCTGAACCTGGAGGGCTTTAATTTTGCAAACAAAGATCTCTGTTTGCTAGGAATTTTTGTCCTTGTCTCTTATCTGATGTAGCTGCAGCATATTCACCCAGATGCATTGTAATTTGTGCCAGTTGAAATGAGGTATGAAGAAGCTGCGCAGGCATTACTTGGCAGGGAATGCAACTTTCCATGGTTTAGAACATTATGGATGTCCCATGGTTATGTTCAGATTATTCATGTGAGCTTCCAGTTACCTACTCACATAAAGAACAGAGTCCTTTAAAGCTTCATTTTCATTTTAGTTAGAGAAATGAACCCAATCTGCAGCTGCTGAAGCATAATTGTTTTGAGATAGCAAAAAGTATTTAAATAACCAAAACCAAAAACCAACAAAATACCTGCTGAAAACTGTGGGGGGTGCCTTTGACTGAAGAAGGTAAAATTTTGACCTTTCATGGGAAATCTGGGAGGCAAAAGGATTTTCATAGATGACTAAATTATTAAAGACAAGAATTAAACAGTTTTTCAACTATGTCTATATTATATGTATATAAATAAATACACATTTTTCCTGATTTTTTTCTTATTAATCCATATGTGCATATTTGCTATACTTAGAGAACTCTCATATCTGATTTAATGGAATGACTATTCAGTCTTCCTAAGAATGCTGCATGCATAGGATACACAAATAAGAAATATTTTGTACCCAATTTTCAATTTGGTGTTAGGGTCAAAATGCAAAATATGTTTGTTTTTGTTTTGAGTGTGATATAGATTTGTTTGATGTGCATATTGAACCTATAGTCTGCTAAGGCTGTGATTTCTAAACCATATTTAGAAAATTAAGATAGGAGTCCAAAGCCCTACCCTGCGTGCATGTGTGTATACACATGCACAACTCTCAAATGCTTGTTGACAGTAGTATTAATCATTTTTAATGTGTATAAGAACACTTGGCATGAGTTTGTTCTTCAAGTCAGAATGTATTACTGTGTATTCAAAAATGTGTTTTCCGAATAAGGAAGACTTTGGTGTTTTGCAGAAAGATTACTGATAACACTGTTCATGCAGGCTTTTTAAGTCAGCTTTGCCTAGAGAGATTCAATTTATACTGAACAGTAAAAGACCAAGCACTCTAGCTACTGCAGGGAGAATTTTACACAGCATGCACAGAACTTGTGTAACACAAAAACTGCATTATGTCATTTTATGTTTCATGAGGTGAGTCCCAGGCTTGTTTATTCGCCAGCAAAATTCTTCAGTAGGCTGTGGAAGGTCAGGTTGGGAAGTTGCTTGTTTGACACTGCCAGGAGTGATGAATATTTAATTAGGCTGGTGAGGGCGGTGTGGGAGGTTAAGGCAGCGGTAGTTCCTAGTTGACTGTCTGCAGTATAATCTTAGACTGTTGTGTGAAAATGAATCCTTGGAGAAGCTTCAAGGACATCAAGTGCACAAAAAAGGGCACTCTCTTCAGCTTGTTATGGAAGAGTTAGAAATAATGAAAATAAATATTTAATTTTTTTTGTTATTACATTGGTCAAAGGTCTTGTGCTCTGACAGGCTAAGCCCTGCTTTGTTTTATTTTTAAACTTCAAAAATGTAATTTAAAATTGTTTTAAACTGTAGAGGCTGGTAGTATAACAGTGATGGAAGTAATTTCTTTTATGGAGGTACTAGCTATTAAAGTGGAGCACATGTATAATTTGTTGTTATTATGCAAGCTGCTTGAGATAGCAGTCATTTTTCTGTAGTACTGTTTTAAGCAGAGCAATAGAGCTGCTGGATTTTTGAGGGCATTATTCTTGCTACACTTTTAGTAGGAGTCAAAGGAGATGTAGACAAAAAGCAGAAAGACTGTTAATTTTCAGTGGCATGAGACAGGATAACCATTTTGTGTTACACGTTAAGAAGTATTAGGTACAATATGAATAAGCAATGGTTGGGACACTACAAAATTTTTCATTATGCTGTCAATGGTAATAAATACATAAAAATATCTGCCCTCATAACCGGGAGCCCTGATGATCCTCTGGCTCTTGGTCCCCATGCTCCATGGAAATGCCATTCCCACATAACTCACAGCAATGAATGAGATCAGGACCTATCCCAGCTGTTTTGATATGGAGTGAAGGAAGAAGAAAAAATGTGTTCTCTGGTACAACAGCCTATAACATCCAGGGCAGGCAACAATGAACAATAGCCATTTTAAACCAAGCAAATTTAGCTTCATCACTTAACATTGCTATGGAGTGGCAGCAAAGGGAATGTGTATCTTAATTTCTGCATCCTAAGTCTCACATTCAGAATATAGCTGCCACTGGTTTGTGCTGATCTAGGGTTCAATCTTGGCAAATGAGGAGCCAAAGAAGTTTTGCAGCTCTTCATGGGCTAGGGCTCTAAGCTGTGGCTGATGTGCTCATACAAACACAAATAATTTGAAGTAGTACTGCAGTTCCCAGTGAATTCCCTGATGCAGGACTTGGATCCTATTTCCACTTCAGGATAATTTGACCAACTTTGGACACCTTGGTATAAGATACTGTCGAGCTGAGAAGAAAAAAAAGACTAGAGAAGAGCTATAAAATGAATAGTTTAGAAAATATAATTTAGGAAGATTCTTGGGTGTAGGAGCTACTGAAAGAAGATCTAATGATGGTCATCTACATGTGGCAGCTGTTTATTATGCTGATCATAAACATCTCACTGATACCTTGTGTTCACCCATCTGTTTTTACCCATCTGTTATTTCTTGCCATGTGTTTCACGTGTAAATATTAACTCTGCTGTTTGAAATAAGAAGGTTAGAAAGTCTCCAATAAAATGTTTGGTTGTAGAGTTCAGCATTTGCATCAAGAGCAAAAGCACCTGCAAAATGATCTTCAGTCAATAGTGAGGAAATCCACTGTCTGGAAGTTGTCAGTGTTCCTGGTTGGTTTCCTGCTCTTGCCCTTTTTGATGCGGTTGAGTTTGTTAGCTTCAGATTTGCTCTTAGGCATAGGAGGCTATGTTGAAGGAGTTCTGTGCTCTTAGAAGTAGACAGGATGTTTAAATAATGTAAATGTACATAATGAAAGAAGTGTATGAGGGAAATAGTCTGATTAGGTTGTGTCACTTTAACTCACGCTGTTGCTTTTTTGCTACTGGCAAATTTATCAGGCGTGCGCTGTCACCTTTACTCTCATTGTCTATTCGTTTCCTTAAAGCATTACACTGCTTTTTGCAGCTTGTGTTTGCCATTGTTAGGTAGTGTGACAGCTGAATTGCTTTTGGTGGTTGATGGTTTTGCTTTATTTCATTATTAAATATAATCTGTGCTTAATAACTGTTTCCTCTCTCAAAATGTTGTTGAGCTCAATGTTATTTACCGCTTAATGCTATACCATCACAGTGCTCTGTTCGGAGACTGGTGGTGCATTTTCAGGTATGGCTTTCTGAAGGAGGACTAGACTGGACTGTCTCACTTAGCAATGCAATTTAGAAATCATTTTTGACTATTTTACAGAGATTTTTGTATTGCTGATGAGTGATTTCTCATTTGCTTGTGATTGTTTTCTTGGCAGTGCAGTGCTATTCCTGTTCAGAGACTATACAGGAAATGCTGATACATTTCTGTTAATACTGACTCACGCTGAACGAAGGGTTCACATAGTTTCATCTTTTGTAGACTGGAATTTAAGCTACATCAGTGTATACCCCAGTTTGGGATATGCTTAGTGCTCACTTTGGTTCCTACACTTTAGTGCCTAGGGCAGTGATACTGAGACCTTAACTGGAGTTCTGAAAATGCATATGGAGCTGTCTAGGGAGCAGCTGAGGTGCATCTTCAAATTAGATTTCATCAAATCAATCCGTTTGTCCATGTGTTTTCTTCTTGTGATGACATAAGAGATGTTTTAAATTTTTCTTGCAGTTTTGCTTAAAATTCTTTGACTATTGTTAACAATGTCTTAACATCTGTACAATGTACTTTATACAAAGCAAAAATTCTTCTGCATGTATTTAATTGCTAGTTATTGTCAAGGACTGTATTAAAGTTACATATGTTTCTTCACATTCAGTCAATCCCTCTCAAGTATTTAAAATATACAGATATTTTCTGTTCTGTGATGCTTGTCATCTGAATTGGGTAAACTCATTTGAAAATCCAAGTGTTTAAAACTACATTTCCTTTTATTTTCCCTACTATCTGAAAAACCTTATTTTTTCATGTGTGTATGTTTTATTCTTTTCCATAGTGCTTAAATAGTAGCTTTTAAATCCTTATTTCCGAGTACCTGATTCTGAATTCAAAACTTTTAGGAACTGGTTCAGATGCCTCCTATGTCAATAAGTTGTGTGTGTTTGTTTCAGGTTCTTATTTTAGTTCAGGCCTATGGATTTGGAATTACTTGGAGTTGGATGTTGCTAATACATCTAAAACATATTTATGTAATGCAAAAAAGGAGTGTTTCTGAGCAAGGTCTTTGGTGTCCCATCAATACAAAAGATCATTATTATTCACTCGATATGTTCATATTGCCTAACCCCACCAATCTTACACACTGTTTCACAATATTTGTCTTTCATTTTTCAAATATTCAAAATATTTGTCAATTTTTTATTATTCGTACCACTAATTATTCTATTTGTGTTTCCATCCTATCTGTGTATCTCTTTTTTTGATTTGGGGCAAGCAACTTTATTCCAGCAATTAGATGCTTGTTTGTGTTGAGCACAGGAAAAATGGGAGTTGTTTGAATACTGAACTGTTTGTTAAAGCCACTTAATGAAACTGGTTGGAAACTGTTCATGAATGCTTCCTTATGCAGCAGTTGCTGTTATGCTTTGCTGAAATGTAAAAGGCTTAAAATGTGTCAGAAGTGATACTGCTTTATTTTGAGGAGGAGAAAAAAAGTGTGAGGTAAAAACATCCCTTTTTAAAGCTTTGAGAAATCAGTGTTTCAGTTTTTCATTTTGAGGTAACATTGCTGGTGAAAGGTTGGTAAAACAATTAAAAATGTCAAAAGATTGTAGAAGTCTAGGAGTCTAGTAGAGCATCTTTTTTTCATGGGCCTCTTCTGTTCTCATCTAGTGTAGAGATCTTTCAGTGTCTAGTCTTCAGAATCTATATTCGTCTCTACTAGCTATTTAAGGAATTTCCTTTTTGGAGACAAAAGGAGTTTAGAATCTTGTAAGGCAGCCTGTGATATATACTGCCTAAGAAGTTTTCTATCAAACTCTTCTTGGCAAAGTCCTCTAATCCTCCTCAGAGGAATAGTTGTTGCTCAAAATGAGTGGCTGCAGAAAGTGGTGTAAACATGAAATATTGAAATTTGCCTAGTTCCTTCTCCAGCTAAACTCTTAACTGGGCTGAAAATGGGGCTTCCAGATGCTACTTTATTTTGGCTCCTGTTGTTGGCTGCGTGGCCTCGCTGTAGGCATGGCCAGTGCGCTTATGCTGTAGGTAGCCGGTACTTTGTGTGGAAATGGTCACCTGCCTGTAACTTTGATGCTCTGGTGCATTATGTCTATACTGTATTTATCTCTGCTCAGTGCATATTATAAAGAATACTTTGAAGATCTGCATGGGTGCTTGTTAAAATTATTAAAAGGCATTCGCCAAAGCGTTAGGTCAATGCTGCTGTTAATTAGATCTGATGAACGGTGGTTTTCTTCTGTTAAGCTTTTCCTAATGGATTCTCTGCCTTCTTTTGACTGAATTAGGCATTATGTATTGCATCAGCACCTAATGCAATAGTCGGAGTCATTCTGCATTTGTATAGAACAGGGAAATACTCCAAGGGGAAGGAAAACATTCAAAAACATTCATCTGGTTCTTTGGTCATGAACTAAGGCTTCAGTTATTTTTTGTTAACAGGAAACACTTATCACACAAACCAGAGAATATTTGTATGGGCATAGGAAGGGATGCATGGAGCTTCCCAAAGGGGCTTGCTTGGGACAGAGCCAGCCATGCACCTGAACTAGGGGCTGGAGCTGGTGAAGCTCTGCATCTCGAGGTGCATGCAGCATCTCATTCCTTGTGTCCCATCCTGGTGCAGACACCATGCAGGTGCTGCTGGAGGAGCTGGGGGCAGCACGATGGGGGCCCCATCCGGCTCCCCGCTCGCTTCCAGTGCGGCAGGTGAGACGCGGGCCTGTCCCTCTGACCTTGAGCGCGCCGAGCTGTGTCTAGCAGCTCCGAGCACAACCCCCGCGCCGGGGGCTGCACGTCCCGCGGCTCCGCGGAGGGAGGCGCGCGCGGTGCGGGCGCACCCAGCCGCGTGCGGTGCGCGGGGGGCGGGCGGCCCCGCCTCCGGCCGGCGGAGCGCGAGGCTGCGCCGCCCGCGGAGCCGCCGCCGGGCTGCGGAGCGGCGGGGGCTGCGGCCCCGGCACCCGGCGGCCCGAGAGAAGTTTCGCTGCCCTCGGCGGGCGCCTCTCCCGGCTCCGCTCCGAGGGACGCGCCTAAGATGAGCGGCTGTCGGAAGCGCTGCAAGCGGGAAATACTGAAATTTGCCCAGTACCTGCTCAGGCTACTCACGGGTTCCCTCCACACAGGTAACGACCGCCTCGCTTTCTCTGTGCTCGAGGTAGATGCGCCGTGCAGGTGCAGTAGCGCTGGCATTGGCTGCTTTCTAAAATAATGAATGCACTGTGTTGTGCGTAATTCTCTTCACCTTGTAAATCATGTATGAGCTGGTTTATGGCCGAGTATAATAAAATAATATATACGGTGTTATTTTTCTTACAGTGCTGGGGGAGTGTAACAGGGTTTTCTAAGCATTAACGCTGCCAGCTCAAAATCAGAGTGTGTGTTCACCTGTCAGCACATGCAGAGCAGAGGCACTGCCGGGTCTGTGTGCAGAGGTCGTGAAGGATTCGTCCCTTGGCTCGCTCTTACCCTGCTTTATCCCAGCAAGTGGACGGCAGCATAAGATGGTGATACCTTCCCTCAGATGGGGTTCCTTCCCTCAGATATTACTTTTCTGCTAAACTTAAGCTGCGAGTCAACTGCAAAGTGTCAGCAAGATGCTTTAATATGTTGCTACAAACCTTAAAAAAATTCTTGGGCTTTTCGCCTTTAAGGAATCTGAGATACAAGTGGATGATAGCTGAAAACTTTCTTAGTTGATGTTTAGAGGATTGTTTCTTTGGTTTTGACAAATTTTACAGTACCGGATGAGGTTTTTCAGCTAGATTGATCAGGCAGCATATTTTCCAAAGTGTTAAGAAAAAAACCCTATCCTTAAAAATTACCTTTTTATAGCTATACCCTGTGATTGATAAATATGACAACTTACATAATAACATGTCATTTGGGGTTGACAAAGTATAATTGTACTTTCTAGCATTTACATGTGCTTTTGCTTGGAGAAATCAGAGGTGAAAGCTCAGCATTAACAGTTAATAACCAGTTATATTGATGTGTTTATTGAGATTTGAGCACCTTTCACTGTACTAAAAATATTTTGAAAGTTTTTATTCATTTTCTTGTTCTTTTACTTAAAAAGTGGATGGAAATATTTAAGAGGAAAAATATAAAGTTCTCATTTTACATGAAATTGAGTACTGATATGTGCAATCTCAGATTTTTCAAGTATAGTGCTTGAAAAGATCTACCACCAATAGCCAGTACTTTCTAGTGCACTTGTAACTTCTATAGTTGGATACAAGCTAACAGATATGATAACTTTCAGGTTTTCGTATCAGGGAATTCACTGACTTTTTCTGTACTGTTCCTAGCATATTGTGGTTTTTCTTCTCTCTGTGTATTACACTGATTCAGATTTCTCTGAAACTACTTCTTGCTCCCGGGAGTTGCTATGGAAATTAATATACAATGTAAGAGGAAAACTTTGTTAGAAACAAAGGCCAATATACTCCTATTTCAGAGTCATTTCTGAATGACTTACTTTCCTTTCGTGTATACCAAAGGATACAGGCATTTATATATATATATATATATATATATATATATATATATTTTCAGGCTTGTATTTGTTTTGAAAGCTTTCCATACTGGCAGTTTCAAAACTGCTTTCAAGAATCATTGTGGGTACTGATTCTTCTGTACTACTATGAGAAGTTCTTTCATTTATAATTAAGAAGCACGCTTTCAAAGCTTTGTATCACCGGAAAGCCAGTAGAATGATATGAAATGTGTTTCATTAAAGGAAACAAGCGAAAATAAGAAACACCTTTGCTATTCTGCGTAGCAGTTAAAGTCTTTTTGACAGAACTTCTAAAAACTGAGAGACAGTCCCAGGAAATTCGGGTCATTTTAACAAGTACAGAGAGGCTGTTAGGATAATAACACCTTGTTGTGCTCAAATTCTGAAACAAGGGGGATCAGTGAGATGTGCTTCAGAGCTGAACCTCAGAGCAATGCCAAGTTGCACTGCTCCTTCCTGCACAGTGCAGTCCACACGTTCACCACAGCAATTGCATTAAGTTATAGTTCTCACTGCAGAAGCTAATGCATAATTCATTATGTTGATAATTAGTTGATCATTAATGAAGATGAATGAGAAAGCCTAGTTGAAAGAGTTGGGAATAGCAATATCTTTAATATATTAATTAAAGTATAATTTTTCTGTCTTGAGTATTCCAAAATGTAGGATAGCTCTGAGAAACAAAATGCGGATTTATTTAGATTACTACATGCTGACAGTCAGCTGTGCGTTTGTGACTCGAGTTACTAATATTTTTCAAAATTCAGAAGTTTACTGGGGAATGTAATGGCAAGCACAGTGATTTCCATGTTGTATAAGTTAGCCCCTGTTTCTGTTCCGGGTATTCTCTAAGCTTTAAATTACTCTCCAAGCAAGCTGGAACTACGCTTTGAAAGAGCATGCATTGAATCTGATCCATTGCTTTCTGTCTGTGTAGACATTTTGAATATATACCTAATCTGTATCAATATGAATTGGAACACGTTGAGGTCAGCCTACCTTGATTTGAAAACCACAGAAAGAGCTAGGAAGAAGACTCAGCTTATTGGCTATGGGCCCAGCTATGAAGTCACTGTTTTACTGTTTTTATTGCTCACATTTCATAACCACTTACAACACTATGGACTTGGTACAGGATAAATCTCAATATTTAAGCTAGAAATAGAGATTATCTCATATAGCACATGTGTGTGAACATGGACTTATTACCAATACTCAACTCGTTTTCTACAAAAACTAATGAAACTATCTCCTTGCCTGAAGGCAAATGGTACATAAATCTTTATGATGGAGTTTCAGTGGCAGTCTCTGCCTCAGTAAGTCCAGTCTCTTTCTTCAGCATATTACTATGATTAAAAACAGAATGTAGCAGAAAAATCTCAAAGTTTCTCATCTTCTGTGGGCTTGGCTATGCATTAAATTGATGTTATTTCTCAACTTGGACGTTAAGTTGATGTGGTTCCTCAACTCGGGCATCTCCCTCGAATAATCGAAGGCAGCATTTCTGAAATGCCATTGGATCAAGTACTACTCTATTGCCTGTTGTCTACTGGCCATACCTCTCTGAAACACTGTCATGAAGAGTTTTGCCAAACAACTGAGAAGATCATTTCAGTTGTCAGATGCCATGTGAATTTGTAAATTATAAACATCACAATTAAGAAATCATTGAGAGGCTGAGCAATAGATTACAGCATCCATGAAACTGAGGAAGCATAATTTTTTGAGCAATGTGTAGGCAGTTTTTCTTGAGTGATGTAATGGGTTAGGCATGGGAGTTAAAGATGTTAAAAGCAAATTTGTCACTGACTTAGGGTTCAGTTTTCACGGGTATATCCCTTGTTGGACATGTTTGTATTAAATGCCTATCATAATGGAGGCTAGGGTTTACAGGGCAGATTGAAATTCCAGGTTAGTATATGTGTTTCACAGAAAGAAGGAAGGTAAAAACAATTCTGATGGTAGAATTATATTGTCTTTCCAAGAAGCTAATCTCATGCAGATTTATATAGATAAATCCGTGGAGTGGTTTTCCATCTATTAATTGTTTCTATTGATGTCAAATAAGGCTGCTACAAACTTGGGATGTTTCTTAGGGGCATTTTTTTTTCCCCTCCATATAAACCAGAAGTGCTTTTTGATAGCACTTTCTTTGAGGAACTAAAATGTTATTGAAAAGTAATGTTTACTCTTTAATTTTGACTGTTCACAAAATGACTACTGCCTGTAGGAAGGCCTCTGACCATGGATGACTTTCTCTAAAAAGATGAGAGGGACAACAGTACAAAGGCATGTGGTGGCTCAGATGAGTGTTCCTTGACTGTTACAGGTCACCGAAATCCTACCACCTGTGTGCCCAGCTGTCCAAATTCTGTTTGAGACAGTGGTTTACTATGGCCTTCTTCCAAGGCTGCTAAACTTTTTGGCATATAGATTCAGTAGATGTTCCTGTCCTGAACTGATCAAAACAAAGTGGAGATGGGGGATGCATAATATTTATTGGTTAGGCTATGTGCTAGTGAAGGTGATAGTGGACTGTTGCTGACTCTTCTTAGAACTAAGAACCTCAAAATCTCTCCTCTATGCCCCAAGAGAATGTTTTTGTATCCAAAACCTGCTACAGAAAAGAGCCTGGTCCACTTCCTGAATCATTGTACAACCAGGGACATAAATATGGCAGGTCTGAAGAGAGTTGCAGGGAGGAATGGCTCTTGTTCGGGTGATTAGGAAATTCATCTGGGAGTTGACAGAGGATTGGATTCCATTCCATGAAATTATTCAATTAAAAATAATCAAAAAAAAAACCCACAAGTATAATCTTAAGAGGAGAGCATTCTGGATGGATTGATATACTCCAAAGGAGATGTCACATTTCATAATTCCATCAAGGGAGACTAGGAAACACTGAGCCCAGATGGACCTCTGGACAAGTTACTTGCTTTGTTCCCTTTTCTTGCTCTCATTCCACAATAAATCGGGAGGTGGTGCTTAAATTTAGTTGCTTGATTCTAGTTCCAGTATTGCCTGTGGGCTTCAGGATTATTAAAACGTAACATTTGAACTCAGTCCTCAGTTTCAGACATGTATGTGATAGATGCATTGATGGAGCAATTTTGAGAAATCAGGGTACCACCAGTAGTTTTGTTTTTGGAGAGATGCTTCCTACAGAATTTGGTAGTAGATGTGATCTACATTTGCATCGTGAGTGTAAAACTTAAGCCTAACATGCATATAGAGCAATGTTGTCCCATTATCAACTATTTATTTTCTTAAGCTGTGAAGAGTTCAGTGATTTTTGTAGAAAAAAGATCTAAAGATTAATTATTTAACAAGAATATAATAGTCTAGTTAGTGATGGTAGCTAAATGTTACAGGATAACTTTTCTTCTACAGCTTAGAGGATGCATAGAAAAAGAATGAGACTAACTAATTTTTGCATTGAGTTATACTACCATTTCTTTCCTTTTTTCCCCGACTACTACAGAACCTGAAAACATTTTCTATTTAATCAGTGTGCAATCATCAGAAATTTGACAATGAAATCATTTGAGCAGTTGTTTGAATCATTTCTGTTAGTGTTAGTAAGTACCTAAGCAGTAAACTTTTTTTTTGCATTAAATAAACCTGATCCTATATAGAGTCCAGTGTACCTTTCTCTATGCAGTCATTTCTCTGGCACATCTTTACAGATGTGGCATATGAAGGGTGAGCTGAAAATATGGGTGTTCTGAATAGATGTAGGAAACTATGGTCAGTCTGTCTCTTGCATGGTCTCTTCTGGCCTTACAGCAAAATAATCTAACAGTATGAAGGAAACAGTATGAAGGAGTAAGGTTTGCTTGGCTGAGGCAGGGAAATGAAAAGCACCAACTCTCTAATTTCAGTCTTTTGAATCTCTGAGCTCTTTAAAGAGTTGCTGCCGAGGTGCTGCTTCAGCCCAATGTGGGAACGCAGGGCCAAATACTGCGATTGCAGAGGAAATGGTCCTTTACCATCTCTCCCTGAATCTATCTTCTTTAGGGATCTTAGAGATTGTGACTATGGAACAATTGTGATGTATGGGTGGATTTATATCTCTTAAGCTTTTTTTTAAGCTTTCTTGCTACACTTTTTCTGAAAGTGGTAGGATGAACTGAAAGGAAACATCAATTAAAACTTTATTTTAATACTTGGATGAAATTTCTGGGGGGGGAGAATATTGTTTTTCATTGCCAGAGTTTTGAGACTCTAAAATTCTTCGGATAAATAATAGGAGCTCAATAAATTAATTTAAAAAAGCTAGAAAAGTGGTTTTTTTTAAAGGCAAATATGTGAATCATTTAATTAATGGATTTAGTTATGGGATAAAGGTTTGATAGAAAAGGAAAAATGAAGTTGTTAAAACTTTGTTCCAATTTTGATTTCATTTTTAACTGTACTGATGATGTAACCTACTCAGAGCTGTGGTGACTTTTTTTTTCCTTCCATTTACTAGCTTAATTTGCAGTAAAATAAATGAATGAGGAATTGCACTCACTTGTTAAGGTCAGTTCTGAGTCCCAGGAATATTCTTATATTTTTTTGGAAGCAAAGATTGAAAGAAATTATCTAAGAACTGCAGCTATTCATGAGAGAATGTAAAATGGGAAAGCAATAATTCCCAGCAGCTGCAAAGAAACATTGCTTTGTGCCAGTCCAGAAAATGTGGAAACGGAAATTGGCCATCAACTTTGCATGGCAAAATGAGCTCCCCACCCCCGGCACATTCTTAAGTGTTTTGGGGATGGTGTTCTGTTTTTATTTACTGCTGTTGAAGTGCCAAAATATAGGCTATGAGTGGTGCACATTAACCCTCAAAGAGTAATTAGACAATCTGGATGTTAGACATGCTCTGGTCTAGTTCATAGACTAGATACATTTAAGGTTATCCCATTTCAGGTGTCTTTGCATAGCTTCTTTCAAACTAAAAATCATGAGCATGCTGCAGAAGGCCAAGTTCATCATAGTAATTATTAAGGTATTATAAATGTAACTCAAGCTTTATAAAAACAGAGAAGATGAAATACTTCGTTTTGCAGCCCTTGCATGTTTACCAAAAGAGTGCTCCTGTTTTATTCTTGGACCTCTGAGTGGTTCCCTTTCTTTTTCCAAATGCTGCATTGAGAGGACGTGCTGGGCACCAGGCCCCATGGATCTGTCACTACACGGCCTGGGGGGGACACCTGCAGCTGTGGCTTTTGTCCACCCTCTTCCCATATTGACCCATATGAGCTGGTACAGGCCCTCTTCCAAGCAGGAGATGTGCTGTGCTCATCCCTTCTCCACTCGGGCATAATTGCATGCAGTGATTGCAGAGCTGCTAATGGGAAGCTGTCTCTGCTCTAGGGTGAATTTGATGAAGTGGGAGAAAGAGGCCCATCAAACAGGCAGCGTAATTGTGCTCTTGCATCGCTCCGAAAGCTGAGCAGTCCCTGCACTGTCCTTCGCGGTGACACAGTGACGCGCTGCTCGAGTTCAGAGGATGTGGCAGCATGTCCACACTCCTGTCAGGGCTAACCTAACTGTGCTTTTGTTCTTGCAATGTATTTACCAGCCTTTATTTTTTTATTTGTGTTTTTAAGTACTGGACAAAGAGCAAGGGAAAAGGAGGAGGGGGAAGAACTCATTGATCTATTTAGGAGGAACATCTTTGACCAAAGCCTGCATTATAGGAACCTGTAGAAAATGCTGCTGTATTGCTTTTTGCCAACAGAATCCATTTCAAGCATTAACTGATTATCTCATAATGAAAATATTGATGCACTGATGTATGTCCATTGGAATTAATTTTAATTTCTCAGAAACATTTTTTGTAGCACAGAGGATTTTGTTTTTCTTTTTCTTTTTTAGAAAACACACTAGGCTTTTACCAAAGAAAACAGAATTTACAATAATTTCTCTGCATAAATCCATAAAAACTAGTGCTGCTTAATTTTACTGTATGGTGTGTAGTGGAAAAGGCAGACAGCAAAGAAACTTTAATGAGTTCTCAGCACTGTCTCTCCACTGACATTTTAGAATATTTCTCTAATGTAACTACAGAATTTCTACCATATTTTCCCTTTCTCTGTTTTGATTTCATAGGATGATGTTTTGAAATATAGAGCAAAATTATAATAAAAAGACTTTGCTCAGCGTTCAGCATCTAGAATTGAGAAACAGAATGATCAGCCCAAGCAGAACACTTGCACAAGACAGACAAAATCTATAAAGAGAGGAAGAGCAATGTCTGGAAAGCTTAAGAATTGGGAATTTTTGTTCAAGGTCACTTTGTTACTCTGGAGGTTAAGGAACTCTATTTCCTAGAGTAAGCAAACTACCATTTTTGAATGCAGATTAATAACATTCTGTTAATATCTGTTGAAAATAGGTGTAAAATAAAAATTAGAAATACAAGAAATTAAAAGAATCTTAAGCAATGAACTAAGAGAACAGATAGATACAGAGTGAACAAGTTTTTTATGCAATTAGGATTTAAAATTAAATGTTTTTAAAGGGCTTTGTAGCTTGCCAATATCATGGAAAAACTAAAATGTCAACAATGGAAAAATATAGGTTTAGAAATGTTTTCAAATGCTAGGTTTTTTGTATTGTGCTGAAATGTTCTTGATAAAGGAATTTTTGCTTTAGTCCTCATTATGGCAAATATGATTTTTGTGTATCATATGGTTGTATCTGAATTCAGTAAAACCATTAAACCCAGTAAACCTATGCAATCTCAAAGAAACAGGACCACCTGAAAGAATAGGATGAAGTTTTTGTTTAAAAGTGGATTGTACTATAAAAATAAAAAAGCCTTCTGAGAGAAAACATCAGGATATATTCAACTTACTGGCAGTTATCTTAAAAGACATTCTGGGGAAGGCTGAGAAAACCATAGTTTAGTGCATTTATGTTCTATTCTGCTTTAGGATGGAGCTAGTTATGAATATTTCTTTTGTTCCTTCAAAAATTAACTTGTCTGTCTATCTCACAATGTATCTGCAGCTCTGTTATGAACTTCTAAGGGCTTTTATTAGGAGATCACTCAGGTTTTAGGTAGGTGTAATTAGAAAATACATGTTAATAAACCACTGCTAATCACTTGAGTAACAATTTTCTCTCTTTGGCAGAGAGCCTGTGTAATACTGGCTCCACTTCTCCCAATTTGCATATTACTTTCCTCCTCCAGGCAAGATAGCAAAACTCAGTATTGTGCAAAATTTTTCAACTTTGTATTTTAAAATCCTGATTATGACTGCTTGGGCATCACAAAGCTGAAGCAGTAGTGGAAACTGTGTGGGTAGAAGACTATCTTTAAGCAGGGAATATAAAGGCAAATCCTTAATCTTTAAATATATTTATCTGGATGTATTTCACTCAAATGCCTTTTATATTTTAACACAGTAATTCCATCATATAACCTATTTAAAAAGCTTTTCTTCAAGATCTTTCTGAAAGGGACTTACCCCAGGAAATCTTAAGACTTCAAATGTGTTAAAAGGGAAAAGGTCAGACAAAATTAAAGTTACTGTGCTGGATACTAATTTTACTGAAAAGTAGTTTGAGTTTTTATTCTTTCATTCCAAATTTGAATTTTAATTATAATGAAAGATACAGTTCAGCTTTTCTGACAAATGATAGAGTGAAAAGTGTCTCAGCCATCCTTAATAATCTCTCTTTGGAAGTTGAACAATCCGTAACTTTCTTGTAAAAAGCCGAATGACTGCCATGCCTTGTAATACCAAAAACTTCATTTGTATGTAGGACACAGGAGTTGACATTGTTTAAAAATATTCTTAAAAATCTGAAGGTAAATACAAAGTTTTGCATACACAATGTTAGGAAATGACAGCATTAAGGCAGTGATGATTTTATGCAGCATAATGTATTCTTAATTGTGTGGATTTTTTTCCTTTCTGTTGTATTGAACAGAAGCAGGAAGGGATAGAGTGTGCTCAGAGTAGAAGAAACTCTTCAAGGAATGTAGGTATATGCTGCAATAAATACTGCCTCAGGTGGCTTTTTGGTTGTGGCAGTTTATTTTACAGAGATTTTCTATCTGAGATGAATTTATGCAGGGTTTCTCAAGGACAAGAAAATGGCAGACAAAATTCAGGGAAGATGAATATGAAGTGATACATACTGTGTAAAATGAGCTTTATGTTTAAGATGCCAGTGACAAGCTGACCACTAGCAGTCAGGAATGAGGCCTGGATTAGACCACTGAAACTTCTTCCTTAAGGGTCTTGTAATTGCAAAAAAACTATTGCAGTCAAAAGGTTGGACCAGTGCTTGGAAGACAGATCCATTGAGGATCTAACTAGGTAAACTCTGAGTTTAGGATATCCCCTGAGCTGGAAATTGAGTTTGTGGGAAGTAAAAATTAGCGCAGAGAAATATTATATATGCTTGACCTGTTTCTCCTTTTCTGAGTGTTGACTTTTGGTTGCTGCTTCAGCATGATATTGTGCTTAGATGGAGCCCTGGTCTGAACCATGCTTGTGTTTCTATGTTGAAAGGAATGTCCCTGTAATTAGGACACTATAACTACTTCGAAGGATCTTAGTACTTCAGTTTAATCATTGTAACCTTTATTTCTTCCTGAAAAAAAGAGAAAAAAGAAAAATAAAGTTCTTAATGGAATTCTCTCTCCTGAGCCCCTTCCTCTTCCCTGCTGCCCACCTAAAGTCTACAAGAGGTACTTTTCATGGAATTATAAACTGAATATGAAAATAAACAAATAAAACACTCTTCAGAAATCTTATACATCTAATTAGGTGGGCATCTAATAGGTGTTTGTGTGGTTGGAGAAAAGGTGTATTGCTTGTTTTTTATCACATAAGGAAATTTAAGGCATTTCAAGTGATATTAGTGACTTTTTCAAAAAATAAAATGCTATTTCTTGCTCTTGGTTGTGACTTTGGGGTAACAGAGTGTTTTTTGAAGCTGCAGTGCAGCAATTACATATTGCGGTTCTGTTTCTCAGTGCATTGGGATGGTCCAAACACCTTGCTTAAAGGTGTTTTCAAAGCACGTGTATTTTTACACATGTGAAACTTTAACGTTAAAGTTTTAAATGCTTGAATACCAGTGCATTTCCTGTCAGCTATGATCAATATTCCAGCCATGTTAGTAGCATCGATGCCTCTAGAAAGTGTGTAAAACTACAGAACTTTCTGTAGAATGTATATTTGGAGTTAGCTTATTCCCTGTAAATATGAGTCTAATTATTATAATTCTTTAGCCAGCTACCCAAAGCTATGTGCTTGTATCCAGACTAGCAAATATTAACCACCACTAAAATCCTGCCCTTGAATTACTATACAGAATCTAGCAAAACTTTTTAAAACTTAACTCTGTATCAGTCAATATCAGAGTGGAGAGAGGAGGAGGAGTGGAGAGTCTAGGGGCGTGGGGGGAAAATAAAAAATAGTGGATTGCTGAGGAATTGTATTCAGGTGGATTGTCCTCTGGTGGAGATTTAGTTCAAATTAAGTCAAGCAGCTCTTTTTCAGAAGGATCAGAACTGACATGACTTGACTTTACTTTTGCATAATTCATTTCTTGGGCAAATAAAACCAAACAAAGTCTATTTTAATTCAGAATGAGAGGGTCTTTACAGAGACTGCATTAATTTTAACTATTCTACCTTACTGATTAATAATTAACTTTCCTGAGTTAGTGTAACTTCTCAGGAGCCCTTAAGAGGTGTCAAGACTTTTCAGTGAGGTCAAAACTTAAAATAATAACCAGCTAATAACTTTTTAAATATACAAAGATAACTACATGCAAATTAATGCTAAAGAGAAGGGAAAATAAAAATTGTGACTTAAGAAAACCTAATTGAAGTACAACATTAAACATTTAGTACATAAGAAAGGGTAAAGAGAAGATAGAGGAGAAATGAGGCATATAGAAATAATATGTGCACAGACATTGATGAACTGATATTAGTGTATGGTAAGTTCATTGATTTTATTTCTAAATCCAGTCCAGAAATATTGTGTACTCGGCACAAAAATGTCAGTATAACCTGTTATTTCAGATATTGGTATGCATTTAGACTATTTTTTAAGATGAGAAAAAGTAGTGTGGATTTTTTCAGTTGTTTGGTTTTCTTTTGGTGTGTGTGTGTGCATTTTTTTTTTTTAAATTCTGGACATATATTTGTTGCTTAATAGCTGTAACCTCAATGAACAGTGAATCCTATAGACACTGTTCCTGTCCACAGAGTTGGACCAGTAATTCAAACCAGAGTTGGGGAAGACACTGAAGTTTGTGGTGGTGGGGGTGGCAACCACTGCTCCAGTTGAGTTTGACACATCTTCTATCCTCGACTTTTGATTTGGGAAACTTAATCACTGTTATTACCCTCTGCTGCCCATGGGTGGCTCTGGGAACCCTCACATACCCACTCTCCCCACGCGCTAAGTGCTGAAACTTCCATGCTGACGGAGGTGAATGGGGACAGCAGAGCATTTCCTGCCCCTGTGAAGTATTGCCAGATGAAGTACTCAAAGCTCATCAAATAGCCACTGTAGTCTATTGTGAGAAACTAATTGAATTGCTTGTATTGCTTACAGGAAGTTCTGGACCAATCTATTAAATTACTTACCTGTTGTCTGTACAGTATCATACTGTGTCAGCAATTGAAATGTCATCCTTTTTGGATGATGTAGGAATAAGGGCAGAGCTTTTGTGACTAAGCTGCTGAAGTGTATTTGTTGATCTAGTCATGGCATAGTGCAAAAGACTAATTTTATGATGGAGGAAACTGGCTTTAAAGTGATAGAATCCTCTTCCTGAGTAGGCAAATTGCTGTGTGTCGTCTTTGATTTAGAGTATAAGTTATCTTGCACCATACCAGGAGAATAGCATAGAATAACAGACCAAGCAAATACAGTCTCTAGAACTTTCATTGCCTATATATTGACTGCTTACTTTGATATAATAAGACTTCTTAAATATGTTTTTAACATGTCCATTTATGTATTGTTGATCTAGGTGAGCAAATCTAGGTTTGAGTATGTTTAGATTTTCTGTCCCTCCCAGAGAAATATGTCCTGTCTGCCTGCATATGTTGAGCGTATGAAGAAAAAATTATTTTTTTCTGGAGATTTTTCCTTTACAACAGTACTCTTTCCTGTAAATGCAGGATTTTTAACTTGCTTTCTCCGGTACTAGGGACACTTTTAAGAATTATTTTCTTTTTTATTCAGTTCATCTGCTTCAGATATCATCTCTATCATCTCAAGTCCTAAAGTAGCATTATATAGAAAAGGTTGAGGTGAAGTTTTTATGAGGTCTTGCTTCCCACATGATTCTTGTGACAGGAACTGGCGTAGCTCCATGCTGTGTCAATGCAGATTATGATTTCCCAAAAAACATGTCCTTGGCTGTCAGTTCTGCAAAAGTCTCTTGTTTTGTGGAAGGACAGAAGTGCTCATCAGTTTTGTGATCTCTATGTCATCATTTTTGTTTAAAGTCTTTAATAGATGTGTGGAAGAGCTGGAGACCACCTCCATTCCACAGTTATGCTACTGTGTGCAAAAGGAATACGTAGAAAAATGGGTTTGTAAAAGAACTCATCAGTGGAGTATTGCACTGATCATGGTGGGCAGCCAAGACAGGTTGTAGATATGAGGTCTTCATGCCATAGCTGGAAAACACAACTGCTAGATGGATAGAATTAAACACTTTTCCTGCTGCAACACAGCTGCTTTAAAATAACACCAGGTATATATGTATTAGCACTAAGATCTGATTATTTATTTATCTATTTATTTTCCTCCTATGGTTATAGTCAGCAGTGCATTTATCCCTGGCTGATGCAAGTCAAAATCATTTTTTTCTGTCTGACTTTGTGAAGCTTATCTACATAGTTTCCCATCTGTCTGCTGTCTTTCAGCATCTCTTCACTGCATTACTTCTTCAAATCTTGCACTGAACCTTCACTTCACTCTAGTAAAAACTGAATATCATAAGCAAGTGTTGTCACCTGCATTATTCATCCTCTTTTTCAGAACACTTAAGAAAGTATTGAACATCAGGAGCTTCAGCCTTGATCGCCCAGGGACTTGCTCTTTTGTGCCTGATATCTACCCCATTTCTTATCACTGTCTTTTTTCCTTATCTATAAATCTTACTTGATAAATCTTTTTGTTGTCCAGAGTTGCAGACAGAGCAAAATGAAACTAAGGCATTTAAGAATAGATATCCTGTTAAAATAGTGAATGCAGATCAAAGGGTTTCCACACAGACCCTGAAGGGGAGCAGGCCATGCAACTTGCTCCCCTGGAGATCACTTTCTCCATGCAGGCAGTTGTGGGACATTCATTTGCTTAATTGGCACTTTAAAGAGCTCTTTCTTTCTTTTCTATTATTTTTTATTATTTTTAGCCTTTTTTCCTTCTTTTTCTGTTAAGAGGTCATTTGGGCTCATGAGTAACTTAAAGGAGCCTCAACTGTCTACGTTCTTCCAGGGTCCAAGAGAATATCACAGCGCTGCTCCCTCACTGCCTGTGCTTTGGTCCCTTGGTCCTGATAGAACTAAGTAGCTTGGTGGCTGTCTCAAGTCGTGGGTTGAAGGAATTAGCATCTCTATGCTGGAGTCCTGCAAAGCTCAATCAGGAAGATGACACGTTCAAGGTACACCTGTATGTGCACAGGAGCACTAGGCTCAACATGGAGTAAAGGAGCCAGAACAGTTTTCATCCAGTAGTGACTGATAAACTGCTTTTTATAAAATGTAGTTACAGCATTTACTTGTCCTAGAAAGAGTCATTGGATCCCATATCTACCACTTATCAGCAGGACTTCATCCATAGAGTCTTCTTTTCCTATCTAGTTCATTGATCTTTTATTCTCTCAAATATTTAGTCTGTTGCACAGTAGCCTGTCTCCTAGTGACACCAAAAAAAAAAAAAAAAAAAAAAAAAAAGTTAATGCTACTTAAAATTCATTGTGTGCGATTTTTTTGTGAATTTTGTTTCCTTACCCCCTCCCCAAGGTGACTGCAGTAGCTCTTGGAAATTCTGCATGCTTAAATTGCATGAGAAACTATGAGAAATTTCCAGGCATAGAACCAGCTGCTGAACTAAACTACCCAGTTTGCACAACACACAGGCTGAACAGCACTGCACAGCAGGCTGAATTAAATCAAAGATCCTGAATTGCAGACGGATCTTTATTAAGTTTAATTGTTTCCCTCTCTACCGTAGAGGAATTATGTGAATGAAAAACTATGTAAGAAAAAAGGTGAATGGAACTTACATATTCTAAAAATAAGTTCACTTTTTAGATTTATATACTGGTCATGGGTTTTAGAAGATTGCTTTTATCAGTTTGGTATTTTTTAATACTTATTTTTAACAATTCTCTTATATATTGCATCATAACTTGAAAAGTAAATTTAAGGAAAAAAAAAAAAAAGAATTCTGTTCCTCTGATATGACTTATACTTGTGAATTGTAAAATTGATGGTAGACTGGGGGTTAATTTTCTTTTAGCATGTTGCTGAAAAAGAGCACCTCTCACACTAATTTCTGTGAATGCTCCTTTGGTTTTCACTCTGCCATAAATGTTCTCTGTGTTCCAGAAACCGTTATAATGCAGAGAGGAAAGATGTTTTTACACTGCAGGCATGGAGGAAATAAGGAAATACATGTGCCCTTAATTAAGATCAGCATTTTGATGTTTTCCTTCCTATAAGCATGTGGTATAGAACTGTAGTGAGAAAAAACAATTCTAGGGAATATTCTTTACCCACAGAGGCCATACATTCCTTTTTTGTTTTGTTGTTTCTCTGCATTCTTAGGAACAGATGTTTCTGTTGGCATGTGTGCGTATATGTATTTCTCCAGGTCAAGCTATGGAGCGACATTAAAATGGCAGGTTGCTTTTGCTCTCAAACATCTAATTAGTGTGCACCAAGTCAGAGAAAAACAAAAGATAGGACCCCTCAGTCATCAATTACTGATACACAGGGCATGTAAGCTGTTAGAAGCAACGATCATTATTGTGTGATGTCTCCCATGATGCACAAGAGCTTACTCCCAGAAACTCAAGTTATTTCTGTAGCAGAAAAAGTAGTTCAATGGTAGGAAAGGGTAGAAAACTTAGTTTTCTTTCTTTCTTTCTTTCTTTTTTTCTCCTCTCAAAATAATATATTTTATTCTAATTTCTTTCTGCCATCACTAGGCAAATGTTTA
Organism: Tinamus guttatus; assembly: GCF_059628265.1. Classification (NCBI taxonomy): domain Eukaryota; kingdom Metazoa; phylum Chordata; class Aves; order Tinamiformes; family Tinamidae; genus Tinamus; species Tinamus guttatus. Next base: position 3,308,260 of record NW_028288586.1, read on the forward strand.
CTGGAAATAAAAATCAAGGAGTTGAATAAAGTTCAGGCTAGGGAAAAACTTCAGAGGATATATTTTAATACAGATTATAAGCCACGGAATTTCTTACATATTTACATATAAGAAAAAAAATTGCTGCAGAAACATGTATCTTAAGGTTTCTCTGCTCCTAAGCTAATACTTGTAGTTGATTCTTATTTTTGAGGTAGTTAGTAAGTAGTTAGTAAGGTAGTTATTAACAGAAGTCTAGTCCAGTTCTCTAAACCAGAGGTACTACTCAGTTAAGATTTTTTTTTTTTGGAGAAAAACAAACAGCAGAAATTGCAAAAGAAATTTGAATATAGGCAAGTAATTTGTTTTCCTAATGGACCTGCAGGACTCATGAGGTATTTGGTATAGCAGAAAGATATTAATCTCTTGCACTCCAGACATGACTTTTATAAAAATTGTTCTGCTTCCACATAGTTTATTTGCTTGGTATTCTGAGCTTTAAATAGAAATGAAGTATTCAGTTCTCTGCCTGTCTGACCTTTACTTCAGGGTGATTTAGCTTCAGCAACTCTCTGCTATATTCATTTAGGAGTTCTCTATTACCTGAAATACTTTTCCCCCTTTTTTATGCTTGTGGTCCCATGTTGCTTCAAGAAGAGCAGTCACTTGATTGAAGAAGGGGAAAAAAAAAAGTTTGCTTTGCTTTTTAATACAGTAATGGCATTTCTTTTTTCCAGCCTGTTAGTCATCTTTAAATTTCACATATTCCTCAGTTAGTGCCCACAAACCACAGATTTCACCTTTTGACTCTTTACTGTTTGTTACTCTCTTGGCTTGTGCAACTCTGACCACTGAACATGAATAACTATGTTCTTTGCTTTCAGGGTGTAGTGGCTAGTCAGTGAGTCAGGGTGCAATGATGATCCTATAAACTGATCATTTTGAATTAAGCCAGCAATTTGGAAATAATAGATTTGGGAAATGATAGAAAAGAATAAAAATACAATATGACTAACTTCAAATGTATGCAGTATCATTATGGTATCTTATTGTATTTGCTAACTTTTTTATTGCTTTTTTGTAGGCTTTTTGGCTTCACGGTAAGCATTCATGAACTTTTTCAGGACTAGTTTTCTGTGCAAAGAGTATTTTCATTCTGTCAGCTCAATTTTGAATGAAAGCACTCTTTATCTTGGAGAAGTTATTTGTGTTGCCTCCTAGTCTTTTTTTATCTCATGTCACAATTCTCTGTCTTGTCCAGAAAGTTTTTAATCCCTCAAATTGGTTAAGTTACTTGTTTGGGTTTAGAAAAGGTATAGACAGAACAATGTCACTTATCTATCTTCTTTCCTTATGCCTTCCTGGCACTTGGTTTGTTTTTTCTTTTATAATACATTATAGCCCTCACGCAGAGCTAACTTAAAATCATAGTGGCCATCTGTTCTTTCAGAGATCCAGCGGCTGTCAGTTATGACCCTGTTCTTTGTGTTTTTAGGAAAAAATCATTTCTTTTTTAAACATTCTGCTGTGCTCTCTATCTCAAAAGAATTTGCACTTCATTCCTTCATTTATGATTTTTTTCTTATTAATTCCAATTTTGATACTAATTGCTTTTGGAAATCACTTCAGTAGTCGATCAATGACCTCTTGCTGGTGTGTTTGGAGGGATTCATAACCCCAGCCTCTGCAGAAGATTCTCCCAGCTCACGTATAGACTTTCTTAAAGATGAGTTGTGCTGCTTTTTCCTGCCCTTTCCATCCTCATTTAGCTTCCTCAAAGGCCTGATGTGAACAACTGGTCTGTTTGTGGATGCTTTGAAAGTCAGCAGGCTTGGGCGTTTTGCCAGTTTTTAATTGGGGCCAATTACTCCTCTGAGATCTGTGTGAAGGAACTTGCTTCTCAGTGTTGATAAAAAGTAAGATAGAGAGAAAGCATTAGTGCTTCTAGCAGCTTTCAAAGCAGAAAGGTCGATGAGAGTGCCTTGGCAGTGGCCATCCTGTCACGCAAAGAGCAGATGGAAATCTACATGGAAGCCATGAAGGCAAAGCAGAGTAAACAGAATAAAAATGTGCTGAAGAATTTATGTACCTAGAAAGGAGTAGAATACAGCGCCTCTTTCCTAATGCCACTGGAATAGGGTGTTGGTTTTACATTGTATTTCTATATGTTTGAAAGTAGAATAGAATAAATGCTTGTAAATGAAAGTAGAATAGAATAAATATTTGAAAGTAGAATAGAATAAATAGTTTTTATTCCAGGAAAAAAAGGAGTCCACTTACAACTTTGTAGAATGAGTGCTTCTATGGGCTCCTAGGAATAAAGAAATCCTATAAGTTAAACAGCACCTCAGAGAAGGTAGAAGATTGTGCTTGGAACGTGATAAAATGCAGGATGGAATTTATTCCTTTTTCTGTAACGAAGTTGTTCGTATCTCTGCAACATGAAACCTCACTGGTTCTGACTCCTGATATGTGAGAGCCCTTGCTGTTGTGATATCCTCAATAGTAATCCAATGACTTTTCTTATTCCTCCAGGAAAAAGCTACAACAATACAAAATCATATCATCACAGGTCAAAATTACAATGCTAGTGCCAGCATTGTATGAGATTATAGTATTTTAGAGAGAGAAAAAATGGGTCTCATTTAACTAGTCAATAATAAAATATAATCTAAAATATTAATTTTGCATGGATTTCTCATTTTAATTGATCTGAAATCAAAATGAATGAACAATCAAAAAATTTACTGCTAATTCCACTAGTTCCCTGATGCTTAAAGAGAACTTTCTGGATAAGAGAAATCCTTGGAAAAAAAAATCTTGAATAATCCTCATTTTGTTTCACAATTAATGCTGTGTTTTTACCATAATCTCTGCTGAATCAGACCTCAAAGTAATTTTAATGCTACTTAAATCCAAGAGTATGCTTTTTAGAAAGCAGTTTGTCAAGGTGTCTCCTAGTGTCTATGATGTCCACAGAGATTGTTAGGGTTAATGAGGGCTCTATTTGAATCATCCAGTTAATTGGATGAATATCGTGGTCATTTCTGCACAGTGAACTGCACGTCTGTTACCAAAATGCTAGTGATTCTTCACTAAAAGAATGACCTGACACAGCATAAAGGCAACTACTGCTTTTTGGCCCTTTTGCTTCACTTGCATACTTTCCTCCCACTAAAACTTTGCTTTCTTAAGAACTGCTGTCATTTGCATACTTAATCTTCCTAGGTGATGTCTACAGGAACTCAAGGAAAAATTTCTTGACAGTGAGAATGATAGAGCACTGGAACAGTTTGCTAAGAGAGGTTGTGGAATCTCCTTCTCTGGAGATCTTCCAAACCCGCTTGGACGTAATCCTGTGTAACGCACTCTAGGTGACCGTGAGTGCAGGGAGGTTGGACTAGATGATCTCCAAAGATCATCTTCCAACCTTAATGATTCTGTGATTCTAAATTAATCAACTATGCTGTAAGGAAACTTCATTTCTTCTGTTGATGACATCTTTCTGGTTGTGCAGTGTAGTTTACGAATAAGCCAAACTTTGACCATCAGTGCTCTAATGCCTGTGCTTCATACTAGCACCTAGCATGTTTTTGAAGCGTTTTGAAGAGAATTCATGCTGTGCGAGTCATTCAAACATAGCTGTGCTGGAAACAAGCACAGAATAATGATTCGAGACACTGATACTCAGTTCAACTTTGTTGTAGCAAATATAAGATTTTTTTCTTGTCTTATGTTTTTTTTTTTAATGTGATAATTATTTTCTCTACTTAAGAGTTTTATACTTATTGGCATGGGATTTCACATAGACTTTATATAACTGACTCAATAAGAAGTTGAGATTACCTTTGACACTAAACATACTGGTCTATTCCTGCAGATTTTCATTTTTTCTTGGTTTTTGTTTGTTTCATTAAAGAAGATCCTTCCAATGCTACTACTGTATTTCTCACGAGAGACACAGTATGGGTTGCAGGAAAATATCTGCAAGAATTTAAATAACAACTAGAAAATGCAATTTCTTCTGTATTTTAAGAAAACACTGTCTTCCTGTGAGAAATAGGTTTACTCTAGACAACTACTTGTTGTTTGAGCATGTGTGTGATGAAATACACGAACCTATTTCAGCCTCAGCATGCAACTACAAGGCTAATACAAGTACATCACAATAAATCATAAGGTTGAGCTTACAAATCTAAAAGATGATGAATAGGGTATCTTAAAGTGTGAAGGAAAAATAGCTGGAGCTGAAGGTTTGGAACTAAATAGTATTTCCTTTAAAGTGAAATAATGGGAAGCATATGCCAAGGAGAACAGATGGCTCTTCAAGTTGGCCTGAAAAACATCAGGGAACTGTGAAAGAAGGATCTATCTGTTGTTTTGGAGAAACAAAAAAGGGCAACAGATTTTTAGAAGCATGGAAAACAACTAGGCTAACAAGGTCTTAAAAAATGCAGAAGTCTGATCTCTAAGTAGAATGAGCTGGTTGCACTATTTCTCAAGTATAAAACCAAAATTTTCTGAGGTAGAAATTGTTCTAGTTACAAATGAGCAAATGAATTTTCATTAGACTTGCACTGAAAGAATGTACAAGGGAATGGAGATTTATTAAGATTAAGGAAAACAGAAAATTGTGTGCCTGCCCTCTACTTATCTAAAAGGATTTTATCTGAAAAGTGGCATCCAGAGAGGGATGTCAGGGAGCACATGGCAAGGCTTGATGTGTTAAATGAGGGCAAGAGCTAAACATTAATAAATTCATGAGATTTGCTTGTAACACTGTGGTTGATATTTTTATTTATTTTTCTAAAAGGCTGTCAGTCTCAGCTGATTTCCTGAGCTGCATCACTTTATGAACTGATTTCTGAGAAGGAAAGAATCGTGCAGGGAGTTATGCTGGGCTGTGCTGTTTGCTAGTGCTTCTGCTGCTCTGCTCTTAGGTTTCTGCTCTTCCGGCTCTTCGGTGGATGTTGTGCACACCGTTAACTAGAAAGTAAAATCTTAAGTCTTTGACTCTCATAAGTGTAATAATTTACATTTTCATAAATCTTTATAATGAAAATTTTTATTTCCATATCCTTAAAATAACAAATCTTGTGCCTTAAAAATAGGCATGCCATTTAAACATTCCAAACAAATTAAGCTGCTAGTATTTCCCAAGTGAGTAGGTAAATAGTGCTTTCCACACTTTCATAGGAATGAAAGATTCTGCAAGTGCTAAGGAAAACCAGAAGCAGATTTCCTGGGGTAGTTCTGAGGCTTGTCAGGCTACAAGATTATTTTAACTCCAAATGCCAGTTCCAGATTAAAAACAAGCTTTACTCTTTTATCAAAGTGAGGAGTCACTAGAAATAGCGTTCTCCTCCAGCCTCATGCCATCTGTGTGTGGCACAATGTTCTGGGGTTCTCCTGTCCCCTGCAGCAGAAAGGATGCCGTGCAGTTGGATGTGGTTTTCCCTCAGGATGCTGAGGCCCTGGCTCTCGGCTGTAGCTGCATCGGCAAGCACCCTTGCGCATCTTGCGAGCCTGCTACTGGGCAAGTTTTGCCAGAGGCCCAAACCCTATTCCGAGGTGTTGAGGAAAGAAGTTGCTTCCAGGGGAAGAGCTTCACTTGACATAGTTTTACTTTCTCTCGGTCACCACCCCTGGTTTCCTTGATGAGGAATGCAGAGAGGATGGTTCAGTCCTTTTACCTGCAGCTCTATAAAGATGGTCTCTAATTTTTAGCCTCATTTCATCTCTCTTTTCTTCTAATTAATCTTTAATGGAAAATTAAGTTTAATACTTATATGCCCGTGTTATTTTTTCAGTACCTTTATTTTAAAATATATGCCATAAAGTACAGTGCATGAATTGGTAATATTCATTAATACTGCTTTCACTTAGTTAAATTTTCTTCTATAGTCTCTTTTGTGCTATGCAAAATAGGACAGTGGGACTATATATCATGAAGATAAACCTGTCAGTGCAACTGAGAGATATCCTTTTAAGGGAAAAAAATATATATTCCTATTAAAGCCAAAGATATGCAAAGCCCTGTAACGTGGTTTTACAGAAATTGCTAACTCAGTCAGGCATAGTTAATCTGTACTTAGGCTATATCTATAATAGCTATAGATTGTATGTTGCGTCTATTCAGAAGGCAGTTTTCTAATGAAGCTTGTTTTTTTCTTTCCCCCCTTTCAAGGGCTCTAACTTTTTCTTTTAGTTGAGAAAGTGGGGTAACATTGAAGTAGCTGCCTAACTTTTCATTCTCTTGAATGAAAATACCAGGCAACATATATTTTATATTTACATGCATATATATACTTTATTTTTTTAGCTTTGAGTATTTTAAATATTGTTCTCCTCTTGAACTAGTTTTTTGAAACTACTATACGCCTTATGTGTGATACTGCAATAGAGGCTGTGTATTTTGGTCTTTTAAATATTCCTTATTGCATGTATGGCTGATACTCAGCCTAAGAAAAGCAGAACTACTTTTGTGTTTTACGGACATTCTGTAGGCAACTTTGCTGTTCTCTATTTGAAGAGAGAGTCAGATGAACTTGTGGCTTATGAGCACCCTCACAGCCCAAAACTCCTCCCGAAAACCCTGCAGAATGCTCGCCTTTCTTGCCCCTTCCCAGAAATCAAGGGGATCCCACCCTTGTCACTTTTTCCTTGCAGAAGCTTGTTTAAATTGATAAGGCAAAAGAAACTTGAGGATCAACTAACATAATGCTTTGGTCTTGCTGGTATTTGAATAGCAGGTGAAACTTACAAAACCCACCCCTTTCCTGGAGCTTCTGGGGAAAGTTTACTGTGTTCCACGGAGTGGAAAACATTATTTATTCACAAATTGAAAAGCTGCAAAATTTGTTAATATCAGTGACTTTTCATAGAATCATAGAATGCTTAAAGTTGGAAGGGACCTCTAGAGGCCATCTAGTCCAGCCCCCCCTGCACACGCAGGGTCACCTAGAGCACGTGGCACAGGACTGCGTCCAAGCGGGTTTTGAAGATCTCCAGAGAAGGAGACTCCACAACCTCTCTGGGCAGCCTGTTCCAGGGCTCTGTCACCCTCACTGTTTAAAAAAAAAAAAAAAAAAAAAAAAAAAAAAAAATTTCCTTAAGCTCCTGTGGAACTTCTGATGCTTTAGTTTCTGGCCGTTTCCTCTAGTTCTGTTGGTGGCCACCAGTGAAAAGGAGCCAGCACCATCCTCTGCACTCCCTCCCTTGAGGTACTTGCAGACACTGATTAGATTCCCTCTCAGCCTTCTCTTCTCCAGGCTGAACAGGCCCAGCTCTCTCAGCCTCTCCTCATAGGGCAGATGTTTCAGGCCCCTGATCATCCTTGTAGCCCTGTGCTGGACTCTCTCCAGCAGCTCCACATCCCTCTTGTACTGTGGAGCCCAGAACTGGACACAATACTCCAGATGTGGCCTCACCAGGGCTGAGTAGAGGGGCAGGATCCCCTCCCTCAACCTGCTGGAGACTCTCTTAATGCACCCAGACACACATTTCAACACACATTTTTTCAGTCTCTTTTTGACATCACTATGTCCATGGTAAATTCTTTCCTAAAGTGTAAGATTAGGTCTATTAATTACTCGGCAATTGTTTCAAACAGCACATTATTCTTCTCTGACTTAATTAAAAATCTGTCTTATTTATCCTCTTGCAGGATTACTTCTGAATCTCAGTCATGCTGCACTGGCTGATGTTTGTGTATGTCTCTATCTGTTTAGATAGATAAAACAATTTTTATATTGAACATTCCACACCTGTTAAATTTGATGGCAGGGTAATCAAGCCCAGATGCTGTAACAGAAAATATTCAGTGGAATGACTCCATGAGTTCTTTTCTCACATTTAGCAGCTGGGTTGACAGCAGTAGTGAATTTTTCCCTAGAACTCAAAAGGATGTGCTAAGAGGGATAGAACAGTGTAACGATGCCCAAATTGAAGTAAGAATCACTTAACAGAGCTAGAAATGACAGCATCTGCTATAGGAGTGCTTGCGAAAGAGGACAAGTACACAATTCCCTTGAGCCCATTTTGATTGGGAAATGTAGATTAGTCTTGCATGAGTGGACTTATTTTTCAAACCAGAAGGATATTTTTTTTTGTTTATGGAAGTTGCAAGTGTCACTGAGGATTATCCCAGACTAGCAAGAGTAAGATAATAGCATTAATGATTACATTTTAAAATCTTGTGAGTATTTCAGCCATTTCACACAGCATTTAACATTTTGTAGACCTTGGGATGCATGCCTACAAGTAATACTTAAGGCTACATCTAGAGGCATGAGGCATTGGCAGTATTCCCAGTGATTTCACTGTGGCCAGGTTTTTACCCTGATGTTTTGGAGTTGATTTCCACAAGTTGGCATCTGTTTCTTTCTTTCGAGTTTCTGTGATATACGTGTATGTTTCGTTTTACCTGAAAATATTGAGAAGTAGGCTGCTTGGTTGCTCTAGGCTATTTTATTCCAAGTATAAATTTGGGAACTCTTTTTACAGAAAGTTTCGACACTGTCTCAGATGCAAATGAGTATTCAAGACCTGCTGATCTCTACTGAGCAAGTCGCAAGGTGAAGAATTCAGCCTTCTGGAAAGGAAAGCAGCATTTGCTGAAAGGCAAAAGCAGCGATTTTATGACATTCCTGCCTTCTCAGGGAGCAGGACTGGGGCAGGAGGAGAATGGGCTGTCACTGCTCTTTCTGGGTTAAAAGCACTGAGAATACTCTCTTCTCTGCTGTCCTCTTGACTTCAAACTTTGCTCTTAATTTTCTTGCTTTTCTTGTTTAGTGGAAATAGTAGGTGTTTGCAAGACAGGACTTGAAGACCTCTCAGATGAGGACTTTTTCCTAGTCCATCTAGTATTCATGCATGATCTAAAATGTCAGGTGCTTCTTTTTGCTGCAGTTAGTCATTTCAACATAATGGTGTCTACTGTATTTACTGTGTCTTGTTAAGCCCTGTGAGGGCTTGCAGCAGCCTCTCATTGGGGTCTAATTAACAAGCCCCACGTTTCCCCTGACTGTGGCATCTCCTGAGGATCTTGGAATTGTTCTCATGGATAGCTAGTCTGTGCGCACTTCCCAGTGTCACAGTTGCAAACTATGGATGACTCAGCTGAGATGATTCTCCAGCAGCGGAAGAAGAGGCTGATAGAGATAAAGACACAATTAATAAAGAGCTTTTGAAGGGTAAAGAAGCCAGAAGTGATGAAAGAGAGAAAGCAACAGCAGCAAAAGAGTTAATGTCATGTGCTGAAACAATAAGGACAAAGTACGCATGAAAAAATCTAGAAGAAATAGAAGTGGAAAAAATAATATAAAAAAGGAAAACAGGTTGATTTTTTTTTTCAGGTGAATCTAAAATCTTAAACTTGCATGTATTTACCCTTGGCTGATTGTACAGTGAATCTGCAGTTTTAACTCTTCCTTAATGCAAAGTACCTCTCAAAGGCTCTGCCTCATGTGCTGTTCATGGGAATAGTGAATCACAGGGATGTGAGCTGAAACCAATGGACTCTTGTATTCATGCTCATCCTTCTAGTCATCAGGGGCTGAACTTGCACCTGGGGAAAAGCAGAGTATTAAATAGACTCAAATTTGAAAGCAAGAGAGAAATACACAAAAATACAAGGCAAATCTTTAGCTCTTATTAGGTAAGAGGCAGAAGAGTTTTGTAATGGTTTGCAGAATGGATAGATACTGGAAAAATGTGGCTCTTCAGACTAAAGAATGCCCTTTTACATTTAAACTGTGGTATCTGACTTGCTAAGTCATCTTGGTGAGCAAACTAGTTTTTTGATTGTTTACCAGGGCTCATATGAGCTGAAGTTTTATTTGCCCTTTCCGACACTATGTAGAGACTTCTAACAAAAGTTCCTATCAATTACAACAGCCACTTGTTTCCTCTCTTGGCTGTGCTTTCCGCTGCCTCTACTAATCCCTGTCTGCTTGTGTTGCTGTAGGAGTTGATAGAATTTTTGCAGTAAATAACACTGCAAAAACACTTTCTGATTTCTGTTGGAATCAAAGCCTAGAACACTTACTAACTTAAAATTTCTGCTTTGAGTATGGACTCTTTAAGAGAGTGATAATGTCTCCTACAGTTTTCAAGCTAATCATAAAACCTGTGTGTGTTATACAAGCTACTGTGGGAGACCTAATAATCCACAGGAGATAAGTGCTGTATTTTTTTTTTTTTTTAGAGAAATTTTATTTTTCTTTTTAAGAATTAGATTTAGATGTAGGAAGCAGGTTAACAGCTATGATTTACTACGTATTTATTTTGGAGCTGAAACATCAGATGTAGTGTTTTTGTAAGAGTTACTGGTGGAAAATAATTAAAGAAAATTGTTCATCTGGCATAAAAATTTAATTGCATAAGGAAGACCATACTGAAAAAAAATTCAGGACTTGGGTAAATAAGAAGCTTGAACATTATATGCATTTCTCAATAAATATTTAATTTGAAAATGTACAGAGAACTATTAATCTTTACATACTGTTTCATGATGAAAATATTATGTATCTGATTAGAGATAAAAATGCTTCTCCCACTGATTAACTGTTTCATCACACAAGCTGTCTGCTGGTACATATTATTAGCCTATTATGGCCTATGAAGTCCAGGTCTGTGAGGCAGACTTCAGGATCATTTTTTTCACTGATCCCAGTAGGCATATATAAAATAGTGTTTTTAGGTCCTCAGCAAACAAACGCCTCTGCTTAATTTTTGTCTTCATAGAAAATCTGAATAACATTCACAATTATACTAGCAAAGTCATCTGCAACCAAGATTTAGAAAGAAAAGAAAGAAAAGCTCCTGACAACTTTATTTCCTGTTTTGTTCTTGTGTAACTGTCCTAGGCTTTTGTTTCAGATGCATTTAGTTCAACCCTTTCACTGTGACAGAGCTTCTCTTTAAGCTTGTCTTTAAGGTACTGAAGAAATGGCAGGGGGTAGTTTTTGTCTTGCTTTTAAAGAAGTGATGCTTTATACCAATAGGAAAGTGCAAGCTGCATTTCATCAGCCATGAAAGCGGTATGTGTGAGTCCTCAGGTGTGTCTAAGAGTACAGCAAATGTCCTCGAAGGATATGTTTTCAAAATACCAGGTTAACTCTTTAGAAGTTTATGCCTTTCAAGCAAATGCCATCAGTATGTTGCAGTTTTATGATCATTCCCACACTAAATCCATAGATTGTCAAGGTAATTTTTAGTCTAGAGGTTGGTGCATTTGGTCAAATAATTTTTAATAAAATGCTCAGTTGATGATTTTCTGCTATCAAAATGCATGTTGTGGATCTAGATTTGAACTATTTCACACTAGAATCTTCAGAAACTGCAGTGGATAAAAGCACATCCTAGTGGATTTTTTTTTTATTGTCCTTCCCCCCCCCCCTCCCCCCCCATTCTGTTATGTTGGCAAAAGAACTTACATGCCTAGTATTTCAGTTCTTCAGACTTTCTTTGTGGAAACAGTGGATTTAGCTCCTGGATAGAACAATGCAATCCTATGTCTCTGTTGTAGAGGGAAAATTAAGGTTTTTATCTGCAACTTTGAAAGTGGATTTGAATTGACTTAATATAGTTCTACACACTTTGTACACCTCACAGCTGTATGTCAAAGCCTAATTTGACTGTAGTAGGAATAGCTGGGAATACAATTGTCAGTGTACTCAGTCTGGCTCTCTGCTGTCATCTGCTTATCACCATCTAACATAAGAAATACCTGTCTCGATGAAAGCAATCATTTCTACGGAGCAGCTTAGGTGCACTGGTTCCAGAAAATATTGAACCCAGTGAGCAGCGAGTTTGATGTGATTCTCAGCCTTCAGGACACTCTTCAGGAAACTAAGCTTTTGCACTCAAAGAAAAAAAAAAAAAAAAAAAGTTTGCAAAGCCAATGCTGCTAAATAGAAAATGAAGAGAGTCTTGACCCATTAAATTATTCCTGATGCTACCTAAATGTGAAAGTGAATATACTAGTGTTTTGTAATTAAGTTGTTGCTTTTACAGCAAGTGAGGAAGCCAGCTTTGCAAAATGTTTGGAGTTCTATTCAGATAAAATGTGTTCTTCAATGTTCAAATATTTCAGAGATCATTTTCCATGTGCTAAGTGTTACGTGATTCTTAATCACAGTTTCAATCTACAAAATCAATTCAGAGTAGATTATTGCATTTACTAAATTGAAAGAGTAATTAACATCTGAAAATTAACGTAATAAAAAAGAAGCCACTTACAAAAACTGCCGTGGGCTTGGATCTGCCCTTGTATGTACACCTAGGCAGAAAAAATCAGAGTGAAAAATGTGCATGGGAATGTTGGGCAGTGGGGGTGCAAAGCAGTAGCTTTAGACAGAATTAAGGCTTCCTCATTTTTTTCCTCTGTTAAGAATTCTCTATCATTTTTACTGAAGGAAGATTAATCACGTATTAATAGGTGATTGATTGAGGGATTGGGGCAGAGAAGCAAGGATACAAAGGCAGGTGCAAATGCAGAATGATCTGCAACAGCTTTGAGGCCTTGGATTTAAAAACTGGAATGATTTATACCATTATTTCAATGCCATCTATGCTAAGAACCTGGACTGATGAAGTACTATTTCTCATTTTTAATTCTTGGTGGGAATAGTGCCGAAGGGAGAAGGATGGTGTTGCTTTTTCTGCCGCTCTTAAAAAATTGAATTGAAACTATCGAAGAAAATTAAGGTTGTCAATCAGTTATCTCAAATCACATCAATTTTATGTTCCTGTTCAGTTGAGCTTGTTTTGAACCATGTAATGCTTACTGGAAAGTGTTCTACTATATGTGATTTGTCTGAATCATTTTATAGAGAAAAGCATGGGCTGATTAAAGATAACCTGGATGAATTCAGTCAAGGGAGGTCATGCTCAATAAAATCAAACTTCTGCTGTACATTGAAGGTATCACCACTAGGACAAAGAAGAGAAATTTGGTGAATGTTCAATAGACTTCAATTTTCAAAAAAAAAATCCCCAACTTTTACTTAATAGCTTAATTTTAGCTTAATAGCTAAAATAAAGCTGGAACACCAAAAAGGTGGTGTTAAAAATAAATAGAAAAGAATAAAAACAAAAATTAACAAAAAGTTGGCAACTTTCGCTGAAATGCTATGTGCCAGGTTTGTGACTCAAAGATCATTTTCACGACCTATTGCTTAAGCTAAATTATTCTTCTTGAGTCTGGCCTTTGGAGATAGCAGTAGAAATATCACAATCTTCCTTTTGTTAAATCTGTAGTTGATGAGTTGCCACTGTTAAGTGTCTGTTTTCATGGGGCCTATTGTTTTTAGAAGTGAGGTTCTTATGTGTTTTTTGACACAGTAAATCATCCACTTTTTCTATGTTTTTACTCATATTCCTCTAGGTAGAGACTTGCTCCTTGTACATTTACAAGCATAAACAGAAATAGGAGTGTCTGGGGTTGTTCCCAGAACAAGAACAAGTTGTTCCCAGAACTGCAAGAAACAGTGATAGGTACAAGATCAAACACAGCCAGTGACCTTTAGTCATTAGTGGCAATACCCATGGATGTTCTTCACAAATGTGTTTTTTTTCTGTTCCTGATGGTCGCACTTTTTTTTCCCCTCTCTTCTCATACATAGCATTAAAATGCTATGAAAGATGCTATTGCTGAAACTGCTATCACCTGGCTGCCAGCATGGTGTCATTTCTGCTGAGTGACAGGACGCTCACTCACCAAAGACTCTGGTTTGATGCATGGCCACAGCCCAGCTAAAATATTTAGGCACTGCACCACAACAAAACAAAGAATTTGTTTGAGAGTAATGTGTTGGTTCCCTGCTACTAAATTCACATACTTAACAGTACCCAGGAATGTTCCAGGCACTGGGAGCGGATCGCCTGTACTGGTACCATGGGTGGTACGAGAGGCTGTTCTCAACAGGCAGTTTTGGTGCAGCTGCACTTTTTTGCAGGACGGGAGAGTTTACTAACAGAGGCGTGGGTTGTTCCGTGCCAACAAATCAGTACTCGGGGAAGGACATTCCACCAATTTATTAGCATTAAATTTATTAGCACAAATGTTGTTGTTCTGACCGAGTGCCACGTTATGACTGAGGAGGAGTGGAAGCAAACAGGAGAGAACATATTAGATCAGCTGAAAATTAGTTGTCACTGTACATTGCATGATTACGTAAGGGTGATCCAATGCCATATTTTGAATTAAATGAATTAACAGGGTGTGCTGGTGCGTGTAAGTTGTCATATTGTGGTCATGTCTATTTGTGATCTGCTTGTCTGCCACCAGCGCGTTAGCTGAAGTGACTAACATCTGTCATCTGCTGTTTGTTCTGCTGTCCTCTCCCCAGTGACAGGCTGCAGTGAAGCATCATATGTATTGAGAAAAACCTACTGAAACAAGTGTTCTATATATATATGTACACCAGAAAAGGCTCTTTTTTTTTTTTTTTTTTTGGTTAGGCTAGCAAGGTTCGAATTACCTCAAGGTTCAAAGTACAAAAACTTTATGCATTTAAAAGAAAAATCAAAGCTTTCCGTATTGAGAGTATGGCTTCTCATCTACCATAACTACATTTGCAAACATTGAAATGTAGATGAAACATCATAAAGAAAAGCCTTTTTCTCCCTCTCTGGGGATTTCTTGAAGGGAAAGAATAAGTGTCTATATCATATTTCCACATGTTCACAAATAACTGTCATCATGGGATAGAGAGGATGCCTTTCGAGTAGACACTGTAATAAATGAGGCCAGATAAATCAGTGAATGTTTGTATTTTTTATGTCCTATCTACTATCCACTAAATAAATTTGTTTAAAAACTAAAGGAGAAGTGTCATTTTAAATTGTAACCAAAGAAACTGCCATTATCTCATTATGCAAATGAATCATTGTTGCTAATTATGCATTGGTTAAATAAGCAGCTTAGATCCTTACTTTCCTATTCAGTATGTCAGGGAAGAATATCCTAACAGCTTAGAATAAAGGTAGCAAACCTGAACATTTTGTCCATTTTTAATGTTCTGGCCCTGTAAGCCTCTGACTAGTATTTCATCTTAGTTGTGATGCAGTTCATACTAGTGAGGTACCTACTTAATAGCCTCAGGAAAAAAATTGCAGCAACGAAATATCCTTTCTTCTCAAAAAGCAGTCCTCGTACTTTCTTTGTGGTCTTGATCTTCAAGTATGTACCCTGAAATCTTATCGAATGATGATGCCACAAGAAGTGACTTGGTGCTCCTGCCTCCTCTGGTCCTAGCACGCTGGCTCTGTGCGTGTTGCGGCTCAGCGGCAACCCCAGGCAGATGCCCTCTGCCCAAGCAGCGTGTGACGCGTGATCCTGCTTAGAGATACGTGCAAGCTTTGTTAAACCACCTAATATCCTTTTGGAGGACAATAAAGTACACACAGAGAAGTTACAAATGAGCAAAGGCACTAGACAAAGTCATTAGTCAAAGCGTTAGGCTTTTAAGGTATGCTTCATGAGTTGTTGAGCTTGCTAAGGAAAACACATGGAACAGTGCCAGTGAAAGATAATTAGTGTATATGTCAGCCTTTAGGTGCAGATGCAGAACTGTGAACCATGGCTGGCTTCATCTTTTGTGAATCCTGAGAAGCTGCAGGTCTGGGAGGGCACTTCTTACACCATTATAGTGACAGAAATAGTCTGAGCAACCCCTGGAAGCATAATTCTGAAAACTAGAGGGGTCTGGGGTGGTTTAGGGAAGAGATTCTGATGCAAAGTTTCTGCAAAAGTAAAAATTTCTGCTTTATTTAAAGGTCTCAGGCTTCACCTAAAAACCTGGCTTAGAAAAACCTGTTTATAAAACTTGTTTCACTCCATAGGTTTGCATTAACATCAGCAAGTGTGGTAACAGTGTAATATGTTAAATAAAAAAAAAATTGAAAATGCATTGTAGACACAGTACATAAATTTCACTTGAGAGAATGTCTGCTTCAGTTGTTAAACTAATAATCTTGTTCAGTGAATTGAGTCGTTCCTGAAGATGACTGGCACCTTTTTAAAAGGTGTTTTATCAGTTTCAGTTTTTATGAAATACAAATATTGAGACACT
Source organism: Tinamus guttatus (assembly GCF_059628265.1). Classification (NCBI taxonomy): domain Eukaryota; kingdom Metazoa; phylum Chordata; class Aves; order Tinamiformes; family Tinamidae; genus Tinamus; species Tinamus guttatus. Next base: position 3,324,318 of record NW_028288586.1, read on the forward strand.
GATCTGTCACAGTTCACTTTTCTATTCAATCTATGTTGATATTCTCAACAGCAGAAAGAACATACGTAGTGTGGACTGAATTAATAAAGTAATTTTCACTATAGCAACCACACTGAAGTAAGAAGGATGTGCTACCATGTATTCCCATCACAGCAGAGGGATATATGGATAAATATTGGTGCCCCAAAACTCTGGTTCAGTACCTCATCCCCTTTCAAGATTTTAGTCTGTAAGGATGGTCGTGTGCTTTTTTTTCTGTCTTCCATAAAGCGAATAAGTGCATGAACCACCAAATACTGAGGAAGGAAAAAGCAAAAAAAAAAAATACTCAGAAGGGCTTTTGGCAAAAGATGTTCTTTTTGCATCTAATTGCTGATACAAAGTTGTTTTCAGCAGTGTTTGCAGTCTGAGGAGACTGTGTACTCTTTAGTCTTTTTGCCCATAGAGCACTATGCAGGTCTGGAGATTTAAGTGGTGAAAATTCAGTGTTAAAACAAAAGTCATTTTTGATAATGGAATTAAAGGTCTCTAATCATTAGTAGAACATTTTGAGATTTTAATCCTTGAATTCTTTTTTTGGAGAAGGATAACCTTTTTTATTGTGCATGTTTCCTTAAAGTCATTAAAATTGTGACTTTAAAAAGTCTGATACAAATAGACAGAGATGTTCTCCTAATTATCTTGTACAAAAACTCAGAATATAAATGGATGCTTAAGCAATAGCATAATTAAATATCTCAGCATCTTATGATATAGCTCTAGGATACTTCCTTTCTCTAGCTCTCATGGTAGAGATGTGTTTGAAGTGAAACATAAAGGAGGGCAATGAGGTGGTGCTTCAGAAAGCTGCATAGTCTGTATTCTTTAATTGCTTGCTTTACACCCTGTTAGTTCAACAGACCCGTATTTGAATAGTCTTTGTAATGATTAGTTTTGTATCTTTGGAAAATTGCTCTTCATTATCCACTTTGCTTTTCTAATGTACATATTTCTCCTTTATTCCTTTCTTACAGGCTTTAAATGGACTAGATTTGCACATACAAAATAAATCTCTCTGCTAACACTGTTGTATCTGGGTCTTAGAACTCTTAGATCTATAACTTGTTTTCATTGCTTTTAAGCAACTTTTCATTTATGTTTTTAACAAGTTCTGCTATTTTAAAGAAATGTCTCTTTAATCAGGAAATTTGACAATAACTTTTTTCAGTTCAAATTATATCTTCTCCTGCTTTCTGAAAAGTTTATCTAGACAGACATGAATATGGTAATTTCTCTTTCTGAGCATACTCTTTTATGCTATTTTCATTCTGAAATGGTTAGATGTGTAGTTCTAAGTCACCAGGCACAGTGTTAGTGTAAAATGGAGAAATGGCTTTGTTATAAAGTTAGCTGTAAAATGCAAATCATTAAATGATAATACAATAATCATGCTTCTAAAATTTGCACTGTTAATCCATGTATCTCATGTGAAATGGTACTTTTCAGTAGAGAATGTTTTTAAAATTGACTTTCTAGTTTTAACCTTCTAATGGAGGATAGCTGTCACTTAAATTTTGTGGCTCAATGATTTTCAAGTGAAGAAGAATTCTTAGAGAAAAGCATTAAGGAGAAAAAGAGGAATTGCAGTAAATGGGGTGAAGGTCAGAACAGAATGTTCTGGGTTTGGGGGAAGCTTTTCTTTCTTCCTTTCTTTCTTTTTTTCCTTAGGTTTATTTGGGAGCAGAGGGGAACACTCTCTTAAATCAGGATAAAAGTCTGTTTAGCTCAAGAAGAGAATACTAAGGATATCAGCCAAACCAGTACTTATAGCTCTTTGAAGACTAAATATCATGGCGACGTGGTGAAGATGAAAATTAGTTTGAAAAGATAAAGTAACGGAATGAGAACACAACAGTAGTTTTGTGTGACATTATACAGCCAAGAAAATTCCTATTTTGACCGACCATGGAAAGTGTAGGAGGAATTACGTATTTATTTGTCTAAGTTTGTTTTTTTTTGTTTGTTTTTTTTTTAGGACTTTTCATTTTAATGGAGATTTTCTGACACAATTAGACTTCTGGATTCATAACATCATGATGCTATGAACTCCATAATTAATTATATGATACATAGAATAAGGACTTCCTTGTCTTTTTTTAGCAGTTAGGGTAGTTAATATTTCAAAGAAGCAGGTTTAAATCTCTTGTTTGGAGTTTTCATGGAGTGTGCTTGATTGCCTGCTTTTCTGTATCTCCAGATCTCTTCCAAAATGAATTGTGCTTGTGCAGAAACCAGTCTGCGTATCTGACGGTCCTTGACAGTTTCTTGAGCACTGTGATGTGATTGTGCCCCTTTGTTTAGGGATCTTTTCCTAAGGCGTTCAGCGAATGCTGGGGGATACTTTTTTGGGAATAACCTCTTTGAGGCAATGATGGAGGAAGAAGCTGCCTATTGTTGGGCCGCAAGATGGGATGAGAAGTGTTAGACAAAGACATTCTTTATTCACAGGAGATAAGGAAATAAGGCTGATAATCACATCACAGTTATCCATTATCATATAATGCAAGAAGTATTTTTACAAGAAAGCATGAAAGCAATCCAATTCTAAATGCTACAGGATATTTCCAATATCTGATGAAGAGACACTAAGCTGTGCTTGGTCTTTCAGCTTGTTTCTAATCTGTGACAGATTGTAAGAATTTCTATCTGTATCTTAGATTGCTTTTTATTAAAATTCTCTCCATTCAAATAAGGTGACCTATTTTTCTGGTAGGCTGTGTTAAATTTACTTATTTATTGGGCTTCACAGTCTGCTAGTCAAGTAGGCATTCATTTTCAGCAGCTCTAAGAAGGTAGAAGAGTCTTTTATTTTTGCTGTCTACTCAGTTGTTGGTAGAAAATGTCTCCAGATATAGCAAGCCCCTCTCCTTGCTTTTTTCAGTTTAGTGCCAACCTGTGCTATGTCAGCAGAGATATCAGTGTGTACTACATACAGCGCAATACTACATGTAACAGTGTGTAGTATTTATGTTGCACAGCGTGTTATACGTTATTTATATATTTCAGACTAAATCACAGCATACATCTGTGTACAGGCTGGTACAATATTGAAATAGGGCAAGTAGTAAAAATATAATACTAGCTTTAAGCAGTTACATCACTGTACATATTCCTTGCATGTAAGCTGTTATGATATCAACAGCCAATAGGTTCACTCTGTAGGTTATAACTCATTCCAAACTTTTTTGTCAAACCTAATTAATTTTTCTGGGCAACATATTTCTATATGGATGTTTTAGTTGCTAAGAGAATTACTATCACTTTTTTGAAAAGATCATGCAGTTTTATGTGAGTATAAATAAAATTATAGTTTGTCATAAAAAAAAATGGCAGGCAGAATATAAAAGTCTCTTGTAGGTCAGTCTAAAGTTCATCTAATTCTATGTCCTGTCTCTGTGAGGGAGTGAAGATATTTCTCTCAGGTATAAAATACATAAAGCATATAGTGAGATGTGCTAGCAATATTCTCACATTCCCAGCAATTTACAATGGAAAGATCAAACAGAGATGGTGTCATTTTATGCCATTGGCATATTTTTCATTCGTTATTTTTTGCAGCTGTTTTTGGATGCATCTCTGTTGTTCAGAGCTGCAAAATTTGGAGATAGAGAACTTTGCAAACTTTGGAGGTAGAGAGGTTTGCATCAGTGCATGAGATTCCTCTTTCTCTGCCTCTTATTTTCACTGGGTATCCACGAGTTTTAATGTTGGAAAAGCTCCTGAGCCACTGCTTACAATTCACATTCATGAATTTATACATTTCCGTCACATCTTTGTTTCTTTTCCAAGTTGAAGTTTCTGATTATATTTTGTCACATCCCATTCAGAAGCCTGTTCCTTATGTTTTATTATAGTTCTTGCCCTTCTCCATTGCTCTTCTATTTTTACTATAAATCAAAACTGTACAAATTATTTGCCTTGTATTTTGGGTTATTTGGAACTTAGGACTGATCCTTTGAAAGTTTGTTCTGTAGCTGTATCATTTTTTTAATGTTTTTCAAACTCATTTCACTAGCAGCAGATATTTTGAAACAGTCCTTCTGTACTTTTAAAATTAATATTCTTAGCTTCTATACAAGTTCTGCAAGAAATAGTTTGGCTGGAGAACAGATATTTTCTTAAATATTTTCCTAAATTTCCTCTTTGTTCAGTCCACTATGGTTGAAGAATTTATCCTCTTTATTTCATTTGTTTTAGAGTGAATAGTTGGCTTTTCTGTGATGTTATCAAATGCTTTGTCCCTTGGGCACATTTGCATCACATGATTTATTTATCTATTTTCAGTGAGCTTAGACTGGCTTACCTTTTCAATAATTGTTCAGAGATGTGTTGTGAGATGACACAGAAGCACACGCTTGCATTATACATAAGTACTCTCTGACACCAGCTACTCAAGATTAATTATTCTCTGTGGGCTAAATTGTAATGTTTTTTGGGTTTTTTTTGAGGGCATATGTGTGAGATTAGAGAGAAAGCTTGAAAATTTTTCATAAATCTTTTAGGTTTGTAATTAGCTAAAATGGTATTCGTTTATTTTTATGTTCTTCATTCCTGTGCTTATTTGTCCATTTGCTGATCTACATGCCTTACAGTGAAAACTGGTAATGTTCAAGCATTTAGAGTAATAACCAAATGGGTGAGGAAGATGGAAAATCAGACATAATCACCTCTGCAGAGAGTTTAGCAAAGAGGAAATATACCTGTGAGAGGAAATGTAGGCTAAAATCCATACAAATAGAGATGTCAAAGTTTGCCCTTTTAAAAGAAGGGAGAGTGCTGTTTTCATAACTATTACAGTAGAGATTATTCAGCATATTTCAACTCCATGTGTTTTTGTTTTTAAATTACCTGGTGAGAGAAAGGAAAGGAAGGAGTGAGAAATCAGCTATTTTAAGTAACTGTTATGCATCTGTGTGCTTACTCAAAATCCATAAACCTAATTTTTAGAAATTATAGTGTAACAGAGGGACTAAAATTCTCTGGAAAACTGTGCTGGGTACAACCTGTTACTACTTTACAGACAACACCCATGTTTCACTTCGATGCTATTGGAAGCTGATTTGAACTTTACAGGTTTTAGAATATATAATGCATTGGGTTCCATACGCATTATTTGCCACACAAATGGGAAGTTTGTTCAACTTTTAGAGAAGCTTCCCTGTTTCTAAGCCAATTATGTTTCCTAAGACATTTACACCACAGTTGCAGTAAGCACAAGGGTCCTTGTGTTTTGAAGGGTAATGAAGCGCCTTCCCCAGCTCTGTGCAGGCATCGTCAGGGATGTGCCGAACAGGCGCTGCACGAATGGGCCTCTGCTCTTACAGAAAACTGTCATTTACAACCATTCCCCCAGTCTTGGTTGCTGTTGAGAAAAGGTTTTTGTCATATACATCATCGGGCTTATTTTGTGTTTTTTGTTTGGTCGCTGACTGAAGCAAATCAACCAAAGATTGAAAAATTTTACATTTTTCAAAGGATGAATATTTGTATTCAGATATTGTTGATTTTCCTTTTAAAATACACATTCAGTAAAAACCCTGGCTTAAATTCACAAGCCTTTAGTAGGAGAATAAGCATCTACTCTTGGTGTCCATTTTTATGAAAAGGATAGCGGCTGAACCGTCACAGAATGAGCACTGTGTCTTCCCTGATCTTATCCGTGCGAGAGATTTAGCTACGAAGCACTTGCCTCCATTTCTTAATCCGAGTATAATGGAAGAGGGAGACACTTGCCTGTGAATGCACTGAAATAACTGCTTGAAGAAGCGAGATCTGAACCTCTCTCTCTAATATCCCTGATGCATTACTGACTAATGAGCCGCTGGCTAAAGGGGTACCACTGCATAGGGATACTATCCCTTCACTAGCATGTTTTTATACAACTGTCCAAGCAAAAGCATTTCGGTAGTATCAAAATAATTACACATTGACCAAACAAACTCTTAGCATTATTTTTTCTTACTAGGCAATGATAGTTAGCAAATTAAAGCCCATTCCTAAATAGGATCAACCTCCCTAGAACTGCATTTTTGGCAAAGAATACTTGAAGAAAGTATTTTTGACTGCTTTTATTCAAGAATATAGGATGAAGATAAACTGTCTTTTCATTGCAGGCACAGCTCAAAACCAAGATGTAATGACACATGTGCTTATGCTGACCCTGTGATCATTAGGAAAAGAAAATGCTCACCATTTCATTAAAAAAAAAAACACCCACATATTTTTAAACCTGCAAACAGAAGGTCAGCTGGCCATACTTGTGCAAGTGTGTGTATTTTCCCAGAATTTCTTTTTGTTATGTGAGAAAACAAACTTGAGTTTTTTGTTTCCTCCTGATTTAATCAGTGGATATATGAAAATCAAGGTTAATTACACAATTTAAACTAGATTGGGGGTGGTGAAGAAGAGAACTAGAATAGAACACAAAGAAGATGGGGAAAATGAAAACATATGGTTGTACCTTCAAAGTTGTAAGAGATTTCTATTAACTTTAAGGAAGAAGTTGAAGAGTGTTCCATATTGAAAAACATTTTCTTAAAAGTAACCGAGGTTCTTCAGACATAAGTGCAACAGACATAAATATTTAATATCTGAGGTAAAGAAAGGTATTCAGTGAAGTGCGGCATAGAAGATGCACTTAAATGGAGAAATTACATTATTGCCTTTGATTATAAGTTAAATATGGTTCCAAATGTAAATTTTTAAACCCCTCAAATGGCTGTCCCATGTATTAGCTACTCAGGAAGTGTTAAGAGAAGAAATTTTTGATTTCATCTCAAATAGTGCAAAGAATATAGTTCAGAATGCTACTGCCAAAGAGTTAGTCTACATCTCTTTTGGTCCCTGTATTATGCTTAGATTCAGCCTTTTTACGAGAACAGCAGAATTGATTTTATCGCTTCCAAACCTTCAGAAGGAGGGTCTGTGTTTAAAAAAAAAAAAAAAAAAAAAAAAAAAAAAAAAAAAAGGCAGTTCATTTAAAGAAAATTTAAAGGATGATCCCAAAGGATAAAATACTTAAGATGTAATGGAAATAATTTTGAAATGTCATATTAGAGGCTAGTAAAAACCCATAACACCATATTATAGAAGATTTTGAAGGTGAACAAAAGGTGTCATTAAATAAAGTTTCAAAGAAACTGAGAACTAGGAAATCGATATTGAAAATGTCCAAGAAAACTAGAAAAATCCAAAAACTATGATTTTCTCCTTTCTTATGGAGCACATCCTTTGGATAGCAGCAAGAACCCTATATGTTTCTAATCCAATAATGAACATTGGGACAGTATGGCTGGTTGGTTGCAGCTAAATGGGATAGGTTATTCAAGCAAGGTGCCCCTGAAAGCATGGACAGCAGGAGCAATTGCTGGAGGCTGGCAGTGAGAAATGAGAAGTGCAAAGCATGACTATGAGTAGAGGCTATTAGATTGAGGAGTTGCTAACATGAGGTTGTGGAGTCTCCTTCTCCGGAGATCTTCCAAACCTGCCTGGATGCCACCCTGTGCCATGTGCTCTGGGTGTCCCTGCTGGAGCAGAGGGATTGGGCTAGGTGATCTCTAGGGGTCCCTTCCAACCTCAGCCATTCTGTGAAGATAAACTAAAAGATAAAATAAATTTTAATGGACTTGGAAAGCCGGTGTCACTTTAGTGTTAAATATTGATTAAAGGATCTTGCTAGAGTAGAAAACAGATCTACTAGAAATTAACTCTCCAAATGAAAAGTACTATTTATAGTTACACTTTAAGGTGTTTCTGATGCCTTGGTTATGTACCTTTTTAGAGATTTCATTTTCCCTTTATTAAAAATAGTGTTTTTTAGAAAAGTGTGTCATCTTGTTGAATGATGAAAGCTGCTTATAGGAAATGTAATGATGTTGTACAGGTTAGTAGGGGAAGGTAATAGCCTTTTTTATTTTTTATTTTTTTTCTTGTAATGACCTTAAATTTGAATCTCATCCTCACTGGTGCTACTCCAGCCCTGGCAAAAGAGGACAATGAAGGAAAAGGTTCCTTTTAGGGAGGATCACAAGGCAAACACTAAAGACCTGAAGAAGAGTGTTGAATGGCTGATAAAATGTCAGTACTCATAAATGTAAAGCAATGCACATGTTAAAAACAGTCCTCCCATTATATCTACAGTAGTGTGCTCTGCTCTTGCTTTTATTGTTCAAGAATAAGACCTGTGAATTATAATAGGTTGTGCTCTGAAAGTGTCACTTCCATTGCTCAGAAGCTATCAAAATGTAAACATGGCATTAAGAATTATTAGGAAAGGAATAGAGAACAAATGTAAATATCATTATACTTCTGCATAAATCTGTTGCCCTCATCTAGAATCCTGTTTGTCATTCTGGTGCCTCAAAAAAGGACAAAATAAGGCTAGAAAGAACAGAGAAAGGCAGCATTGGATGATCAAAGGTATAGAAGGGTTTTTCGTAAGACATCTAAGAATATCAGGTATCTTCAATCTTGGAAAAGAACGCCTAAAGAGAGGAAGGGAAAGAAATGATGCAGGAGGTTATACAATTTTGAATGACATGAAGGAAAACAGAGGTTCACTGTTTCTCAGAATTCAAGTATGAGGAGTAAAACTACCTTGTGGCAGATTCAAAGATAGTAGGAGATGACCTATCACACCGTGATGCATAGTTGCCTTGAAAAGCTAATAGATGCTGATATTGCTCAGGTCTTAGATTCCAAAAAAGCAATTATATAAATTCATTGAAGAGAAGTCCAACAGACTCATAATTTTAAAGCTCAGAATTTCAAAGCACAGTTTCATTTCTAACTAAAAGTCCAAGCTGAGAACATCAGGGATATTATAGAGAAATCATTACTTATATAGTCTTCCCTGCACATCTGCCTCTGTCCATCAGTGGAACAAGGATACTGAATTGGATGAGTATTTGTCCTGTCCCAGTACAAGACGTCTTATGTCCTTGTGTTACAATGGTCATGAGGGTATAGGAAGAATATTCTCCTTAGAAACTTTATATATAAAGTGGAATGTAACTCCTATGATCTGTGTTAGGAGGTGGCTGCAAAGAATTGAATTCATTTTCGATTCTATTGTAAAACAGCACTGTGACAAGTGCCTCCAGCTTGAAACTGTTTTAGAGTAGAGGCAGGGCTGACTGCTTTCCTTACAGGTTGTCTTGGTGTGTTTTGTTTTTGTTTGTTTGTTTTTTCTTTCTTTTTTTTTTTCTCTTCTCCTCCTCCCCCCTCCTCCTTTTTTTTTCGTCCTTCAACCCACGCTGTTTCCAAATCCCTATAACTTTCCTAGAACTTTCCTTGGCTTTTACAAAGGGACTGCACAGGTCCGTACTTCTTTGTGCGATATTGAGAGTGCTTTCATGGATCATGGCACAAAATATACATATGGCAGGCTGATAGTCTCATCTTTTTACCTTGTCTTGTTTCCCTGTCAAAAACCATGCATTTGAGAGCAAACAGAAAGTTTCAAATGTAAATGGATGAATGCAGAACCTCTGAGACATAAATTCTAAAAATAGGGACTAGTTGGTTTTTCTTTTAATCATGAACTGTGAGCTTTAATACTTCAACCATGTCTCTATAAAGGTTATTGTGAATTTAGTCCTGTAGCAACTGAAGGCACAGTCACTTTCCCTCTTAACAGACCTACTGTGGGAGATGCTTAGGAGGTTGAATGATCGTCTTGCTTGATTTCTTCCCACTGACCTGGGAATTTGCTAGATATTTTCTGCACTGTTTTGTCTACCTGTTTGAGGTAGTAAAAAAAAGAGAAGGTATTTTTATTTTGTTTTGCCTATAGTCTTTATTTGAATGCTATTAAAAAAGAATAGAATTAGGCCTCTATTTGAGATGTCTTCACCTACAGTAGTCTAAAGAAATGTAGTTGTTATGATGGTTTATTTCACCATTTGGGAGGTGGGGGGGAAGTGAGCATCGTCCCTTCCAAACTTCACCATTCTGTGTGATTCTGTGATTTGTGGTGTTACTGCTTAGGCTGTAATGCCCTCTGGCTTGACTTTGGGGAAATTTTAGTGGGACTGAGAGGTATCTCCCTCCTCATAGACTGAATATGGAACAGGAGAAAATAAGATCATCTCCAGAGCACTCCTACTCAGATTTAATAAGACAGGAGAATTACTTAGCTTTCTCTATATTTAAGTTTTGTAATACAGGAAGGACATTGATGGAGTAGAACAAGGCCAGCCGAGGCCACTGAGATGCTTAAGGACCTGGGTTATGTGACACCAACGAGCAGCTGAAAAGAGCTGAAGAAAAGGAAACATGGAGCAAGGCTGCTCTCTTAGGCATGCAAGGTGAAATGACTAGAGGAGATCACAAGTTGCAGCAAGGGAAAATGAAGTCAAGGAAAAAGTTCTTAGCATTCAGGGTGATTAATCACTGGAGCAGGTTGCCTGGAAGAATGGTGAATATCCATTCTCAGATTTTCAAAGCTTGATTGGAAAAGCCTTGAGCAACCTGACCTAACTTGATTGTTGACCTATCCGATGTTTACCTTATGATCATTTCCAAAAACCTCTGTCCAACCTAAATAATTCCATGAGTAAATAATTCTATGGAACTTTGATATTAATATAAGTGAGTATTATGTTCCTGTGTACATATTGTCTGTTGAAGTGTCACTATACGAGGGTGTGTGGGGGGGTGAGTGATGCAATGCACTTTTGTACTATGAAGTAAATAATAATATGTTTAATAGTAATAGTGATTTATTGATATGTACAGTACTTTTAACAAGATTGTATGGCAAGGTCACTATTATTTACTGAATAGAGGACCAATTTATAAAAAATTACCTGAAAGACCCCTCTTCTCCCTTCCCCCATCCCCAAATCCCATTGAGTTGCAGTATTGTCATGAAGATTATACTGCTCCTATTCATCTTTCTTGGCACATAAAACCCTGAAATAGAGTATTAGGTGAATGCCTTGTGTATTACGTGAACTTATATATATCCTGTACTTCACTAGCACCCTCCTCCTTCCCCCCCCCCCCCCCCCACCAAAAAAGGCAGTGGTTTGACAAACATAATTATTGGATTTAGATTTATTTATTTATGATTATGGTTTCAAGTGAGAGAGAACAAAAAATTATCTTGTCAGTGACGAAACATTTGCTTAGTAATTTGTAATTTGTCACAGAGCCTTTGCAGGAATCAAATTAGGCTGATTGGTCTGTAATTCCATTAGTCTTTCCTTCTCTTTCCCTTAAGAGGAAGATGCTCTGTTTGACCTCCTTCATCCTCTGGGACCTGCCTTGTGTAGAAGCTCATAGAGGTAAATTTTAATGATAGAGAGATTATTTTGTCTTGTTTGTCTAAGGTGAATTTAATCAGGCCCATCCAATTTGAATGTATCTTATCTAAATATTCTTTATTATATTTTTCTTATACTTTGGCTTGCAAAGTATTTTCTTAAAGTAGTCTTGGAGGTCTTGTCAAGATTCAGCATTTTTTGGAAGTGAGGTGATATTAAATACCTTAGTTTTACCTGTGTCCCCATTATGTTCTGTCCTTTCCTGTTACCACTAACCTACTTGTTTTCTTTTTCATATACTGGATATATATTTTTTTAATTTATTGTGTGTCTTGCAATTTGAAATTCATTTATACTTTTTTTTTTTTGTATATTCTTCTCCTCTGTCTTGATGTGATCTTTTTTGTTGCATTGCCTTTTGATTATTCAGTCATTGAAGCTTTCCAAATGCAGGTATAATGCCATGGCCTCTTTCTTCTTTCCTTTAACTGTGATAATGTCAATGTCATTTTATATAATATTCCCTGGTAACTTCTGGCAGCCCTGCACATGTTTATCTTCAGATCACCTTTGAGAAGACCCTTACTGATTTTCCAGAGCATGCTGGAATCTTTGCTAATCCTGTTGGTGACAGGTTCGACTTAGCTATTACTTAGCCATACTTTTCTGTGTTAACTTGCTGCACAGTAGCTTGCTTCTGTGCTACAATATAACTTTGGTGTGTATTTAGCCCGAGTCCAAAAGCTCTGGTTCTTTTGGGATCAGAGCCTCCAGTTGTGCCTTTCAAGCTTTTTCTTCCATGATCAAAAAGTCATGTTGGCAGATCTTATCCCTCTTTTATTTGTCAGAAACTTGTAGCTCTCTGCAGATTTTCTAACTCTAAAGACTGAGTAGAATCTAAGTGGTGATATGAAGAAATAGTCTTCCAGAGGAAATGACAAATGTATGCAAATACAGAAAATACATGACCAACACCACCACATTTATGCCATGTGCTGTAGTTGTCCCTGCTTGAGCAGGGGTGTTGGACTAGATGATCTTCAGAGGTCCCTTCTAATTTTTGGTGAAATGGTTGTTTGCCTGATGGGCTTATTGTTCTCGTTCTTCCTCTTTTCTTCTGTGTCTTGCATGTGTAACAGTGACATACTCAGTTACATCAGTACTGCTTTAAGGATGGCAGGAATGTTTCTAGGAGTGTCAAAAGTGAAATGACAGGGTGCCTTCACTTCTGCTCTGTACACTGTTTGGGAATCCTTCCAAGGCATCTGGAAATGCTTACTTGTCCTTTCCTAATGAGCATGTGCTTTCAATAAGAGCATGTTTCTAACTCTCAAATGGACTTCCATCACATATGGATTAAAAATGTAACCAATACTCCAGGAAGATAAAACTTGATCATAAGCTTTGAGTTTCACATATTTTTTTTCTTCCCTTGTTTTCCTTTATACTGTCACTGATTTTGTTACTACATTGACTTGTGCACTAATATCCAATTTAAAATTAGCAAGTATGCCATGTAATTCTGGACTGCTGATCCTTTCATGACCCACCACAACAATGTCTTTGCTCCTTGAAAGACTTCTGGTTTGGATAAATAAGATTCTTTGATCTGTTAGGACAGGCTAAATGAACACAAAACATATCTATTCTGGGTAAACAGAACAGAACTACCAGGCAAGTGAAAGATGAAGTGAAAAGGAGGAGCTGCAGTCCATCAGAGAAATCCAGTTGTTCTGGTGGTGGATTAGAAATATTGAAGGGACCAGAATTCTGAGGTCTGAGGTTGTCTTCCAGAGACTTGCTCCTTTCAAGAGTGGCGTGGAATGAAATAGTGTTCAGGACTAATTTATGCTACAAACTTACAGGTAGACCTGCAAGTTGTTCTGTGGTTTCTGTCAAGAACACAGAAGCTTCTTGAGTTCATAAAATAGGAATTTATTTCAGAAGGGAAAATGTGTTGTGAAATGTTGCAGTTTGAAAGTTGTAGTAGTGGTGGTGGGAGGCGAAAGAGATGTCAAATCAGTATCAGATTCACAAACAGTCCATGGACCGTACATCCAATCGCCTCCCCCCAGACAAGTAGTTGAGATCACAAACAATATGATTTATTCAAATGCAACATTTAAAAAGCAGGTTTCGGATGTCAGGAAATTCTCTACTACAGCATGGAGTTTTTCGCTAGCTCTGATGTACAAATGTGCAATCATCACTCACCCCAGAAGATGGGAGAGAGCTCTCAGTCTCAAGTCTCCTCAGGCGGTGTCCCAACCCGAGGGGAGGAAAGGGGAATTAGCGCATCGATTGATCCAAACTTTAGGATGGAATCTTCCCTCTCACTTCTTAGTCTCCTCAGGCGGTGTTCCAGTCTGAGGGGAGGAAAGGGGGATCAGCCTGTCAACTGACCCAAGAGTTATGATGGATTCTTCCCTCCTCACTCCTTAGTCTCCTCAGGCAGCGTCCCGACCTGAGGGGAGGGAAGGGGGCTCAGTCTGTCGACTGACCCAGGAGTTAGGATGGATTCTTCCCTCCCTCCTTTTCATCCTTAGTTCACCTTTTATACTTTTCTTTACATTCAGGTGGAGCTTGAATGACTAGAGTCGTACTTAATATTGTTATTGATTGCTTTCATTTAAAGGTACAGTCAATCGAAAATCTAGAGTTTAGTGAGGAGTGCTCGTACCTTGGAGGTGGGTAACTTTCGGGATGGAGGTGTGTTTTGACATTATAATGAGCAAAGTTCAAGCAAAGTTCATCCGAAAGGGGTGATTTGCCACCTTTGCTGGCTCAGCACCAGACATGTCATCGTATATCTCCCATAGGACAGCTACTTATCAGTGGCCCAGCACAGGGAGTGCAACAGAGTTTGGCAGCAGCACCCTGCACCCTCTCTTACTCTCCTTTGCAGCTGCGAGGAGGGCAGATTGTGTTGCCTAAGGAACCGTGGAGGAGCTGAGTCCGTGTGTACCAACCATCCTGGAAGTGGAAGCTGGGAATCACCCCAAGCGAGCTTCTGTAACGCTAAAACTTCTGTTAGGCTCTAGTTTTTTTTTTTTTTTTTTTTTTTTTTTTCCTCTCTCAGTTCCTGCTTTCAAACCATTCTTCCACGTATGTTTAATAATTTCAGATTCTGAATATTGAAAATATTCAGGATATTTTCAATAGTTTGTGGTCATTAAAATTTATCTATTTTTTGCAATATGTTCTTGCATGATAGAGCAGTTCATTTTTTATCAAGTTGCCAAAGATGTTTAGTTTTTGATGATACAGCATAGTCATGAGATTCATCAGATTGCCACATCTGTGAAATCTAGCTACATTCAAAGGATGTTTAATATTTCAAAAATTACATTTCCTTATATCTTTGCAGTAAAAGATTAACTGTTTTTTTCATATTAAAATATGCAATATATGGAAGATTGAGTTTGAAATATCCAGTATGCAAAAGCAACAAATATTTTTAATTCTTCAACCATTTAAAGTATACAGTTAAGTTTTAAATTATATCCTTAATTGGATACTTTATATGTGAAAAGTCATATCTTCTAAGTAGAGAGTTGGAACCAATTTTTGAAACTTTAGGGGAAAGACTAGTATATCTTCTAGGTTTATTTTTATTTCATAAGAAGAAAGTATAGGACTGGTTCCAAATGATGGGATTTTAGACAATTTTATATATATGTCAGATAATCTTGCTAGTACATTAAACAGCAGATTTCAGTATCAGCTGCTTTTTGACAACAGAAATGGATAGTTGTTAGCACCTTCCTGTATTCTGCTGTAAATTATGTGGACATATTTCCTCATAACAAAGCCAGTCATTTTTTATGGAGCATAATTTGTGAGATACAAATAATGTCAGTCAGACTCAGCAATATGCTATAAATAAGGCACTTTTATGACTGCACTGTGATCAGCACTAGACAGCTGTGCTGTAAACCAATTGCATATTCCATGCTCTTTGCCTCTAAAGAGTACAGCATGACTTGTTCTGTGATTTGAGGAACAGTTGTCATGTTGCCTCCTGCCACCTGTTTAAGAAGTTGAGAGCAAGGAAGTAAATGTGGGTTAGCTATACATTTTTTCAGAGGAAAATGTGTGGAAAATATAAATTAATAAATACTTCCTATTTATTTACTTTCACAAATATGTGATACTATTAATGTAGGAATGCAGGGAGCTAAATGCTGTTAAGTTATCGTAGGGCAGGTGTTCTGCAGGCAAGGTGGTGGTATACTAGTGACCACTTGAATGCTGCTTCCCAAGTTGGAACATATACTTGTTTTGTAACAAAAACCTGGAAGTTTGTAACTATTCAATAACAAGCTTTGGGGAAGTAGCATCTATTTATCCTTTATGGTTCATCTTCTTTGCATCAGTTGAAGAAGATATAGTAGCCCCAAACTGTTTCTGAATACTCAGGGTAGTCATAATTCATCAAAATTAATCATCAAACTAATTCTCTTAGTTTGCTGTACTTTTTTTCCCCCCCTTTTAAGGTACCGACACTTGTACAACTGTAACATTTTTTTCACTAAGTCTGCAGAGACATGCATCTTCCTAGTGTCTATGAGCTTAATTGTTCTACTAATGTGCTTTTAATTAAACATAAACATATACAATTATTTTTTGAATTGTTTACTGCATTTGCAGTTACCAAAGCAAAGAGTGAAATTCAGGGCTCATTAAATGTTACTGAGAGTCAGGATACCATAAAATTAGTAAACATAGTAATTTCCCATTTGTGTGTTCTTATCCTCTTGATGAATGCTAAGTAGTTTATTCATCCTTGAGAAAGTGGTAAGTTTTCAACCGTGTAGGAAGGATGCGCTATTATGGAAAATCTGATGCATTGTAAGATGGTGTTTCTAGAATTCCATTTTTTTAGTTCCAGTCTAGACAACAGATCCCTGTGACTACAGGTATAGGTGAAGGTGAATATTTTATGGAGAGTAATGACATTAATTTTGCTGGCTGTGTGTGTGGTGATTTTTTTTTTTTTTTTTAGCTCAGTATTTCTAAAACTGCCTTCTAATTTTGAATGACTTCTTTCTGGATAATTACCTAGCCAGAACTTTTAAAATGAACAGTTCAATGAATAAAATATAATAAAAATATACAGTGGTCTACTTACTTGTGAAGAAATACTCATATTGACCTGTCAGATTTAATTTTCTAAAGTGGTAAGCAGCCAAAGTACCCACAGTAGTCAGCTGGAGCTAAAGACATTGTATCTTACCACTGCCTTTGCCACCTCAGTCTTGACTTCTTTCCTTAATTTTCTTCAGGACTATGTATTTCTTTTTAATTTAAAAGGTGGTGCTTCAGAATAACTCTTCAACTATGACTGTGAGTGAGGCAATTTAGGCTTCAGAAATTGTCTTCCTTCTGCATTACTGTCTAGATGTTGAGGTTTTCTTCTTTGGTCCAGTCCACTTGAAATAATATAATACCCTAAAAAATCCCAAATTCAAGACTGACTGAGGCAGAAAATCTTTAATAAAACAAACCGAGGAGTTCAGAGATATGCCTCAAGTAATGCTTTGCAAACTCTTGTAGTAGCTTCCTCTTACCTCATTTATGAAAAAAAAAAAAAAAAAAAAAGGAAATCTTGTATCTTCTTTAAAAGTTGCACTGCTTATTGCTTCCTTGTTTGTGGTTAAGTACAGAAAAATGTTTGACTTGAGTACTTTTAGCTTCTTTATCAAGTTTAAGGTTATAAGGTTTCTTATTATATTGGT
Source organism: Tinamus guttatus (assembly GCF_059628265.1). Lineage (NCBI taxonomy): Eukaryota > Metazoa > Chordata > Aves > Tinamiformes > Tinamidae > Tinamus > Tinamus guttatus. Next base: position 3,341,362 of record NW_028288586.1, read on the forward strand.
GGTGAATTTATTTTATTTTTATTTATTTATTTATTTTATGAAAAGACATTTCAATAGAATGACAGAAAGAGTAAATTGTGCCTTTAGGTTCTTCTCCAGTCCAATTACTGACTTGACCACGTCTCCACAGGGAATGAGTGCAAAATACGAAATTTAGAAAATGTATTAAAGATGAGACAGGGCATTGCAGGAAAGAAAAGTGAAGATGGTCTAGCCATGCGTTGAAAGAGGCAAATGTCATTTAGCAAAATAGAAGATGGTAGTATAAGTAGATATGAGACCTAACAGACCAAAGTTATGGTTCCACAATGCCTTCTAAATCCTTGAAACAGAAAATTATTACTGCAATGATGAGCTCTATAGAGTAGATATACATATGTGAATAATGTAAATACATAAAATAACATAATAGTATTAGCTAATGAACTAAGGCTAAATTTATTTTGAAAATATCTCTAACACTCTAAAAAACATTTTAACTTGCTGCTTACCTCTCTGTCATTCTCTAGTTTATTTTCTATGTTGTGAAAATGGTTGGAGAATTATAACAACACTATAAACCACAGGTCTATAGTTTTATTGAACATGTGTTTGTGGAGGCAGTACCAGCCAATAAAAGAAAATTGAATTTTCAGTTTGTGTGCAAACATGCACACAAGCTATAGAGAAGAATTTCACACCTCATTAAACCATCATGTCCCCTTCCTGGAATTTTTATTCCTCTCTACAGGAATTACAATCTTTTCTCAGAATTCTGGAAGTCTGCTAATTGCTTTTTCTGAGCTTGGCTTAAGTTCTTCCTCATGCAAGCTAAAAAATTGCAATCTACTTTTTATTAAGTGACTTTAATAACTTTTAAACTGAGCTCACTTGTTTTTTGAGTGACCTTCCAGATCCTGAAAGTATGTAATCACCAGAGGAGTGGACATTTAGACCTTCCTCTAGACTCCCTGTGTTACCTGTGCTGTCTATCAGCTGCAATCAATGGTGTTTCTCTTATTTATGTGTTTATTTTTAAATGGTATTAGTTATTTTGAGGTAAGAGGACTGGGTTAAGTATGTTGTGACAGAGCATGTGGCTGTCCTTGATTAACAGGTTCACTGATTTGGATACCAAGCTTAAGCATAGTAGGTTACTTTGACTAAAGATAATCACAGAATCTTTATGAATCAATATCATAAAGTCCAACCATAAGCCCATCACCCTCATGCCTGCCCAACCCTGTCCCAAAATGCCTCATCTATACATTTCTGGAACACTGCCAAGAGACAGTGGCTTCATCACTTCCCTGGGCAGCCTGTTCACATACTTGACTACTCTTTCCATGTAGAAATTTTTCCTAGTACCTAACCTGAACCTCCCCTGGTGCAACTTGAGGCCATTTCATTATATACATAATTAAATATGTGATGAATATCACAGAATCACAGAATGGTTAAGGTTGGAAGGGACCTCTAGAGATCATCTAGTCCAGCCTCTCTGCACAGGCAGGGACACTTAGACACCTAGAGCACAGGGCACAGGGTGGCATCCAGGCAGGTTTTGAAGATCTGCAGAAAAGGAGACTCCACAACCTCTCTGGGCAGCCTGTTCCAGGGCTCTGTCACCCTCAGAGTAAAGAAGTTCTTCCTCATATGGAGAGAGAACTTCCTGTGTTTCAACTTAAACCTGTTACCCCTCACCCTGTCATTGGCCACCACGGAAAAGAGCCTGGCCCCATCCTCCCTACAATCACTCCTCAGGTACTTGAACTTGTTGATCAAATATCCTGTCAGCCTTCTCTTCTCCAGGCTAAACAGGCCTAGCTCGCTTAGTCTTTCCTCATGACAAATGCTTCAGTCCCTTAATCATCTTCATGGCTCTATGCTGGATTCTCTCTAGAAGCTCAATGTCCTCCTTGTCCTGCGAAGCCCAGAACTGCACACAATGGTCCAGGTGCAGCCTGACTAGAGCTGAGCAGAGGGGCAGGATCACCTCCCTTGACCTGCTGGCAATGCTCCTCCTGATGCAGTCCAGGAGGCCATTGGCCTTTTTGGCCACGAGGGCACACTGCTGCCTCACGGTTAACCTGTTGTCAACCAGGACTCCCAAATCCCTCTCCACGCAGCTGCTTTCCAGTAGGTCAACCCCTAGTCCAGTAGGTCAACCCCCCAACGCTGGTGTCTGGGGTTACTCCTCCCCAGGTGCAGGACTCTGTACTTGTCCTTGTTGAACCTCATGAGGTTCCTCTCTGCCCAACTCTTTGTCCTGTCCAGGTCCCTCTGAATGGCAGCACAACTGTCAGGGGTGTTGGCCACTCCTCCTAGTTTGGTGCCATCTGCAAACTTGCTGAAGGTGCCCTCTGTGCCCTTGTCCAAGTCATTGATGAACAAGTTGAAGAGCACTGGGCCCAGTACTGACCCTTGCGGGACACCACTGGCCACAGGCCTCCAACCAGACTCGGCCCCATTTATCACCACCCTCTGGGCTCTGCCATCCAGCCAGTCCTCAATCCACTTCGCAGTCCACTCATCGGGTCCACACTTCCTGAACTTCCCTATGAGGATGTTATGGGAGACTGTGTCGAAAGCCCTGCTGAAGGCAAGGTAGACAACAATACCTGTTCTATTGACTGTGTTATAATGGAGAAATAACTGAATCAACTTTAAACAAAGCAGTCCCAGCAGCATGGAGCTCAGGGTTGTAGATGGGCTCACTCTCCAAATGTACCTAGGCTTCTTTGGGTAGCTGCCTTCATTCACTTGACTGCTAGCTTTAGTTGCCCTTTTTGGTGTGTAGACACCAGTAGTAGCAAGAATAGCTGTTATTAGATGATATTAAGCCAGACAGAAGTCTATTTTTGATTCAAGCCCTCAAGTCCAATAAATTGAAGCAATTCTGGTCTGAGTGATAGCATGTCATACCTATGTGTTAATCAATTAAGTAGCTGAGCTAGTTAATCCTACTGAAACAATGGTTTAAGGGGTTTTGTCATCCTATGGATATCTTTTTCAGTGAAACCGACTTTGGCACGGTGTGGCTCAAGTTGCTGTTGTTAATTTTCTTTTGCACTTGTTTAGGGCTTTAGGACTTCTAGGAGTTCATAAATTACTGCAACATCCTTTTTAGCTACATGAAGTCTGTATCTAAAATTGTGAATAATTCCATTATATTTTTTTATGCACGTACATACTGAAAATACAGATGGCAAGAACCTTAGTTATAAAGCTTATAAATTAGATGCCATTAGGTATCTAATTAATCTAAATTAATGCTATTAAATTAATGTAAGATATTTTTGAGACAATATTTTATAGATTCAGGAAATAATGCGATAATCTAGGTTCTGTTTGTAAAATGTCTACAGCTATCAAGTATGCGTAAGTGTATATGCATGCATAGATATTTGGCAGCAGATGTATAAGTGTGTGATTCTGTCTATAGATTATTAGAAACTGCCTTGAGTAAGTAAAAACTATCACTTGTATCTTTGTAAAACATTGGCTATATATCATCATTCCTGTTATATTCAGAGATTTAGAAGAGAGTGATCATTTGTCATAATCGTTTAACCCTCAGTAAACCTAAGAAGGGTTTTACCTAAAAAGATAAAAATGTCTATTTCAAATTACATCAGAGGAATCTGAACTTCTGAGCCTTTCCATGTGGATCTTACCTTGCTCACCACTCAGTAGGTACAGTGACATTTAATAGCTGCGGGCAGCACATGTGCACAGTTCCTTTAACTGCCTTCATTAAATGTTTCTAAAATTAATTTGAAATGTTTTATAATGTATTGTAGCCAAGAGCTGGCTAGGAATGACCTTGTAGTAGTAATTTTATAGTAAATGGACTTAGAGTTATCCAGAGGAAAGCACGGATAGTAAGATTTATCCTGGTAAGACAACCTTGTTCCATTATTAAGGATAAAGGAGGGTGACAAAACAAAGTCAGTATTCATTTACCAGAATATGACAGTGGATAATAGAACAGTTTCTAAACAATTTATATTGCGAGTCATTCAGTGTTGACACACAATGCTGAGATTAAACGTTGAAGGAAATGCATTTTTTTTTAATTAAAAAAATTCTCCTCGTTTTGCAAGCCTGCTTTGAGTGTGGATGAATACTATTTCCTCCTGCGGTCTTAAATACTAAAATTTAGTAGCTTCTGATTGAAACACACCATTAGCCTCTTTCACAGAAGTAATGTGTTTCTATATATTTAAATCATAAGTCAGCAAGACCCAGATGAAAAATGAGCCTCTCTGTTGTTACACATCATGTTCATTCTATTTTACTTGAATTTCTGTACACCCCAATTTAGCATAATTAGGTTGTTTCCTACTAATAGTATCAACTGATACATATGCATTCAAATGTGTGAGAGATACTGTTTGGTGATTTCAATATTGTAGTTTTGTTTCTGATGTGCTTGATCATCCGTTATTAAAAAAAAAAAAAAAAAAAAAAACACCCTAAATATCGCATAAGATGATCCTTATCTAAAATTCTTCTCTTAGTTACCCCACTATAATGCAGACACTAGCATGTTTTTTTAATCATTTTTCCATTAGACCTTAAACGTCACCATACGATCATTTGTCTATTGCAGAAAAGGAATCAGCTTTACTGCATAGCTTTGTTTAGCTGATACAGCCATAATTAATTCTTTAATCATTTTCATGGTTATACAAAGTTTTTTCTGTGATGCATTGCTTTGAAACATACAGAAATAAATTATTAGCTATCCCAGAAAACTTAGTTTCTATCTTTTTAGAAATAGAAATACTTTTTTCTTAAAGCTTTAAGGATGCGGATCACTACTGAGAAAAACAGTTTCATACTTCAACTTAAAGCAAAAAAGAATAAATAGTGTTGTGAAAAGATAAAAAGTTAACTAATGAACAAAACTAATGTGCTGTTTTCAAAATTAGTCTCAACAGGATAGAAAAAAAATGAAGATAATTTGTATCTAGTAAATCAGGAAGAAGATGGAGAATGCAAGTTAGGAAAAGCAGTCCTTCTAAATTGAGATGAAAACCTGGAATGAGACTGTGTGCTAGAACTTTGCTTCAATTGAGGTTTCTCGCCTTTGACCATGGAAATGTCATTATGATTTTTTGCTATTTCAAGTGGTGATTCTGAATCTAGAGAATTACAGAGTATGGCTGTAAACATTTTCATCTATTATAACTCTCCAGGAATTAGATTTTATTATTTGTACTCTTGCTCATTTATAAAAAGAAATAGTGGAATCAGTAATTGGTAATGGAAAAAAAAAAAAGGCAAAATTTTGCTATGATTGTTCTGTGCCATTTTTGTATCTGCTTCATAATCTTTACTGTTTTTATTATGGAAAAAAAGAACAAAAATAATATAATAAAGGAAAAAAAAAAAGGCCTTTAAAATGTATTTAAAACTTTAGATTTAAAATTCTAGAGCAAGCAATTAGTATTCTGAAAAGAATCCAATTCACTTAGGACTATGGACTCTGATTTTAGCTGTTCATAGTTTTCAACTAACCTAGCAAAAAGTTCTTGAGACTTTACAGGCTTCCTCTTAAAAGGCTTTGCTGCCACATAGTGGAAAAAATATTTATTCCATTTAAAACAGTTAAAAATAATATACAAGTATGGTTTCTGTCTCTTTTGGGCTTCTAACCCACCCCTTAAAAACAGCCAAACAACTGTATTGAAGTAAAAACACGAAGTAGGGAAAGATAACAGTCTAGTTCTAGTTGCGGCTTTGACCCTAGCTGTGTACCCTAAGGAAGGAAAACATTGGCAGGGAAACTTAGAACATAATTTTGAGAGGACTGCTTCCCATAGAAATCAATTAGAGCATTCCTCTGCAAGTCCAGAAAAGCAGCTGTATGGAAGAGACAGCCAAAGGCAGTATCATTAGGGATACTTAAGGGTAAGCAGGAAGGAGAAAAAAAAAAAAAAAAAAAAAACAGTACAAATGAAAGAAGTTTTCTGACTTTTCCGTATTCATGTGTCCAATTTTTACATTCTAGCAGATTTTTTTTACAGTCTAGCAGGTTTCTGATTTTAGGTGGCCAAGGCACTGTCTTTTGATGTGTGAGCAACGTCAGACAAGAGAAAAATTCCCCATATTTTCTTGCTTTTTCTGTTTTTTTTTTTTTTTTTGCTTCTTGTGGTTCCTTGTTTTATGTGCTACACTTGCATTTTAATTTTTGAAAAAACTAGTTCAGTGCCCAGAGCACCAGCCTGGTGTAATGCCCCAGGGCTTGTGTTTGCTGTGGGTCCCAGAGAAAAAGACACTCAGACTCCCCAAGGTATTGATTAAAATATCATACATTGACACTAATGCTAGAAGGAAAAAGGGTAGTACAGATGCCCTTATATTTCTCCAGATGCTGGGAATGCAAGGCTGTGCAGCATGGAATGGACCAGTAGTCAGGGAGCAGTGCATGCAGACCCTGTCCATGGAGAGGGAGATATTTTGGTCTTTGGAGGTTTTGTAGGATTTTCTTAGAACTAAGCAACTGTATCATTTTTGCGTTCAAGGAAAAGGATGTTCGTGCAACATGCTACTTCCCTGGAAGAAGGTAACGTGCAGGTGGTGGAATCACCAAGCAGCCGATGCCTCCAGGCTCCTCCGAGGCATTTAACCAGCCAGGTTTACCCTGCACTGAGGCACATGAGCAGCGCAGTGCGGGCCGGGAGACCACCCTATCTGTGGAGAGCGAGGCCAGGACTGCGCCTGCTCCGCTCCCTGGTGACATGTGTCACTAATCCCTCCTAGTGAGGAATCTTCCTTTGAGCAACGCCACTCTGGGAGCTGGGAAATCTGCATAAAATTTTCTTACCGGGCTGGCTTTAGATGTCCTCAGTTCCTCTTTGAAGATGCTGTTTTCATCTTTCATCATCTCTATGGCCACTCATTATGCAGTGGAAGGCTGCTGTTAGTCACATCCACCATCCCACCAGCCCATGTCTCTACCCACTCAGGTCCTGCACAGTAGCAGGGTCCTGCCCTGCACTTTATCTACTGTGCATCACACTTCAGTGTCATCCATGAACTTAGCAGGTGCCAGGTCGTTAGTGAAGGTGTTAATCAACAGTGATCCCAGTGTCAGTCCTTTAGAACTATCACTAGTAACTGGCTGCTTGTTGCATTTTGACCTGCTGACTACTACGCTTGATTCTGGCAGCCCAGATGGTTTTCCATTCATCTTGCAGTCATTCCAGTTTGGTTGGAAAAGACTAATATATTTCTTGTATGAAAAAAGAAAAAAAAAAGAAAAAAAAAAAGCCTTTTTTGGTCACACATGCCACATTCATTCCTATGATGCCATTTTGTGGCCTAAGTCATGCACTAAGTCTCTTTGAAATGGGAGTCAAAGCATGGTTGAGGATGACTTGGAAGAGTTTAACACAGACAGCAAGAGGAGGAAGAACCTGAGTGGGAATAGCTGTGTCAAAGGAAAGTCTAGGTATATTAATCACCATCTGCATTAATCAATGCAATCAATACACTGTTCAGTTCCTCATTCCATTTCCCTCAAAGTAAGCCGTGCTCAGAACATTAAACAAATTGCCAGGAAAGAAATAATAATTAAAAAGATCTTTTGCTTTAAAACAAATCATCAAGTGCAGGTCATGCCAGCGATGCCGTGTCAGTTTTAGTTCCTCGTTCAGGAGTTTGAGGTTGGTGCAATTCCTGGGCAGCAGGAGCTCAGGCACCATCTGCAGGTGCTGTGCAATATTGCTGTGGTCCCTCTCTCTGCCATGTGCATGCACAGTGTCAGAGATGATGTCGGCTCATAGGCAGATAAGCTCTAATTTTACCACTGATTTGTAAAAATCAGTTGTTGAATATTGCTGATAGATTTATGCTCCATCTTTGTCGCCCACACTAAGTGAAAATAAAGATACTGTTCTGCTGTGACTAGAACAATGACTTGATTTTTTTTTCAAGGAACTCCAAATAACTGAAATTTTATCCACCAAAAACACAAACAAAAAAGACAACAATTATTTAACTTTCCCACTTACACAAGCTTGAAATTAATTTCTTGACAAGTATTTGCATATTTTAACAGATTTTTTTCTCCTTCTATTTTCCCGATTACCATTACAGCTTCGCAGAAGTGAAAATCAGCATGGACACCGTCAAGTTGTTTTTGATGCGTGTTAGTGCTCGTATGACCCTGAAGCATGCAATTGAGTTGTTAATAAGATGAGTTTATAGTTACAAATAAGATGAAATTATAGTTGATACTCGTAAGAGCAATAAACATCTTTTTTAAGGAACTTTGCCTAGGAATTAAGTACAAACATGGCTGAGTTTATGTAGATGCTGTGCCAGCACAGAGGTGCTAACAGAAAAGCTTCCAATTTAAATAGGCAAAGCAGACAAGAAGAGCAATCAGTTGCTGGAAGAAAATACTGCATTTACTCTTGATTTTCAAAGTTCTTGAGGTGACGTCTTTGTCCTATTTATGGTTCATGCAAATTAAAATACAAAGCTGGCAAAGTTTTCTATGGAAAAGAGGTGCAAATAATGTTAAGTCATGCAAGATGCTGAAGTCAACTCAAGGTAAGAATTATGTGTATTTTTTCCCAGAGAAGGATTAAAGTTAAAATGCTTATGAAATATTATTTAATGTACTATTAGAGTAATTGAAATTGTCATCCTTCAGTCTGAATCACATTTTCGGGATGTGAAATTTGTGTGATAGCTGTCAGCAATACCCATAGATAGCTACTTCCTAAAATATTTCCAGTGGAAGGTCTTCATTTTGGAAATATTTAGAAATGGGAGAAAGAAATGCAAGAAAATAGAATTCTTGAGGATCCAGAGTGAGCTCAGGGTAGAGTCTGAGTGCATTAAGTACGTAAAACTATATGTAAAATAGTAAGAAGAGAACACAGATGTCTGGAATCTCTTCCCCCTACCCAGGTGGTTAATTCCTCTTTTAATTCCATTTAAATTGGGCATAGATGAAATTCAGAAGCCTTTCTTAGTAAAGACTGCCAAATATTACCCTATTTTATTTCTTCTTACAAGTTTTTCACAAGAAAGAATTTATTCCACATGTATCCATGTAGTACTATATTACTCTCTAGCCCAGTTTACTTAATTTACCATATGCTATACTGTTTACAGGCTACTGCAATATAAGTAACACTTCCTGTTTATATCTTAAGCACACTTGAACTCCCCATTGAAGAGGTGTGCTGTAACAGTGCAAGAGCAGCAGGGAGGGCGCTTGTTGCTCTGAGTGCTCTGCTGTGTTACAGCTCTTCCACTGCGGTGTCTGAGTGTGCATATCCAGGCAGAAAATCAGGACAGTTTATACTATACTACATGCTTATACTATAGACAGACTCATGCTCATGAGAAGACATTAACCGGTGTGAATGCTGCCTTTATTTTCTTTGTCACAACTGTGCTTCATTTTCCACACGCTGCCTACATATGTTTCCATACAAAGAATCCTTAATACAGCAAGTATATATTGAGAATATTTAGAATATTCAGAAACAGGGATCTGGGACAGATAACTAATAGAATATAGTAGCAAAACTGACTTCAAGAAGGGACACTCTAGCAGGATGTGATAGCTGTAGTCACAGCTGCCAGTTTTCCTCTTGCAGACATCCTCGTCACACTGTGTTCCTTTATAACTGGCAGTGATAATTCATCACTCCAGCACCACAGAAAGATGAAAAACTTAAAAAAAAAATAAATAAAATAAAAATAAGGGGAAGAAGAAAGGAAATCCTTAAAATGAATTTATTTGGAGATACTTTACAGGCAAACAAATACCGAAATGTTTGTAAATGTGCCTTATATATGCAAGTACATATGCATAGATTCATACATGTATACAGCTGAAAAGAGGACAGTTTGGGAAGGGCAACACAAGAGAGCAGAAGGGGAGTGCATAGCATGTTTGTGTGCTCAGCAGCTACCCCAGAATCAGGAAACCTGATTACTTGCTGTAACAGAGAGGATTTTTTTTCAATTTAGGTTCCCCACCACCACCTCAGCAACCTGAAGTCGTGTCTTTTCCAAAGACAGTTACTTTTTAAAGAGTAGATTTACATACTCTTACTTTTCAAACTGGGTACACAACCCAGCCCTTCACTGATGCATTAAGGTCACCTCTGGTAGCGTCCTGTCTATCGAAGAAGTGATCATCTTAAGTGCCTTCGGTGGTAATTTTTAGTACCTTTAACCCAGTATTTTTTTCTTCCAAAAGCTGTTTACAAATTTAACCTCTTTGCTATTAGGCAGCTATTTAAATGGATCAGAAGCTACTGAATCATCTGAGGGACCAAAAGAATGTGATGTGTGATAAATTACGGTATCATGCACTCCTATATATAGCTTAAATAAAAGACAAAAGTGTCAGGATGTCCTCTTTTCTTGTATAAACAACACTGCTGCAGTTTAGGTTAACATATTTCAGAAATAATCACTGATGCATTGTTAGCAGAGAGCGATCACAGTGACACAAGATCTGACCAAAATGACTAGGAAGCCAAGTCAAGTTTCTTCTTTAATTATGTACAGGCAGACTTGGCTTGACTACTTTTAAGTACAGGAAACCATGTTCATTAAGTAGTAATGTGTCCACTGAAGGAAAGAATCCTAAAATAACTGACATTTAATTCTCTGTAAATTCCACATCTTATAAGTACATGGTTGAAAGCAAAGCAGAGAAGGGCTAAGGGTAAGAAAGGAGAGTTTGTTAGCTATACAAAGTACAAACTTTACATTAAATATTACTCTTTGCATGTGTCACGGAACGAGGGGTGGTGGGGGGTGAGTGACACAATGCACTTCACTCGTTGGAAAGAAATAGGAATAGGTTTTACTGGTAATGACAATGGTTTCACGAGATTCTATGGCAAGGTCACTTATTAGTTACTGCATGGAGGTTCAAGATATACACAGAATTATCAAGGACACCCTCCCGTTGGGTCACGAGGTTCAGACTGGACCCCCTTGCTTTCCAAACTCCTTCTGAGAGGAGTCTGGGTGCGGCTGAATCCAGTCCTAGTCCCAGACCTGGTCAACGGTTTATGACTAAGGGATTTGTGCACAGTTACAAAGTAAGGTTTATGAATTCAGAAAGAAAGGCGCGCTATAGTCACTTACCACGAATCTGTAGTGGGAAGGATCTCTTAACCTCGAGGAGTATCCTTGAGAGGCGTCCCTGCTCAAGGGGAGATCCCAGCTTGCAGCCCGCTGCCATGCAAGGAGAGCTCAATGGGCTCTTGGGCTGTCTCCGTATTTATGGGATAAGATGATTGACTGATAGTCATTCTTTCAATTCAGAAATGACTGTTGGTTGGTGTACTCACAGTTAGCCTTATCTCCCCATCAGGATAGGGCCATCAGGACTGTTATTGATGGTTAACATCTGGGTGGGGGAAGAAATCAGGGAGGCAACTACCAGGAATGTGGTAGTTAGCACCTGAACAGGGCTACCTGTGAGAAGTCAGGATGAGCTGGGGAAGGAGCATATCCGTCACAGCATGTAAGCATTTTTGGATGTTATACTTTTAAGTCTTTAATGTCATCTAAGCACAGTGACAGCGTGGCTGTGGGGTAACAGTATCACCTCTCCTGCGTGCAGGCCATACCTGTTTGATCTTGAGCAGACAGGGGCTCATGAGTGGGTTGTGTCAGTTTAGCCAGAGGGACAATCTGCATTTAGGCTGGTACCGTTTTCTTGGTCACCTTGGTGCTCCCTGCAGGAGGCAAACGGTACCAATTGTGGTAAAAAGCGAGGGTACTGAGGGCATATGACCCAATATTACACTTGCTGGTGTAAACTGAATCTGTCAGCATTAAAAAAAATAGCATTGTCAAGAGCAAGATGATACCATGTTTTATGTCACATTTACTGTCATAAATACATTTCTATGTAGGACTGTGAACAACAATTGATATTCATAAGTAAAAAAAAAAAAAAAAAAAAAAAAAAAAAAAGGAAAACGGAGGGAGGGAAAAAAAAAATAAGGGCTTTTTTTTCTCTACCTTAAAACAAACAAACAAAAACCCAGAGATTAAAGGGTGATGCTGCTTCTGCACAACAACTTGTAATCTTTGAAGTAACTTGGAGTACTTCAGAACTGTTCAAAGTTTTTCATGAACACCTCTGGTTTTAAGGATCTTGTGGGATGTTCAGAGCTTTGCAATCAAAGCTTCCTGCTTCATTCCAGACAAAATCTTTGTGCCAGTTTTTCTCCTGCATATGTATTAATTCTCAGTTCTCCCATGCACAATTTATTTCAGTCATGTGAGATGTTCCACACCTGCTCCAGATCTGGCCTTCAGCAGGAACATTCATGTGTCACTGTTACGATTTCTGTAAACCAAACAGCTGGGTCAAATTCATCTACCAGAATGAACCTACAGAAATGAATGTGGCTACTTGTGTGGAAAGGCAGTATTTTATATGACTGCGCTGTGCAGCTCTTGGAAGTTGATGGAAGTTTTGCCATTTACTTTAATGAGCATTGATTATATCCTTTATTGGCTAGAATTCAGTGAACTACTGTTCACCCAGCATTTTAAACTCAATATCTGACCAAAAAGTAAAAACAATTATTTTATGAGGTTTTTAATTGGAAGTAATAAATTTGGCAAGACTTCCTGTGCTAAGAAAGAATATCTCAAGTTGTTATACTGATGCCGGATACACATTAGGTTGGAACACGCTACTCGATTCTTAACTATCTTTATTAGCAGTAACAGGAAGAATAACAAAGAGTTGTTCATTTTTATCCTGAAATGAAGTGTCCATTAGAGACAATCTCTGAATAAAATGATGACGATTTGAAATGGTACAATGTAGTAAAAGTTCAGGCAAGAGAATGCTTTCATCTGAATCTGTGTCTTGTAAAATCTCTGTCTGCAGACAAGGAACGCCCAAACCTGAATTCTCCTCTTTTTAATGTCATTACATTCTGAAATCGTGCTTCATTTCCTCACTCTTATTCAAAATGTATGATATGTGGTTAGATAACTGCTATCCAAGCTTTTTATCTAGCAATAGATTTTAAAGGTTTTTACCTTCATAGCTCTGCAGTACTGCAGTGCTCATTTTGCAATGAGCATCTCAGATTACTCAGGATATCCTCGGGCCATTTTAGCCCCCATTTATGTCTCACATTTTATCATCGTTTATGCCATTTCCATCAGTGTCCAGCACTGCTGGATTTTTGTAAAAAAGATAAAGTTGACATCATTAAACAAGGATGTAGTAAATTGCCCTGCATCAGTCTCTGTGGAGACAGGCAAAATCTGAAAAGTAACATATACCATTAATACTTTAATTCAAGCTTTTTAATAAATGGTGGTTTTTTTTATCTAATACAAAAGCAGGTATAACAAAATCTCTTTATTTTGGATTTTGGAGTCTTGTAATTGGTCTTAAATTATTGTACTAATAAGATAGAACTGTGTAAGTAGGAAAAGAGTTATAAAGCGATTTTAAGACTCATTGGGGTTATGGGCAAGCTGACATCTCTTGAGGATTCTGTATTCAGTAAAACTGGGGAACAGCCATGTTCAGAGGTTTAAAATATCTACTGGAATCAGCTTTGAACTGATGCACTACGAATCCCAGTGGCTAACAGAACACTGGCTAATGGACACGGGGCCTTTAATGAGAACACTGGCCCCATAAATCTGAGTGGGTGTCCAAGAGCAAATGAAACGTTCCGCTTTCCTCAAGTCTGTTTGATTTGACAAAAAGAAATGAATGACATTAAGGCAGAGCAGATATCCAGCCAAGAGACCTAATAGATCACTGCTGTCCCAACAGAGGAAATTCTCTGGGAAAATCCAGACAAAGGAGAGGACATGGCTATTCCTGGTCAGAGTAGGGATGCTAGTAGGAGAAATAATTTTTGTTTGCAGTTAACATGCATTCTTGTTGAGTATCAGGATGTTCGAGCTCTTTATAAATAATCCCTGTACATGTGAAATAATAAAAAGCAATCTGGAAAGGAAAGGGAATCAAATGGAATCCAAGAATCCAACTGGACGTGTTTAGAGCACAGGGACTGGAAAATGAGGAAACTAAGAGAGCAGAGTGGTACAGTTATCACAGCTACTAGCTGATACCTAGTAGCTGGCATATCATGCAAAATAAGCATTAAATAACCTATATATTTCATTTTAGGGCAAAGTAAAACTTGGAGGGAAAGCACAGATGGGCATGGGGAAGGCTCATGGAAAAATATATTCATAGAAAACCAATATCCAAGATTTATCTTTTGATTCAGTGCTTGAGGGAAGTCTACAGCACATAGATGGGAAGGGCAGAAAAAGTTGACTCGAGGATCAGGAAGTATTCTGGAAGTCTTCAGGCATTCATGGAAAATGTTTTCCTGGTATTGACAGGAATCTTGAAAAAGTTGTGAAGCATGCAGCTTGCAACCTGAACCTTTGGATGAGATCTAGATGAGTTGTGATCTTTCAGTATGATGTGTAGTAGCCCTGATCCTTTCTGGGACCTGGCAGCAGGGAAATAGGGAATTGACAGCTTACTACGTGATAGTAAACATTAAGCAGTTGGAAAGAAGGATTCACTTTCTTCTTTGTGCAATGACATGATGTGCCTAGCCTCAACACTGAGCTAATAGAAATGCTTCAGAAAAAGGGTAAATGCAAAAGAGTAAGAAATGCATTTTGTCCTTTCACAGCTGTTAAAATAGCCTCACACAGGCTTTCTGACAGCAGCTCACACACCCAGCTGCTGACACTAGTGAGTCACTTGGGATTAAAATGAAATGACAAATGAGAATGAAAGGCAGCGTAGCACAGCAGCTCAGCCTGACACAAGTGTGATGTCTGGAGAAATAACGGGCTCAAGCTGTCCGGTGAGTGAGACTGTTTGCTGGCAATCAGCCATAGCCTTCAGTGCACTTTGGGCTTTTGGTAACAACTTTCCATATGATTCATTGGCAGGTGGTCCATGGAGGAACTGGAAGAGATCTCACATGTGAGATCCTGGAACAAGGTGGTATTCTCCAGTGAGAAACATTGCTGCAGTATTAAATTAATGGTGTATAGAAATCGGCAGCTATAAGAGCTTTACTCAGATTTAAAAGCACTGAAAGATACTAATTGTAGGAGCAAGAGTTCCTGTGAGCTTTCAAGTCATATGGACCATCAACATGTTTTCTGCCAAATTAAAGAGAAATGGTGGGCTATAAGTCATTGTAATTCAACAAAGTTCATAAGAGCTGCGTGCAAATGATGAGAAAGGTCTTGAAGGACCTTAGCTCACCCACAAAGGAAAATTTTAACAGACACCATCCTTTAAATAAAAAAAAGGGTGGGGGGGAAGGGCAGGCTCGGAGCAGGTCTAGATAACTTTGAATGTTGCAAATGTCACATCCTAAAGTTTTCTTATTATGCCTTACGTGATGATGTGCAGCAGCTCTGGCCAAGTGTTCAAGTTTTTTTGGTTAACTTGGTTTCATATGGAAAGGAAGTATCTGGAATTACAGTGTGTGTGTTTAATAGGATGTATGCATGCAATATGTGAGGGCTTGCCATTGGCCTGTAACATTTGAAGTTTAATTCAGATTAGCCAGAGGGTAGTTGCCTCTCAGGGATTACATTTCCACCTGCTTCATAAAAATATGTGATTGTTGGGGGAAAGAGAGGCTTGTTAGTAGCCATATGGATGGAAAAGAGGATCCATAAAATATCATCTAGGAACATTCAGACAGCTGCAAAACATGACTAAAGGGATAGTCTTTGCTAAGTAACCACAGCTGTATTTGTCTTGATTTGAACATATTCATTTGCATTCCAGCTGAGCATTAGTTGAATGCCTTTAATTAAAAGCTTATACAGAGTTGGGTCAATAGCTGATACAGACTCTTAGACTGGATTTCAATGTAAAATGCATAACAGATATGTTACATCAGTCATATAAGAATAAGTAATGCATAAATCACCCAGGGAGTCAGTGAAATAATTGTCACTGATCAGTCTTCACGAAAAAAAAAAAATGAGCATGGCATTAAAGATTTCAGAAGAATTAAAACTTTAAAGATATTCTTTCTTTTTTCTTTTATGTTTTTGGTACAAAAGAGTAACGTGCATTTTTTTTCATCATTTTCCTTCTTATTAATGTAATAGTAGGATTTCAACCTTAGTTGTACAGATCTGGGATAACTGCAGTGAAAATAAAGGAAATAGCTGCCAATAATAATTTTACAAAAGGAATAGCTATGTTGTTTCCCATTATAGTTTTAATATTTCATATTTTCCTAACAGGGAATGTCTTTTAGAAAACAGATTTGTAAGTAGTAGCTCCACGTGTTTATGACACTGAAAACTTTTGCCTATGGTTTTAACCATTTTTAATTTTACACAGTTACTGGCTTTACAGTGTCATTAAAAGGTAATGAAGCGTCATATTCCTGTTTCGCGTTGCTCTTTTGATGTTATTTTTTCAGCTGAATCAATTCTCTGTCCTGAAAACACATACAGGAGCCCAGAGGCCTTAAAGAGTGAAGTGTTGAGACCTACAGAAGCAGGGGCAATAACGAGGGGGCTTCTCTGGCTGCACTTCTGTGCCGAGTCCTTGGGCAGCAGGGAAGGCCCCCGCGTTCCTGCACTCGCTCCACTGCGCTACCCTGCATGTTGTGGACTGTGCTGCCGCAACTCATCCCACTGAAAAACAGCACAGCGGGTGGAAGAGGTTTTTTGAGCTGTACTATGCTTGAGCCCTCTGCTTGGATAAGCTTATGTGCATGCACAATGGACAGAGAGGAGCAAGGGCAGGGGAGAGGGAGAAAGGACAGGAAGAAAGGGAATCAAAGCCAGTGCAGCTTTAGATGTATATTCTTGATTGCTCTATCAAGGGTCAAGTTTGTGTGGGAATTGCAGCTATGTTTAGATTACACTGGAGGAGAGCAAACTAGGCTAATAAATTAATGAGAAGGCCAAATATCCCTTAGATAAAGTTTTCTACCCCACATATAGTATAATTACAAGCATAAAGTACCTTTCTGTCCAGTTGATATCAGTGATGTATAAAATATTTTGGTACCCGGAGGTTTCTAAACTGTAACTAAAGAGAACCCATCGAAATCTTGGTGCAGTACACAGCTAACGTCATTGCAAATGATATTGTGGTCTGCTCCTTTCAGCAAAGATTGAGTGAACCGTGAAGATTAGATACCTTTATATAATTTTACCTATCACTTTTGAGTCTGTGAAAGTAATATAAGGAAATTTGCACTGAGATTGTCTGTATTTGAAGAAGGTGGTTAACCTTCTATGCTGCTGACAGAAATTAAGGCCTTAACTTTCTAAATACAAATTACAGAAGTAATTTTGTTTGGCATGCTCCTCTCTGAGAAGAAACGTGGGGGATCTTGGCACTTACACTAAAACTGCGCATCCCAAACGTGGGCTGTACCACATGGCTATGTTTGATTTCACAAGCCCATGTGTTGTGTCACCCTCGAAGCACTGAAGAATGCTGTGAAGTGCTGAGCACACAGGAGCCTGTTAATTAGTAACAGGAACTAAACACAGTGGACATCCAGCATATTTCAAGCACTAAGAGCTCTTGCTTGAGGTCGTGGTCACATGTTGCCAATGAGTGGGCAGGACATAGGAGACTCTTAAGTTGCCCTGGGTATTAAGACAGCACCTGTGGAGGTGCAGCCTGGTCACCCAGTCCTGTTGTCTTCCAGGTGATGAGGAGAAGCACAGGGATATTCATATCTAATGAGTGTTTAAAGTGCCTATTAAGAGAACAAAAAACCAACAAAAGCGCGCGACATTACCGCAGGTATCTCAGCACCCTGCCAACTCAGGGACAGAGTCTGGGAGATCTGCAGGTGCTACTTGAGCTGTGGGAAGCAGGGCCTGCTTCTCAGCCTGTGTATATAGCTGTTAAAATATCATACATGTGTCTGGTTGGTAGCCCTCTTATTCAGTCAGTTGCAATGACAACAAACCATCTATTTACAGGAATGTTTTGGAAGTCTCTAGCTCCAAGTCCATCTCTTTGTCCCCTTTGCTGTGCTCTCATGTCCCCAGGCAGTACTGCTTTCCTTTTCTATTGTTACTTTATACATATAATTTAAGTAACATGTCAACTGCATTAAATTTCAGTGGTTGATGATAGAACATGACATAAGAAAGACTTTTTGCTGAGAAATCATACAAAGAGGAGTCACAGCATTTTAAGCTAAGGATTTAATAACACTTTGATGCTTATGGAAGTTATTATTCAGAGGAGAAAGTGTTTCAAAATGAAGCTTGTGGAAATTTAAACACAAAGTGGGAGAGCAATCTGATTTAATTTGTAATCTTTTAATCACAGTGAAGGAGAGAACATTATATTTCAAATTCAGTAACAGTAATCTAATGTGTTATGATTTTGGCTAATAGTTTCTCAGATATTCCGTATTCACCAAAGCTTTTGTCTTTACATCTGCTCTATAGATGAATTTGCATTTTAATGGAAGTGTTTAAGTGAGTAATACTAAAGCCTAGAACAGCAAATATAATTTTCATATCCTCTCAAATATGATTTTAAAACACTGTATTTTAGCCATTGAACAACACTAAAGATACAATCACTTTATGTTTATTACTTTCAGGTCATTTAATAGTTGTTCTATTTTAATTAAGAACTTTAAATCTAAAATTCTTCACAAATGCAGTGTGTTTAGAGTTAAATGTAGAGTTGAAGTCTGTTTCCAGTGTTTCTGAGTGCTATTAATTCCCCATTACTAGTTTCTGTCATTCGGGAAATCTCAAGCTAGGATCTCCAGAACTTTTCCTGGAGGTGCCCAGAGACCTGGCAAGCTGGCCTCCTCATTGTCATACTCTCTCCTTCCTTCTTAAAAACTCTATTCCACTCCACTTTTCCGTGAAGGATTGTCTTTTTTTCCTATCAGTATGGGAGAGAAGTCATTGCTATTCTAGTGAAGGCTCCTGTCTGAAAGGTAGGGGATGAGAGTCATGTTCCTATTAATCATTCAAATAATGAAGGAAAGCAGTGGTATCTAGATCAACTGATCTGTGAAATTCTTCCATTTTTATTCCGTCTAAGAAATAGGCTTTGCTCCACAGCTCGTGCTTCTAGCAGGCACACGTTAGCTTCCATTTCCAGGACGTATTGTTAATGTTCTTTATCTTGACTAGTCTGTTCACACCATCATAAGAGTATCAATAAGGCCTTTCTTTCCCCTTCTCTTTGAGTGTAAAATATCGTTTCTGCCAAGCTTTCAGCATGTAAAGGTTTTACTTTTTCAAAGATACATCTTATCATGGAAAATATGTTTCTTTTGTCTGATATATATTTTTTACTTGATCAAATAATTCAAATAAAACACTTCTGCAGACTTCAAATTATCCTAGGTACTCATAATGTGTTGACCTAAATTCTTACACTATTTATGTCACCAAACAGAAAGTTGGTGTTAAAAAAAAAAGGATGGTAATGGGAAATTCAGGGGTGATCTATAGAATAAACTTTGAAAATTGTATCTTCTCAGAGTTGGTATGAATCACATATCATTATATCAGCATTTTGCATACACAGTTATAATGAATAAAACATTCCCTTCAAGATAGCTAGTATTCTGAATGATTCAAATTTCAAGTAGGATTTGCTGTTTATTGAGTCTTCCTTTGGTCTTTAAGCATCTGCTTGCATAACTTTTTAATCTTAGTTTTAAATTATGTAGCATGTATTTTGTTAATAAAAATGTATTTCAGATGCAAAAATGTACTTGTAAGGGATAATCTTATTTCTGTGATGGGGAATTCCTTAAGATACAGTCGTCTTAAAATATTATTGACTGATACTGTGAAAAAAAAGGACATTAAGAAATTTTCTAGAGTTATTGCTGTTTTACAATAAGATAGTCCATAAATCTGAAAACTTCAGCTGTGAGTCTTAACATCCTCCACCTCCACTCCCAAACCAAAATGCATTCCTCCTTTCTGGAACGGTTTCTGGTGCCTATTACACTGTGTGTGTCATAGCAGTCAGACATGTCAACCAACATCAGAACATAATTTAAACCTGTGTCTTCTGTTCTCACCAAAACAAGCCACTGTCTACTGAAACTGCCGCCAAAGCTGCTGGATAGCAGGAAGATAGTTAGGAAAATACTAAATTAACCAATGTATTATAGTCACATGAATATAATGATTATGATAATTTCCCGTGTCTGTAACAGAATGACAGGGAGGAGAAGTCATTTGTCTTGGAGGAGCTTGGGTTTGCTTGATGATCTTGATTACCCTACTCTGCTATTTTGGGACTGCTTTCTGTTTCTCCATATGCATGAAATGCTGTAATTTAAAGCATAATTAAAGGGTTAAGAATTAACCCTTAATCCTTCCTGTCCTTCTTGACAGAAACTTGAAAATCGAAGGTAAAGCTTTTACACTTTTTTTTACAACAATTTTTTTTTACGACAATTACAATTCCCTTTCTCTGTGTGCCATTACAAGTAAAGGTGTTCATGGAATTAAAAAGTGACAAATCTGCAGTCATTTTTCCTTTCCTGTGAAAGATTAGCAATGTTGTATGAATCTGTTTTACTGCAGGGGAACATAGTAAGAAAGAACAATGTTGAAGAAATAAGAACAGAGGGGAAAAATCAAAATTACTTTGTGATTTTGGCACATATATGAAGGAGATGCTATGAAAATAACAAAACAGTTCCCTTTGCAGATGTGTTTTTTGGCTTTTGTCTCTATTAGGCACTTGTTTTTTTTCTCTAGCTCTGCTTCGTCTTGTAATATAGTTTATAGTTGTAGTAGTTTATATCAGGAATATTCTTTAGAGCATGTAGCTTGGAGAGCTAAGGAACTTATGGCTGAGAGTTCATTTTATATAATCCAAAAAATACTTGTGTTATCAACAGCAGTTGCAGAGCCAAAGCAGAAGTAATTTAGATCAACCTTTTTTCTTTCACTTTTTTTTTTGTTCAACTCTGCTGTTCTAGCAAAGTACTTAAGAGGGCAGCAAAGAAGCTCTGAGAAACAAAACTGCTTTTATTGGAGAAGATAAGCCAATATCCAATTTCGGTGGAAAGATTAAAATTAGAAATGGTTAAGAAATAATGACTGCGAAGCTAGTAGATAGACAGAACATTGCTGAAAATGTGTTTTTCTACAGGAGGAGTCTCCTCCCTGCCGCACATTTATATTGCTACTAATAGGATTATCGAACACAATCAGATAATAGTGGTTGCGCTGCAGTCACACTCAGTGAACAATGACGTGGCTTACCGAGTTACTGGAGACTTGTTGAATATTATGCATAGATGTTACTGAGGGCAGTGCCCCGAGCCCTGGGTTCCCCCTCGCTGGGGAGTCCTAGGCTCTTTTCAATGCCAGGCTCTCTGCCTTGGTGGTACTTTCTGCCTTATATCTGGGTCAGCAGCGTGAGGAGGTCCATCCGTCTGCCCTTACTTTGTCATTTGGAGAACTCTTGCAGTAAAGCAGCTATCAGCTGCCAGCTGGAAAGGGTCTGCAGTGCCTTTTCTTCCTGAGTCACTGCTTGAGGTGCTCAGGTGTGAGGGAAATTGAAGCTGCCTTCTCTGCTTTTGAGTCACACTGCTTTATAACCTAATACCGTAGCTTTAGGATGGTTGTGCTGTAAAAATGGCCCCTGCTTAATGCTGGGGAGGCAAAAGAGATCAGAGGAGAAGAGATACCACCAAAAAGTGGTTATTGGAAAACTCTGGGTCACTGCTTTCACTTCTCTGCCCACAAATTTCTCATGCACTTAGGGAAACAGCATAGGAAATCGAAAACCTGAACTTGCAGCTGGGGAGCAAAAGTGGCTCTAAGAGAGGAAGTGTGCAGGAGGTACACTGCCTCGATTAGCTTTTGCATCTCCTCAAAAAAAATGCATATATCGTAAACAAGACATTGAATGTGAAAAGTGTCACCTGTCTATTATGCCAGTGCACCCAATTGGAAATAGTAGCTTCTGGTCTTATTGGCTGAAAAGCCCTCTTGACTGGCTATTGGATTTGGTTTCTTATTCTGTTTGTTTCTTTCTTTGTTTGTTTGTTTTTTAAATCATCTTCCAATAAAAAGCAAAGTTATTCATAACCTGAAATTTATGATGAAAATGATAAATCTGCCCATGTAGGTTATATTAAAATTAGGGAATAAAAATTTATATTTTTATTCCATTAAGTTACCAAGCAAAAAAAAAAATTGTTCAACATTAATTTGAATCCATTTTTTTCATGTTCTTGCTGTAATAGTGCTGTTTGTCATATGAAAATGTGTTGTAATACTTCTAAATATGTAATATGTCAAGGGAGCAGTGTTTCAGTGTTCAATAAATATGATTAAATGGTAATCTACCTCTTCTATTGTGCCAGCTACCACATATTTGCTAACTGAGGAAGATAAGGTGGTTTCTTAACTTTGGGCCAGACTGCGTTTAGGTCATGAAGGAACTCAAAGCAGAAGAAACTGATAGGAGAGTTGGAGCTGGGCTGCTACAATGGGAATAGATACTCTTACCTGGACATGGGAATAGTGTTTATATTTGTGATGCCTGTATGTTATGATACCTAACCTGAAGGAGTTGTTCAGAGATCCAGCACCTCAAGCTGCTGGTGGGCTGCAGCTTTTTCACGGAATGGCTGAGGTTGGAAGGGACCTCTAGATATCATTTAGTCCAACCGTGCTGCTCAAGCAGGGACACTTAGAGATCATTGCACAGGATTGCATCCTGGGGGTTACCCCCACATTCTTAAGGGGGTTCAGTGCCTTACACGGAGAGTGAGTCCTCAGCAAATGCAGATTTTTCTGTCATGCAAAAGCAGTTAAGAAGTAGAGAGAAAAACAGGGATTAGCATGTTTTTTATGTGCATGCCTATATGTGTTTGTGTATTGAGGGCATAAGGGATGTGGATGTAGCTCTCAGGGAATACCTGGCTGAGTGTAAGCATATCAATTAGCCATTAGAGCCCCCAGATGATGCACGTGTCAGTGTGTAACGAAAGCTCTCTGCTCTTACGAAGCCTCAGAAGAGGTCACAGGGTCTATTTTATCCAGATGGTGAAAGACAGCAGTGTTGGCAGTGTGAGAATCACCTTGTGGCTTCCCACCACGGAGCTCCTGGTTTGCCCTGAGCACTTGCAGCAGTGTCATTCCACCATGGGCTGCAGTTCACAGCAGGTATTATTTCTGAGGTGATATGGTTTTTCATCACAGTGTTGGATCTAGCAGCATAATGAGATTGATGAACAGAATAAATTATACTGTATAATCTTTACTGATCCAGATGACCTTTGATCAGTTAATACCTGTTGTTGAACACAGCAATACCCTGGGTATCTGGATAGAAAATACTTTTTATAGTATTGCTTACATACAAAATCACTGGAGTATGACACGTGCTGTTCTTTCAGCACTAGTAAGGTTATTTTTATTCCTCTAGGTGTTTAAAGGTCCAGTTTGTTGAATTAGATTTCTCTCTAACACGGCATGTAGTTAATATTATTTTGTTTTAACTTTGGTTAAACATTCTTTCTAAAATACTCAAAACATAGTCTTGCCCACATAGCCAGTCTCATTTGTTCACTACAGTTTGAATGGAATGGACATCCTACAGCTATGAACCTAGGAAATTGTTAGTGAAATAAATAAAAAGTAGGCTATTGTATGGATACCAGATGTGTTAATAAAAGGTAATTAAAAGGAAAGGAAAAGGAAAATAAGTAAAAGCTTCATCCAGCAGATATGTACCTTTTTTTCCATCACTCTCAGTAACAAATGCCATTTAATACAGTGGAAAATTACTGGCAAGTCTGAAATAATGAAGCAATGACTGTGTGCTTTGTTTAAAATTCCTCAGGAGAACGCCACAATGAGAATGATTGCTGGTGTTTCAACAGGGAATGTAGTACTGCAGTTTCACATGAAAAATAAGCTTGCATTTAACTGTCAATTAACTGCTTTTGATACCCTGAAATTGTTTCAGCATTATTATGCTGATTCACCCATCTGTTTGAATATACCTGAACAAAATGGGAAGAAAGACAAATTCTAAAGCAACTGCATTTTAAAAGAGAGTGTTGCAGGTTCTTGTTTACTAACTGAGCCACTGCACTTGTTATTGACATTGCATTAAAATCTGGCTTACTGGAAGGTGCGTTTTCCCCCTGCAGGTGGACTAGCAGAAATATTATCATCAAAAGCAATAGTTAAGGACCTAAAAAAGAAAAAAGTGCAATACGTGTCTGGGTTTGGTTTGGGGGGGGATTGTGGCATGTTTTGGGACTCAGCGCTTCATCATAAAAGAAAGTTTTAAAAGCTCCTGCATAGGATGTCGACTCCCTGTATGGCAGAGGGTTTCAACTTCAAAAAATCGCAGCTGTGAAGCAGAGATTACAGGACAAGTACATTTTTTGTGCTGCTTAGCAGACGTTTTAATATATGGAACTGACAAGCACTGGGGATGGTGAGCACTAGCACTGCTATCAATGGCACTGCTGTCTTGTCTGTGTAACGGTGAAATGTTTCTCCCTTCTTTCTGGTGAAAATTCCTGGCGTATTCCTCAGCAAGCAGCCTGCAATTCTAACTGAAAGGAAGACGGCTGCCAGAATTCCCAATTAAATCAATATACCCATTGTTTGCTTGATCATCCCTGGTGTTCACAAGGGTAAGAATTACACATGGTTGGGATATTTGCTCTCCAAATAATGCACCGCTCACTTCAACTTTTAGAGAGGTGATTCCCACTTCCAGCAACCACCATGTATCTAATTCGCTTGAACTCTTTTCTGTGATTTACTGTGCACCCTTCTGTTCCCAGCTACTCAGTTGCTGGCTTAGTAGGAGCAGTAACTTTGAAAGCCAGCGGTGTTAATGGTAGAACAATTTCTAAATTACAGAACAGAGATATGGCTATGATACACTGTAAACAGCAACTCCCTATCAAAATTTGGCTTGTCCTGTGTTTGCTATTTGAATAGAACAGTGTCATCAGGACTGAAAATAAAAGTAATTCTGACTAATCAGAATGAAATTTCTATAATCATTGCAGCTTTATTGTGACAGAGGAATCTTCACTTGCAAAGTAAACCTAGACCCATAAAAGCATTGGTATGCGAGCAAATCTGGGCCCTACATACGTGGAACAATTATCAGGAAACCTTTGTGAAGATAATTTAAAATTTTTGTAATGTGTGATTCTATAGAGAGAAACAAGTCAGAGAGTTAGTCTCGTATAGCCAAACATCAGTGCTACAAATCACATTAGTAAAACCTTCTCATGTCAACTTTTCAACCAAAAAAAAAGACTTCGAATCTCTTAACAGGAGAGAAGATCCGAATAGAAGAACAAGAGCGAGAAGGAGAATTATAAGTATATGGTACTCTGTGTTTCAAATCATCCTCTCAGATTATCATTTGCAACCACATATATATCTAAGCTTTCAGAGAAAAGAAGAGCTAGATTTTCTGTTTACCTGATCAGTCTTGCAGCACTTAAGACTAAAACAGTAGCATGTGTATGCTATCATGCTTTCAAAGCCTGAAAGTCTTTTTTTTTTTTGGCTTGTTTACTTGCATGTGTGCCAAAGGCTCTGAACTAGAGGCTTCTGGCAGTAGCTTTTCGAAGGTTTCAAAGGTTCATTCTTCTCTCTTTTCATAACTCCATACACCATTTCAGACATCTGGCAAGTGAATTCATTAAAAGCTCTGTACCATCTCCTGAAAACATCTGAAAAAAGAACCATCTCCTGGGCTTCCTACCCAAAGGGCTCTTGATACTTAGATGTATATCCTACTGAGTAGCTTCCAACAAGAGATATGGTTGCTAACAAGGAGAAAAAAGATTTCTGTGATTTGCAGGAGCCTGGCAAAGGGAATATTATTTAAACTTTTATCTTGTGTTATTCTCTGTTTCAAATGAAGGAACACCGAACTCAGGTTAGCTCAATGTTAAGCAAACATGCTTTAAATAAGAAAAAAATCTGGAAGTCACATGTGGCAAGCTCACTTAATTCTTTATATAACTCTTCTGATACTGGTGCATTTTACCTTGAGAAGTTCTGTGTGTTTAAATGTCTTTCTTTAACTCTTCATTGAAAAATAACTTCTGAGATTTGGAAGAAAATATATTCTGAGAAAAGTTATTTGCAAACTATTATAGCTTAAACATGGTTAGTTTGCCTGATCCTATTCTCTCAGTTTGCTTTATTTAAGACTCACAGAGATCTCTTCACCCACTTTTCACTGTTTAAATCATGGTTAACTATGAAGGGGACAAAAATAGACAAAGTAATTGCCACTTGTTCCTTTGTCTCACTGTGTCATGCTGTGCTATAAACATATTTAATCTGGACAGAACCAAAGAGGTAAAATCTAATTTAACAGCAATCAATCAAAGGTAAGAAGTCTGCAAGTTCTGCAGTTCTGCAGTAGACTGCAGTCCTATTACTTAGAGCTAGTGAAGGAAAAAAAAAAAAAAAAAAGCAGTGTGGTTAGCACTGGGAGTCTTTAGAAACCCCAGACTTGAAGAAACCACTGGGGTCATCAAGGTTCCCCCTTTGTTGGCACCAAAACATATAATTCCTTTCATAAAAATACTAATATCTTTGTTAAGAGCCACTAATTCACTTTGTGCCAACAACTCCCATTGGATAACTGCTACACTCAAGCAATTGGGAACCTTCTAATTTTCATTCCAAACTTATTTATGGGCAGGTTAATCACTGATGTGGTCCCCTCAGTTTAAATAGCTTTTCTTTCTTCTTGATATTCATCGTTTTTATTTAGCTGTCTCCAGTCATCTTCCCTTATTCTTTTGCCACAAGAAACAAGCCAAAGTTTCCTGTCTGCTCACACAGGTGAGGTCTGCAGTGTCCATCTCTTCCTAGTAGACAGCAGGAATTTAAAGAAGTCTTGAGCTTTTAACTATTCTGACCCAGTTATTTTTATTTATTCGTTTTATTATTTTTTGACCAGAGATATGTAGTGGTTTTCATCTGGTAAACTGTTAGCTTCTCATTCCATGGTGTTTATACTCCTTGCCCAGGAATTACTGTACTTGCATATTCTACAATCACATATTTCAAACAATTCTTCCTTCACTTTTTGCAGGAGTATTATTTGTACAGATTTTCACAAATGAGTAGTATGCCATCATATCTCCTGAACCCCTTAGTCTTCAGAAATATCAATAGAAACAAATTTAGAATGTTCTGAGGATGCTTGAGTAACTGATCATAGCCGAAATTGTGAAAAAAGCTAGTTAGCTCCGACTATTTTGGTCAACTATTTTGGTATCCTCAGCTAAAAATCATATGCAAGTAAAATAAGAGATATCCTCCAAACAAAGTATCATGCACTGAAGGAAAGATCATTCTGTTCTTAATGTGGTACTCATACTGCCTGCCATTAATTTTCTCTCTATATATTGATTTCAAAAATTCATTTAGAATACCGATTTTTGTATTATTCCTGTGCTTGTTTCAGTCTGTAGATCACATGGGTTTGGGATTGTCTCTTCAGTTTTTTAACTTCGCATAGACATCAACCATAAAATTAAACTCTCAAGCGAAAAGTACCTCGCTGTATCTCACCTTCATTGCTAATTTATTAGTAAACTTTTTAGGTTTCAGTCAAAACTTAAACAAGAAATAGTCAGGATCAATTCATCCACACAAAGTTGTTAAATTCTAGTACAGCTTCTGACATTAATTAATTTGAACAAGTCAGAAAACAAAGATAAATTGATTAGGTCTACAAGAGTACAGCAGTGTCCTAGCTATGTCAGGTGCTAGCTGGATACTTTTTCTAGATTCCAGAAAAGTATCTCTTGTGTGTCATTAATCTAAGGAATGGCTAAATGTATGTAATACTAGAGCAAGCTGCCTAATTAGTTTGGTTTTGTTATTAAATGTAAATTAGCAAGGATACCGACTGTCATTATTTCTCCTATTTTGATGTTTCATTAGTCTCTGCTGTATAGCTGCGAGGTTTCTCACAATGTTCTTGATCTGAATCTCTTGCTTTAAAAAAACTTTTGACTGAGATCATTACTTTGGTGAGAAGAAAATCATGGCTGAAATTCTGAGATGTTCTGAAAGAAAAAGAACCACTGCAGATGTTTTATGGATGAAGTTAGCTGAAAGACATGGCAGAGATGTTCAAAGTACTGCTTTAACACTTTGAATGCCAAAAGCCTTTTTGTGGTTTGTTCCATACTTTGATGTTAAGTTTAATAAAGGAAAAATAAAATTATATCTCTCTAACGGAGTCCAAATTAAAGCCTCGGAGCAGTACAGAAGGAGGAAAAAAAAAAAACTTGTTTTGCAAAATACCATCATCCTTCTTCTTTTAACAAAGTTGCTCAGACTAGAGCATCTCAAATAACGCTTATTAAAACAATTTTTATTAAAACAATACACATACAACATGCCCAGAGTTTCTGAGGTACTTGATGTAGCCTGGGAGAGAGGAAAGCAAAGAATGCTAGTAATTGAGGAAGTATGGGGATGAAACAAAGGCAGAAGGGCTGAAGAAAAAAATAATTTTGAAGCAGAGAGAGATTTGTTATCACAGCTTTTCTTGAAAAACTTTCTTCGTGCTCCCAGAGTGGCAGCTGGAGACTTCTTTCTTGCTTGAACTGCCGTAAGTGTTGAGGAGAGCTGAAGTTCCACTTCCCTTGCTCTATGTGAAGAAGAAGGTTTATAATTACATTTTTGAAAAGGAAGACCATATTTGAAGCAAGAAGCTTTGTCTCTATCTTCTAAAGGAATTGTTAAATAAGTAATAGAAGAGAGTAGAGTATCCGTCTTTCATTACCCAGCACAGCAGTAGACACACGGATGTGAAGCAGAGCATGAGCTGTAGGACTCTGTCTTTCCCTTGCTTCAGACAGTAACAGAGAACAGCAAGAGATGCAATTTTAATCATGTTTTTCTCACAGAGACAGTGGTAACTACATCCTTGCCAATAGTGGAGAGGACGCAGGATTTTTGATTCCTAATACTGCTCAGCTCTTTGATCTAAGAGTGACAAAAGTATCAGATTTTCCCTCAGGTCCTTGCATCTCTAAATGCTTGGGGCTAACAGGCGTGCCAGCAAGCACGCTGAGGCCCCAGAACGTGCAGTGAGGGTGACTGTGAGCTTTTGTGCTCAAGTGCAGAGGTTGAACAGAAGTACCTCAGAGGGAGCTGATCTCTTTGGCATAGGGTCATGATCACCCTCAGAAAAAATTCTAGGATCTCAGCTGTTCCAGAGATTTACCAGCTGTATAAAGTCCGGCTTTCAGAAGCAAGAGAATGTTTTTGCATCTTCCAGGAAGTAGTTTCTTATGTTTTCTCAATATTAAATTAAGCATTATTAGTTAGCAAAATGAGTTTTTTTTTTTTCTATCATTGATTATTATTAGGCCTCAGTGTTTTAACTGAAAATTCCCACTAGAAAATAAAACATTTTTCTAATTACAGATTTCTAACCACCGTACAGAGACCCATGAACTCATGGTTCAAAAACTAGATATTGAACCTATTAAATTTAATATTTATCAACCTAAGTATGTAGCTTAGGTGAAATTTGTTTCAGAAAGTCTTGAAGCCATAGCAGAAAATTTGAGTGCCTTTAGGTTTCCATGCTGAGATAGTCCAGGATACAATAAGCAGCGTCCTTGATAGCTTATTGTCTTTTTACCACGTTGCTGGTGCATGCTTTTCCTCGATTTCCTGGAATTCTTCCTTTTAAGAGTCTTACGTGTCATTTTCTCTTCCCTGTAACTGTAAGAGAAGCAGCAATGTGGGGTTGCCCCAAAATCCTTCTCTGTAGACACCCAGGTTGCTTTAAAAATTACCTTCATGTTGTCTTCAGCAAGGAAAAATAGGGGTGCAGACAGCTTTGGAAA
Organism: Tinamus guttatus; assembly: GCF_059628265.1. Classification (NCBI taxonomy): domain Eukaryota; kingdom Metazoa; phylum Chordata; class Aves; order Tinamiformes; family Tinamidae; genus Tinamus; species Tinamus guttatus. Next base: position 3,371,250 of record NW_028288586.1, read on the forward strand.
TCTGGTCAAAGTAATTCTGGTCTAAAAAGCTTAGTAAAATAATGTGCCCACCTTCTAGTGTACGTAGGAAACAACAGCTATCAAAATATGCAGGTTAGTTTGTTTTTGCTGGATGCAAACCAGAACAAAGGCCACAGCAGATAATGCTGCACAGCCAAATTCCCAGGACGTGATGCATGGTGCTGCTTGCACGATCATGAGAGAAATGAAATTTTTAGAGAAAATGCCACAGCACTTAAAATGACAGGCTGTACTTGGCACCGAAAAGCTAAGAAATCTGTAGATAAAAGACATTTTTGACTATTAGGGCCATTAGCTACATTTTCCTTTGCTTTTTTAAATTAGATATAGGAGATAGTAATGTTGAAGCTTATATCTTGGGATAAGACAAAATGAATGAATGCTTGAAGCACTTTAAGAATCATGCTCCAGAGGTGCTAGGTTGTTATTAAAGAGCAGTTGCTAACTTTATTCATCAAAGGACTGTCCTTGCATATTGCTGTTCGCTAAACTCAGGGTTATGAACATCCATTCCCTCATAGGTCTTCTAGTAATAACTTCTTAATCTCAAATAACTTTTCAGTGACTTATCCAAATAAAACTTGTTAGAATATTTAAATATCACCTGAACTTGACATTACTATCTCTACCAGTCTTCAAGACTTCAAACTGTGCATGTCTCAAAATATATAGCTCAAAATAATCCCTCTACATCATTTAATAATGAGACATGTTTACTAGAGTTAAATCTTTTCTTTTTTACTACCTGGTGAGAGTTTTTTGGCCTTGGGCTAACTGAGAAGTAATCTCACAAATGTTCAATAAGAAAGAAATATTACGTTGTTTTGTAAAAAAACAAACAAACAACAACAATAAAACCCCACACAGCTTTTCTGGCAGTGTTTCTGAAATAGTGTCTTTTCTAACTCTGTGACTTAGATTGAGAGCTGCATATTAATTAGCTACTTTTAGGAGGTGGTGACTAATAATTCAGTTGCAAAGAGATCCTTCAATCAGCTTGTTATTACAAGAAATTTTCTTCATTTTTATATTTATATTTCAGCAACAGACATTATGCAAAAATCTGCTTATATAAGAAGTGAACAATAAGCAGTCCTTTGCTGTGATTGATTGCATTAGTTATAGTATTGCTTCAGGTGTAATCAGGAATATTTGTCTTTCTGACATTGCAACAATAATATGGGATACAGTATGCTAATATGCCTATTGTGATTTATAAAATATTATTAGAGTTTTGTTTCTTTCAATCTCTTAATTAGTGACAGTTGTTTGAAGTCATCCATCTTTCTTCACATTTATGCAAATATTCAAAATTATTAATTATAGCATCAACAGAGTCACGTTTGTCCACGTTTTCAAGAAAGTATATTTCTAAGGGCCTCATTTTACTACTTTTGTTCACATAGAGCAGAAACTTGTTAATAACTCTAGGTGTTTTGAAGAACAAAGCATTACTATCTGTGACTGGATGAGTAGGTAGATAGGGAATTTAATTTATACATGCATGCTGTATCAATAATACAAAAATAAACTTTCTCATATTGTATATTTGTGTATTACTGTTTATAATTTTCACAGAGTACTATGGAGTGGCACACAAAAGCTGCAGTGCATGCAAAAGGGGCAGCATGCAGCTAAGCAGTTATGAACTAAAAAAATTATTTTTAATAAGTAATCAGGAATATCAGAGTAGACACTAAAAATGTATACAAATATATATGTATACAAATGTATACAAAACAAATATATTTTTAAGGATTGCCTAGGAATTTTCTTTCAGTTGTGATCTTTGGTGGCTTGGTTCTATTCCACCTTTTTTTTCAGTAGCTTTGTTTTTTTTTCTTAGTATCCTCAGAAAAAGTATAGAAATAAACGTATTAAAAGAGTAGAAAGAGTAGTATAGAAAGTATATTAAAGATACATTCAGCTTCACAGATAAACACTAGGCATTAAAATAGGAAAGAATTCACCTGTTATATGAAAAAGCTCTCTGCTGTGACATACACAGGCAGATTAGCAAGTAAAATAAAGCAACTGAAATAATGTTGCCATTCTGTTTTTCACTATGTATTTTCTCTGTCAGTAAAATCATCTGAAAAGCTATAGTTTGTTATCCTAGGTGTAATATGAAGTGTTAGGGAGAGATATAGAAAGGCTTCCTGAAAGCAAAATTGACTTCATATAATAAAATCCCTTAAAATAAGTGTGAATTTCCAGTAGTTTGGGGACTGAAAGCTTCCTATGAACTTAGTCTCTTCCCCAAAGATGTTTTGGTCCACATTTTTAAATTATATAAAGTACATGGGAATAAACTGTGATTCAAAGTTATTTACCAATCTCTATCGGTAACCTGTAAAATCTGAGCTAATTCACTGTGCTTAGAGATGATGAAGCTGTGTGAGAGAAGTGGTATGATGCAGGGTCCTGACATTGAGATATTGGATTACTTTTATAAGGCATCATCATGGTTAGGCTTTGTGGGTGCTTTAGGGGGGAAGGTTTGGGGTTGTCATTCCCTGTCACAGTATGATTTCCTCTACTGGGGTAGGTCTAGCCACCTGAGGAAGAATTACCTTTTTTCTTCCAGAAAAGAATCTCTCTTCTCAAATTTGTCTGTGACTATTTTGCCTTTTTTTTTTTTTTTCTGATGGAGTGCAGGCAGAGCAGAGGACTGCTGGGGTAACATGGCAGTTTCTGTTAGTTCGGGGTTTTATTCATGGGCATCATGTATCAATAGAGCTGTCCCCTAAAGAAATGCATTACTAAGAGTTCTGTGTTTGCAGTGTTCACATAGTGTACTTAAATGTTCAGCATGCTTTTCCATTCATGATGCAGAAAAGACCTCGATATGGATGAGGTTGTACGTGTCTATGTCATGACAGTGATTCAGCAGAGGTACTGGCCTTCCGGAACAATTCCTTTAATAGCTACAAATGTATTTGTTCATATTTGGCTTAGATTTAGTTTGCCTTTGGTTAGGAACAGGTTGCTGCTGAGGAAAGCGAAGGGCAGTTTGACTGAAACCTCCAATCTGTCTTTCCTGAAGGTCAGTACCTTGGTAATGTTGTTTTACTCTAAGCTCCAGCTTACGTTTTGGATAGAAACAGCCCTTTTTATGACCAGTTTTAGCCCTCTGTGAACATGTATCGTTTATCATTTCATTGGTAGCAGCTGAGGATGCTCTAAAAATAGATGTGTGAAATGATGGACAGTTCATGATTTGTTGGCATGGAATCAGGATGTGACAGAAGGGACCGTTTGAGCCAATTGCATCCTTCCAGCTGAGGTTACCATGGAAGCTTTAACTCTTTATACTGCCTTTGGCTCTCTTCGTCACATAACTTGTACAGTGCAGTTTAATTGTAAAGGATGAAGTGCATTTCAGAGTGTAAAACCTACCTGCCCACATTAACTGAAGCCATCAAACATGATTTAGGCAGCTATGTATATTCTGTAACTTCCAATGTGAGAGTGCAGGTACATCTGCCAAGGTCTTCAAGGAGAAAAAAAAAAAAAAGGAAAAAAAAAAGCCATAGATATGCAAAGTTGAAATGCAAACCGGTGCTGATTTGTGTGAATTTAAATATATTTACATAGTTATGTTGAGAATTTAAGGAAAAAGTTCACAGCAAGAAAAAAAAAAAGAGGGGGAGAGAAAAAATTAAGACGAGTAAATAGGCAACAGCAAAATTTCCCATTCAAATCTCTTGACCCTCTGGGACCAAAGCACTCCATATCTCACCCACGTTTCAGTTTAAATGGTCCCCATAGTATCTTTTTTGTCTCTGTGCTTGTTTCTTTTTCTGTCATTTCAGTATATTTTTTCCCTTAACTAAACACAATATTTAATTTAAATATCTCTTTGTTTAATTCAACCATGACACAAGTCCTCCTACAGTCTTCTCTTCACTTTCTTTTGCACATTAACATTGTGTTCTATCATTTTATTGCAATTTCTTTTCACGGAGGGGTGGGGGTACCTTTTAAGATTCCCTTGAAATACCACATTTGAATATCCTTTCCTACCTGTTGATGCCCCAAAAAAGAAGTTAGTGATAAGAACCTTTTTCCTTCCTGCTTTCTTAACCAAGTAACAGAGAAGTCTGAAAAGACCTACAGCTGAAGCCTCATCAGCTCTTTGCAAGCATGTCTTTTTTCCAGTTCTTTTGTTCCTTTAGCCCCAGATTGAAGACAGAAACAATTTTATATACTAGCAAATAGCTAAATGACATTGTTCAATGTGTTTTATTTCTGGTGCTAATAATTTTCTTTTTTTCTCAACAACAAAACACCATAAGAATATTCTTTTTTCTCTTTGCTTCTGTTGACCACAACCTAAAAAATAGGGATTTAACTTCCAGTTAGATTCCTCTTTGGTGGTATAATGAGAAATCCATCACAGTCTGCTTCTGAGGCTGGGATTTTTTTTTTTTTCCTGTCCATATTTCAGGCTCCAGCATGCAATCACTCGGGGTTTTCAAATAAATAGGTGGGTGGAAAAAGGCAATTCTACTTTTTTTTTTTTTTTTCCCACAGTCTTCAGTCTCAGAAATGTCTGTTCCACTTTTATTTGGACCTAAGAAAGTATGTTTTCTTTGTGAAGCAGAAAGCATGCATGGAAAATCTATATGTTTTATATTTGGAATGATTATAACTACACATCATAGAAAGTGGTGCCATAATTTTAACTAAAGTGTGACTACCAGATCCAGCTAGAATGTTCTTACCTTTCTCAGAGTTGTATGCGTTGTGGCAAGGTCTATTTTTCCCATGACTTAAGGAGTTTGTCTCTGCCTAAATATAATTTCACAAACCTCAGACTACCTTGAGATGAAAGCATCATTTGTTTAGAGCTCCCAGACTTCCAGCGTACTTTGGATAATCTGAAAGTTTAGTGAAAAAGAAAGAGGAATTTAGCAATTTGTCAGAACAGCCTAAACATGTGGCAGCCCACTGAAAGCAGCTGCTGCAGCCAAGCTGGCCTCTGCATAAATGGCCCCCAAACACAGGCAGCTCAGCTTTTAGGCAGCAAGTCCCCCTGAGGTCCCAAGTGAACGGGCTGTGAGCTGTTTTGTAAAAAAAAAGTTATCTTTCTGCTATGGAAATTGCTGTACTTGTACAGATCAACAGAGCAGCTCATGCGCAGCTGGCATGGCATATCTCAGCTCATAAATCTTACTATGTTTGTGGTCATGGGTCAGCCTGAGGAGTGGCGAAATTTTATTCTTAGGTACTATTATAGGTACTGTCTTGGTCTATGTTGTAGGTCTGCCAGAAGATATTTTAAAAGCACGTGCAATTCAAAATAAAACTCATTGTAGCTTTATATTATATACTGTGGCATAACATGAATTGAAAAGTTTTCCTTTCCCCTTTTCTTCTTTATCTTTTCATCTGGCAAGTAAGGGTTCAAGTGGGGGTGAAGAGCTCATATTCAGAATGAGAAGCACTCAGGGAAAAAATGTGTTAAGCATTAGACTGTTTGCATAGATAATGCTATGTTGGAGAACACAGCACATAGACATAAATGGACAGTTATCTATATAGAGAATTTATTGACACATTTGATTTTAAGAAGTTGATGAATGTCAGTAATTGATAAGCAATTGTGTTTCAGACCCTGCCTTCAAGATGAAGAATTTTACACAGTCTGGAGACTCTTTAAGCTTAATCCCTTAATCATTTTAGAAACTAAGGTTGTTGCAAGATCTAAAATAGGGTTCTGACTTTTCCAAATTATTTTTTTTTCCCAGCAAAGCTGTACTCTACCTAATCTTTCATAGTAGACTAAGAACATTCTCCAAGCAATTTCAGGGATTGCAGTAACAAAATTAGAGAATTGTCTTAGATACCTTTAAGTTTTAATAGGGTAGATGGAATACCAGGATAGATAACAGGATATGCAGCTTATGTTCTTGTCTCCATAACTGTGTTATGAAAGGCAATTCATTACATAGTTAATACTATTTCCCTTTATAAGGGTAAGAAACAAATTCTGCAAAATATGTTGGGGAAATACTTAGGGATTTGGGGGTAGGTATTGAGTGCTATGCATAGAAATGAATCAGTTTCCAAAATACTTTAAGAATGTGAAGTTGATTTCATATTAAAACTAGAACTTTCCTTTCAAAATATCCAAGTCATAAACAAGAATATGTATCTAAAAAAGTTTTATTTGTCAATATTTCTTTCAAGATAAGATACCAGATAATGTGATTTCAATAAACCACATTAACAATGTGGTCTGTTGCTTTTAAGGGTGTTATTATTGCTGTTATCCTGATCAGATAAAGAGAGATTAACTGCACTCAAAAGACTTTGATAAGGATGCAGTAGGATGTTCAAATTAGGTCTTTTCTTAAATTTAAAATAAGGGAGCAATGAAGAGAAACAAAATTGGAGCGCTCTGACTCATTTCTCTTCAAATCTGATGTGCATGTCTATTCATGTACATTCTATTTTTGAAAACATAATGACCATCTAAGGCACTCCATTAGCTTCTGTTAAAGCAAACTCAAATGAAAAGATGTAAAACTGAATATTGCCTGTGAATGTCCTTTATTTGATATTCTCTGCCCTGTTAAAGTAGCCTGGTATAAATAGGACACAAGCTTTCAATTGCAGTTTTGGAGGTTTGTTTTGTTTTGTTTGTGAGGTTTGAATTAAGCTTTAAGCTTTACAGTTGTTTAAACATGAGGTGCTTTTTTTTTTTTTTTCAATGTGAATAAATTACAAGGCCTAAATCTGTGTTACTTGCTTATGTGTTCCTGCAGAAAAAGGAATGGTGGCAAGCAGGCTTTCCATGTTAGCAGCTGGCAATTGTGCTCTTCCTCCCCTCGCTGACCAGCCTGGGCCCATCCAAGGGTCCAAGGTCACCATCCAGGGATGGCAGTATCTGCCCGTATGGGTGGAGAGCTCTGGCAGGCAGCATCCTTCTTGTGAATGACACACTGGCTGCAAGGCAGTGAAGAATTATGTGGAAGGGACTTGGCTGTCAGTGCCTGAGCCGCAGCTGTGGTAGCCAGCGCGGTCCCCACGGTGGGAGAGGCTTCCATCTCCACAGCACCACGTTGAAGCTGTCCCACAGGCTTCCCCTGCAGGCATGTGGTTAGAAGGGACACGGCAGCTCCTTTGCTTCTTTATAGCTGGGAGACAAGGCTTAAAGTCATTGTCATCCCCTGTCTAAGGGAGAATCCATGCTGAGGCATATGTAGCAACTCTAATAAGACTCATCAGTCTCCTGCCTTTCACCTCCAGCAATGGAGCCTCCGCAGGGAGAAATTCCTTGCGACCATTTGCTTCCTAAAATCAGAGCCAGCAAGGTGCAAAGCCAGAATGTATCTGAGAAGGAAAACGACAGAATACCTCATGCTGTCCCTTCACCCTTATTTGCAGTTCATAAAGTGTAACATCGATCACGAGGCTAAAACCGTAAGTTGCTATCAACATTGAAGCAGGAGATGCCTTGTTCTGCAGCCTTCCGCTGGCCTTAGTCACCTTCTTTCTCATGCTTATACACTAGTGTTTGCTCCAGTGCTAAATAATATGTGTGTGCCATTCTAGGCTGGTCGGATTTTACTCATTACTTACCCCTGTAACTTACCATATGTTACAGAGCAATAGTGAATCAACTGCAGTACCTTTGGGACCATATGTTTATACAGCTCTTGTGGCTCACAGTGTTTTCCAGATTGAAGAATTTTTTTTCCCATGTTTTGGGCTGAACTCTTTCAAGAGGGAGAAGACAGAGAAAGACATTATGTCATGCATGCTGTTCTCCTGAGCTCCATGAAATCTCCCGCTGTGCTTTGTCAGTGCTCAAAATGGATTTGAGTCTACCCTAAAGCAAGGCAAGCTAGATAATTCTCAGTCTACTTTCATTGGGTATCTTCTTGTCCAAAGGGACACAGCCCAACCTCAGCCAAACTACTTTGGTTTTGTTTATTTGTTTTTTTCTTATAACAGATGCCCTGGAAATCCATCTGTCTTTTTGCATGCTGCAACAGATGCTGTTCAGCTTTCCTGCATCTCTCTGAATTATGCTCATGGACAACCCATACTTCATCTATACTTAATTTTCACTTAGTATAATAGAAGAGAAAGGCCTAGTTGGATTCTTGAGATCCCTTAAATTCTAGTTTTGTAATTTTGTGCTTCTCTCATGTCTTGTATTTCCCAAGTTAATTTTTAAGTCTTCTTTCCAATAGGAACATTTTTGTTATGTTATTTTTGTCTTCCGTAAGTCATGTTTTCTAGGAGTTCACTCAACTTCAGTGAGATGAGTGAACTCTTAGAAACTCCTTCCCAGTGTTTCTACTTGAAGTTTAACTTCTATATGTATTTAACTCTCACCAGACCCAGATGTACCTCTGAACATCTTCCTCAGATTTCAGATAATTGTTATATTAAATTTTCACCTTGACATTTTTCTTACTTTTATATCAATATAATGTGGTGAGTGGGGAATAGGGCATATAGGACAGAGTTTCATGCACAGAACATGTTTCACTGATGTAAGTCATCAGGATGAGGAATGATTCCCTGAAAATTTTGCAGTTTAGCCAAATTTCTTTCAAAATTTTCTGAAATTTTCTTTTGAAAACTTCTGAAATTATTCTGAATCTGCCTCCCACATGAAAAATAGCAGATAATCTGCTAAACTTTCCTGGGTATACTCCCTTTTTTTTTTTTTTTTGTATTTTTCTGTAGGAATCTCTTTCAAAGGCTCTCCTAACTAGGAGCAGGTCATATGTCAGGTTGTAATATACCTCATTTTGGGTTTTCTACAGTCAGACAGCTTTTTTTTTTTTAATATGGAGGTGTGAAGTGCCAATATTGATGACTTTTCAAAACTACCATTATTAAGCAATTACTAAGTACATTAATTAACAAACTGAATAATGGTTAGAGCTGGCACATATACGTTTAGATTAGGAGTATATTACTGTACTCCTAGAGTCCATGGGCTTTTGTACCTTGAATTAATGACTTAACACTTATATGAACTAAATATTTTTTAGAGGCATTCTGGAGACTTCACGAATATTTAATCGAATAGCTCATCGAAATTTTCTGTGCTCTTTTAAGAACAGGGCACTTTAGTATTGTCATGGAAGTTAGCAGTTTAAACCTGTTAATGATCCTTAAAGCTACTTCTTCACCTTTCTTTTGTAGTATTTATCCTATATTTGTTAATGTCTTATACAACTAAGATGTTGTAAGACCACCAACCAGGGATGCAATGAAAATAGATCTGTGAAGAAGGCACATGGAAGTTCAATTCTCAGTGCAGTCAAAACAAACATGTTATCATATCATCATATCATGATGTGTGTGGGGTTTGTTTTGGTTGTTGTAGAAATGTGAAGAAATTCCCTGTAGAAATGACAGATATATCAAAAAGATCATGATGGAAGCCACAGCAAAGAATATGTTTGATAGTTTAATGATTCTTGTGGCCAGATTTTGCCTTCTTCCATCAGAACTATTTGAGCAAACCTTTTTATAGGCAAAATATAAAATAAATCATATGATGGAGTAACTGCAGACTATCACTATCATCTGTTATTGTAGATGGAAGCTAGATAAAGGGACTGAAAAGCTCTATCACAATTAGTCTGAAAAATGCTATGGTCAATTATGTAACCAGAAAAGGATTACTGCTTCAATCCCTGACCTAACTATTGTCCTCATTGTGACTGAAGGTTTTTTTTAAAATAAATAAATAAATAAAATAAAAATATGATGAGCATAGAGCACGTAGAGCTTCCAATCATCTGATGATTCTTTCTCCATTTTTTAAGATGAAGAGGAGTTTTTAGATACTAGATATTAGACAAAACAGAAATGAAATGAAAAAAAAAAACAAAAGCAAACAAAAAGATATAACCATATACCCATTAAACTTTCAGAAACTTTAGTAAGTTATTTGAGGGAAAGGATTCAGAGGCAATCCTTTCCGTTGACCTAGAAAAATGATCCTTGTGTACCAGTAGGAGTATGAAAGAACCTGTGATTTATGTCTGCACAGCGGTATAGTGGAAATATTTTTCCTGAGTTACCTAAATAAACAGCTACGATGTTTACTATGATCTTCTACGTCCCAAAAGAAAGTTAATTCTGCATGTGTCTGCAGAGCCATCACATTATGATCCCAGTTTATTTTTCAGCAGCAGCACTAAGATATAAGAAATATATTTATTTATAAAGGGAATGTAAGCCTAAAACATCTGTGACACAAATAGCTTTTAGATTTGAAATAGATCTCATTTACAAGAAGATTGCATGAAGTTCTCTGAGGGTACTCTTGAATTTTTTTTTGGTTTGGTTTGTTCTCTTTCTTTCTGTTTATTTTTGGCATGGTGAGGTTTTGATTGCTAATGCACTAAGATGGTATATGCATCCATAATTGAATATAAATGATGTAGATGATAGAATTGAATCCTGATATTGAATGGCTAGAACACTGCATGCAAAGTATGTTAATTACTCAGCAGTGGAGCCACTGCAACCATGAACAGTATCATCTGGTTGAACTTACCATCTGGAAAATTCCTGATCTGTTTAGTGGTCTCCAAGGGCTGTTCAAGAGACCTATGAAGCCAATGATGGCCAGTAATGACCAGTGAAAGTAGAAAAGTAAAAAAGAAAAAGAATTCCTACATATAGAAAGCATTATCAGAGATGCCTAGATGCGGACAGCCTAGTTACAGAATGATTTATAGAAAATCTGAGTAACTTAACAGAAAGAATGATGATTCTGAATTATGTGATGAGCTCAAAAGCTGCCTTTAGCATGCACTAAGAGTTTGGAAGAAAAGAAAAAAAAAAGAACTAGAAAAAGCAGAGTCGAACTCTCTCCTTGGAATTCCATATTTATAATCTCAGTGATTAGCTCCCGTGGCAAAGAGGGGCAATGAGAACTTCCTCTGAAACAGGAAGCTTTGGAGTGATACATGCTATTAGTGATTGGCAATATGAGCAAGAAACAGTGTGAGGACACAAAACAGCCAGAAAAGGTGAAGAAAAATTATACTGCAGTGAATTGAAACAAGCTTCAAAGTGCAGTCACAGAAAGCTCAGTCAAACAGGCAGACTACAGGCAGCAAAACATCTCTGCATTATAGTTTGTAGGGTTTCTAGGAAGTAGGAGCATGGGAGATGGAAGAAAAGAAAAAGGATTCTGTAGAAGTTGGGTTTCGATGGATGTGTGCTCAAGTCTGCAGGAATCTTTCACTGATGAAGTGCTGAAACCCACAGTACAGAGCAGGTGGATATTGGGAAACAGAAGTTACTGGCAACTCATTTTACTGTCATTCTGTAGGTTGTCTTGGAGCAAGAGCATATGGAACAAGAGGTTGTGAAATCTGTTCCAGCCATCTGTATTTCCATGGGAAATTTCTGTGGAGAAGTTTTTCACTTGCAACGGTCTCTGCTTCCATGGGTTCCCTCTGCCTGAGCTTGCTGTTTGCATTACATATAGAACTCAGGATTTCTAGTATGCTGCAAAACTATGGTATTACTTAAGGGGGATATTCCTCAGGTGGAAAAAAAATGCAGAAGACCTTTATATTTGAAACACAGTTATAAGGCTAATGAGGGATGTAAGATGTTAATAACTATTACCACTGGCCACTCCCATATGTTATGTATAGGCGTGTATATACTTCATACTTCTCTGTCTTTAGCTCTGTTTGGTTTTAGACCTTTTTGTTTCCATATCAAATGTCAAAATACTGTTCAGAAGGTCTTTGAAGGATCTTCTGAACCTTTCCAATTCATCTTCAGAGTTTGTACTCTTGAAGACAGAAAGTACAGATACAATCTACTGGCTTCAAATTTTTAAGTCCTTCCATATGATAGGAAATATTTGTTTTTGTTTTCCACTGCAGAATATTTTCTCACCTGACAATATGTGGAAATGAATCCTTTCTTTGCCCTTCTGCCTGTGCCATATAAACTCCCAAGGAGGGGGCTGGTCAGGGTTTTTTTCTAGGGACATCAGACGCAGTATAGAGCCTCTGATGCATTTACAGTGCTTGACCTGCTATTAGAATAGACCTATAAAAATATGTTTTCAAGAGAATACAAGAAAATGTGAGTCGAGGTACTCACTGATCTCTGTAATTCTGAGAGTAACGGTAGCAAAATATCTCATGGAAAGAAGGTTGGCGTTTCTTTGTTTCATGACAGTGTATTCTTTAAATGTGGCAGCTTGAGCAGTTTGAGTCCTGAAGTAACTGTACCATATATGTCCATAACTGCTCTCTTCTTTTATCTCTGTAGCTTTTTAATTACTCAGAACTTTTCATTCTTTGTTCTTTTTTATTATTATTATTATTATTGAGGAACAGACAGCTTTTCACAGTCATCTTCCCCTTATTTCTATTTCCTCATAAACTGTGCAAGACGGAGTTATAGTTACTTATTGATGTCGTTCCACACACACACAAATTTGCACTGATCATATGGCAGAAGAGAGGGTAGGGCTTAAATATCACTATCCTTCAATCAAAGAAGTGATGAGGCATTCAGAAGGAGCATGGGAGATGCAGAATAAGGAAATACCTATCAGTAGCAATGCTTTTTTAGTAGTCACGTGTATTTCCAGTGAAGATAAAAGCAAGGCAAATATTATCTGGATTCTCTTGAAACTTTTATAAAATATTGACTTTAAAGAGCAACACGGGTTTTTTACAGAGGTGTTGTAACTAATTTTCTTCTTTGTGCTTTAGTAGGAAGACCTTGATATATGCTGAGAATTATTAGCTTAAATTATAAGACACATGATGAAGCATATTCATTACCTAGAAGCAAAAGCTGTATATTTTAAGACCTTAAACTTCATTGTGGTTGTTTCTTCAGTACAAATGTGATACTTATTATCAGTGTACTTCACTCGAAATTACTAAAAATCAGATAACATGATAGAAATTTTATAAAGATATACTCTAAGACAATTACTGTAAGACAAAAAGTCTCAATTTTTTAATTAGATGTAGAGAATTAAATGTACAAAAAGGGTTCTAATACACCTAGTTTCTATTTACATTACTTCAGTGACTTTCCATGAGGAACGCTATTTCTCAGCACAAGGCAGTGTGAACTTGGTAGAACGTTTGCTTTGGAATGTAGAAAAAGAGCTGCCTTGAATTTGCAGGTAGAATCATTTATTAAACAAGGCAAATATGAATGGAGGAATGCAAAAATCATGGCCATGCTAAAGTTCAAGCTTGAAAATATATGGACTTTAAGAAAGGAATGAAAGGTTCATTCTTAACCTCAAATATGTGAAGGTGTACAATGGCAATAGTGATGGTGTCAGATCTAGAGGAGGGAGGAACTGGCTGCCGCAACATAATGTACCTGACAAAGATGTCAACTGTCAAGAGTGTCAGTGTCAACTGGAGAGTGATTTAATCTGATAAAGAGGCCGAAATTAATATGACAAGTGATGAAAGCATCATACTTACCATGGTAAAGTAGATAGTGCGGTTTAATTCACTTTCAAATAGTAAATTAATCTATTGCTTCTAAATATGAAAGGGCTTATTGAATTCTGGGTAAGTTCTATCAGTCACATTACAGATTATTGCTTTGGAGATCATCCCTAAAGCTGACATAATCACTTATCAGATTTCTCTCTGGAAATAGTAAACTCATATTTTGAGTCTGTGAGCAAATATGTGTGTTATAATAGAATGACATGTTGAACATCTTTGGTCTTAGATCCATTTCAGTGGCTATTCTACACATTTTTGTTGGTAATAACATTGATTTTTTCCTTTAAAAGATAGGGAGCTCACTGCTTCATAGAGTTAACTGGGCAAATGTGAGAACATATATATCAGGCTTAGAGCAAAATGAAGTAAGAGTTTGCATTTAAATACTAGTTTCAATACGATAAAACTGTATTTGCTTATTTTACTTATATACCTATAAAACATGAAGGCTATGCATGGTGTTCCATAAGATACTGACTTCACACCAAAATAAATCCTACATACCCCTTTCAGACACTGATAATTATGTTGACATGTTGATGTTGGTATTTAAAGATCGATATGTAAAGAAATCTTGAGATCTTGAGATCAGAGATGCCTTGCCATTTCTGCTGGGTGTCTCTTTGCTCCCAAAATGTACAAGCCAACTGGCAGGCTACCAGCTTACACCTCACACTGATACATCTTGCAGAACCTCATGGAAAAGACCTAAAAAGCCCTAAAAAGCCATCAAGAAACAAACATATATTTGTATAAAGCAGCTTTCAAGCAGCAGTAATTGGGGGGCATGTAAACAACCATTTGATAAAGAAAATTATTCATCTGATACCAAAGAATGTAATAATAGAGAAAGAAAACAGAAATAGGGGTGTGTATGCTGCATAGGAGAGGGAGATAGAGTTTAGCTAATACAAAGTATTTTTCCCTGTTAAGAATACCTTTGCTGAAATTAGCACTGCTGAAAGTCTCCAAGTTTTAGTGCTTTATGTGCTGACTTTTTCCACTCATTTAAATAGTAAATGTCAGTGCTTTATGTCTCTCTGGGCTGTTGCACTAAGATGCTTCAAACTTAATCGGTGTAGAAATGCAGCTGAACTAGTTTAGGTTCCCAGCTTAAAGAGGACTGTCTGCTGGGACTGCAACATAGCATTCATTCGTGTAAAATGCATGTAAAATGGCCCTCCATCCTTATCAGCTGTGTCATTATCTCATTTCATAGAGGTCATTGAGTAGCAATGAGGTAAGCATTACTGTTGGATATATGGTTCATATAGGCTCTTTTTAATACAATTTTTCACCATGCAAAAAATGGTCCAGTCCCCCTTGGTTCTTCAGACACTCTAATGCACCCTTGAATGAATTTCTGTAATAGTACCATGTTCCTATCCAAACTAAACTCCTAGCACAAATATGACTTTGACTTTCAAACTGGCAGTGAGTTTGACTCAGGAAAGTGGATTTTAGGCATTGGGCCTAAGGCAAGGTAGAGGGCTTGCGAGAGAAAAGAACTTAGAGGGGGATTGTCAAGATGTTGGGCCCTTTCACAGTGCTCTGGGTGAATGCTCCAGTGAACAGACTTGGATACTGAGTACACCTGTCAGCTTGCTTTATTTGCTTCATATCCATCGGCTAGTTTTGTGTAAACCTGCCTGGGAATGACACTTGAGCTTGTCACTCTTGTTCTATGGTTTGTCCTGATAATGACTTCTGGGAAGCATCTGATTTTCTGACAGTAGAAGTTCTGCGATCAGCCCAGAAACAGTCCGCTGTGATCCAAATCAGTTTGCAAGGTTCAGTAGGCTTCGCATTTCCCTGGCTCTTGGCTTGTGGTTTGTTTTGTGTGGTGGTGTTTTTTTAAAGTAGAACTTCAAAAAATGCTGCCTTGTTCCAATTTCTCAAGCTGTTTTCCGTAGATGTATGAGCTAGGCTTCCTTGTGACTTTTTACTGTTGATTGGCATAAAAGTCACTTGTCTGCAGTGAGTTGCTAATGAACCAACAAGGGATTAACAGGAGAAGTCTGGCTAACATCCACATGCTGCATCAGCTGAACTGAAGGAGCTCTCCTGTCAGTCCTTAATTTTGAGGCAATAGATATGTTTGCTCAACATATTTATGATGAAGCATATTTATCACAATGTTCACAGTTAAAGTCCCCAGGAAGCTTGACAGCTTTCCAAATAATATGCAGCAAAAAAAAAAAAAAAAAAAAAAAAAGTACTTCTAGCTATTTACAGTATGTCTTCCCCCTTTGCTAACTGGACAAAAATGTTTATTTAGTTGAAATCCTGTTCATTCGTGATAAAATTCTTACCCTCTGTCCATAGCGCTGGGTACAAAAATATAAGCACCAACTTACTTAGTATTACAGCAACTGCACATCTGCCTGTGTTCGGAAAAATAAAATAAAATAAAATAAAAATGCTGTGGTGGAGATAAGTGATTTTCTAAAACTATAATACCTTGTTACAGTTTCTTGATTAGATTATAATCTTTGGTAAGCGTTTGGAAAGCTATGTTTATAGAAAGCCCTAATGAAGCTTTAGTAAGTTTTGCTATCTGTCCTTTTGCTGAAATGTCGATGTAGTTTATGCTACATGCTTTGACAGATGCACTAACCGGGCATACATTATGAATGCTTTATCAGTGTGTGGTGATACTTCTAATTGTGCAGTGTTAAATGCTTCTAGAGAAAATACGGGCTGGCAGTAGCTGCTCAGTTTCTGTGATGTGGATATTGGTGGTTGTGGCAGTTCTTTCCAGGGTAATGGCACCTCTTGGAAGAGCAAATAAACACTGAATCCCTCAGCCTGTGTACGGGACACTGTTCTTTATGTTGAGGAAACTTTTTGCTCATTGTCTCTGTCTTTGAGTAAAGCTGTTACTGCGGAGTTTCTTCATCACATGGCTGATGTCATGTAAACAATCTTAAGTTGTGGAGAAGATAACTTTGGGGGTAAAGAGATGGTGCTGAGCAGAGAAGAGAGACAAATGTTATTTTGTTAAACATATTTGGAAGATAATTCTTAAGTGTTCTGCCTCACATGCTTTCTATATTTATCAGTTGAATGTATAGTATTCCTTTATTTATTGGAAAAAATATTGCAGTTGTTTTATCTTAAAAAGCAGTCCTTGGTGAAGACAATTTCCCACAACTTTGAAGGAAGATATTTATTTTTTCACGATTTTTGGAAACTACTTTTAGTTTAGTAAAACTTTTATACTTACACCTGTAGAAAGCTGTAGATATAAAGCTTTTAGAATTTTAGAATTTTATTTTGTAATAGAAGGCTCTTTCTATTATTTTTATCATCATGTGATTCTCATGGTCAAATCAAAAGACTAAAAGTGCAGAAGTAACCAAATTTTTAACAGCGCTGTGGCAAGCATGAAGACTTCTCTACAGCTTTTATAATTTCAGTGACTCATGTCACTGAAATAATATAATAATTATAATAATATAATAATATAATTTCAATTGCTCATGCACTTTACAGATGTTTTCAAAACTGGCTCCATAACTTCCACCAAAGCCTTGTTCCATTTTATTTTTCTGTAGTATTTGCAAAACTTGATGTTAACCTTGTTGATGTTTCAATATATTAATAATCTTTTGAAGCGAATAGGAGTTTTGAAGCAACTTTTTAACATAGTACTTATTTGTAACAACGATGAAGAGTCTGAATGAGCTTGAATCATTTTGCCTTAGACCCAGTACTGTCACAAATGCCTCCGTAAGAGCATGACAGGGCGAATGAACTTTAGTGAAGTTCAGATTGTGTATATCTACCACTCTAACAAATCACCGTAACAAAATGTTGGTAAAACTGTGATCATTAAAAGCATGATTAATTAGTATTTTTAATGGTAAATTCATAGTGGCTTCTGTAAGGCCTACAAGTTTTATGACTTTTAAAGCAACCCTGGCTACCTTGCTGAATGTATGTGCTCAAAATTAGAGTATCTCTTCTGGAAGTTCAAGGTATTCTTCTTTTATGTCAGCTAACAAATTATTACACTGAATCACTTAAACTGCAGCTGATAAGTTTAAACTGTGTCTAGACTCATAAATTAAACAGTATTACACAACATTCTCTCACATTGAGACACAATCATCTGCTCTTTTAAATTACTAAAAGAGTTTCTGGAAAGCTTTTGGCCTGTACTAACTCTCCCAAATAATCCCTGGACAGAGGGCAGGAGTTGGCACAGGCCAGGTATGGCACAGACTATAGCTTTGCCCATAGCAATTCTGTTTTAGAGAATGAGAGGGATGTAAAGTGAAGGTGCAGCTATTCTCTGCTAGCTGATTAAATAACAGTGTGAACCATTTAGATTACTAATTCATATACAACCTTATTTTCTGTGAGAAAGTATTTTCAAAAAGACCCTAAGAAGATAGAGGCATAGATTCTGCTGAGCACCATGGCTACTTTTAGAAATCTCTGCTTACATTTATTTAGTCTTGTTCTACAGAAGCAATATCTTTCAAAGACATGAATCACAAATCATGGGTAGAACTGTAGCTCCCATACATACATATCCCTTAGATATGAGTCTTGTAGAAAGTAAGTGATAATTCTCCTGATACTGGACAAAAAAAAATAAAAAATGACAGTGATGATACCTTTGGAGGACAGTGAAGAACAAGATCAGTAGATCATTTCCCGTTATCCCACTAGGCAAAGTATCAGTTCTCTTACTAATCATTGCCTGTAGATGCTATTTATATGTTTAAGGACTTAAGTAAGCAAAGCTCTACATAGTTATATGCAGTCAACCGAGACAGATCTAAGTCATCTAACATCAGAGAGTAAAATGGGTCCTCAGGTAGAAGTAACAGAGATGGCAGAACAGACGAGCATTGTTAGAGGTAGGACCCATGACAATGGTTTGTGATGACCACAATTCTAATGTCCGAAGTTTGGCAGGACATAAGGAGTTCATATTAATTTATTTTATTGGGAATTTAAAGAGAACAGTAGTAGTGGTGTTTCAGATATTAATATTTTGAAAAGAAGAGAAGTCTTTCCATTCATAGGGGTCCATATTAGTGACAACAACATTTCTTATGAGTAAAATTTAATTTGTGGAGAAGTAAAGATAGTATTAATGTTTGAGGGTTTAACTGTTCAATATTGTCTAAAAGCCAATAGTGTAACAGAACTAAGTTAAGTCTGGCCTTGAAAGTGATGGCAAATGTTCTGTATATGATGAAGTGGATCCATTAAAGGGGAGATGGAGACAGCTGGAGTGACAAGCCAGAACAATGATTTTTGCAGCACTGTTCTGAGTGGAAAAGAAGAGGCACAAGATAACACTTTTCAATAACAGAAAAGTGGTCACAATGGTTGAAATGCAAAAACATGGAAGTCTAAAATAAACTTTCAGTTATGTGACAGGGAAAAAACATGGAATCTTGGATCTGTTATACTGAAAGAGCTAGACATGACATGAATTTTAGAGTACAGAAGGAGAAGTAAATAAAAGATGCAGACAGAGAAATTTCAGGGAAATTACTTGTTTCAGCAGAGTTAACTAGCACACAAGTTCTCTTGAACAATTACATCTCATAAAATCAAATAAATTTAATGGAAGGGTAGTTCATATCATACTAACCAGCCTGATGAAGCTGCTAATTGAACCTGCTGGAGGCCACCTATGGCAATGCACAGCTGCTGCAAGCATTGAGCATGAACCATTTATGGGCATGTATCATTTAGGTAAAATCGAAGCAAATGTTATAAAACACCATCCCTTGACACGTACTGACTATTTTGAAATAAAAACTCACTACATTAGCTTTGTTGCTGAAGACACATTATGATAGTTAATAACTCTCTTGAAGCTTCATGTGACAGAATTTTCCCTGTAGTTTAGAAAATAATTAATCTGTTCTTTCAAGTGCAAACACTCGAAAAATCATTAGATTTCTTAGGAAAAAAAATCTTGCTAATAAATAGGTAGAAGAAACAAATCATGAGAAAAGCTGAGCTTCAGTGGTGGAATTACAACTGTCAAGCATGTTTCAGTTTCAGTATCCTGAGGGAGTTTTAAAATACTGTGGTTTGACATTTTTTACGACATTGAACTTCTTTTAAATGATTTTTGCTTTTTAATAGGGTTTAAGGATTTCCAGTAAAGATGGAATTATCTAGATGATTCTATTCCACATGATAAGAAAAGGCCAATTTATGTCTTCTAATGGTCATATGATCATAGTCACAGCTGGCATGGCGTCTGTACCAACTTCTACAAATACACATTAGTAGATTTACGGAATTACAATTTCACCGTGTAGAAAGGGAGAGGCATTGAATATAATTCCATTACCAGAGTATCTAAAGACTGCTCAAAATACTGTTAGAGTAAGTGGAATATTGACAATTTTTATGCTACTT
Source organism: Tinamus guttatus (assembly GCF_059628265.1). NCBI lineage: Eukaryota > Metazoa > Chordata > Aves > Tinamiformes > Tinamidae > Tinamus > Tinamus guttatus. The sequence continues at coordinate 3,391,172 of NW_028288586.1, forward strand.
CTGACTTGTTATAACAAACAAAAACTTTTCAAAGATTGGTGTCACGACCTTATCCAAAGCTTCAGGTATAATTTTCCATTGGGGCTGCAACCTACTTTGTTACCTGTGAAGAGGTTGTATGTTGCCGAGTCTTTAAAAAGCCTCCTTATGAATTTTGTAGTACACCGGTTTTTCATATTTTGGTCAGGTCTGTTAAAGATATGGGACTCATTCATTACCATCTAAATATAATGCTAAGTGTGAAGAGCTGTTTTGTGGTAATGTTTTGGCCACCCTCCCAAAAATGGAGATTCTCTAAGTGAAATACATCCTCCATACCAGCCTTTAAAGTTATTGGGAATATATGGCTGAGAAGGGTGTTTAAGGAGTAATCATGCTCTAGCTGTAAAGTAGTATTGCTTTTCAGATGGGCCTTGAAAGTAGTCTTGTTTTAAGAGGACATAAGCATCACTGAACTGTGACAACTCCTTGAGCTGTGACAGGTGAAAAAAAAAAAAAAAGTGGGACGTGGTTCTGGATATAAATTATCTAAAAATGTACAAAACCTATGTTAAAATGGAAAATTGCTGCAATTTTTCCAGGTCTTAATCTGGGAAACATTTTAAGAAAGTCAAGGCAGTTTGGCTGACTGCCTAGAGGACAGTTGTAAGATTTGAAGTTTACAATGGCCGAATGCATCATACTGGTTTATATCTTTTCCTTGGATTTACTAAGCTATTTACTGAGAAGGAGGACCACATTCAAAGTTTTGAAATTAAAAAGAAAGGGCTGTAAACGTGAAAGGTACTGCTTTTGCTTCACTGAATTGATGAGATGATTGAAGATTTATTAGCTTTAGTATATAAAAAAATCATTACCATTTGTGTTTTATTCTCCTCATTTCTTATGCTAGCAGCAAACTTAAGTGATAGCAAAAAAGGTAGTAAACAAGTGTCTAATAAAGATTAGCCACATAGATAAAGTATTTGCACTTATGATTTGTCAATATTTTCCATTTTCTATTTTGGAAGGAAAGAAGTTTTATTCTTTTTAGGATTAAAAATATAAATTCCGTTCAAGTATTTCCTCAGTGTAATTTTTGTGAGCAATTTTGTTGGATGCTAGAGTACTTTTTCAAAGTGGTTCTTATTGGAAAAAATATATATGTTTGTAATAAGTTACCAAGTCGTCGTTTTTAAGGCAGTCTCGTGGCTTTGGCTCGCTTAATTTTTGCCCTTATCAAGTGGATGCTTAAAAATATTATGTAGTCAAAAATCAGTCAAAATCAAAAAATTATAGCTTGTATCAGAGGTGTTGTTCTCAGTCTTTTTGTATGATGTGAGACTTCCGCTACTGTTCATTTTGGCTTTCTCTTCCTGTGCCTTGACATCCTTTTTTGAATTCAGAGGTTATTAAGTTCTACTAGTAACCACCCCTCTGCAATGATAGCCTCCCCCCAGATCTGGGTTGGTCTTGGGTGTACCTCATCATTTACCTTTTGCAAATTCGTCAAGGTTAGTTCAGATCACTAATCGGAACTTTTAAACCAAATCCATTTGATTTTGACCTACATATAACTCGTGAACTACTTCACTGGTAGAAAGGTAGTAAGAAGATGAAATACAAAATAGAAATTTAAGCCTTGCTAGGACTCTGTCTGTTCAGTCATTTGGGATCATTTTAAGTATTTCCTCATATAAAACATTAATTAATAATAGTAGGCTTCATGGTATTAGGGATGTTACTGAAAACAGATTCACTCATTCTATTTTGGTTTAGAGCTCCATCTAGAATGAGGCTGAACAATCTTCCTGTAAGTGACCATTTAGATATGTGCTATTCTCCAAATAGGACTAGGGACTTCAAGTTAGTATCTTTACTGTCATGTTAAGACTAACAGTCTGATAAATGCTTTGTTGAGCAGGGGGCAGCATGTTTAACACTTGCTAGGCTGAAACCTTTTGTCTGTGGCTACACATAAGAAAGGAACAGCTACATGCAGTTGTATGTAAAACACCCATAAACCATGGTAATTTATGCAATATTATCTTTCCTTACATTCCTGGAGAAACAATTATGTCATACAGTTTGTGACCCTAGCTGTCAGTGGGTCATCTCCATTTTTAAGCAGATATTGCTGGGATGAACAGACGTAGTTTTCTGGTATTTTGCCTTCCTGCAAGAGAAATGTCTTTTGTCAAGTTTCATCAATTTTCCTAAAGAACCCACTGTCCTAGGCAACTGAAGGGAACTTTAACAGTATAGTATCTATATTAACAGGAGAGAAAAATAAAGAAGGACCGTCTCATGGTTGGTTCACAGTGCCTGAGAAAATTGAGGTTAGTCATAGTTTTCTAGCAAACTCCTGGCTTTTCCTGGAAGTGATTATTCATACCACGCTTTGGCAACCATCTGTAATGTTGCAATAATATTCTTTCCTTTTCTTCCACATTTTCTCTGTTGTCCCTGGGAAGAAGAGTCCTGATTAGACATATATGAATTAGACCTAAACTTCTGACACAGCTTGGCCTGTGGTTGAGGAGGCTGATCCCAGACCACTAATCGCCATAACCTGTCTAGTGACAGCTGCTGTGATCACTGTGTGGGGCTATGTGGGGTTTGTGGGACAATTACAATTGCCTTCTGCAGAGTTACCAACCACTACCAGCTCTGCTTTCTGCTGACCTTCTCCTGGTTCTGTGGTTGAACCTCCCTCTTGCACCACTGGGAGCAGTCCTGGATCTTCCCTTCCGACACAGTTATGGAGGACTCTGCTGTGGGTCTGGCTCCCCTGGCTCTAACCAACAGTTCCTGCTCCTGTCATGCAGGTAGTAAATAATGTGTTTTTAAAGTGTTTACTCTTCAATTCAGTGTGCTTTCATTTCAGCTGACACATTTTAATGAAATCAATTAATGAAAATGAACATGGCAATTCATGTGGCAATGTTGTATGCACCCAGCTGCAATTTGTAACTACCATTCCAGTGAAAGGTGGTGGGGAGTTTGCAGATGTTATGTTGCTTATAATGATGAATTAGCCCATTTTAATCCCCCATTCAGGAGGAGGTGGGTCTATGTCTAGTTTAGAGGGGAGAGATGTTTAGCCTTGTTTGAAGTGAGGAAGAAATGAGAAAGAAGAATGTAAGGAGAGAATTTGCTCTGAGAGCTAGTGAAAAGTAGCCTACAGAAGTGAAACAAATACAAACTAGAGGATTTTCTTAGTGTCCTAAACCAGTGAAAAAAAAACAAGTAAAAAACTCAAAAATGGATTGTTAAACCATGGGATTTTTGATGGAAAAGTCTAAGCAGCTTCAGGAAGGCAGATCCCCTGCAAAAGCACACAGAACAGTGATGTGAACATTAAACTGTACGGATTTACCTATCTAGAAAAAAAGAGTAGATAAGAAGAAAAGTAGCTCTCAGTTAATCCACCTTTCCCCCTTTCTCTCAATTGTTTTCCATAATGATTCCAGTTCTTTTGTGACATAATGAATTTGGCTTTGAATTGTGTCTAAGCAAAGGCAGAAAACAGCCCTGCATAGAAATCAGCTCTGTCTGGAAGGGGGAGAGACGAGGACAGGCTTCTGCCCCATAGGATTAGATTAGTTGCAGTTGTTGTCGCTGCTCACTTCTGCTGTAATTGAGCCACTGTTTTCCTAATGCAAAATCCTTCTCAGCTATTAAATTATTAAGGGATTTAAATAGTAATTCCTTGGTGGTGAACAGCACTGTGTGTGACATTGTGTGACAAAGCCAGCCCTGAAACTTGTTGGGGGATGTGTCAGTGGCCATTACCAGTAGAAGATACTAAAATTATGTCCTGTGGTTTGTATATGTGTTATTTTGCAGCTAACCATGTGGAAAACATTTTGTTTAGCAAAAAACTGCTGAAGTGAGAGAGCAGCCCAGATGCAGAGCTTGCCTTTATTTCTTTCTCCCTCTCAATTCCTCCCATTATAATTTTGTGTCTCAAAAGATTCGAACACTTAGTAAAGTAATATGAGTAAAGGAATATGAGATAGCAGGACCAAAGGGGTTCATTAATTTATTTTTATTTTTAATTTTTGTAACTAAGAAAGATGATTCTTAATCCCCTGCAATATAAAAAAAAAACTGTGTGTGACTTTCAAGAGGCAGCAGAGTGTATCTTGCAGTGTTTAGGCAGGTTTTTTGTGATAAGAAACTAGCAGAAAAGTTGAGAAGCTGGATGTCACCGACTCCTCGCCTCCGGCAGAGCTAAACCCCTGCACCCGCTGGGGTCGAGGGCTAATCCTGCATCTGCTTTCTGTAGAGCCGCGCTTCTAATTGCTGTGATTTAACCAAAAAGCCTCCCCCGGGTATCCGCGCACGGCTGCTCCTGCGGTCTGAGCCGGTGTCTGTCCGTCCGTCCACCGCTCGCATCCCCCTGAGCTCGTGTTTCCGTGGCAACGGGCTCTCCACAACCCCGCGGCCGCGGGCGCCACCGAGCCCCGCACGTCCCCCCGTGTCTCGCCACCCTCCCCGGGGGCCGGTCCCCCGGCGCCCCGCGTCGGGCCGCAGCTCGTCCGTCCACCCGTTCTCCCGCGCGCCCGTCCCCCTGCGCTGCCCTGCCCTGCCCGCCGCCGGGCCGCGCTCCCCATCGCCGCAGCCTCCGCGCTGTGGCTGATGGCCTGGCCGAGGCAGCCGGGCGGCAGAGCGCTGTCCTCCGCACCGGGGCGCGCACCATGACCTGACTCGCCATGAACTTGGAAGGGCTCGAGATGATAGCGGTTCTCATCGTCATCGTGCTCTTCGTGAAAGTGCTGGAGCAGTTCGGGCTCATTGAGGCGGGTTTGGAAGGTGAGGCAGCGTGTGGGACCGTGCTGGCGCGTGTCCCCTTCTCCTTGTGTCCGCGCGGGGGGACCCGGTGAGCCGGAGGCGAGACCCCTCCGGAGGCACCTGCGGATGCCCGGCACCGCCGCAGCTGGCGCTGCGAACGCTCACGGCAGGAGCATTCACTTTCGCGGGAAAAATATCAGCGAAAGGGAATGTTTTCTTTGCCAGTGTGAAGTTGAAGGCTTGGCTGAGAAAAAATCTCTTAAAAGCTGCAAATTTTATCCCTGTTTTACATCAGTAAATCGGCAGCAGCAGGTGCCTAAACCAGCTTGCAGAATGCTAACATGCAAATATGTTTATATTGCCTTAAAGTTGTCTTATAACCTGTTCATAAATGCTATTCATCTGGGCTGGGATTGTTAAAATAGTTACTTGTGTGCGTGTGTACATATATATAAAGAGATAAAGAGAGTAGTGTTAAAGACCTGTTGAACATTTATTTAAGTTATTGTTACATTTTCTTTAAAGTGCATGGGAAAAACAACTAAAACACTCAGATCTAAAATAAGCAACTTTAATGTTCCCGTAGGACGAGAAAGTGCAAGTTTTATTGTTTGACTCTGTTTATCTTGGACAAATCCTTTCTTCTTAGCAACAGAGTTTGTATACAAAACAGTAAAATGAGAAATAGGAAGTGGTATTTTGAATGTTTTTATTTATTAGGGAAGGATAGTATCATATTGATTATTTTTACCTGATTTCTGAAAGCACTGTTATTCCTACCTTATGAGGGGTTAAATACCACCCCTCCCACACCCTCAGAATTTGCGGTGTCGTTGATAACATTATGATATTTGGTGTGTGCTACTGTTTGATCAAGTCCCAGGCTGACACAATCTCTGTTCCTGAAATATTAAAGGAATTCTGTATTCCCAAATATCTGAAAAGCTAGCATTTGAGTGCACACTATGTACATATACCTAAGGACACAGGGAAGTTTATTGAGAAAGAGATTGTGCTTTCAGGTGTTAACAAGGAAGAACCTAAGCCAAATTTGCCCTGTAAAGAAATCCTGCTTTATATAACCCCTCCAAGAAATGTAGTCTTCTCTCGAAATGATTTTAAATAGGTTTTAAATAAGTTCACTGAGAACTGCTTCTCTCCCTCTGCATGGCTGTATTTGAAAGTGTGCAGACTTACTAGTATTAATTACAGCTTCTGGAAACCCTGCTGGCTCTCAGAAAAAATGTGTTAGCAAGTGCATTTTTATAAAGGAGATTACTTAGGCTGGTTTCTGTATCCACAGAGTACATTGTACGTGGTTTGAAAGACACTAGAGCACTTCCTTTCTGAATATATTAACTTTGCTTCTTTCTTTTCTTTTCTGTTAAATAGTAAAGATAAATGTCATTCAACTTCAGAAATGTTGTGGTAAAAGTTATCGACAGCATTAAACATTGCAGAGAATCTGAAAAAAAAAAAAGAGAATATTTACTTTTAGATTGTTTGGCACGTTTCTCTATGTTCTGTTGAGTCTGTTTTTCACATCATCCAGTTGGATTCCAGAGCAAAATTTAGTACTTGCTTTATATGTGCATATAGCTGGGGCAAATGATAGTGCAAAGAAAATTAGAAATTAGGGAGCTGCTGGTGGTAAAATTTCTGTAAGAAATAAATTTATTGTGCAACAGCCAATTCCAACATCAGTGGCTGCAAAACTGTCAGTCTGTGTGTGCCTGGGAGCTCAGAAGTTGCGTCTTGCCTCGTGCAGCACAGCTTTGGAGCCACCTTTCCAGCTGAATGAGAGCGCAGGACGGTGTCTACGGCCGGGGTGCTCAAGTGGCAAAAGGCAGGTGATGTGGAAAGCAAACAGTACATGCAAGCAATGGTGTGTGGAAATGGGGCTTTGGTAGTATGTGCTTGTGGATTTCTTTTCCCGCAGGTTAGGAACTGGAACAGGTTTGTTTTTCCAGGTTTGCTATCCATGTATTTCTTAAACTTGAGCATTGAAGAGCTGAATGAAATGTATACGCTTTCACTAGGGAAGTGAAAAAAAACTGCACTGGTGATTTTTATAAAAATCAACTTTATTCAGTTAGTCCCATATTTACTCAAACTACATGCACAACTACATGTCTTGCAAATATTACAGAAACTTTTAAATAGAACATTAAGAAAAAAATATTTTTACTAGTATACTCACACTATCCATTTACTTTTCCAGAAATTAGTAGAGGCCACTGTTGGTGGCAGTTTTATGGAAAATGTCATTTATTATAAGTATGTTTGCAGTTGTCTGGCTTTGATTAGGTAGCATCTCTCTTTTCCATCCCCCCCTCCCTCAAGAGCTATATGCATGTTTCATACTAATCAATGGTTTTACATGTATACAGAATATTAAATACAACTTACATCTGTCTGTAAACAATTCATAGATTGGGCAATAATCTATACTACAGTGGACCCAAAGCAGGATGATAACATGTGAACTCTCTAAATTATATTCAAACTTATGTAGCAATCTAAGCTTCAGAGTTAACCCCTTTCTGGATACCAAAAGCTTGAAGCTAACTGCTGTTAGCTACCTATACTGTCGCATTATGATTCTGAACTTTTGTGAGCTAGTTCCTCACTGAATTTGAAAGAATCAGGTACAGTTCATTGACTCAATGGCAAAATCTCATTTTCCTTATTTTAGTGTCTTAATAACTATCACAAATGCGAGTAATAGTCTGCTTTCTTCAAAATCTTTAATAGAAACTGTGTATAATAATAGGACATAACATATAAAGTAATAAAACATCTGCAGAAAAAAAATGGATACTTTCCTATATTAATTTTTTGATGTACTGAAGTAGGTGACAATGTGCTGTCTGTGGTTTTGGCTAGTTGCCTCCAACTGCTGAATGATTCTGTTGTTGTTACAGAAGAAGCATTTTCAAATAGATGTTTTTAATATTGTGTGACAGCTCCTAAAGTGATAAGTGGCAGAATAGATTTATACACTTCTGTAGCTTGTTTGGTAGCAGGAACTTTATCTCTAGGCTAAATATTATTTTCTGATGTATTGCATTCACTTCGGTAACAGTGTGCTGTCTGTGGCTTTGCCCAGTTGTCTCCAACTGCTGAGTGATTCTGTTGTTGTTAGAGAAGCATTTTCAAATAGATGTTTTTAATATTGTATGACAGCTCCTGAAGTGATAAGTAGCAGAATAGATTGATATACATTTGTGGGCTATCGATTGCAGAGATTTTATCTCCAGGACAAATATTTAATTTTTTTTTTTTTGTGTGTGTGTGTAAATTAGCTTATGTTCTCCTTAATAAACATCACTTTTAAAAAATTTGGCATCATATATGTAAAATATTTCCTAATGAGGCAAGTATGTTGGCACTTAGATACAAATTGATCTAAAATCAATCATTTGTTTTTGCATGGCAAATTTTTACAAAAGCTTTTCACAGTTAATAGTTACAAGAACTGAGCAAATAGTGTGTTAGCATCTTATGATTATACTATATTCAGGATATCAGTTTGTGTTATTTATCAGTACTCATCTGAAAGGGCTGTGATCTTCCTATATAAACATAATATGAAGTTGGTGAAGGTATGGGAGAGGTTTCTGAGCATCTTCTCTCGATAGTAGTTCTTCTGGGTAAACAGTTACTGACAGAGTAGCTGAAGCATCAACACATCAGCCCTTCTTAAGTCTAATGGTTTATGTCCTAATGTTTCCTGGAAAATGTTGATCGTTTTTCAAAAATGAAATTACTTAGTAATCAGATAAATTGTAAGATAGCCCAGTCTCCCTTAAAGTAAGCATGAAAACCTACACCATTATAGTCATGGTTCTGAGAAGAAAAGTGAAGTATATGAGTGATAGACCATATTCATAGTGATTAGTACCTCTAATGAAGCTAAACAAGAAAGCTGTTGTAGAAGTAGGCATGTATTTTTCTGTGAAATGTGCCTTTCGCGTTTCAAAATTATTTCTATCTAATATGATAGTATCAAGAATAGTATCTAAAAAACCTTTTTCAAGAGCTCAAGGAATTGTTTGTGGTAGTTTATATAGAACTTTACAGTTAAAATTGTATAGTTGACATAACTACAGAATCACTTGATTGATGCTAAATGGCAAACTTCTTACACCATCTTAATACTCCTGGTTATTGACAAGTTCCAGTTCATCGGCTAGAAAGCAGAAAGCAGAACAAAACCATGGGTGCTCAGGGAGTTGTTCGTGGTAGTTGAGGATGAGCACAGATGTCCTAGTGCTCCTTTTAACAAGGACTGTGTATGTGGAAATGACAGGTTAGTTACTTGGGTCTGCTCCAAAATTAGCAGCTACTGGATTTCTTTTTTCATCCAAGCTCTATTCTGCTGGGAATTTCAACCCTTCCACAGTGAAGCCCTTCTTCCCAGTGATGCCTTGGATGGCAACAGACAAATACGAATTTCAGAGGATTTCCAATCACCAGTACTTCGTAGCTGAAGGAGCCTGTAATAAACATCAGGGTCTTCTGCCATTCTGCCTTTCTTAGGATCAATATGATATACTCTTTCTGCTTGATGTCAAAAAGAGTTATGTGCAGAATTATGAAGTGCGAAAGCAATCGTAGGTTGATATATGAAATGATTAGGTCGAGCTGAGAGTGTGCAAAAGAAGGATGATAGAGAATATAATATGGGCACTTTCAGGCATTCCTTAGAAATAATTTGTTCAATTATATCTTCATATTTAACAAGATGAATTGAATTAAAACAGCTGTTGAAATAACTACTCAGAGGTTGAGTGGTGGATAGAAATCTTTTAACACAGCAGTCCAGTGAAGTTTTCCTTAAGCAATGTTTCCGTTGCAAACACAGTGCTAGCAAGTCCTTTGCAAAGGGCCAGATGTGAACTGGCTGCGTGTGCCACCAGACCACGCACCGTTAGATGGATGAATAAGAGGGAAGCTCTTCCCTGCTTTTATTATTTATTTATTTATTTTCATACCAGAAGTCTCAGGTCCTGCATACAGACAGAAACTGGTAAGCAGGTGCTTGCTAGTCAAGAGAGCTTGCAAGAGGTGCCACCAGCCCTTCGTTCCTTGCTTTAAGCTGTGTGACACCTGAGAAGCGCTTTAGGAAAGCGGAGATTTCTTCTGGCCTCAGCTCAGCGTCTCCTGAGGAGCTTCTTTTCTCAAACTACTTGTCACTCCTGCTAACAATTTGCCTCTTCAGTGCCTTATATCCACAGGGACCAAAAGGAGGCAAACACTGCAACTGCAAGCAGAGCAAGGATGTCAAAGACCCAGATGGTTTTGACTGCCAGCTCGTCCATGCTGGGTCTGGCCATTCCGAAGTGACAGATGGCTAGGAATGGTATGGAATAGTTACCCTGCCGTATCCGTATCGTAAGCAGTAATGAGCAATTTGGAGGGTGAAGAGCACCACTAGCCTGCAAATTATCTGTACAATATGTGTTACAAACCTACAGGTTTATAATTAACCATTTCCAACCCAAACAAAAAAGCACACACAGACAAGCAGGCTGCATCTCACAGGAGTCTCGAGTGCTTGTGATGTGTTCACAAGGGTCTCATGCCCACGGCAGTTGGTTATGAGGTGTCTCGTTTGGGATGAGACCTTGAATTCACCGGCATTGCCTCTTCAGTGGAAGAAGGGAAGAGTCCTGTTGCTCCATTTTATTTCTGTGTAACTCTAGAAGTATGAGAATAACCTGGATATGAGTAATAGGCCTGGGAATTTGGCCCATCTTAATCTCTTTCAAGGAGTCAACTTCTACTGTTTACTTCTCTTACTTCTTATTGACTTCTCAATATAGAATTTTTATATCGTGTGTATTTATTTACTTTTAAAAGGTAGATGATACATTCCTACTATCAAAGAGCCACCGCAAGCAAAAGAAAATTATATCAGCACAGTGTTTGGCTATCATTAGCCACATAAATGTCTTTACTTTTACTTGTTCTCCACAAGGTTGAATTTCCTTTAATGAAAATCTACAGCTGCCCTCTAGGTACATTTATTGAATCTCTATTTTTACTTCCATACTGTAGCTTAGCTCTCAGTAAATGTGGGTGGTAGAAACTGAAACGTACACAATTCATATCAAGTTTGGAGACCATTTATTACTTTGCAGCACTTTAGGCTGAAATAGCCACATAATAAATCTTTTTTTTTTTTTTTTTTTTTTTTTTTAGTTATAAAAGTAATAAAAGTTAAATTGGTTGTATAGATTTTTAAGCAATATTTTTAAATTAAATTAGTTTCATGATCTCCTGAATAGATGGGTAAGCATTTTCTAAGAGCATAACTTTGTCAATGATTAGGAGAAACTGTTGTGTACTTAACTTTGCTGGCAGAAAAATATAATCAGAATAGTTAAATTACATCCAGCCATGCTAGCTAGAAATGCATTAGTACTAATAAACCTAATGTATATTTTTCTTCTGGAGAACCCCAAATGCTTTACAACGCATAGGAATAATCTCCTTTCCATACATCAGGAAAATGAAGCTTAGAGAGCAGTAAACACTATAGGTGTGTTCATGAAGCAAAAGTATGAGATCATGGATTCTAATTTCCTATGTATCATAAGGAAAAACTTCCATGTATTTGCCTGTATGATGAGTTAATGATGTTTTCACTGAATCATGACATGCGTTTGAAGAAGAAGAAAAAAAAAAAAGAGCAAGTGAGCACAAGGGATTTTTGGGGGGGGCAAATCTTTCCGTCTGGGTCAGCTATACCCTAAACTTATGAGAGTTATTGGCTGTCTCAAGATAGAGGTGCTGAATCCAGAACCTAGACTTCTTCTGAAGACAACAAAGCAAGCAGTAATTATTTCACAATCTCTTCCTTTTTGCTACTGTTAGAAACAGTGTTTCATTCCCGATTGTTATTTGTTTCCAGTCTTCCCCTTGTGATCCATGTTGTTCGTTTCTCTGAATCGCTCCACCAGGTGCTTTTCCTTTTACGGAGGAGTATCCGTTTCCTGCCCTTCAGCTCTGTGGCACTCATTTGGTGTCTGTCTCAGAAATCAGCAAGATTTAGCACATCTACCATATTATCTCTGTGACAGTATCCTTGTTAATATGATTTCTTTTGTTACTAGTACATTTTAAAAATAACCAACGCAAAGAAAAAATCTACTGAATATATTCTTGGAGCTTTAACCCTTTCACTACATTTTTTTTTCCTTTGTCTTTAGTTAGTCTCCTATATACTATTTCAATACTTCATAAGTCATACAAATTGCTATTGCCCCTTTTTCCATCTGTCCGCTATTACTATTTATAACTATTGTGGTCATTATACTACAGAAAGAAAATTAGCTTTTAGATAAAGCTTTTTCTTTATTACAGGATTGCAACATTTTGGCCATCTAATGCATCTTTCGAGAGAATTCCTGGATTTTATTACTTTTTTTTTTTTTTGTCTCATTTTCACATCCTGTCCCTTCACTCAAAATTTTCCTCAAAATATCCTTTTTGACTAACCCTGGAAGGGTTATAAGCTTAGGGAGAGATACACTTTGAATTTAAACAACAGTCTGTTCTCACAGAAAGCAATGAGATGATCAACTCTGGTTCTTGCGCAAGCAGTAACTTCTAGTCCATTTGTGACTCCTGGTCTTCCTAGTGTAAGGACATTTAAGACTATATAATTCACATAATGTTAAGCTCAGTGTCTCTTTTTCCAAACTGCTGAATCCCTAGTGTCACAGATGACACGAATCACTCTGTTCCATAGCTTGATTCAGTGGGCTAATAGAAGCCCTGTGAAAACCTCAGCTAAGCTTTGGTAGGTCCCTGTGTTGTGACGATGATGAGCTTTGAATTTTGATTTTCTCGAACCCTCTGCTGGTTGCTTTAGCTAATCTCCGTCCCAAATATTTGCTTCTGCTCTCTGCTATAAGAACCCCTTATGAAGTTCAGGTATAACCACATGAACACAGTAATCATATATATAAATGGCTTATTTCCAGTTATTCTGCCTTCTTCTGGTTTTGCTTGAGGGGTAAGGAGTACTTCACTTTTTCCATGTGTTCAGTTGCCTCATTAGGTCTGCTAAATTTGCGAAATCTTTCTAGCCCTATGTGTTGTTACAGCAACGGAATAAGACAGTGAAATTGTGCTAGGCAGCTCTATCATGCAGTATGCTATAATTTGTGTTTTCACATTGTCCAGTGGTCCCTTCCTGAATTCTCTGCCCAAATTTCTTCAGAATTACAAATGGTTGTACGTCTTCATAGTATTGTAAGGAAGAACTTGTGTTATCGCTATCTCTTTTTACAAGAGAATTCTTCTTTTAGTTATCTGCCCAATTTCTCTAGTTTCCCCAGCAGAAGAATTGTTCGGCAACCATTAAGAAATTCAGTTCACCTGAGATAGGTGAATTAATCTGATGCCACAGCTCTATTTTTTTTTGTTTTGTGATCTTTTCTTTTTGCCATCATTTTCCCCTCATATCTGCAGAAATCATTTATGAAATTTTGGTTGTGCAATTTTTATATCTGATAGCACTTACTGCTACTTTCTGATAACACTAGAGAAGCATTAAAATACATGTTTCTCCAGGCACACTTTCTTCTCTGGGACAATAGCCCTCAAATTATTATTTTTCTAACAGGAAAAATTTAGGTCATTGAAAGCAGGCCACAGCAGTTATCTTTTTATTGTTGATTTTGTAAGGTAGTGAAAAAAAAATTAAACCAGATATTTATTTCTCAGTAGTTAGGTCAAAGCTGTAGGAAATATTGTATTCTATTATACAGAAGTATGATCATAAGTTCAGCACACATTATTAACAGTAAATTCTAATAGAGAATACTCCAGCAAAATAAACCCAGAAGTCTGAAACAGAAAGGGAGTGAGTTATGAGAGAGGTGAGCTCTGTAGCAAATTTGCACTAAAACAGATACCTCCACTAGACAAATAAATTATGCTAGTGCATAACACTCATCAAATACTGTAAGTACATCAAAATAGATTCTTGAATCCTATGGTCTGTCCCTGTATCAGGGAGGTTTGATACAGATTTGCGAGGGGTTGAGCTGTCTTCTGCTTGCCTGTACATTTCATTTGGTTTGCCCTGTTATGATAAACTTCCCTTACAAATTAGTGTTTGTGTAAATAGCTGTATATTGTGCCTATATTGCACTATTACCGAAAACCTCTTGTTAGGGAGATTACTAGTTTCATGGAAAAACACAGTCTGAGTCAACCGATACATTATAAAGATACTTAATATCAAAATGTCCTTTATGCCTGCTTCACAAATATTTCAAAGCTAACACAGTAACACATCAAGGTTAATAGCTATTATGATCTCCATTTACAAAAGCTTACACCCTGCCCTGTGTTAAAGACAAATTATTATGGGTGTTTATCTGCTGTGTGCACCAGCCGCTTTGAAAGGATTGTGTCCAAAGCTTTCTTTCATTTCACTTCAGTGAGGCCCAGAAATGATCCATTTCTCCCCCTGCACAAATTTGTTTAGAAAGTCTTTTCAGAAGATCAGACATCTTGCAATTCACATGTTATTTGCTGCTTATCAGCAGCAAATACCTCTTTCTTGGCCAGTACCTACCTGGTCAGGGGTATCGATATGCTGTTCTGGTAGCAAAAGGTCATAATTTGTGACTTTGCATCGAGCGGGTGATGGGGTAGGTGGCTGCAGGGCACCGGAGAAGACACGTGTTGCCAGTAGGGCAAATCATGTCTGTGCAGCCAGTTTTGCCTGTGTCAGAGGAGTTTTCTGGAAAGTCAGAAGCAAGACGCAGCCTGTGTAATCTTCTCAAATGGGGCAGTCCATCCACCCTTACCTCTCATGCTTAAAGAGCAGAGATTTATCTGGCGGTGCACACACAGTGAGTCGGGCCATTCTGGAGGTCTGAATTCTGGAAGCTCATCTATAATGCTGGTGGTCTGGTCGCTTGGAGGATAAGGCCATCTTCTCTCCCTCCAAGAGGATATATAATCTGCCCACCTGGAAAATAATCTATCATCTCACTAATGTCCGTGAAGATATTTTCATTAAAAAGAGCTTTTTTTCACAGTGTCAAATTTTATTTAGCCTGAAGATATACATGTTAAATATTTAAAATGTATTAAAGTGCCATCTGAGCTGTCTCCTTTGAAGACTGAGGTTTAAATTTGTATTTGCAACATAGAAAATGTACAACATGTCTTCTCAGAAATGTTTGCCATTGAATACCTAGCAAGATCCCAGGGCTAATAGATGTGTTGCAGGTCTGGGTTGAATCACTTGTGGCTTGTGGCTGATAAGAATTTTCATAAAAGGAATTTTATGTGGGTTGAGTTTTCTAAGTATTTTATATATGTGATTGAGCACAAATTATTTTAATACATTAATTATATATAACTAATGCAGCATCATTCTAAATGTCTTAATTAATTTTAAGACTTTTGAGACTTAAGATTTTGCAAATAAAGTCTTGCTGTTACCCAAACATGCAATGTAAATGACATATTTGAAAGCTGTCCAGTGTTTAAAGACAATTTTTCCTCTTGTTCATCATCACAAATCTCAGAATTCAGAGTCTGGACAATTTTAAGGCTGGATAGCTCTACCGAGATGAATCAGGTTGCTAGAACATGAGTAACCATCTTCAGCAGTAGAGAGGCATAAATGAAGAGAGAATATGATGTTGAAATAGTTGTTTAACAAGTTGACAATTGAAATATAATGAAATCTGTCTCCCCAATCGAAAATGCTCTAGTAGTCCTGCTAAAAATACCATTAAATTGGGAAGGAATCGTCAATGAACTCGGAATGACCTGTTCAGTGGGAAAATGTTACCTTTAAATTATTTCAAAAAGTTGCAACAATCTCATAAAACTTATACTTTAAATGTTACTTATTGTTCTCTCAGCTTCCTTACCAGTCTCTTACAGAACTATTTTACATATCAGTCCGTTTCTGGATGCTAGAATTTTTTCATTGAGTCAATAATTAATAGACCCAAAATATTCTTACTGTAAAAGTAATCTCACTGTAAAAACAGCAGTTAAACATTCATCGCAACATCCTTTGACAAGCTGCTCCAGCATTTAATTACTTTCAGTGCTAAAGATGCATATCCGATTTGGGGTTCTTTTGTTCTTTAGCTCAAGATTTCATCTGTTACATCTTCGCCTATTCTTTGCTAGATTAAAAATGCTATGTAGCATCAGATATCATTTAGCTTTGTAGATTTAATTTTAACCTTTTCATTTCAGAAAATAAATAGAACTATTTTAGCTTTTACTTGGACCATGTATTACTCATATTCAAAGTAATTTTTGTGGTTGTTTTTTAAAGCTTTCTCATTTTTTTCATAAACTTTTAAAAGTGTTTATTCAAACAGGACACAGGGTACTGGTCTTGGACATGTCAGAAGTAAAAGGTAATATCTTTGCCTTGCCTATTGCTGTTTGAGGCTGATAACAGTCTTGACCTCATCCCGAATCTTGGCAGTGAGCTGAAATGGGCAAAAAATTCAAGACTTCTTGCAACCAGGCAGCTACAAGGTAGAAAACATCTTCATTCATCCATCATGTAGCTTTTCACTATAAGGTCTTTTCTGAAATGATCAGTCCCAGGAATGATTAGTTTTCTCTGAGTTCCCCATTGGTTCATCATGACCTGATGTGGACCCTTGGTATTTTTCAGCTTTGGATATGGCTATGAGTGGTTAATGGTGGGATTCAACAAGTGGGGAGCTGATCTGTGTTTTGTGGATTGACCTGTGATTGTTTGCCACAATTTGAAGAACAAATCCTTGTACTCAAGTCATCACTGTCTTTGGAAAACTGTTTCTTTTCTAGTCCTGTGATATCATGCTTTAAGGTACTGGTAAGAGAAGTGTGTGGGATAGTGCGAGGCCTCTCTCCTCTGGCTGGATCCCGCAATCAGAGGCATCTGCTTGGAAGCCTTTCATGCATCAGCCTCTTGGAAGTTAAATCCCCATCAGACCCAGAAGCCCTTTTAGCATCTGTGGGAATGCTAGGGCTTCCCAGGGTGGAAACAGGGAAGACCGAAGGCCTTTGGAAAACTTCTTTCTTTTCTTTTCTTTTTTTTTTTTTTTTTTTTTTTTTTTTATGCTTACATGTAGTTACAAGCTTTAGTTAATTAACCAGTTTCTTCAAAGGTACTTGAAAGATGACTTTGCATTAGGACAAATGAACAGGACACAATTGCAGATCTCAGGTCCCAGATCATCCATGGTCTCAGAAACAGCTAATGTCCAGTAAGCTCTGATTTATTACTATCCGTCATGAATAAAAACAGTACTTTCCCTAAAACTTCATACCTTCTAAAAAGCCTTTCTGTCAAACCAAATGATCACCCCTGGTGATTCCTGGCACCTCATTTTCAGGAGGAAAGAATGTATCCTAAAAATATGAGAAGGCTTCCAAAAATTAAGTGAAAATTAGTCATATCCTAACTCTTGAGTTACTAGTCTGACTCAAAAATACAGCATTCCAGTTAAAATCTCGGCACTTATGATTGTTGAATAAAGCTCAAACAGTATTCATACTATTTCATATTTTTTTCCATAAAAACTTGCAGCAGCAGTAATTTATTTCCAGAATAGCTTTATAGAAGTGACTGCCCAGTATTTCTAAGATAAGGAGCATTTGTTTTACTAGTGTCCTTTGCAAGTGATATATAATGCATGATAAAGGGACCGTTTCCAAAAAAGAAATGTCCTTCACTGGCTTCATTGGAGCCTAACATATGATTATCCATTACAGACACTGAAAGGTAATTGCTGGACTGCATGTTTCAGTCCTCTCTTCTGCCAAACAACCACTTTTTATTTCTTAAAATTGTTCATTTTCTTCCATCTTTCTCTAGAGCAACTGTTACAGATATTGTTCTCAATGTCCTGTTTTGGGTTGCTTTCTATTCTAAGCACATTCAATTTTTACAATAGTGAGGTGTAACTGATAATAAGCCTTTTCTCTTCCATGTAACCTCATAAAGATTAAACAAGCTTCAACAGTGAACATGTTGCAATGTCTTCTGTGTTCATGTTGTTACACTTGTGAAAAAGTCATCTCTGTCTTGCTAGCCGATATCTTCAATTGCATTTATTGTGTAGAAGGAAATCTTTCCAAAAATGATTTTTTAAATGCAGCATAATTTTGCCCTAAACATTCATTTACTAATATCTTAAGATATTTATCTGCTAATATAAAATGTATATTTTGGATGTTTTATATGTAATTTAAACTAGTATAACGTTATTTCTTCATAAGTGTTCTGTTCCCATTCGTGACTCCTGACTTAATTCTCTTCTCAGCAGCGGTAATAGAAGCATTTGGAAGTTGTAACTTGCTTCAGGATTCACTCCTGCCAGGCCTGAGATACTCTGCATTTTTGTAGAAGACAGGATGGAGGGGGGAAAGGAGAAGACTTCAAGGCACAAAGAAACACAATTCACCGTCCTAAACTTCCTGACCAAATGCATATGTTTTAAAGTAAAAGGCAGTGTCAGGCAAAATCCTCTGGTAAATTTAGGCTGATATTTAGGACATCCTGTGATTATTTTTCCATTCCATAGGGAGGTTTGGTAGTGGCTCCTGGTTTAAAACAAAGTGCAATATATGTGAAAGGAGAAAAACATGGGACTGATACAGTTTAGTGGCTAAAGGCACAATGAAGTCCTATATTGGCCAGCACAGGTCTTTGTACCTATCTTGTCAGATTGTCTGGGGGAAGAAAATGCACATTTTGAGAGCATAACTATAAATTCTTTATCTAGGTGGTTATGTATGTTTCTTCTTAAAAGGTAACATTTCAGTATGTTATAAATCATATTTTCCTTTGCAGCTTTTACTTTCAGTAGTGAACTGTAGAGTAACATCTTTCAATATAAAACCAAGAAAAAGACCAAAAAGTAAACCTTATATAAGACCATACAGAATGAGTCAAAACTTTATAAAGCTTTCCAATATTAGCAGGAGGAAAAAAAAATGATGTTCCAAACATTGCACACATTTAGGAGTAATTTGGTGGGAGGTACATATTATTGGCTGGTAAATTGCTTAATAAAGTACTTGTCAGATTAAGATCTTCAGACATCATTGAGTACTAATACATTGAAAATGTTCCTCTGCTAATGTAGTTTATTTTCTGGTTGAAATATGTTTTATTAAGGACGTACTAAAACTTGATTATAACTCAATTTGACATTTTATGCCTTCTTGTCATAGAAATTATGCAGATTACCACTTTGGAACTATATTCTGAAGCAAAAACTGTTCTAGTGAAAATAGAAAAAAATACTAAGTCCCAAGGGCTGCTGAGAATAACCTGTTTCATTAATTGTTCTTAAAGTTCCATTATGCAGTTCTCCATGGGTGTTTTATGTGGGATATCAAATGCAATATATATTCTGGAAATGATTTGTCAAATGCAGCTTAAGCCTTAGGTCAATGCATCTTTCATAAGGGTGATGTTTGGAAAAAGCTGCAAGAACTTGTTTCCGCAAAGTTGAAACATTCAAGCAAATGGAAGATGTTTTCTTTCATTTTGAAGAAAAGGGAGTTTGGTTGGGAATGAAGCACGAGCAGTTTTACATGGAAGGGAAAGAAGGAAAGAAAAGGGTGGCTTACAGGAACTCAGTGTTCACTGTGCTCTTTGCAATTCAGAAGTTTTAAGTTTTAGAAAGATGTGGACAAGATTTAGTGATTTGCTCACATGCTGTCTGCTTTGCTGCTTTGAGGTATTTTAGCAGGGAGATCTCCATGAATAAGTAAGTAGAAGATCCCCCAAAACACAGACCTTACTGAACTATTTTCGGGAATATTTCTCAAACACCAAATATCACCACAAAAGGTGAGCTATATTATTTTCTGTTTCAAGTTGAGATAGGTTTCTGTTAAAAGAAGAGAAAAATCATCATGTCACTTTATCTTTTTTTCCCTCTCTGTTGAAAAGTGTGTGAAACTCTGCATGTATGATGGGAAAAAAGGTGATTTTCTTGACAGATTTGGTTAAAAAAAAAAAAGCAATATATTGTCTCCCTTTAAGGTTCATATTAAACTAGTAAGTTTCCAAACAACTAATTTAGATTCAGTTTAGTGTATTTCTTTTTGTGTACCAATTTCTGTGGCATATTTTCATATAAAAAGTTTTCACATTTGTCCCTCTCGTTTGAGTGGGGTGAACTCATATTATAAAACCAGGATCAAGTACATATGCAGTATTTATGAAGTGTAGTATTTGGCTGGTAACATCTAGTGACATGATAGTGAACATTCAGCTCTCCACATCCAGCTTTGGATGTGAGTTTTAATCAAGTGTTTGTGCCAAAGGTTGATTATCTGTTAATCAGCTCAAATAAACCTGAGCCTGAACATCATGTGGTGCATGAAAAGGGCTATTTTTAGATTCAGTCAATGTTAAGTTTGAATTTAAATTCCAAAGCTGAGCTGCTCAAAAACTGAACTTGAAATTTTTTACCTGGACAGGACAGGACAAAGAGACTCATTTTGCAGTTGATAACAAATGGCTATTTTTTAATTTTTCTTTTCTTTTACATTTGCTCATAAAAGAATTCAAGAAGTGCTTAGTATGAGATAGAAGGCCCAAGAAAGCCTAGCCATATATGCACTGCTATGGTGGAATAACTGCAATTACTCTCTGAAGTCTGACTCAAATTGGATGGAAGAATAGGATTTCCTTTTGCTCTTTTCTCTCCCAATTGCATTTGAAACTGAAAGGCTTTTCTCTAATTTTGTACTAATCATGAAAGTAATAACTGTCACTGCTTTGTACTGTGTTTGGTATCTATGTGGGAAAAAGGCATATTTGGTACAACATATCTGAAATGCAGACTAAACTGCTCTGGGTTAATTGGGAAATTGAGAGCTTTGCAAGAAAAAATATTCACTGGAAGATAGTAACTTGAGAGTATATTTCCTGTTGCTCTAAAATCAATAACAAAATTGAGAACTAATCATCTGAAGAAAGAGGAACTAATAGTAACCCTGTCTCTCATCTATTCCTTAATGTTGAACTTTCTTTGTGCATGAAACTTTTATTTGTAATATATTTTCACTAAAATAATTGTGGAATTACTGAAATTCCACTAATTTTTGACAATATAATGATTTTGCCTTAGGGATATGCTGTATATGTAATGATTTTGCACTAAGGATACACAGTATACCAGTTTTACTTGTACTGCAATGTTCGTTCTACATGAGGAATTTCAGTTGGTTTCCAAATAAACCGAAAGGACAGAGCAAAACAAAACAAAACCCTCATCCCTGAAGAGCTTCAGCACCAGTCCAGGTAATGAAGCCAAATTGGCAGGGCTTAAGCAATATGTCATCTGTCAAGCTATTGAATTCGGTGATCAACAATTCATTGTTAACCATCTGTTTAAAGGTTTCTCACATCCTGTGGTTAAACTTGATTCATGAATAATTTTTTAAATATGTTATCAAATTGTTATTGACCTAATGTGCATTAGAATAAATGAATAGTTGAAAACATATGCATCTGGCTAGGAAGTCTTTAAAACTGGGTGGCTGACCCCAGGAGTATTTGGCAGTAGCTAACTCCACATAGTGAATAGATGCCAGGGTGCCTCTAAGGAAAACCCTTGGAACAGAAATAATGATAGCATCTGCAGCAGTGCACATCATAATTTTTAGTATACGTGGGCCAAATTTTTGAAAATTTTGTAGGTTGTCTCCTTTACTGTGAACAACTTATTTCTATGCGCAATATTTTACTAGGCTTCATGTCAATCAGCCTTCATCTGAGCCAAATTTTCTCAAAGCTGAACAAAATCTTCTTCCAATGGGACTGACTGGTCAGGTAATGGGGTTGTTCTACGCCTAGATCTGTTCTGAGACACGTTCTTATCTCTAAGCACTAATTATAAGCAAGTGTACCTTCCTTTGCAAGCAAGTTAAATTTTAGAACAGTTTTAATTCAGGAGGATATATTAATAAGTCAAATTATCTTCTGAGCTTGTGATACAAGCACTGAGACTGGCGGTCAGCTTTTCAGTGTGTTTCCATGGGCAACGGCTGAAGAAGCTCAAGTGAATAAAGGAAGACAACAAGCAAAGTACAAAATCCTCCATGAACATCTGACTGCTGCCTTAGAACAGACATTTGAAATAAGTGTATTAAATGTCAGGAAGAAGAGAAAAAATGCACCTACTCATGACTTGCATTTCAGCTTTGCTTTGATTTTGAAATACGCAAGCTTTTTGGCTCTTGGTCTCAATATAGTATTGTACCAAATATAGTATTTCACTAAATTAAAGTATTTGTTTTTCACTCACAGCAGTTAGATTTATGCTGTGTGTCTCTTACAGTATACAGGAAGTAAAGCTGCAAAATCATATATCAATAACTATCAAAAGACTTAAGTATGTCACATCTTTAAATTAAACTTAAATTAAACTTAATTCTAGTTAAACTCTTAATTATATAAAATTATAAACACTTACAGATAATTTTGAAGACCACACATAGTGTTTTATCACATCAGTCACACTAGCTAATCACATATACTAAATAAACAAAGCAAAAAAGCAATATTAAAATTTTATAAGGTGATAATCTCTTCAGTTTTTGCAGGGGACAGCTTATAGAATGTGTAGGTCCTAACTTTTTTATATATATTTTTTCCTGCATCTTTGTAAGCACATGGCCCTTACTAGCATTATTAATTCATGGATTTTTTTTTCTATGTCTGATCATACCTACCACAAGCCAGTTATGAGTGTATTGCAACAAATTTGTTATTCCATTTTGCAGGCAGAAATTGCAGCCTGGACAGATTTAGGAATAGAACTGCCCTTTCCCATCCTGTAGTCTCATGTTTTTGATTGTAGATGCAGGTTTCTTCCATTAATGTACCTATGACAGAGAGATAACACTGCCAAAAATCTACAATATTTTGTTGGTGATTTTTTTAAAATAATGATCTTTTATTTTCAGTCCTTAGGATCTGTTTTAGAAACTGAATTTAAAATAAACCTAAATAGTAAATCTTCTCCAAGAGTTTAATGTAAGAATACAATTTCCTTTTCTGACTCATCCCTATCCCCTAACTTTTGTCCAATACCCCAGATATAGTTGGTGAAGGTAAGGAACGTAGGGCTGAATAGTTCGTGTCACCACCTTTTTTCCCTTGAACAAGTAACTCCCAAAAAACTGATCACTTAAATTAAAGAAGTAAATATAGAAGGGCTCACAGGAGGGTAGCCTAGCTGGTCTAAAGTGAGTGAGAGGTAGCATGCTTGTTCTATGTGCGACCAACCTCTTCACACGAGTAAGCCAGAAAACAGAGCCCCATGATGGGATAGCAATTGGCTATATAAATAAGGAGATGTGCTCTGGCAGGATGGATTGGCTGAAGCCAGCCAGTTTTTGTCCTGCTGTTTATATGCCATGTCAAGTGTCATCGCCTCGTGTGTGCTCTGAACCAAGAAATCACAAAATAAATTCTCTTTTCACACTGAACTACTCTTATATTTCAACTGTGTCTGTCGTTATTTTCCTTTAAGGCATTAAAATGGGATCCCGTCCCTCAATTTGTCCATATTTTGGGACACCAGTGAAAACTGAAAAATATGGTTCTTTTCACAGTCTCTCAATTCACTGTTGTAATTTCAGGTGTGACTGCTATGGATAGCTGTCTTTCCTCAATTTATGTTCAAACTTTTCAGTCCTTCCTGTTATGTATAACTGGGTTTCATATTGGTCTTCCTTGTTATGTTCCAGCCTTTTTTAAGTTCCAGCCTTTAGACAGGCTGGTTTTAGTGCAGGAAATTTTCCATTCCATACAGATCCTCCCTCCTTCCACACTAGTTTACCTGTATCAGTGGTTTTCGGTTGTTGAGATCACCTTATAATTAGCCTACAGAAACTTTTGCTCAGACCATGTTTGATCTTGTAGCTGCTTTAACTTATCAGTTTAAAAAAAAAATCTCTCTAGGTGACTGACCTCCATTAGATGAAGTACTGTTTATGAAAATGGTTTGTGAGTGTGTGTCTTTTCACTAATGGGTCTTTGCATGACTGTTAAATCAAGGATAGTGCTCTATTTGTTCTGGCATTGACTTGTGCCTTATCTTATTTTTTGTTTCCTAAACTTTAATTACATGCTAACATTCATTTGTCCTACATTACAGAGTTAAAGAATTCATTTAATTCCTGTTTAGCGTTTAGATAAAATGTCCACATTCATTAAAAGACAAGCAGAAACCACACAATTGTCTTATGATCTGTTGAGCTCAAGTGTATGCAGACACCAGTGATGCTATTTCTCACAGATAAAGAAGCCAGAGATTTTTAAATAATATCAAATATTGTCAGTTTGTCTCATTCCCCTTTCACAAAACTTCTGTTTTACTCAAAGGAAGGTGCAATTGTTTGGACCTGGAAGATCTGGACTTAGTTCTGTAAGCATCATCCTGGATTGATTCAGTTTCCTCTTCAAATTTTTCACATCGTTCTATTGCTCCTTACTAGTTGTTTCATTTCTATTGTATTTTTCATGCTCTCCAAGGATATTACTATATTATAGATCAATCTGTTCCAAGTAGATTTTTACCCTCTTGCAAGTGATCTGATCAGACGAGACAAGTTACGTAGTTCACAATACCTCATACAAGGTAAGTAGAAAAACGTTAGCTAGGTCAAAATGTACATCCAAAATGTAATGTAGTTTTTCCTGAGGTTTTCCTAGTAGCAATTCAAGTGCACATTCTGGGTAGTGCCCCTTCTCATAAAACGCTGAACCTCCCTGGTGTTCTCTGCCAAGCTGACATGAGCACGGGCAATGACTGTGTGCAGGACTGTAAGGCATCCAACAGGCTAGTCAGGACCACATTTTTCTGCTCCAGCTGGCTCATCAGACTTTCCAAAATGCAGAAATTTTATCCTATATGTATGTGTAGATAAAATTTCTGGCCACAGCAAAAAAAACCCGGCCAACCAACCAAACAAAAACCCCAACAATATCCTGAGAAACCCAACATGCGTAGCTCTAGTAAAAAGGAATCATCCAAATATTTTTTTCCACCCTCTCTGCTCAACATAAAGAAAGATGCCTGCAGATCTCCTCAGCAGAGATGCAGAGGGAAAGCTTAGCAAATAGAAGAACAGGTTCAAGGAGGGGAGGAAGGTTTTCTATTTTCTTGAGATAAGAGACATATGCAGAAGATGCAGAGTAGTTGTACTACTGTTCACTAATGACTTTTCCTTTTATCCTTACTCAAAACTGAAGGTATTTGGCTTGGCAGTTTGTCTCTTACATTAGAATATAGTCCAAGTCCTTGTGTATTTTTATGGCGTTCCTCTCAATACAACAGAAACACTGTTGTCTGAGTTTATACAGAAGTTAAATGTAGGACCATCTACTCCTTAAGCACAATTGGGTTAAACTGGCATAACTGGTTCAATGGAATGTAAAAAAAAAATGAATGAATTTGAGATCCTGTCTGGAGTGCAGCATAATCTCAGCCCTCTCATATATTCATGTGCTCAGTCCATTTACATTTCTGCTGAAAATGTATGTTTCTCTTGGACCTTGAGATGCCAGGACCCACTGGATTGCCAGTTGATCTATCCAAAGGCTTTAATTAGATATGCTGCCAGCTGTTATTTTCCTCTTTCCACTATGAATGACCGCACTGCAACAGCTTGTGCTTCTTTTTATTATTTTTTATTGGCTGTTTCTTGTTTTCATCAGATCTTTTGCTTGCCCCTATGAGACCTTAGCTTCTTGTGTTTATTTATATATGTACACTCTGGATGTAGGCAGGGCAAATAATAAAATCAAGCTTGGAATGCGTTCACATTACTTTAAAGTGAAGTTCTATTGCAGTAGTAGACCACATGTGTAATGTTTCAGGAACAGAACTTTCTGACCTTCTGTTTAGAATAAAGGCTTTTCCCCAGGTGAATTAAAAGCTTCACAAACTGAAAATTTACATATGAACTATTTTTACTCAGAAGGCACAACTGCCAGTCAGCTGAAACTAATATATCACAGAAAAAAAAACATTTCTTTTTATATAACTTTTTGTCCTAGAGAAATGGGACTGGAGCTGGTCTTGTATTTCATAAAATCATAGAATCACAGGACAGTGATTAGGTTGACAGGAACGTTAGGACGCCATCTAGTCCAACCTCCTGCTGAAAGCCAGGCCAGCTTCTTAGTTAAATCAGGTTGGTCAGGGCCCTGTTTGGTCAAGTTTTGAGTATCTTCAGATCCATCTCAGTATTTGATCAACCTCATGTCTCCAAGAATAGTCAGGCTCCATCTACTCTGTAACTACCCAATAGGCAAAGAAGATATCAATTAGATTCCCCTTTAGCCTTCCCCAGCTGAAAAAAGAAAACCTGATCTAGTCCCATGGACTGATGCACATCCAGCTTGCTTTAGGTTGTCCCTAGTTTTTCAAGATCTTCTTCCATGAGTATTTCATTCACCTGGACTCTGGCACCAGGACTGGAGAGGCCATTGGACAGACCTGACCAGGAAAGAGGAAGGCAGAGAAGATAGTATCTCTGCATTTTCTGTGTTCTTTGTCACTGGTT
This sequence comes from Tinamus guttatus, assembly GCF_059628265.1. Lineage (NCBI taxonomy): Eukaryota > Metazoa > Chordata > Aves > Tinamiformes > Tinamidae > Tinamus > Tinamus guttatus. Next base: position 3,417,542 of record NW_028288586.1, read on the forward strand.
TCCCTACCCCATTTCATGCTTGAGATTTTCCTGCTACGTACCATAGCATTTTTTTAACTTAAGAACTGCTGTTCTAATGGTATATGGGAGAAGAGGAAGGGACAGTGGGAATGAGGAGCAATGGATACTGCCGAGGATCCTTGTCTCCTACTGATTGGAAAGGAGGTGGAAAAGGAGAACATTTACTTTCACCTCTTTCACTGAGCAGTATATGCTCAGTTCTCATTATCATTTTCACTTTTTTATTCAAATTTCCTCCTAACTGATTGGGAGTATTATTGCCTTCAGCTTTGTGGAGTTGTGAAAGTTTAATGAAGGAAGGATAAATGTTGCTCGTTTTGCTTTTATTTTGCTTTCATGTGGCACACGAGGTCATGATGGCTTATCCTGGACTAGGACTCCACCTGTGCTTGTGCTACTGGGAGACAGATTCATAGCACCCAAGATCATTTCCTCCCAAGCTGCCAATGTCTGTGAAATAGGTAATGTTACTCTAGCTCTCCTTTCTGACATGTAAACTTGTCCATGAGGAGGAAAGGCTCCAGGATTACCACAAAGATCAATTTTATGGTTATAAATCAATATGATACTGTCAATTTAATTTATGAACATTAATTACATGTTACCACACACTCATGAGGTAGAATTATTGATTTAGGTGTGAACACAGGAAGTACTGCGTAGCAGTATAGTACTAACTAAGTTCCCTAAATGCAGGTTATATTTAGGAAGCTGGCCTTGTTTTATACAGTCTTGTTCCTTGGTAAATATCCACTGAGTTTAATGGGGGAAGTATCAGTGTTTAAATCTGCTCCTAAACATAAGATTTATGAGATCTGTTGTAAGTATTCACAGAGTAGCTTTAATAAATTCAATATAGATCACTTTTGGAGAGGAAATATGGGAGACAGAAGGAAATTGCTGATGTCACCTGTAGATTTCTATGCCATACATCAGATTACAAAGTATAGTGAAGTGAAAAATCCTGTTCCAAGTTTGGCCGTTAAAAGCTGTAGCTTGAGGGAGCTGATTTTTCCTGTTTTCCTATGATTGCATTTCCCTTCTCTGCTATGACATCAGTGCCCTGCTGTTTACTCTCTCCTGCACCTGAGAATGAGGTGAATTCTCACTAATATATATATATATTTGCAAACATGACTCTTAAAGCCAATATTAAAAGTGGGAGCCATCACTGCATAAGCAGTTTCCCTTCACAGTATTGGGGAACATATTAATTGTCATGTTTTGAGATCCTTGCTTTAATTTCTGGCAATTCTTCTATGACAAAAAGTCCTGGACTTATTATTTTGCCAATATAAGTAGCTTTCACAAGGTGCACTACATTCATTTATGCTATCTGAGAGTCTTACTTGTACAAAACTTAAGAGGTTTTTGATTCTAAAAGGAATTGTTTTAGCATCTAATGCATGTGCTCTTGGAGAAAACAGCTGTAATCACATTTGCATTTCATTCTTTAGTATAATTTAAATAAAGAAGCTACCACAGGTACTGTCATCAGTGTGAATGCTTGAATAGCTTTCTGGTGTGTAATAATGTGCAAATCCTCTATCATTTGGTCCCCACTCTGCCACTGCCTTTGCAGGATGTATTTTAAGCACAGGCAACTACTGGCCTCAGGGATGCAGCTGCTGAGAATTGGCATTTTCAGCATCATTCATGCCTTGCCCAGAGGCTCAGCAGGACAAAGTAAGAGTAGTCACAAGTTGAATGGATTCCAGAAAATTCAATCTACAGCATTGTGAGTCTCTCTTGAATCTGACAGTTTTGCAATCTTTCATGGGCCTATTGGTTAAGAAAAATAATCAGAGAAACAAGAAAAGAAATTCAGCCTGAATTGAAGTGATTTTGAGAGTTAAAAATACTTAGATTCCTATTTCTGTTCAATTAAATATACTTCTCTAAACGGAGTTAATTTTCTGTTCATTTGCAAAATATGCCTTTAATGATGCCTTCTAATAAGTCTGTGCCCTATGGGAAAAATATTACCTGCCAGATTGTTAAAAATGACTTTACGGTGTGTTTACAATGCGGCATTTGCCATGTGAAGTCACACAGCCATATCTTTACTAAGCAAAAATATCCTTTAAAAAAATTGGTCATTATTTAAAATAGAAGTCAGCCTCTGGACAAACTATATTCTCTGTGCTTTTGTAAGAAACCGTGTTTTTAATGTTCTTAAGAATTTCCATAGCTCTTCACACTGTCCTGTTCCTTGAATTGAAGGCTGCTTGTATTTTCCTTGCTAAGTAGTTGCCCATTTCTCTTGCATTGCTGCAAGAGCATGTCAGTCCAAAAGACAGTTTCCTATCCCAATCACCACTTACATATTTCTGCGACCAATTTCAGTTTCAGTCCAAGTGCCAAATCCCATTAATAATACATTTTCTCAGAGTTAACCCATGACTTTCAGCGCATCTTGGCTCCCTGCCTTTCTCACCACCAGCTGTCTTTTTCTCTGCCTCATTACTTCTTACTGCCACTTCTGTTCCTGCAATGCAACACCACTCCTTATAAATTGCCCTTTAAATAGTTATCTATCAATAATTCCAATTAGAGGTAAGGCATCTATTCAATAACAACTTCGCACTGCAATAAGGTGCTTTGGATCAATGAAATCTTAGCTAATGTTAATAAAAACCTTCAGTAAACCCAAAGTTCAGTTTGAATGAGCTTCTAAGATTTGTATGACTCCCTCCACTGACCAAAACTCTTCTGTGCACAATAATGCATGTGAAACTATGCAAAAAACCAGACATTACAGTGAGTTATGTTACCACTAAAATTATTAGCATATTCCTGCACATAGAGCTTTTCTCCTGGTTTTCGCAGGTCTACTATGAAAACAACTGAGGGTCCAAAACTGGGGCAAGGCACTAAGGCATGAAGTTATTTAACATGCCCCCATCTAGAGTCCATGAAGTGCACCGTAGGGTTTTTATGAGTATTGCTGTATTAAACATGCTTAGCGTAGTTTGGAACAAGCTACTCGGGCTGCAGGGTGCAGGACAACGTTGTGCTGGGGCGTTTGCAGGTTCTGGCAGGAGCAAAATGCATCGGTGCGGCGCTACGCGCGAGGTAGCTACCCGCGCCTGACAAGCAAACAGCCACCTTTGAGTGATGATGCCTGTCAAAATAGAATCATCTACAAGAATTGTGATGGCTCCCATGACTTCTTTAATAGCCCTTGCCCAGATGTGCATAAACACCACTTGCAGAAAACGTCATTCGATTCATTGCACTGGCAGGCATTAGATATTTCACCTTACGTTGCTTTGGAGTTTTAGGGCAATCATTCTTAGTTTATCAAGCCGAGCTGTAACACACACACACACACACACACAATTAGAAAAAGAAAAGGAGAGAGAAAAAAAAAAAAGAGGAGACTTTTAAAAATATCAGTTAGCCAGGTAGCAATTAACAAATTTATTTTTTTTAGAGAACTGAGTAGAATAAATATATATAAAAAAAGAAACTTTTTTTTTTTCTTTTTACCTGATGAACAGGAAATGAGATTTTCTTCTTCTCCTAAAAATATTTGTGTATGCCTTAAATAAATCTGAATTGCATTCTCATAACTAGATTTTCTTGGAGCAGATGAAAATTTTGCCTGTCCCAGTAGCAGAGTTTTTAGTGCGATTTGGATGCCTAGCTTCTAGAATACAAAATAATGTTTTATGAAATTATGAATTACATATATTCTGTAGTCCTACACAAGATAACATATTTCTACAACTCTAATTGTTAGTCTTTCAGTAAAAAAGATATAACACCTTTACCATCAGTCTGAACTGTGGGTATCTGCTTTGCTTTGTTGTCTGCAGTTTCCACAAGCCAAATGCGGTGAATATGGCACTAGTGTCTCCTGATGTTTTCAACTTCACATTGCATGTGTCACACTGTCTACTTAAATTATTAGAAATTGTGTGTCATATGTGAATTTAAGTATAATTTCATTTACTTTACATGAGGACATATTTTACCTCTCAGATTGCCTGCTGATGCAGAGGAAAATTCCAAGCCCTGTAGCACACTAGTGTACTCCAGTATCTAAATATGCTATTTGTTAACCTAAAGGTCCATGCCATTAACAATGATAGCAATGTTTTAAAGGGCAAATATGGATATACAAGCTATCACTGTTGCCCTTCTTTTAGAGACTTGTGTTGACTGTTAGGTATTTTGGTCCTTTGGCAAATTTGACCACTTGTTCTCCTATTTCTCCAAAATACCAGCTGTTAATGTACTATTAAATGTTGTGTAACAGAACAAATCATGTTATTCGTGGAGAAAAAAAAGCGTAATGGCAAGAATGTAGAGACTGGCAGTGAAGTAGGCATGTAATATGTATTACTAGAGCCGATAAGGAAAAGGTGTTATTTAATTTATAGAAGAGCAGGCTGAAGAGACACAATTTGAGTGTTTCAAACTAGTCAAATATCACTGAAAAATGAGAAATTATTCTCACTGTCACCAGGGAAAGGAGAAGAAGAAAATATGGTAGAGAGAGATTTAAGTTAGACATTTGAACAAACTTTCCAGCAAAAGGACAAAATCAAAAACAAAACTGGAGGAAACGTCAAGAGGTCATTTAATTCATCTTCTTTTCTATAAACCAGAGTCAACTATTCCTACCTTTTTCCAATGAAATATTTGTCTACAGATTCAACAATTCTAGCGACTCACTTTGTTTGACTTTAGAAAGATTTTCCTAAAATGAAAACCGAGTATTTATAGCTCCAATTTTAAAGCCAGTGTTTCTTCTCCCAGCCACTATGGATTTGAACAGTGCCTCTAGCTCATGCAACAGGCTTTTGCCTGTTTATCTTATCTCCTTCCAGTGTCTTTTTCTAGCTTAAATTCAGGTCTTTCATTCTTTCCTATTAGGTCAAGTTTTCTAGTCCTTAAATGTTTCTTGCTGCTGTCTTCTAACTTTCTGCAAGTTGTCTACAACTTTCTTGGAAGCAATACTCCGGCTAAAGCTTCAATTCAGATCCAACTAAAGGATCTATTCTTGTACCTTGCAGCTAGGCAATCCCTCCCATTGCTTAAAGGAACACCAAAGAAACAAAATAGACAAGTACTTACCAGGGATTACTAATGCGTAAGTTGGTATTTCTTTCCATTTAGGCAAAGACTCTCTCTGTCTCATCAAATTATCTCCCAGCTATAGTTTCTGTGATTTTGAGAATATATGTTGTGTTTTTATTAACAAGGACTGTTCAAAGAGTATGATAGTAACAGCAGAAGTTACTGTCTGCGGTCTGTAGTTTGTATATGTATTAAAAATGCTTTTTCATGTTAATATTGTGTGTAGTGACCTTAAGCAAAAGATGAAGCGAGTTGAAATAAATGAAGAATTTGCTTCCTCGATCTGATAAACTGATTCTCTTCTTCCCTAATTGTGTTTAAAAGGAAAATGCAGTGGTAGCTATGGATATTTTGTTTAACTTTCCACATTCTTGGAAAGTTCTCATGCCAGAACCAAATGGTCAACAGTGATTTCCAATCTGTTATTCAACCCAGAGGTTTCCTGTGCACCACAAGAAGTCTGGGACAATTCAGCCCCATCTTTTCAATTCTGTGGCCTGTCTCTTGTACCCCCACTTACGTGCTTGGAGTCAAACGCCAGGTACATGAGCGGTGACCTACCAGTCCTTGAATGCCATCTGATGTTAGTAGGACATTTAAGAGGGAAACAAGTCGCCTCAGTCCGTGACCCTCACTGCCTTGTTAGTTAGGCATGTTGCAAGATATATTTACACGGATGTGGAATGCTTCAGTCTTACTAAGGACTTACTTGAAACCACCTCTGTCTTTAACAGGGACTGCATTTAAAGGCTTGTTTTGTCCAAGATCCCTGTTGAAGCCCAGATATGCAGAGGCTTGATTGGAAAGTGAGTGAAATGGTTAGCAATTCAGAATGGTTAGAATAAATTGCAATTAAAAAAAAAAACCCTTATTATTCCCTTCTTTGCAAAACCCAAGAAGAATTGACTTGACGTCACTGATAAATAAGACCCTAAAATTTAACTGAAGCATATAAATTCTGGTGTTTATATGCCTGTATTGCACACTGTATCATATTTTTCTGTCTCTCATACCTTTCCCCTTGGATGGTACTGTTCCTGGCAAACTCACTTGAGAGCTTCTGAGTAAGATAAATGACAAAGACTAGAATATATTTAGGGATGACTTACCCGGGCAAAAAAATCTTTGAAGATTGAATGACTGCATATTTTGTTATCCTCTTAAACCGTGATTCTCTTTTATGCCAATATTTAACTTTTTCTGTCTAGGGAAGGGTTTCTCAGACAAAGCCCCAAAACTGCTTTCCAAATATTTATTTTTTCACTCACAGATCCTATATAAAGCATTTCAAACAAATCTGAGTATAGTAGAAAGACCAGCTGTGTCTTCTAAGTATAAATACATTTCTAATTTGCATGGGATTAGTGTGAGTGAAAAAGAGTATAAGTAAATGTAGCCCTTCCAAAAGCGATTGAGCATCTGCTTTTTAAGGGTATAGCTATGTTTTCTGTGTTTTATTTTTACAGTTTACTGTGAAGACACAATGTAACCAAAGAAAATAATGAGAAAAAAATCTTTGAATGATGAAAACTTCATATGTAGTTAAATACTAGATTCATTCTCAATAAAAGGTTATAAAGAGATGAGTTTGTTGCTTCTCTTCTGAAAGCAACACATGTTTCTGTTGTGCTAGAATGATACGTGCACTTCCAGATCGCACTCATTCTCCCTAGGGATACTCAGTTCTACTGCTGAACAGCAGAATAATAAGTATGTTAAGTTTTTGTACAACTAATCTAAATGAAAATTTAATATTTGTAACAATCCTAGGTAGTTGTTCATGCTAAGAAAACAGTACATAATATTCCTGCTTACAAGACAGGGGTATAATTTAGTTAAAGCTGATCTTAATATCCTTAGGAATTCAAAGTCTTCAGGAGTTGTGTCTCTAGAACGTTGCACTGCATTTGCTCTTGAGTCCTCCCGTGACTTTGCAGTCAGCTTCAGCTGTAGTGTTTTTTCTTGCTGAGGTTGACTTGAATTTAGAAGCATTGAATGATAATAAACTGTTACCTCTTTTCACACAACTTCATTGTTTTGATGGAGAGCAGAATGTTTCTGAAATCACTGTTTCTGTGCTTAAGGTGGAATTTATGAGACCATGATTTACAGGTGCCTCAAGCTATGTTTTTATATGAAAGCTTACGCATTTCTGTGCAATTAAAATGGGATTATGTTCAGTCCCTTAGACTGTACATTAATTCATATCTTTGTTTCCTAGGGCAAAGACTTTGTAGCTACAGCAAATTAATTTAACCACAGAAATTTTGTCACTTTATATTCCTCATCCTTTTTTTTTTTTTTTTCAAACAAAAAAACAAATAGCTAGTATGCAACCTGTTTTCTCTGTCTAACCTTGTGTTAAGATTGTGATGCCTTTAGAAATTTTTAGATTTTTTTCTCCTAATTAAAAGGAAACTCTCCAGGTCTGTCAGAATGTGATTTAAGATAGAATCATTAATTTATGGCACTGCAAAATACTTTAATATATGAGATATATATAGATATCATAGAAGCAAACATATAAACTGTGTTTTTTATTGGTCTTTGCAGAGCTGTGCCTGGGAGCTTTAGCAAAATAAATGAATTACTGAGTGGAAGCTGAAACATAGGAAAATGTTCATATTGCCTTAAGCTAAGCATACGGAGCCAGGGAAAATTACAGAAAGTGATATCCCCCTACAATCTGCTGTTTGGTTGGTGCTCCTTTTGGAAAGGTGTTGTATGTGGTTATCGTAGCGCACCTTTCCTACTGACCTTCACAGTTTATTTAAGAATGATTCTGAGCAGCATCATAGGGATTTAAATGAAATTTGAGTCCTTTGCTTGCTCCAGGGACAGAACCACTGATCCCTATAATTGTTATATAGGAGAACATGTGGGTCTGATCCTGTTCTTGCTTCCCTCAGGTGAATGCAATATAAAGGGTTTGTATAAAACTGTTTCCTTTTAAAACAGTGCTTTTCATATCCTGGGTCTAGAAAGACAGTTAGCCAAATTCTGATATATGTATTGATTTGATTTCCAACTGATATTGCTGAATATCAATCATCAGCGGGATTTTAAACTTTTGTGGAAAACAAAACAATCTGGATTTTTTGCTAGTGCAGTGTAATCTCTGGAAAGTATGAAAAGATATCATGCTAGGAGAGGCATTACTTTCCTTCCCTGAAGTTCACATTCTTTGGTGTGTAGTGGAAGTTTCTGCTCAAAAATCATGTGATTTACTAACAACAACAACCTAAAAGACTTACTCATGGAGCTGGCTGGTTACAGTCCTTAATTTTGAGTAAGAATATATGAAATATTTGAAATCACCAGTATGAAATGAGTTAGTAGTGTCAATCCAACACTTTAAATGAGTACCTGCCTGACTGCACTATCTGGAAATCTCATCTGCATAAATGATTTTGCATGGTTAGAAGTCCGGTTCTTTGAAATCAGAAACCTAAGTGACTTCATTTGATATTTATGAATTCAAATATGAGTGAAGAAGTCTAATCTAGACAAAGGTCCTGAACTCCCAAGAAATCCTACAGAGAGTTCATTCGACTTCATGCCATGGAGTAACTTGTGTGGATAATAACATGTTGAGAACTAATTTTCAAGAAATACAGGGGGTTGTCAGCTGCTTTAGAAGTTTTAAAATGAAAATCATATCATGGAATATGTAAAATAAAGTACTAAGGCTGTATTCAAAAGTATTGTTGGCACAAATCCAATCCACAGTTTACAAACCAAAGAAATCTGCTTGTAAAATGTACTACAGTCTTGGCCTTTTTAGTCAGGTGATGTGTCAAAGTAAATTTAATAACCTTTCATCCCATGGATCTTTGTGAATCAAGCTCTTGAAAGTTTTCCTCTCATAAATCTTTTTTTTTTTTTTTTTTTTTTTTTTTTATCTTTAGTGGGCGCAATTCATAGATTGCTGGATTCAGCTTTGGCGTTTTAGTGGCTCTGCTGTAAACATTTTGATACATGTTTAGGATTGTGTGGGAAGACAGTTTGAAATTTCTCCTAACTACCTTTGTACCGTCACAGCTCATTTAAAAGCCAAGACATGAACACCTATTAAATTATGCCTTCTAGTGCAAAGTCTGATGGATCTTTAATGATAGCTTTTTGACTGTGACTCTAATGAAATCTGACACTGGTAATTGTAAATATTTTGTTATAAACCTAGTCATGATCTTTTGTTTCCTAATGTGCTTAGCATCTGGATTACAAAAGTGCTAGCAGATTGATAGTTTCTTCCAGTTGGAAGAATACTCAAGAAAATACAGACTTTTTTCCAGAGGGAAGGGGCAGAAAGAGTGTGGGCGTATTGAGCTCTTACATTTGGGTGTAGTTGTGGGTCAGATTACACAATAGACTTTCCTGAATATACCCTTTAGTTAGGGTGAGTCTGCTTCTCCTTTTGCAAAGGTGGGATCTCTTCCCTGGTCTGGGTATGGGCTTGGCAGCCCCTTACTCTCCTAAGTAGTGTGATGAGCCGAGAATCCCAACAGAGCTTAGTTTGTTTCCCCCTTCCTTACTGGAACAGAAAAGGGAAAGGGAAAGCCATGTCTGCCTCAAGGATCTTGCAAGCACATCCTCAAGGCAAAACCAAAAACACTCTTGACAAATTATAGAAAATCAGGACTGCTTATAAATGGATGGTGTATGAGGCTTTGTTATGATTTCAGATCAGGAGTGCTGGAAAATGACGGAGAAGTGATTATCTAGGTTTTAATACTCTTTTTTTCTTACTTTTTAAGCAGGATGTTGAGAGTCTGACATAATTACAGAAGCTAGTACTTCTTTAAGACACAGCTAGCTCTCTTTGCATGAGGGTGCTCTAAAATAAATAAATAAAGGAATAGATTAGGCATGTTTTAAATCCTATCTTTTCATCTTGAGCAGATTAAAAAGGGTTAAAACAAATGCTCAAGGGAAAGGTTTTCTTATTGTTTATATCTTTTAGACTCGAAGACTTGGCAAACCTGCTGTGTAACTATGCCTGGTTCCTGGAAAATAGCTTTTTCCTTTTTATTAGTCTAACTCAGGCACTGATTTATTGAGCAAGAGAAGGATAAGGCAGCTTTAGCTTTTCCATTAACACCAGCTGGGACCTACACCACATAATGTTGTGTGAATGCACAGCTTCATCCCATTACATCAGAGCTGTAACAACCCACAACCTTTGCCAGTAGCATCATAACTTTTGGGAAGCTATATATGCCAGATTTAGAACTCAGTCTTTGGTATTCTGTATATTCCTCTTCTCAATGCTATTTATTTGTAGGAAACAAATGCAGATAATCAGATCCTTACTTGAGGTAGCAGTCTGAGAACAGAGAGGGAAAAATGTAACACTTTGCTGATTTTTAGAAAGCCTACTATGAAAAACATCTATTAACGAAGTAGTCAATTCAATAGCAAATTTAGGAAAATAAATGCCTATAATTGAAGACAACTGTTTTAGTGTCCAGGTGCTTAGGTGAGTATAATCTATCTCGACATTACTTTTACATGAATACACTTTGTTGGCTTTTCATGTTACTGTGCATTCTCAACAGCTGTTTAAAATATTCTTATCAACTTGAGCTTCTGAGCACTGGATCCAACACAGCTTTTGTTAGTGAAACTCAGCCTACTTTCAGTGACTTTTTATTGCACCTGGAAAATCCCCTGACAGTAATGTAGTTCTTCAGAAGCTCTCATGTTTTGCAGCTTTCTATTTCTCAGGCATTTTCTGTTATAGGGAAAGCAAGTTTTCTGTCCTCTTCCAGGAAGCATGTATTCCCCTCCCTCCCCATTTTATCTTCGGATACTTTTTCATCATTAACAAATCACTGTTATAGGCCACTGCCAAAGAGTTTTCTCCTTAATGGAGGGATGATGTGCAATTTGCCTTCTTGCCCCACATAATGCAGTGGGAGAAAAAAACTCCGTTTCCATATGTTTTTTTCTTAACTTCAATAGTAGAAGCCCATGCTTATCAGCATTTTAAGAAAAAAAAAAAAAAAAAAAAAAGGTGATTTTTCCTCAAAGCAAAATCACTCTTAGCTGCAGGTGTTCCCTAGTTAAAATGTTTGTAAGTAAGTGTTAAATCCAGCTAGCGCGGAGAGATGGAAGATGTCACAGAAAACTTAATATTTGCACTGTACTAAGGGCAGAAGCAGAGAGCAAGTTTGCAGCATGTTATTTCTCTGCTCTGCTTCTGACCCGTTAAAGAAAACTGATGTACAATCATTGAATCTTTAGCAGGGTAGATCACTTCCAGGCTTTTCAGACCAGCCCCTGCACGGTTCTATTTGTTATCTTGCAGATAAGAAGCCAGAAACAAATGAAGACTTGAATAAAATGACATTTAATAAGGAGATAAAGTAAGCTTCAGTCTTTGGGAACTTATCTTGAATTATATTATGCATTTTATCTGCTACCTTATTCTAAGCTTTACCTTATGCATTATGAGTTTTTCTACTTTCTACTCTTTTGTCTCTTTAAGCAGCTACTTGACACTTGCTGTTTCTAATAGCTTAACACCATAAATTAGCAACTCTTGTCAGTTATTAACAGGAGACCGTAAAACAGGTTAGCAGTATCAGGCTATGTCTGGGCTGTCTTGATAGACTCAGCAGTCCAGTCAAATGAGATGGTTTCTCTTGCGTTCGAATTTTTACAGGTTGTAAGAAACAGTTTGCATCTGTAAGAATTATCCCAATCACAAGATTGCTTTGGATAAGAATCATTTGATTTCTTTTTGCACTTTGCCAGAACTGATTTCACTCGTATTCTCCCTGCTCTGATCTGCTCTCCCTGCTCCCTACCTTAGGCACTTCCTGAGACTATACCAGAACACCCTTAGTGGTCATTCCCAGCATTTCCGTGACTTTTGTTTCATTCTCGCTTTGCTTCCACACTTGCTTTTGCTGCCACTCGTGAAGCTTAGAAGCAGAGGTCCATTTGGCATCCTCTGTGACATATGTAACAGGATGTGTGAAACTTTGTCCTGCAGTCTTCTCTCTGTCTAGAGCAACACATCTCAGCTAGATGTGCCCATTCTCATTTTCTTCATTTTCTTGTTTTTTTCATTGACATCTTGTCTTGGAAAGGCACACCAGTACAGAGAAGGAGGGTCAGCCTCACAGCCTCCTTTGCTTCCAGGGTGAACAGTAGCAAACACAACCCCCTGCAGGAGAATGCTGCCTTCTCAGACACTTTATGAGGTCATGAAGGTCTCACACAACACCTTAAAAGCAGGCTGTAGCCTCTGTCTGTGATTCATTGCCTAGGCTCATCAATCAACAGGTTCTGCACCAGCAAGTCTGACACCAGATATTTCAAACCTGGGCACTGCTATTCCATAAAACAGACACTCCATCCTGAAAGTGCTGCCAGCATCTCTGAGGTTACCAATGAGCTTTTAAGGGTAACAGCCTGATGGATCACAAATTTTACTATACCTGTGTTCTTTAAAACATGGGCATATTCTGCTTCTCTGCAGGGAACTTGCCTCCCTCTCCAAGGGACACAAACACTGGTGGTGTTAGTGAACTCGTAAGCATAGTGGCCTGGGCCAGTTCTGTTCATGTTTGGTGACCAGGCTTCCAAGTTCCACGTGAAGCCCTTGTGTTCCTGGCTGTGGTTGCCTTCATAGCAGATATTGTGAGTACCTTCAATGAGTTGACCACAAGTTGGCTGGCAGACGCTCCCTGCCATCTGTTGAGGCCTTCACACCTGTGCAGAGCCTCCAAGGAGCTCTAACACAGCAGCAGTATCTGTGAGATAAGGAAATCCCCAGATGTCTTTGCATGAGTGGGCACATTGCATTGGACAGTGCCTTGGCCTGAGGGAAGTGAGTCCTCAGTCAGTGACCCTGTGCTTTCTCTTTGCGGGCAGGGTGCCCAGCCTGAAGAGGCAGGTGAGCCTGATGTTTCGGAGGGTGTTTAGGAGCCATTAGATCCTTGCTGGAGTCTCAGCAACTCATTGTCTCTCCCCTGGGCTTCAGGAAGATTTAAGATTTGTAATATGTGTAGGAACTGAATTCCCACTGCGAAGTTTATCTTTTTATTATCCAGAAACTATATGCACACATAATAAATAAGAAAAATAGCAGATTGCAGCATGGCATCAAGTTTTTGTTCTTCTATTTTTCCGTTTTCTTTAGCTACATTTTTTCTGGTCTTAGCTTTCCACATAGAACTCTGAGATGGTTGTTGCTGTGTCTCTAATAAGATGGAGCTAATCAGTCAAGACAAAAATCACTGTAGTAAATGATAATGGGAAAAGCACTCATTTGTGTTTTTTCATTATGTCTCCTGGGGTATTCATTTAAAACCACTGAGTCTAACTCGGAGCACAATACAATTCAAGCCTGCTCCTTTTTCATGCTGAGCTCAGATTTCAGGGAAACATAATGGTAAATCAGCTTGAGGTTAAAGGTAAAATGGTAAATGTCATGAGGAGGAAAGATTGGTAAGGCAATATTGCCATGCATTTATTAGATGGATGTTACGTTAGCTTGTTTAAGTAAATGATGAGGGAAGTAACTGAATTAACCTATGCCTAGTAACTTCCTCACTTCTTTCAGCAGTGAGCTTACAGGGAGGAATATCATCTCTTCTGACACAGGCCCCAGATCATTTATATCTTTAGAGACAGTCTTTAAAAAATGTTGTTTCTGGATTTCTTCACTGGCTGCCAGTGAAGAGGTAACAGGTACATTGTAAGATGTGTACTATACTTTTTTTTTTTACTATACCATAGTCCACTAGTTAGTGCTGCCTTAGATCTAAGTCCTTGCCTTTTTGCTACTGTTGTAAGTCTGAATGAGCATGTGGTGATAAAGAAATCAATAGTCAAAGCAAGGTGTGGAGAAGAGATGCAATGTCTTGGACCAGGGAGACACAGGGGAAAAGGAGACTGGTCACTGGTGTATTAGGGAACCCAATAATGGGATGCACTGAAGAAGAATGGAGTAGATGACAAAAAAGCTCTGAGCTTTGTGTAATAGGCTAAATTAAATACCATTAGCTAGAACTTTTTAGGTTGAACCTGAGCTCTCCATCTAAAACCATATGTCAGGCAGACAGTGGGAGAGAAACAAGTGACTTTCAGATCCTAATCACAATACCTCAATTAATTACCTTAATTAGTGGTCACAGAAACCATTAATAGAAGTGCTGAATCCAGTGCTAAATCCAGAAACTGAGTGATCTGTTCCAACAGATCCTGTGAAAGAGCAGCATCCAGCTGGACATTACTTGATTTCATTTTCCAAATGTGGGCATCCTGCTTCTTTGTTATGGCTTATAAAATGAACATATGATACTTTGTGTCCTAGACACTTTATGTTCAAGTTGTTCCAAATTATCATAAAACAGTATCGGGCAATTTTGAAAATTTTAGAGATTTTCACCACAGCTTTTTCATAATTTCATTGTCTTGCATTCAGATGTCATCATGTTGATGTGATTTGGGGAAATGTTTTGAAGATACAGATTTCCTTGTATTATATCATTGTAAATTTTTTTTTTTTTGTCATTTATATTTAGCAGCCTAAAATGTAAGAGTCTGAAAAAGGAAAGGTAGGGCTTGAGTGGCAAATAAGCTTAGAATTAAGTTTTATTTTTCTTAGCTAATGTGAAAAGGTTTTTGGCTTTTTGTATTACTTGGTCTATTAATAGTCTAAAACTTTCTAAACTTAGTTTTTTAGACTAAGAAATGAAATCATGTACAAGAAACTTAGATTTTGTAACCTCACAGTTGTCATTAAAAATAATGCTAGAATTAAATGTTTGATTAAATTTTAGTTTTAACAATTAAAAAAAATTGATGACTTAATATCTTTCAATATAACATAAAAATAAGAATGAATGAAATGGGAAGTAAAATGTAATTGGATATGTTCTAGTCAGGCACATTTTTGTAGTCATTAATAATGTCTGTGGAATAAATATGTTTGTTTATTATGTACACACATGTGTATAAAAAGCCCAGAGATTTATTTCTTTAGCAATGTTTTGGGCAATTGTTTCAGCATGTTGTGTAAGCTCTTTAATCCATTGTGGAATTTTTAGAAAACAGTAATAGAAATCACAAAATGTTTTTCTGCATTTTATGTGTGTTGTCATAAAGTGAAGTGCATTGTGCTCAAGTAAAGCTCTCTAAGCCGTTTGGGAATTTATTCTTTAGCTGGCAATTTCCTTTAATGTTCCATGTTCAAAGACAATTCGATTTCTGTAATCCCGGGCTATG
Organism: Tinamus guttatus; assembly: GCF_059628265.1. Lineage (NCBI taxonomy): Eukaryota > Metazoa > Chordata > Aves > Tinamiformes > Tinamidae > Tinamus > Tinamus guttatus. The sequence continues at coordinate 3,432,893 of NW_028288586.1, forward strand.
GTTGAATGTCTCCATATACAACTACAGAGATATTTCATTGAGGAACATGTCAGTTTTGAATCAAAACAAATAAATTATTCATATATTTTTACTTTGCTAAAAAAAATGCTTTTGATTAACTGAACAAATTGAGTTGAGTGTTTTGCTAGGTTATAATATAAATTAAATATTTTATTGTTCAATATGATTTGTGCAAAGAGTATTACATTTATTTTTTATATACTGATTGGGTGTAATTTTCATCCCAGAGTTCAGCAAATTTTAAAATTAGCTTAGTCTTCCTTGAAATACTTTACAAAAAGAGAAAGTGATTTTCACACTATGGTAATTTGATGTTGTTTATTTTGGGGCTGGTTGTATTATTTCAGTTCACACTGAGCAATACTTACCCAGTGGGACCAATTAATTAAGGACTACCCAGCTCAGAGCTCCAAAAGTGAGAATTTTATTCAGCACAAATAGAAATCTAATTCAATAGAAATCAAGCCATCCAGTAAGGTCTTAAAGACGCTTGAAGCTGGAAATGTTTGGGAACAAACATGCATTTATTATTTATGACAAAAGCTGGTTGAGGCAAAGATTCAAAGCAAGTTTTGCAAGTTAATGCCAAGTAGACACTTGTTCCTATGTTAGGTATTTGCTGGGTAATGCACTCAAACAGGCATGAAGCACAAGATATGTCTGGTAAAATGGCTATTCCTTCACTGTCCTAGCTCAGAGGGTACTTCGCTGTGTAATCCATGCTTATGAAGGCCTGGATACTAATATTAGTAAATTTTGTAAATGAAAATAATTAAAATTTGTATTTGTGATAGTAATACTATGCAGATTTAACTAGATCCTTGAAGGATAAGGAAGGTGCAATTAGAAAACCTGAATGGAACAAAAATTTGCCCTTACACTTAAAGGCTGTATCTGAACCTTCCTCTTTTATTGGCAGTCCATATGATTGAAGAATTTGTTCAAACTCTTCTCATAATTAATGTCCAAGTATTCTCTTTAATAACTGGGTAATTGACTGGCCTAGCCACAACGCCATTATGTTTCCAAAAATGTGAGCGTTCAAATCTCATACAAATGGTAATGCAAATGCATTGGTTTCTGGGCGATGCACCTGTGTAACTTTCCTGTTCTTGCCTCTTCCCAGCTTTTCTCCTTCTGAACTCCAGAAATGAGGGCAGTCTTGCCATGCTGTTCATGCTCCAAGGATGAGTTTGACAGGTGTCCTCCGGCTTTTTTAGCGTCCTTCAGAACCATGATTGACACTGAATTAAAATTCAGTGTTTCTGGGCTTTTGCAATTCTGAATTTAGAACTGGGCCAATGATTCTCAGTCCAAACCTCTGCATACTTAGAAGCGAATGGGCATGACCACAAGCAAATGAAGAAATATGCAGCTGTGTAGCTTGTGGGCCTCATAGTCTCACATTTTCACAGTAGTCGATTTTTGAGGAATTTTTGTCCCTGCTTTGTATTCACTCTTAGAATGTGAGTACTGCAAGCAAAAGTGATTTTGGAAAGTTTGGAAATGGAATTGGAATGTTAAAGCCTGGGAAACTGGTTGAGTTATTGTATTTAAAATTAGTTTTGATGGTCTCAGGAATATTGATTTCCCACAGAAAGTAAATCATTGTGATGACCAAGCTGCTGATATAAATGCCATAAAAGATCTTCCTACTCATGTGATTTTAACTATGCTTCCCTCATAATTTTCTGAGTTCCCTCTACAAGATTTAAAATAAAGGAATAATTCATTTGAGCAGCAGAGGGCAGCAATATACTTTATATATTTATATACTTTATAATGACCTAATTGTGAGTCTGTTTGCAAAATCCTATTTCAGTTCCAAACTGGCATGAGGAGTGGATAATACTGTGTGTCATTATCATGAGCATGTATTTATGGAAAAAAAAAAAAAAGTATTGATATGAAATCAGCAGCTGGCAAAATATATCCCATTTCCATTGTGTTCATGTATAGGAACATTTATTTTAAAATACTTTAATTCTCTCCCTATACAAAAGTTACCAAGATTTATTTTTTCCCTATACTATTTTTAAGTCATCCTTAAGGGTTATGTTCACATTAATTTAGAAATTCACTGTACAGTTCCTGTGCTTCTATTGGACAATATCTGTATTTAAATGCTTACAGCAAAATCTTAGCCCTGTGAAGGTCAATATGAGCCTTTCCTCTGACTCAAGTGAAGCCAGGTGTTCTTCATTTTTGTGTCATACATAAGCATTGCTCACTAAAAGGAGACTAAGGAGACTGACTGCCCGATATACCCTCCATAAGATCCTGTTTTCTAATGATAATTGCAGTGTTGTAACTATTTGAGCTTAAATATCACATATTGGATGTCTAATTATTATGCAGGCACAGTATTGTTTTGATCTGTTTTGAAACTTAAATCAAAATTCCTGAGTTCTTTACAGGGACTATAAAAAAAAAAAAATCTCTCCATGTAAAAAAAAAATCCTTGTTTTCTGATGTCTGATCCTAGGGACTTTCTTGTAATCTTCTGGTCTTTGGCTAGGCGGGAAGGCTGAGAACCTCAGTTTTTCCTCTTCTGGAGAGCACCCTAACGACTCCCTTAGTTTTGTGGTCCCTCCTTTTGCTCTCTGTTTCTGTCTCTGTGACTTTGCGTGTTCGTTTGTGTGGTGGCCTTCTATGTGACAACCATTCTTTGCTCTCAAGTTTTTTGGCCGATCCTGAAAATTAAAATATATATATATATATATATATATATATACACATTTTTAGTCCCACTTCCTTCATAATATCCTAGTTCAGTTGTAACCAACACCACTATCCTGTCTGTTCTGGAAGGAATACATGATTGCTTTGTTTGATTGATGCAGTGCAGGTAGTGCATACACCAGCATTGTAGTTCAATCCAGGATGTGGATCTGCAGTGAATCTTCCGTTCGTTCCCACTAGTACATGGAGCAGCCTCAGAGTTTGCAAACGGGGTTATTTTCAGCTGAAATAAAACCAGAAGATGTGGTCCAAGCACTAATGAATATTCAGTCCTCTGCCGTATGGATCTACCCTTACTTCACCACACTGGGGCTGCTGTAGGGAAAGGAGTTCAGGCTGCCTCATGCTTATACGTTCAGTAGGATTCTTGGTGGGAGGTCACATTTATCTGCCCACCCTGAAGCACTTCTGTGAGAGGGCCTAAATGCTGGTGTGCAGGAAACGCTGAGGTCCAGGCTGGCAATGCTGTTTGCAGCTAGGGAACTCTAGTCCCCAGAGCTGGGGAGTAAGCCGGAAGAATTTCTTTTATTCTACATCCAACATGAACCGCACTAGCTCTCCCCTTTTTGGGATATTAACACTACTCACATCGAGGGTTTTTTTTTTTTTTTTTTTTTTTTCTTGATTTTCTTCTATATGGAAAAAAAGCAGGACAATCATATTACAGACTTTTTAAAAAATAAATTCACTCCCATTTGCCAAGAACTGAGGTCCTATCATGATGAGATCCTTCAAAAGACTAATGAGGAAAATATTATTCTTTTTCTTCAACACAGCTCTTGAGTAGTATGCAACAAATTAGTTGTGAGACCACAAACTGGAAAAAGAAGAGGAAAGAAAATATTAAATAGTGCTTCATTAAATAAGTGCCATTCTTTCTGCAAACTTATTGAAAAAAAAAAAGTCTGGAAGGAAAATAATGAGGTCATATAATTAAAGATCATATCAACATTCATATGCACAAAGCAGCTGGCTTAGAGTTTGATGGGAAATTCATGGCATTTCATCACACAAATGTTTGATTCTGCAACACGACTTATTCTATTTCTACAAATTGCCTTAGTGCAGTGCACTCAAATTAGGAACAGAACAAGTTCAATTTTGATTAAATTGCAATTCTCACCCCTTAATTGTTTAATTTCATTTAATTACTTGGATGATTATAAAAATAAAATACAAGAATTATTTAATGAATCAGTTGTTATTACTAGCCATCATTTCCATATTCTCTGCATTGATCCGATATTAGTATTACTTTGCTAGGCATAATAGGGTGATAGAATGAGAGATAGATCCTGACCTGTTGAGGTCACTACCTTTACAAAAACAGGGAACAAATGAAAACATGTGGAGCCTGCAAATGTCATGTTAATTTCCAGGGTTTTTTGTTGTTGTTGTTTTTAGACGTATTTTTATTTTTAGGTGGAGTTTTGCACAGAAAGATTCAGCTAAAAAGAAATTAAATTCAGAAAGACTAGAAAAGGATGTGCAAATTAAATGTTGGATAAAGGAGAAAGGGGGAAAGATTGTGGGAATAGGGGCAGACAGCCTCAAATAGAGGGAGAATTAAAATTACAGGGGAAAAATTTTCGTCCAGCATCTTCTGTGAATTAGCTGCCGAGGTGGCTTTTGTATTACTTTCAACAACCTCCGAGCTTGGATTAACATTTGATTTCAAATTCATTAATTTAGGATATAAAGGAACAAATTCACTTCAAAGGAAAGATGAAATTAGAGTGAAATGTCCACATTTTCCAATAGTCAGGCTCTAGTGCCAGAGTTTGTGTGTAAATGTACATATTCATGTGTATTTATGGCCATGCACAATTTGATATAATCACCTGGATCATGGATGATTAAACATGGAAACCTGTATTTTCACCTTATTTTTCAGTGTTCTTGTTGCTCAGGCATTGTTTAAACACACAGGCCTGTGTCTGCTTTGTTGCTGTTTTATTTTACCTGAGGTTTGAACAGCGGGGTTGTTTGCTGAGATCATGGGCGGAAAGAAATCTGGGCCAAAGCAGGGGCTGCTGCAGCACCTCCGCTTATGAGCGCTGGCCTAACCGGTCCGGCTGCCACAGGAAACTGAGCGGGAGCTGGAAGGAGCCAAGGCCCTACCTGCCCTACGCTCCTCCCTCTTTGACTTGTTTGCTTTTTCACCTAGCTGGACACTTTGGGGGTTCAGCCAGAAATGGAAATGTCTAACTACAATCACAGGGCATGTGCTTGCTCTTTGCTGCCTTGGAAATACTCTGAAGCAATTTAAACATGTCACTGAGTTTTTTAATGAGATATTCTCGGCATTTTTTCTCCTTTTGTTCCTGCCCCAAGTGCCCTTGTGGTCTAAATATGCATCTGAGTGTCAATTAGTGTTATGGTACAGGAAGGAAACCCAAAGCTTTAGAAATTTAAGTTAGTCCAATCTGATCAGATGTTTTGTTGTTGTTGTTCATGTATTCAGATAACGTTACAAGGCAGTGAAGTAAGAAGTTTCTTTTTCCCGTGTGCCAAAAAGGACTGGTGATAACGAGAAGGAAGTTTCAGTAATTTCAATAAGGCTCAGAGTTTAAATCTCATGATTCATGATGGATTTGAACATCAATGAATAATCAGTTCTCTTCATCTCCTGGGTCATAACGAAATACAATTGAAAAGAGTTATCAGAAAAATTAATATTGATCAATTCTTGCATTTTACCAGAGAAAACTGTAGCAATTACATAGTAGATAGATAATATATTTTCTTTTTCTTTTTTCAGACAACCAGGGTGTCAACTCCATAGACAAAATGAGTTTAAAATGTGTTCCATGAAAATATTGAATAAAAAAATGGTTCTGTGTTCAGGATTTACTTCTTGGGTCACCAAAATCTATGAAAAATACCTACCATCTTTGTAATTTTATCAGGAGAAACCTTCTTTTTGTAAAATTTAGAAGTCAAAAATATATTTCTCCTACAGACTTTGTCTGGCACTGCTCATTTACCAGAGCATGTCATAATAACAAACATGCTAAAGAAAGGTTAATTGCACAGTTTCCATTCATCACTGAACCGTCCTTCCACAACCCTGTTCTACAGGATAAAATAGTCAGACCTTGAGACCTAAAAAAGGTATTATTTGAATTTGATAATCCAATCAAAATTATACAGAACAGTAAAAGCATGTTTATACTTTTTTATTCAACATCAAAACTTAATGAAATCAATTTGATTACACTTATTTATATGCCATGAATATAGAGAAAATAAGCACGTGTATATGAACTGAAATTTAGAAGTATAAACATTAAAGCCTACAATATAATATCTAATAAGCAAATATTTCATAGGAACAAAGTATATGGGAAAGTCTAACAGCTTGCAGTAAAAAGCTTACTATTAAGAATAACATTCACTATGAATCTCACTGTTTACAATGTATTACATGTCTGCTAGGCTTTAAATTGCTGGCAGTGGTATGGTATTGTCTTTAAAGTTTGTTGGGATGTAGTCACGCTTGCTCCCCTGTAATTCATGTGCCGTATTTCTGAGCTATAGCTTTGCTTGATGATTTTTTTGAAGTCATTAGAAAATGGAATTCTTTTGTAGGAGGAGGAGTTTTTTGTACAGGAATAAGAGACTACTGTAAAGTTCTAGATAATTTTCCACCTTCACTCTCTTACATATACACAAAGTACAGGATCCATATATTCAGTTGATATAAAAAGGAATTAATATAATCCTAGAAGACATTTCAGAGGTGGTAGATTGGCATCAGTAACTGAAAAGCAGGATAATTGTAAATTGAAAACCAATACTGTAATTTACTGAGAAGGACTGCAAAGAAGACCTTGCAAGGTGTATTTGCATTGATTTAATGAGAATGACACTGGACTTCCTATTTATTAAAGAATAAATTGTCGTTTTACCTATATGTCATGCTATGTTGGGCAAAGCCAGAGTTACCAGTTGTACTTTTCATAATTGGATACTTTCTTGTTATCTTCAACTGATATAGGAAAATAACTTTTTACATTCATCACACAGTTAAGGAAACCCATCCAAAATGTAGAGTGATAGTAGGTACAATTTCTAGATTTATGATCAACTACTTGTTCCCATTAAGTACACTGAGCAGAAAATATTGTTTAAAGAAAAGTAAAACAAAACATGTCCACATCTAGGTTCTGATAAATGAACTCCATGTGAAATAAAGACTGCCCTGACAGTCAGAAAATAGGAGATATTTTGGATCAAAAATCAGTATGTCAACCTACAGTCCTGTTTTCCTATACAGAATGTAGTAACATTCTTATTTTGTCTATGTTTTATTAAGAACAATCTAACATCGGCACCTCCACTGTGCATTCTGTGACAAGGTATTATAGATATAGTTTGTCTACAATCTATATCTTTTTTCAAATATATTAGTAGAAGGATGTGATGATATCTATCTGCTTGCTCATACAAATTGCTTATAATTATTTCATAGCTATTACCATAGATTATTATATTAAGTATATATAATAATGTATAGCTAATAGTAGGTTATATATTTCTTATTAATTATATATTTGTTGATAAATACAGTTAAACTATTACAAAATCTGTGATTTTTGTTTCTTTTTCTCCATGGGGTTGTTTGCAAATAAATACTATTCTTTGCAAATGATATTTTGCATAGTATCTGATTAGTGGATAGAGAAAACAGTAAAATAATTATTTTCTTTTATATTTTTTCTATCTTATCCTTTGTCATCCACACACATTTTCTTAATCTCTCTTTACAAACTGCCCTTCACTTCTGTTTTTATTTCATGTTTTACTTCTTCCTTGCAGCTCTAACACAAAAGAATGAACAAACCACAGTGGTTTACTTTAATCTTCAGCCTATTAAATTCTGCACTTGAAGGTCAAATTTAAGCAGAGGCAAATCTATGCTTCTTTAATAAACTTTAATTCTACAAATAAAATGTGATGGCAACTGAATTGTAATAGAATTTCATTTTAGAATTTCTTCCTTCGTCATCTGGTAAATATTGGTTGAATGGAGGATAATGAGAATCTGAAGTTGCTCGTTCCCTTGAGTGAAGGCTTCGTTTTCCTATGGCTTTGTTAGGATGTTACAAGCAGAGACTTGGTAAAACATAGTAGAACTATGAGCTTAGAGCAGGAAAAGTCAGAGAAGGGTAACAGAAATTATTAGCAATATGAGGAAGCTTTCAGTTTAAACCAAGATGAAAAGTTTAAGATAAATTTCAGAAGGGAGCTTTTAAAATTCTTAACAGTTAGTAGGAGAACATTGCCACGTTTATCTTTTTAAATTAAGACTTTTTTCCTTTCTAGAAAAGTTGAAGAAGTTTGAGTTTAATAAAAAATGATCAGATGCAATTATATAGTCTATGTTGTGTGCTAGAACACACTACAGAACTGTAATTGATAATTCCAATCATAAAGATATGGAAAAAGAGAAAGTAAAACAATGATACTTTAAAACAAATTCTATCTATCACAGAGGCAAGATAAGGGAGAAGGAGTACAGTAAAATTCTGAAAAGGTGTTGAGAAGCTTTTAAACTTTGTAATTTATCCCTTTGTACATATCTTTATAATCCATGTATTTCCAAAGGAGAGAGACTAAACTGAAATCAAGTTTGCAAAGACAAATTAACAAATATATATATATATATATATATATATTCTCAACCTAAAAATTTGCTTTTCAAAGTCAAAGAAATCAGTGGGAGACCAATGTTGAATGTTTTGGGAGGAAAAAAAAAAAAGTGAGGAAAGGAGAAAAAGCTGGGGATTTCTTTGTTGCATGTGCTCTGTTACTCCCTTAACGTAATGATTCTTTATGGGAGAGGGAGGCATCATCACTGCAATAGTAGCATGTCCTCCCTGACACTACCCAAAGCAGGTGGCAGCAGGGGTTATATTGGCCAAATCAGGGGCACCTGCTTCCTCCAGCTTGACTAAAATTTCTCCCGAGCTGTACCTGAGTTGGGGTGGTGGTTGCAGCAGGGTTTTGTTTTGGTGTCTTTAGTAGCTTTGCCACTTCCATGGTTTCTGTGGGTTTAGCACCATGTTGGAAGGAGCTGTGAGTCTCTCAACCCTAGAGGTGAGTGAAGGAGGGATGAGCCAGATTGTAGAGGCTGGAGCAGTGGCTGATGGCCATGTTGTGGAGGCTGGTGGTACTGCATGAGACTCCTGAGGTTTGTGGGTCTACTTGGCATCTCCAAGTAACTCTTGCGCTTTCTTGGTATGGTGGTAAAAAATTTGTCTGTTTAATGCCATGTGCAAGCTTACATAATGCTTCTTCCACAAGTTAGAGACCCTACATGTTTGCTTACATGCTGAGGCCAAATCTAAATCAAATCTGTTTTAAAAGGATATAGTTAAAGTACAGCAAGCCTCTAAGCAGACTTTTAATACCTGCTTTGGTTAGGGCATGAAGCTACTGAAGTGATAAATGAATGGTTCCTTTTTAAGTTGCTGTTTTCTGCTGAGACTTGTTATGGGAAAGTGTGTATACCCTTGTTATGTAGTAATTGCCAAGTAAAATGTAGATGAAATAAACATGACTCTTTAGAAGTGCTTTAAAGATGTTTGGTGCCATTATCAGTCCTGGGGGTGCTGGCATGTGAGCAGCCTGCAGGGAGAAGTTGTTCTACGCTAGGTTGTAGCAATTGCACCTGTGTTGGGGAATAGCCTAATGTGCATAGAGCAGAGAGGCAGCAAAGTAAAATCCTTGTGAAGAGTCCCTGTGATTGCTGCTGGTGATGCGATGCTGTTTATAAAGACGAGGAATTTGAGCACAAGAGATAAGTGAGTTGAAAATGGCAAACTTGAAGTATCTAGTGGATTTTCAGAGGTAGAAGGTAATAAAACACTTCATCTAAGGATGAAAATATCTTATTTTTACTGAATGCTTAAAGGGCTTGAAGTCTGTCTATAACCAATGGTGGAATTAGGGATTGTCATTTTGAATGTTTTATAGTTGTGTTTGAATGTGGTGTTTAGGGACTTGGGGTGTGTGTGTGTGTGTGAAGTGTTTCAGTGTGTTTAATTCTCCCGCACATATCTTGTGGTAAAAATGTTCACTAGAGTTTCTACTTGCCTTTGGTAGCTTTGAAACTTGATTGTTGTTTTCCCTCAATCTTCATGATATTCCAAAAAGATTTAAAAAGATGACTTTCTGCCTGTCCTTGTCAGATCCACATCTCTATAAGCTTTCTTCCATTACATGTATGTTAAAAATAAATAAGTAGATATGGTTCTGAATTTGGTTTAATGTCAGGATTTACTTTTTCATCATTTTTGTGTGATTGATTCTGGTAGAGCTGTTGGCCAGGGTTGGCAAGCTGCTTTCAGGTATCATCTGGATTGAATTTTCTGTAATCTACACCACTGTTGGGATAAGGATCAGTACTATATATTTTGAGTCTGAAAATTATTTGATATTCCTCTTTTTCCTTCTCCATAATTACATGTATAAAAAGTAAGTATGTAAAGTAGAAAAGTATTAAAAAAATGGAGGAAGGTGTAAAAATTAAATCTGTTTTTTACTAAAATAACCTATTTTCTGTAGAGTAAAAAGCTGTTATTACAGATGTTGAGATTTCTGTTCAAATGGTAGTCTTCCTGCACCAATTTGGAGTTTTGGGTATCAAGAAAGTAACTACTGTGCTGGAGAGTATGGTAATTCACTGACCAGAAAAGACTAACTGTTGGCCACATTTGCTGCTGCAATGTGTTTGGATGTAATCTAAGACTTATATGACTTCATTTGAGGTTTCATTTGCAGTTTTCCATGAATTTATAGACTACTTTGCCTTTCACAGTGATATTCACAGCTTCTCTAACTTTGCCTCTCTGCAGTGATTCTATGTCTCTGCGTGTCTGGCAAGGTATGGCTTTTCACTGGAAACTCTGGTAATAGCCTTGTGGTGTGGGGGGAAAAGGAGTAAGGAATACAGGCAGTTTTTCAGCATCTATTTTGAGGCTTCTTAAGATGTTTGAAATCTGTTTCCCTAATGTGTTAGTGTTTGGAGCACCCCAATCTTTGTAAATGCTGGTTTTAATTATGCTGCAAAACTTGTCGTGTAAGCCATCTATGTCTTAAATGTTAATATGATACTGTAGTTAAATTAGATTTTTTGTCAAATATGTGCGCACCCATCATTTATTAAAAATGAATCTGTATAGCAATTTGATTTAACTTTTAATAATATAGAAATAATTGAAAGAAGTAATGGTTGAAGAAATGATAGTTGTTGTAGAGTTCTTCAGTAAATTGTAAAAATTAAGAATTACAGACTTGATTGGCATGAAACAAGTGGAGTTCTATGGAATCTTTACTGAATTCTACAGAAAAAATGCAAAACCTTTATTGAAATGATAGTCTTTCCCTCTCCCCTTTTTTGGGGCAGAGGAGGAAAAAAAACTTTGTTTTGGACTTTCTCCAAACTGTGCAATCATAGAAGTGGGAATGTGAAAATAAGGTTTCTGTTTGTTCCTCAGAATGGCTCTTGCTTAGTTGAACTTAGCTTAGCATGAGCAGGAGCCTCCAGTATAACCTGCTTTTTTTTTTTTTTTTTTGTCCAGCTGTTTACGTAATCATGACTCGGGACGCATGCACTCATCATTCACAACTGCATGGATATGATAGAATAATTGACTGACTGACTTATTCCTTATCTTCTTGTGGAGAGAAGTGTGTGTAGCTCTGGAGGAAGTTTTTGAGCTTCTCACTGTGACTTGTCACTGAATTTCTTGCTCTATTTTAGGCTTCTTCAGTTCATACAGAAGCTTACTTGGTCTCAGCATGACCATAAAAGAATATATACACTATTACTTTGAACAAATACATTTAAAGTTAGGAGTATTTTTCCTCGGTCAAATTTAACTCGAAGGCAATATTTTTGCCCCTCTAATTGAGAAGAGAATAGCAGTCCTGGTGAAGAACAGTATGATAAAGAATGCATAAAAATGGCTATGGTTCACTGTCTCTCTTGGGGAGAGAGCAAATACATAATGTATATTGGAAAATACGTTATTTTCAGCATTTTGCAGGGAGAGCCTAGGTTTTTGCCTGGCACTGGGAGAATTATGACTTCCTCTTTTAATATCTAGCAAGGAATACGTTTTTTAAAAAATGAGAATAACATACATTACATTCTTCTCTCTTTCTGATGGTGTCGTATATTTGTTGGTATGAAACACTTGGTTTTGCCTTTCCCTCTGCTTCCCCCCCACCCTCTTTAGTTCTTCCTCCTCTTTTGCAGTATCTCAGAATATCACTAGAATTACTCTCATCTGGCCTCTGCAGCACATCAGAAATGTGTGGCTGGAATCCTGGTCAAGGCATATGGATCTCTTGTGTGGTTCTGAGGCTGATGGGTTGTCCCTGTGCAGCTGGGGAGCAGGAATGATACCTGTTCTTCACAACTGCCCAGGCTTGTGTTTCTTAGGTCAGTCTAAAAGCTTTAAAAAGTGTCTGTGTGTGCATATTGCTGAGGGGGTGGGAGGTCCTGTTACCTAACCCATCTCCCATATTACAAAGTAAACCAATTATTACTTATGCTGTCATGGACACAGAAGCCTAATAACTTTTCTTATAACATCATTTGAAGCACCTTAATACTGTTTCCACTTATGTTCCCCTCCACCCCCACAACATGCAGCTATTCCTCATAGATTCTTGTTTACAAACTTACTAGTTTTCATGTCACTTCCTAAGCTTGATCTGCTTTCATGCATGTCTTTATTTGACTAAAGCTTGACAGAGCAATCCAGCTGAGGTCTTGCTTATGGTTCTTTAGCCTTTAAACACCTTATAGATAATATAATCATCAGATCCTTCTCTGCAAGTACTACTGCTTAGTCTTTTATTTCCCATATATGTTTGTTTTTCTTGAGCATATGAGGTGCTTTTGGAGGTATTTCTCTGACACTCTATATCTAAGCAGTTAGCTATAAAACTGCATTATAAGTGGTCTCTGGGAGAGACACCAAAAGGTGGAAAGTAATAAACTTTAGGATTTTTTTTTCTTTCCAATACAAGATGCTAATAAAAGTATCTATAAAATAGAGAGGAATAAAAACAGGTTAGACATAAAAAAAAAAAAATTAATAGCATGTCTCCTTATGCTTGAGAAATATCATCCTAGACAATGCAACAAGCCTACTGGGTTGATAAGGTAGTGGTTAGGTTTTATTTTCATTTGCTTCAGTAGTGGTTCTGTGTGCTTTTTTTTTTTTTTTTTTTAAATGGAATTTAAGTACACATCTGCATGCAATATTCAACCTATGCAATAAAAGCTCCTTTATTTATGGGCTTTGTCACATGTCACACTTGTGTTCAGGAGGTTGTCTGGGTGTTCTTGTTGGCTGTACCGACTCTTGCTTCTCTGCATGTGCCAAAACGGCCCTCTGTCAGTCACGTTCATAAACCTCCCCTCTGTAAAATCCCAGCTCAAGCTGCTGTAAAATAGATATCCCGTAGACTTTATAATGGAGTCATTTGAAACGTATAGTCAAATCTAAGCGTTTTAGAATTCCCTTTTTGTAGTAGCTGGCTCTGACATACACGAGCTGTCATAATTTTTATACGGTAAGAATGTCGATATTACCCTGCATTATATAAAATGCATCCAGTGAGTCATGTTCTTAGCAAGTGAATCGATTCCACACTTAAACATCACAGTTTCTTTTTTGTTGCTGGTGTAAAGGCCAAGGACAGAGGGGCAGCCTAGGATAAGGGGCTGCTCTGTCAGCTCCCTCTTAGGAGGGGGTCTGCTTAACCCTGCTGCATGCTCCGTGCTGGCTCTGTTGCTTAGTTCATTGCACAGAAGCCCTTCAGGGACCTTCTTCAGAAAGCTACCTCAGCATGGAAGCATAGGAACTTTTTTTTTTTTTTTTTTTCCTCCCTCCCCCCTCTTTTTTGCTAACAGTTAAATAGGTTTACTGTGCAATCAAAGAAGCAGATCTACTGACTGAGAGGATGTTGAGAAGAGAAATGGATTTACCCTTTCTGTAGCAATAATTCATTTGATCGGTTCTTTTCTGGTGCGGGGACTCTAACTAGTGTCTTGAATTGAAATGTCAAATTTGTCACAACAGCTATGCTAGGTAATCTGCATGCTGTCCTAAAGATCACTAGTGCATTTTCATTCTCTCTCATTTTTGACTTGCTGTGTCTCTTCCTAAGGACAGAACTTCTGGGCTTTGGGAATTGCTTAATCCAAAGCATCAAAATAATGTTTCAAAATATGACCCCAAGGGGTGGGGGATTAGTTTGGAAAGATGAAGTTGGAGTAAAAGTGGAATTTGTCTGTCTTTACACTGCTCTTCAGGGGAATAGCTGAGGAACAGAGATCTGCTATTAGGCAAGCTGGGTAGAAACATGAAGTTAAGAAGCCCAAGAAAGTGGTTAAAAATAAAGGCTAGGCTGACACTGTAAACATTGCCTCAGTACAAGAGTTAGCTTTCTTTTCCATAACTGGATGTTTGGGTGTTTTTTGAAGTAACTTAAAAGATATATTGTCTGCTTCTTGAAATTAGAATTGTCAGTATCTTTGAAATCACTTTTTGAGATCTTTTGTACTAGCAACATGAAGGAAAGTGCTTTAGAACGGAATTTTCAAAGTTTTTTTTTTTTTTTTTTTTTTTTTTTTTTACTGCTTCCTTAATTTTTATTTAAGAATAGCAGGAGTAACATCATTGTCTGCTCCTATTATGTGATGCATAATGCAGTGTTATAAAAATGTCCACATTATCAAGAGTTACCATATAGTGGTAAATGAGATGCCACCTCATTTCAGTAGATTTAGCACAAGTAATAAATTTGTGGAGAAACTGCAGAGAGCATAGCTTATAGCAAATAAACTGTAAAAATATAACCTCTCTAAAGTGCCTGTAAGCAGCTCTGGGAAACATATTTATATTGTACCTTGAATACTTCTCAGAAAACTCACAACTGGTGTCTTTAAGTCTGTAATTGTCATTAGGATTGAGAAAGATTATCTGGTACATCTGGTACATTAGAACTGAAGAGAAGTTAATTTGTTACCACAGCTGAAGTCCTTTTAGATATTTTCTGCCACTGTGTGCAGAGGGAGGTGAGAAAGTAATTGCTCCTGAGCAGAAACTTGAGGAGGAAGTGCTGAGCCAGACAAATTTTCTGTACTGCTTTAAAACCAGCTGAATAAATTTCATTACTTGCTCTAGGAAACTGCTCTTAAACAAGAGAGGAACAAGAAGGGAGATTAGCATCCCAGTGCACCAATTTGTTCAGGATTATTGTTTGTGATGTTTAAAGGAAAACTTTGGTAAATACCGCAGTGTTGACTGGAAAACGTGGCACTGGCAGTGCCATCTCCTGCTGCAGCCCATGTGCTCCAGCGTAGTCTGCCAAGCAGGGAAGCACCAGCACCAGACCCGTCTTGCAGGGACCCTGGTGTCCTGGCCTACGCTGGAGACTGCCAGGAGTTTTTGTATCTGGAGGATGTAAACACCGAGTCCTCTGAAGGAGCTCTTTAAGAGATGTCCTCTTTGGAAGAGAGAGAATGAGTAAAGAGAAGGTTATCCAGGATATCTTGGATGAATCACAGGATGGTTGAGGTTGGCAAGGGACCCCTAGAGATCATCTAGTCCAACTCCCTGCTCAAGCAGGGGCACCTAGAGCATGTGGCACAGGGTGGCATCCAGGGTTTGGCGGCTGAAATGTTCCCACATGAATGCTACTCAACATAGATAAATAGTATTTGTGTGAGACATTGTCCAGTCCAAGAAACATTGCCTAGGGAGGTGGAAATCTTCATCTGGAGCCTTCCTGCTTCCTCCTTTAGCGTAGGAAGTTATGTAATGGATGATATTTACTCGTGCCTGTTGTGAGTCAGCAGAAGACAGCGAGGGTATCTCTGAACTTCACCAGGCACTGATGAGCTATTGTACACTTCGATAATTTAAAAAAAAAAAAAGGCAGAAATCAACATGCAAGGAAGAAGAATAGATTAATAGTTCTAACAAACCATCTTAATAGTTGGCTTAAAATATGTTTCTAAAAACAGAACAAATATAAGACTAAGCTCTGTAAAGAAGCTGATCTGATTAATAACACAAAATAAATCAGTTTCCCATTTTCTTGAAGTGTTACTTTTGTCACTCATAAAATGTCCTAATTATTAATCAGAGCAGAGTTTGTTTGTGTTTGTTTTTCCTCCCTTTACCATATGGCAACACTAACACTCCCATTCAGCCTCTCCCTTTATCCAAGGAAGCATTTAGGAACCCGGGACACGACATTCCTATTTTGCTCTGGTGCTAATTCTCAAATAACTGCTGTTTAGTACTACAAAAAAGTTTTCCTTTGCCCTTCACAACTCAGTGAGCTGTAAACACTGAAGTAATTGAGCTACCCACATCCTGGTCTGCAGGTGATATGAGTGATGCATTTTTATTAGCATTTAATTAAATTGCAGATGTTATGCTAAACTGTGAAAGTGCTGGCAAAAGTTGAATAACTGGATAAATAGCACCCTTGCTTAAAAGCAATAAATTAAAAGATTGTTGAGTAATCTGGAGAAAATATATTCTTCAACTGTCTTGAAGCAATTAACCTGTGCTCTATTGCCTAAGGAAAAAAAAATCCCTCAACAAACTTACTGAAATTCATGACTGCTGCAGCATTAATTTCACAGCTTCCTACTTTGTTAATGACATTTGATTATAACAATGAGGAAGATTAAATGGATCGTATTCGTTCTGAAGCAGTAAAAAGAATATATACTTGCAGCAATCCTTGATTAAAAATAAATGTGAAATTACTGCAATAATATATTCATGGAAGGAGGGGCAATAATTTAAGTTAACTCTGTGTTGGTTTTCAGCTCACTTGTTTAAACTTATTACTATTTGCTTTTTGGATGTATGCCTTAACTTCAATTTACAAAAATCACTTTAAATGACTTTGTTTAGAATTCAATTATTTCCATTTAGCATTTTTAGCTCTCAAAAAATACTGGCTACTGTGGTAGCACCTTGAAGCTATCTATATTTGAATAAGAAGTTTGAGGAAGTCCAAATATGAAGTTTAAAATCAGTAATGTGCAAACCTATATGGTAGAAATCTGTGGTTGTGATGTTAAGTAGTGGTTTTTTTGTTTGTTTTTTAAGTGAAACTCTTGTAATCATGGTGCTTTCAGACCTGATCACAAGACTTTTAGATACGCTCAGGAATAGTTCCAAAAGTCACAGGTTGGGCTGCTATTCCCAACAGTCACTATTGCTAAATACCAATACATGAAAGATGTGTGATGAATGCTGAGGAAAACTAACAGAAGGGAGGCTGTTTTCCCTTACTGCAGTTTAATCACTTTGAACATTCAGTCTTCTTTTCTCTTACCTCAGACTCCTACAAAAGCTAAATAAGCATGCTAGTGGTAAGAATTTCAGTTGTAGGTATTTTCTTTTGTGAAAATGGTGACACTGCAGCTACATGGCATGGTGCTTAGAGAGCTGTCTGTCTTGCAGAGACTGCAGGAGAATATAGTAAAACAGCACTATTTCTCATTCAGATTCAGCAAGAGATTCAGGCATACACAGGTTAGTGCAAAACCTATTTCTAAACCTGTCTTATGTGTGTATTCTCTATTTTTTCTTGGACAAGTAGTCAGTTACATATATACATCTTTCTTAGAACAATATCACAGAATCTGCCCTGACTTGACCCCTAATAGTAGCACCTGTAGGACATTTGGACTTAAGCTGAATATACATGAATAGAATGAATATTCAAAATGAATACAGCAATCTGCCTTCGTAGCAAGCCAAGCTGCAAATGCTCAGGTAGAAATTTCTTGGCCCTGTCGTCACAGCTGCAGGGCAAAGTGGACAGCTGGGTTGCAGCTCTGCACCCCCGTCATGGGCTCCCCTTGATATTTAGGGGCAATCATACGTACCCTGATCTAAAACCTGTTGAAGACAAGAGAAGTTCCCACTGATTTAATAGATATTGGGCTGGGTTTGAAATGAGAAGGCAATTAAGCCTCCAGGCCCATTCATTTTCATTCTAACTCTTAGTGCAAATTGCCTTCTCATTTTCTCTCTCTCTTTTTTTTTTAAAAAAAAAAAACTGGATTGATACATGTTAATAAATAACTAGACTCAGATCATTTAACTTCACAAGGATTATGGAAAAGCCATTGGAAAGTAATAATTGTTAAATTATGCTAGCTCACATAATGACAGCAGTGGGAAATTGCAATGTATCTTTTTGCTTTCTGAATAGATTGCTATAAAATATTACATTTAGATGTCAGACTTGTGTGAACAGTTGTTACAATAACTATTGCCAGCTGTAGATAGTTATTGATACTTGATTAGTCCATTAGCTGAAAATGTGTGTTAATTCATGCATCTATTATTTACCATAAATCCTATATTCCCAATATATATCACTTCAACTGCTACTATAAAGTCTCCTGGTACATAAAGAATCTTTCTAGAAAGGGCCATGGCTGTGGATCATGTGTAGATCTCTGATATGGTACTGCTGTTTGTGGATCAAAATAGAATATATCATGAAGCAACCAATAAGCATTTTTAAAACAGAATTTGCATGTCATTTTAGATTCTAAAACTTTCTCAAATAGCTGCTCAACAGCTCAGAAGAAAATGTGTGTTCATACTCCAGCTGTGTAGTTAGTTATTGTGGCTTTATGGGTAAATGAAACGGGGTGTATGTGGTGCCTTTGTGGGATTTTTTTCATTGTGTGTGTGTGTACCCCACGGTTATTCAAACAGGCAGAAGATTGCAAATCAGAACATTTATTCTCGTGTCATGTTTGATAGGGTAAAAGATGCCACCATCTTTAGTTCTTAAACCATGGAGAATAAAGAAAACAAGTGTGAGGGTGAAATATTTGAATAACAGAAGACTTTGTGTTTTAAAACACCTTCAGTAAAGAGGGGAAAGAAAGGTGGTCAGCTGTTTTGTGATGGGGTGATTCTCTTTCATTTTAGATATCTGAAATTCGACTTCAAGGAATACTGTCTTGGCTGCACTGCTGAATTTACATGAAGTGATACCCAAGTTTATATTGTAGATAATCTTGAAGTACATGAAGTAGCCCATCATTATGCCTTCAACGTATTTCATTAGGCAAAGAAAAGCTTTTGTTGTTTTTCATGTTTGTCTAATGGTGTATCTTTTCAAGGCTGCAATGTATAGCCCTTTTCCTTTCATAAGGACCTTTTTACTTTGGCGGGGGCTGTTCTTCACAGGCAAGCCCCTCTGTTGTTTAACCTGCTGCACCAGGAACACTTGTAAAACACCAGCTAGAAATGTCAACTACTGTAATTGTGCAAGATAAACAGTGTGCATTTTGTAAAGCACAGTTTTATGAAATTGTGGATTAAAAGAGTAGGGTTTAAATATTTTATCTGGTTGAGTGTTTATCTGCTGACTTATGACTGTAGGAAAATTATGTTCCAGATTGCCTTTAACCTAAAAGCTATATTCAAACTTTAGTGAGCATAATCTGTAAATTTCTATCTGTGGAAGTGTATTTTTCTCCTGACATTGTTGTCATTCTTAACATGCGTTTTATTGACTGTAACAAGGCTCTTAGGAAAGTGTAATCAGACGCGGTCAATAAGCTCTGCTTGAAGTTTTGCTATTAGGCATTGGCAGAATGCTAATTTATTCTGTTAAGCTTTCTGTCTAAATGCCATTCAATAGACTTTCTGCTGCTTTTGCTTGGAAAATGTACAGCTCGCGTTGGACCAGATGGTGAGTTGGCAACTTAGTGCAGCCCTGCAGAGGACGTAAGGGCAGAAGGGCTTTATTTGCACAGCTCCCAAATTGCTGTTCCATGCAGGAGATGAAGCTGCTGCCCTTCCCTGGCATGGGGACTAGGTGGCTTCTGCAAAATGAAGAAGAAGGAACAGCGGCAATGGTGGGTGCAGTGTTGCCTCTTATCAAACCTCCTTGTGCTCAGCACAAGAAGGGCATCAGAAGAGTTTTGCTGCATGTTGTTCCCTTCGAATGGGATAAGTGTGTCTTAGTTCAGCCTGAAAAAGGGCAGTCTTTGTAGCTGTCGCTGGTGAACAACACAATCCAAACTGCTCAAGCCTACGAATGTTAAACCAAGGTGATTGTCCTCTTTAATTGGTAGTTTTTAAATAATAACATATTTTAAATATGGCTGGTTGTTTTGCCTGCTTATTTCCTTGCTATATGAGAGTCAAGAAACAAGACCTCCAAATCACATATACCTATGTTTATAACAGGAAAAAAAATCAATATAATTTTAGACCCTTACTAGGATATATTCTTATTTAAAAAAAAAAAAAAAAAAGTTATTTAGTGCCAGCTTTTTTTGTGACTTGTCCTCTTGATTTTGCCAGTAACTGTGTTTTTCATCAATGAAACAACGTGTATTCCACTTCTAATGTTATTCTACAACATAGTTCAGTAAGATCTACTGAGGATTACTGGGAGTCTCCATCTGTTCCTTGAATTTGCACCCTGAATTTGCAAGTACTGCAGGTGGCAGTGAGCAGATGTATTCTGACTGTTATGTTCATGCTCAGAAACACTGAAACTTTTGATTATTGAAGATGAAAGTGCTGTAGTCCTACAAAGGTTTTCTTGTAAGACTGTGTCTCTGGTCTGAAAATGATTTTTCTTCTACCTTAAGTCCTCTAAAATATATATATATATATATCTTTCCCCCTTGAAATAAGCCTTGTTTGCTCCCCAAGACAGAAGGCTGGGTTTTACTGCAAATCCAGAATGGCGTGTGATATCTTAGAATATAAGGGCTATGAAGTTCTGCTCATGCTTTCTTTTACTCTGGCCTAAAATATGTTGCAAGAGAATTTTTCATCTTGGGGAGTTTTGCCTGTTTGCTTAAATGTAGGGAGAAAGACTTGTGCTGATCAGGAAACCCAAAACTTCCTAGCTGCCTGTGGACTGGATGCTCAAGGTAAAGCAGGAATCTTTCTTGAGTATGGGAGGGGTTTCAAATCTCTGCCCCTTTCAGGGGAGTGTCTTGAGTTATACAGAGAGTGAGAGGAGAGAAAGGGACACCAGTAGTTTCAAAAAACACCGGTATAGTCTCTTAGAGAAGGGATTGCACTGCAAAAAGAAAAGGCATCTTTTAACATTTTGTGTGTGTATGTATATACACGCATATATGCATATGCATATCATATGCATAATAAAAACAGTTACACTCGTCTCAAAATGGAGGTTAACTTGAGCTAGGCGTATTATGGCAGAGCCAGCTCAGCTGCAGGAGGGGTGGCCAAGCAGCAGTGGGTGCTAGCACTTGGAGAGCAGCCAGTCCTGAGGCTGCAGGCTCTGGTTCTAACGTTTGGGCTTCTGCTTGTGACTGCATCCTCTGCTGACCTGGGAACCTGAAAGCCAGAAGCCACATTCGTATCAGAGACCGTGTTGCTGCAGTGATGAATACGAGCACAAGTGGCCATCGTAAAGGAGAATGAGAAGGGCTTCAATCGATTAGTTTCCTGCTCCGTTTGCATTTGCCTCAAACATTTAGGTCGTTAACAATGTGACACTCGCAAAGAAATTAATATTGTTTGGAAATTTATCTAGCAAAGATGCTGAAAATAGAGTTGCACCACGGGCAATGTTGGCAGCCATAAATCTAAAGGTGTCACATGCTACTTCCTTGGGGCCATGGGAGGGAGTTGAGGATTTGATGATGGTAAAGGTTAAAATCTCTAGCTAGATTGTGTATGGTGTCTCTGAACGTGCCAAAATGTGATGCCACGCAGGTTGTACTATGGCTTGATAATATCGGCTTGTCTGTGAATGCTGATATGTTAAAGCAATGATGCTTCAACCTTGAGATTATTTAATTTTTAATCTTTTTGTGTGTGTCTGTGTTGCTTGTGTGTGTGGTTTTGTTTTTTTTTCTTCCTTTTTCCTCAAGTATAAAGTAGAATTGGGAAGTGGCTCAGCTGTAGAAATTAAGAATCGCAAAGAATTAAATTCATGCTTCTCAACTGACAGTGATAGGTTTGAGTCCTTTGCAACCAACTCTTTCTGGATCATATATTACTGTTTACTGGGCAGCTAATTCAGCTCTTCAGAGAAATGACAAAGCTGCAACTCTGTTTACACTTTCTTCTAGACAAATAAATAGGATACGTTTCCTCACACTACAAAAACTTCTAGTACAGCCAGGAACAGAATTTTACAAATACTGAACAAAGATGCTATAAATATTCTGTAGATCATAACAGAAACTTGCTGCAATATGTTCTCAAACAGTGATTGCTAAGCATTACTATTATGTCCTTCAGTTGATCTTTTTAATAGAAAAATATTTTAGCTGGCATATAAGACAACACAAGCAAATGCTGAATACAGTTATTTTTGATACTGCTATTTAAAAACTCTTTGGTCACAATGGAAAAATCTTTTTATAAAAGAATGTCTAATGACTTTTGCAAGTTTCCTCTTGCCCTAAATTTGGATCATTAACATTGTTTTAATGTATAAAAGTTATTTATTGAATCTTCATTGCAGTCTTAGTAGAAAAAAGCCCCTTTAAAGTATGAGTGTCCTGTTGTTTAAATAATACTCAAATGTAAATGGCATATAGGTGTCTATAGATTTGCTTATGGTGTTGTTTATAACCTATAAAACTATGACCACTTTGAGGCTATTGTAAAGCAAATAATTTATTTCTTAGGAAGAATGTTAGCAGCACTTTTTTAGGGTGATGGCAAGTGGTGGCTATGGGTGTCACTGTGGGTCTCACATGAGAAGCTTTCAGTTATGTAGGTATAAAGGTACAAGGACTTCTGAAAGCCCAGTTCTGAGAAAGGGAGGGTGAATATACATGAGGTTGTTAACAAGTTGAAGCCCCTGACAAATTCATATTGTGTGCAGTGTAAGACTACTAGAAACAAAACCCACCTCACCAAACTGTCTTTGCATGATGTGTGTCTTTTAGCTAGTGTTTATTTGTTCACTGAAAAACGCATGGAACCCAATCACTTGGTGACATGCTCCCTACTTCGCAGAAATACTGGGACCATCGCAGGCAAAAGTCTTTAAAGCAGAGGCATGTGTAATTCCAGGGAGGTAAGATGCATTGCACCTACTGCCAACAGTCGACCGTGCTAAAGACAGTAGTAAATGGAGATAATTCATTTTGCCTTGAACTGGGTTATATGTTGTCTGTGGACTCACTTATGCAAATGCTTGCAGAAGAAACAGTATTGGAGAAAAATAGATCTTCTTGTTAAAAATCAGTAGGGATAATGCAATTTGCTACTTTTGAGTAAAGGAAAGAAATGAATTCAAATCTTGTACAAGAGGACAAGCAAGGAAATGCTTGTGAAGTAGTAACTAATCCTTTGAAGGTCAGCTTCAGATAGCAATGAATAGGAGATCCTTTTTCTTTTGTCTCCCTCCTTTTCACCATGTTTAAACAGGTTAGAACATGAAGATTACACTTAGCTTATGTGCCCCTAACAAGTGAAAATATTTCTGTATTTCTTTTTGTTGTTTGTGAAATATTGATAACTTGGGAGGAGGAAGGAAATTGGTTGGAGAGTCATCTTTACAGGTGTTAAACAGCTTCTTTCCTTTGCTAATTCACTTTAAGATGTTGTAATAACTGTAATAAGCTGACGCCTTTTGTAGATTTAATGTCTTATCACGTTCTTTTGAATGTGATCTTCTGATTCTCTTTAGTATTAGGATTTTTCACTCCCATACTTTGATGTGCTGCTTAATAGCTAACCTTACTTTCTGGAATGAGACTTATCTGTATGTCCATCTCTTTCAGGGCTACCAATGGAAAAAAATCATTTTCTTGAACTAACAGTGAATATTGAATATAAGCATTAAATGTAAAAAGGCAAACAAAAGTCTACAGAGGATTGTGTTAGAAGACACTCATTTAACATGAGTTGCCTAAAGCCAGGGTACTTTGGTAATTATTAAAAATTCAGGATATTTGAGTATGATAATATTGTCCAATATAATTGATTCTCTCACATTCAATTAATAAGTTTAATTTTATCTTAAATTTAACACTCTTAGATGCTCAGCTAGAAAGGCCATTGAATTCACTTGAATTATAACTGGAGATTAGGTTGGGCTGTTCTTTTTCCTTGATGCCTTGAGCCTTTACAAAGTACTTTAAATATAATCAGACATTTGGCCATGCTAGTCTGCTATCCTGTAATCCAGATAAGGTTCTACAGATCCCTTCAAGACATGACAACAAGACAGCTGTAATAAAAAACAAACAAAGGCTTAGGGACTGTGATTCTCTCCAGAAATTAAAAGCCGTAAGATCAGCAGCACTGAAAACTGCATGAAGGCTATAGTAGAAATTGATCTCCTGCAATTGCCATTCATTTTGTTGTTCTCCATGCCCTCTCTGCTAGAATAAAGCAGATGTTTCTTAAACTAGATTAGAGCTCTTCTCAACAGCTCCAATGTCTTGACTGCAGCTGTGGTGTTGAGTGATCTTTCATAGCCCACAGTCTACTTGAGGTCTGATGAAAGCCCGTGGGGAAGAGAGAGTGTTGAAGAAACCATAATCAGTACCCTCCTCTTTTTCTCTGGCTATTTCTATATACATAGTTGGAACCATTTAAATTGGTATTCCTGCAATTTCAGTATATGTAGAACTAATTTGATGTGATTGTAAGTGCAAGTTGAAGGACTGGTAAAAGAACAAGAACAGGCAGATGCAGCATAGACTAACTAGGGCTGAGCAGAAAAAAAGCGAGTTGTAGGAACAGAATGTATTTCCCAGGATACAGGGGAGCTAGCAGTATAGGCACCTGCCTATATGTGATGGAGATTTGACATGGAATGTTTTGGATTTTTCTTGGGGAATGTATTTTCTTTGTGCTGTAAAAATGGCTACTGAGGTAGTTAATGACCATAGCTGTGCAAGTGTGATTTTTTTTTTTTTTTTTTTTTTGGTCAGACTAAGACCACAGAACAATTAATGTTCCTATGTCTCATGTGCATATCCTATTAGTATCACCATGGCACTGTTTTAAGCCTCCCTTTTTCCATGTATATTTTCAGGTTATGTATCCCCATACTTTATTGATAACAGAAAATATGAATATGTCTTAGTTGTTGTGTGGCTATACAGAGCATTGCCTTTGCACTGCTTGCTAGTCTTTGTTTTTCTCTGAATCTGCAGACATGAGCTCGATGCCTTGCAATGTGGGACTTTAAAAAACAAATAAATAAATAAAAAATAAAAGGAGAAAAGCAAACAATTGTAGGGGATGGAGAGGAAAAGAAATATCAACCATATGTCAAGGCTTGGAAAGAGAGGTGCTCCTTCCACAAGGAGACTAAGCCAGGAGCTGAGTGCAGGTAGTGCCCTCACTGACCAGGGTGTGATGCCAGTGACTGAGCAGGGCAGGGACGGCATCAAGAAGCCATCAGACAAGGTGACATGATGAGTTATGTCAATTGATCAAGTGCTGTGAGGAACAGCAGAAGACAGAGGCAAGGCTGGCTGCATTGGAGGTGCTGAGGTCCATCAGGGAAACGAGGCCAGAAGCAGGTGCAGCCGTGACACAGGCGATAGCTCAGGTGACGAGCAGGTGGCCAGGCCTGCGATGGGCCCACGAAGACAGGGTGTGGGTGAGAGTCCCAGGCGAGGCTGGCCGGGGCTGCTAGTGCCTGCCCACTGCTCAAGGCCCTGACAATATGCTCTTAACATCACCCTTATTAGTTCATGCGAGGTGTTAAACAGGAAATTCTTGTGTGTCTTGTCATGTGTGCAGAGCTTTGCAGTCATCATATGATATACCCTTAGTAACTGTGCGCATTTTCACATCACTTTGAGATAGCTGACAGTGGGGGTTTGTTTGTTTGTTTTTATTTGCTTGCTTGTTTTTAAGAAAATTTGTATGTCAGTGGCATCCTTAAAGTCATAATAGCAGCTAGAAAATCCCATTGCAAGGGTTTTATCTTGTTCAATATTAGTGTGAAACAGCTTTAATCTGCAACAGATTCTGTCACCCATTGGTTTCAATGTGCTGTGCTCCGTTTTAATTGAGCCACGGAGCTCTAGCACTGTTTTTCCCCCCACTGACTCTTAAAAGTGTAAATAGGTGTCCTCTGCCTCACAGAGATAAATTGGGTGACCTTTCAGGCTTGGAGATGTGGGCCTTTGGATCCCAAATGGATGAGTTAGTTTAAAAGAGTTTCAGAAATGTAACATTTCATCATAGCCATGGGCCAACCTTGCTTGTCAACAAGCAAAGTTGTTCAAAGATGCTAATATGAGGAAAACATGTCTTTCCCTATTTTGTTAAAACTGTATGGAAAAATGACTCTTATAGAACGTATGTGTGAGAAACGTATCAAATAAGTCTGAGTTGGAATGAGAATGAGCTTATTTAAATTATTAAAAAAAACCTTACAATTTCAGCTTCTGCAAAATCATTTGCAGTATTAATTAAAAACCATACTATTACTGGGCAAAATGTTATTATATTTTTTTAGTAATTATCCTTTGATTTCAAGGAGATTATAGTAATAATCATTTCTGTTTGGCCTTTTAAAAATCGTGGATACTAAAGAGATCCTCAAATTTTAGTTTTGAGGGCATGGATGAAGGTATATAAAGACAGTATTCAGTGCTGAATCAGCAGTGTACTTTAGTACTAATCTGAAAAATATTTATCTTAATATCTATAGCATGCAATTTATTTTCCTAAGCTTCTCGGGATTTTTTGCTTAGTGTTGTATAATTTGGAAGTTTTTTTTCTTATACGAACACGAAGAGTATAATACCATTTATTCTTTTATTTTTTTGACTGCAGTCAACTCTAACGATGCTTTTTGCACCCAAAATGTGCAATACAGTGCACACTCCTCTTTTTTTTTTTTCCCAGAATAATTGTTTTCTTTTTATAAGTAGTATTCCTCTCCTGTTAGCTGTACAGTATTTTTCTCTGGCCTAGTTATAGGTAGTTTACAGTGTTAAATACCTGAACTGTATTGGAAATGTGAGTTTTTGTAACACTATTTTTCAGGCTTTTGTCGGGGGGGGAAAAATCTCTTTCCTCAGAGGTATATAAAAATGAATAAACTTTTGATATATGCTATGGTATAGTATAACAGAGCACTGACTATTAGTGGTAGCCTGTGGCAATAGGAAATTGTATTTCAGTCTTGAAATTTCCTTCTCAAATATTCTCAGAACTGGATTGAGCACTTTTCCCCTTTTCCAAGTTACACTATAGATGAGAACAAAAGTTATTGAGATGAAAGATGAATAAATTGAGGTATGTTAAGAAATAGTTTAAGTGTAGAATAGGTGCAATAGGAAAATCCAAAATAGAGTAGCTAAAAGGTATCATTAGTTTCTAGGGTCACTTTCTATAGCAGTTTTCCTTCTTTGTTGTTCCTGTTTGTAAATATTAGATCCATCCTGCTTTGTGCAAGATCTATCAGTGCAAGCCATGCTATGCTGAATTACGGCAGATAGAAGCAGCGATACTGGGGTGCATATTTTTCTTGGTCTGTGACTTGTGACATTATCTAACACCTGACAATATTTTATCTTTCTTTTTGTGAGCAACATATACTGCCTAGGCTAAGGTTTAGATTTATGGCCCATTAGATACTGTGCACTGAATGCTGGATGTAGGCACATAATCTATGATCAAGTGGCTGATTTCAGAGTAGTTACTGTTACATACCTGAATGCTACATTCCTTAATAACTTCAGTTGTCCTCCTAATCACCTGATGTTCAAAAAATGTTCCTAAAATATGTGAACATTATAAAGTCTTTATTAGTTAATGAAAATACAAATTTCATCAAATTTTAAATTTCCTCTTTAGGCCTGATACATGAGTTAATGCATCATAGAGGCTTGAGCAAGAGAATAAGTATAAAACAGATCAGGTTGATTCCCATATTAATTTTCACACAAATATATTACCAGTTTCTTTCTCTATAGCTGATGTTGTCAAAGAACATTACAAGTGATAACTACATCCATCTTAAAATACAAAATACCCAACAGAACCAGCTGCTTTCTGTTAAATCAGTTCTTCCTTGCCTTACTTCATCTCAATCAGATTGAAAAGAAATAAAAATGAACTTTATCATATTGCTTTTTCAAAGAATGAATATTAGGGACAAATTACTGTCCTTTAGCAAAAGCCAGCTATGGTCCCTGGCCATACGTGGTTTCATAGGTACCTGCATTGTGGCCTTATTCTTTTATAGCCCAAACCAGGCCATTTTCTGCATTCTGTGTTCTCTCTTGCTCATTAAAATAAGATTCTGTGCAAGAAGGAAAGTAATCATTCAGCGTTTCAATTTCTTGGGTGAAATTGGAAAATGGAAACTTCTTTCCATATGAGAGAAAATAAGTTTCTTATTTAGTTTGTGGTTATTAGTACAATTATTTTGCGGAGTTCAAAAATATTAATTGCCTGGAGCCCTGGGATAAGTGAATATTTAGGAAGGAGAGCTAATGTTTCCCATTTTGAAAGTGACTGTTCAACTGTGTGAATTTTCTAAGTGAGCAAGAGGAGTATTTTCTTTTAGCTTACCAAAAGAAGCAAGTCTTTGGTAGTCTAATATTGCTTCCTTTCTCCCAATGAACTGGAACCTGAAAATCTTTCCTTATTCTGGAAATCCAGTAAATCAATAGCAAGCAAAAATGATTTTTGTGATTAAAACCCAAGACTAGAAAGTGGATCTGACCTCTGCTTCCTGCTTCTTTGGGGTCTCATTTTGTGATTCGTGTTTTTGAGCCTGTGTTGACATCTCTGGTCTCTGCCTCCTAATGCCTCTGAGACTTGAAGGCAACTTCTTTCATTTTCACCTGTTGCTGGTGAAACTTGGTCCTTAATTTCTGTAATCTGAAAACACTATGCAAACAGACTATATCCATAGAAATCTCCCTATTATCTCTGCAAGGAAGTAACCTGGTGAATGCTTCTTATCTAACTATGATCATGACTTCCACAGAGGGACAAATAAATATTTCATATAATACATGTGATGTGTAACAATGTGAAATTAGTAATTTCTTATATATAGCCTATTATCTGCAAAAGCATATTCAAATGCTTTAGGGTTCCCACAATGATCAGGGGTATATCAGATGTCTCGTTTTATGGATTAGATCCTATTTTTATGTTTCTTCAATACAGAAAGATTTTCTACTACAAGTGTAATTGACAGTATTTTGCATTTTCCAAGTAAAAATCTAAGAACAGTAAGCTTTCCTGTCTGAGGCTAAGAACAGAAATCTAATACTACACCAGCTACTAGCCTTGTTGGTTCATTAATGAGTTAATGAATGCTTTTGAAAAGCTTGAGCAAAATATGAACTGTATTATCATCATTTTTGCTGTGCCATTTGACTCTTGTGACATCTAGTAAAAGGAAAATTCTATTGATTTATTTCCATAGATCTGTATCTGCAGAATACTGTCTTACTATGACCTTTGCATCTTTACTGTTCAAAGATTTATTAAAAAAGCTGGTGTGAAACAGTTCATGTAGCACTTTTTCAAGATGAGTTTGTCATGGCTATGTAGCTATAATTCATTTTGAAAAAATCTTTCTACAAACTTGGGAGAACAAAACTTGTAGTAATTTGCCAAGCCAGTTACTTGAGAACACTTTGATCACGCCATTCATTAAACAAGTAAAGTTTGCTTTTTTCCTAAAGGCACATTTTTAAAACTTAGAAATACAACATCATTTTTGTGTAAGAGAATCTCTATTTTTTTTCCCAAAATCTGCAAGAGTATTATCGCACTGCACACACTATTACGTGGTCTGTAATGTGGATGCCAACTTTAATTAAGGCCACATTCCTAATATGCTCTAGAACTCGGCCTTCTCTTTCACTTGATATCCTTCAATAAATTTGTTTTTTTCCTTTTTACTCAGGGGGCTTTACTGAGTGCTGTGGTGGTTCAAAGAGGCTCCCTACATCTCCAGCCATGGAGCAAATCCTCTAACTCCTGTCTGTTCTGGGAAGGCTTCATGCAGTTGGTGGCTAGTTCCTGTCTTAAATCTGACTTAAGTCTTTCTAGCTATTTTGCTAATAATTTTACCTAGGAGCAGCTTGAATTCTGTCTAGCTATTTTGTCACAGTAGCTCTCAGAAGCAGATACACAAGGGCTACTTTTATTTTCTCGGACATTGAAGTTCACCAATAAGAGAGTTTGTGTTTTTTGACATGGACTGTGTGTCTGTGTCAAGATCATAAAGATGAAGAGAGATTTGTTGCCATCGTTAGCACCTTGCCCAGGGGAGGAGGTTACCAATATCTTTCATATCAGCTGCTAGCCCTTAGTTGCAGGAGGTGCCTGCTGAAATGGTGTTTGCCTTCCTTTCCCAAAAGAGTTGGGCAGCCGTGACCGAGCAGCTAGCACATCATCCGCCATGTTGCATCCTTTTCCATTCTTGTTCTTGTGTGATCTGCATGTTCTTCATTTAAGGCAGGTTATTAACGATTACTTTATATGGGTAATAAAATTCAAGAATGCTAATCTGTTTGGACTTATCCTTTATCCTTCTTGACATGTTGAAGTTAAAGAAAATGTCTTATTTTGGGGGCTAGGACTGCTTCCCCTGTTCCCCCACCATGTGGTTTCTGACCGTGGTGCTGTCCCATGTCCCACATGGCTGTGACAAGCCTCTCCACTAAGAAGCTGCACTGTCCTGCTGGCACCCTTCCAAATAGCACATTTGCTTGTCTAGCTACCCAACAGAAAAGTACTGGGATGAAATGAAATGTAGCTCATCTAAGGCAGCACTGAGCTAGTGGAACTGCATCACAAGAGCATTATGGCAGCATTTCATAAATATTCTCTTTCTTATTTAAAAAAAAATTCTTTTTGTTGAAATAACAGTTACTGTTTCAGCTGGCTACACACTGATCATAACACCTATGCAGAAATATTAAGCAAAGTTGTTGCCTCAGAAATCATTGTAATTTAACTGGCTACTGACCCATACCAAGCCTAGAGCAGACATGTACTATTTTTCCTCTCATGG
This sequence comes from Tinamus guttatus, assembly GCF_059628265.1. Lineage (NCBI taxonomy): Eukaryota > Metazoa > Chordata > Aves > Tinamiformes > Tinamidae > Tinamus > Tinamus guttatus. The sequence goes on from NW_028288586.1 coordinate 3,463,706, forward strand.
GAAGCACTTTCTATGACAGCAGATTGCTGTTTGTGTTCTGTAGGTCTTGTATTTCTTGCCATTTAGATATCACCAATCTGTTTTAGAGGCTCCTTGGCCAGTCAGATAATTCTGTTTGCAGGTGCTTTTATGAAGTATGCAAATTATGTAATATATCATGAAGAAACTATTCTTCTCTAATGTGAAATTATGGAATATGTATGTTGTAGCCCCCATAACAAATCTTTAGGGGGAAAAAACAATTTAGGAAATTGAATTTAAAATTTAATGATTAATGATAAACAGTGTAATTTATAATCCTTTATAACAAGGGATCAGCCTTATAGCAATTAAAAGATCATCCAAGTGATAGCTGGCACACTGCCATTTAATTCATTAATACCCTGTGGGAAGATGCTAGGTAGATGGCACTAGAATTATTTCCAAACATGGACAAACTTGAAATAAATGATGTACCTTAGATTTGAGAGGTAAACTTGGCAAATTAAAAAACTTTTAGTGCTAATCAAGGGCAAACTCTCATAGCTCATGAACATGCAATACAGCAGCCAGCATACTGTATGCATATGATTAAAAAAAAACGAAGTTACTTGTTTTTTGGGAGGGGGTGGGTTGTTTTTTAAATCTGGTGCATGTTGCTGGGTTCAGTCCTTAACTACAGTGGGTTAAAATGGGAATTGAGGTAGGGAAAAATAGGAAAAATTATCATGAATATAATTGCTGTCAGGAATCCACGTGCATTCTTCCAAGACTTTCTTGGCCTATTCTGAAAAATAAAATAATGCTATCCCTGAGTGCTTGCTTAGACTTTTTAAACATTGCTTTAGAATAACTTTGTCTTTTCCTTTCTTGTTTCATATCCTGAGCTTTGTCGTCTTAGCCATGTCTTAGTGCCCTCTTCAGTTCTGAGGAAACTAAGCAGTAAGTCACAAAGCTCTAAATGAGGCGTCTGTAGCACAAACGCTGAAACTGCCTTTTAGCAAAGAGCCCCCCAGTTTGGAAGCTTTGCTGGTGCTGAAGAGCAGCATGTCCGAGATGCAATATTAAATGTGCTAAAGAGGGGAAATTCAACAGCTTAATAAAGCACGCAGTAATGCACACCAAATGTGCTTCAGAAGTCCCACCAAGGGCCAGTCGCTGCTGTGGATTCCTACGCCCTCCTTAGAGGGTGCATCGTGCTTGACATTGCACAGGAAATGTTTGTGTAGGAAGTATTACTTGGCCTGTGTTAATGTCTACCTTGTCTTTGGTGCAGCTCGGACTGGTTACACATAAGTCCAAAAAGCTGCAAATTAAGGCAAGAAAACATAGCATTTGAAACCGATTTTACAACACTGACCTTTTTACATTTTACATATTTTATCCTGGAAAGCTCATAGCAACATAAAATTTAGACTAGTAAAAGTAAATTATCCTTTGTACAAGGACATTGTGTCATTTTTTTTTACTGTACTGCATTCATAGCCTTTTCAACTTGCCAGTGTAGTAATATTATTCACCTATTTTTTCAATAGTAATATGAGATCTTTAATGCTAATATACCTAAATAGAATCTGCAAATAGCAGAGCTTTTGCCAAAGTGTCTCAGTTCCTCCTTTTCATCAGCAGCACCTCCAGTGGGTGCAGCACAGCCAGGTTATCTTCCCAACACTCTGGCCTGTCACTGACACCCATAAATGTGGATTTTTTTTTTTGTGCCTTTCTATTCTATAAAAGAGAACAACATGAGTCCATTTCAAACCTAAAGATGTGCTAGAATAGTGTGATGTAAGAAATTAATATTTGCTAATTCTTTAATTGGTATTGCTGTCAGGAACTGAATTCTTCCACTTTTTGCTACCCTCTTTAAAGCATTTGGTCTAATTTTTAAGCTATAGATATGTCTATCATATTTAAGCTATACAACATATCAAGTTGATGTAGTAGCTGGTAAGATTTGTTGTTTTGTCTTCTTCCCCACGTACCTCAAATATTCCTGCTATTGAATTCAGGAGGAGTGAAAATCAGCTTTACTCTCTTCCAAAGCCATTAGCAGTGCCCTTGGATTCTACCTCCTGCTGTGTCAGTGCCACCTCCTGCTTATGCTCCCAACCATACAGTGGTCAGAGAATGCAGAAAATTCCTTCTGGCAACTTGTAAGTATATATTCAAGCTTCATCATCTTCAGTACGTGCTGCCTGAGTGCTGTCCTGAAGAGAAATGATGTCCTGAGGGAGAGCCATTCTCATTATCTCAATATAATGGAGTGTATTAAATATTATAATTTTTAAAAACTGTGAACCTTTAGGATAATACAGTCTTAACATACTCCATAATTTCATTTATCTAGCACTAATGCTAAATCAGTGGGGACAAGGACTGTGTAGAGAACGTATTAATCATCTCAGTCAATGCTGGTATAACCTCCCTTTGCAGTTCTACTGTTAAGGCCACAGTAGTAACATACAAAGAACTGCCAGCAATCTGAAGTGCTGAAGACCATGGTCATTTAGAGTGTTTAAAATAATATAAATCATAGAATGAATTAAACACGCAAAAAATTTCTAACATGAGAAATAGAGGGACTTTTGTTATCCAACTTTTTTTGATATTGTCTGAAGTACCTGAGAGTTAGCTTATATTAGTTAACTTATTTATTAAATCAGGGCTTAATATCTTGAAATAAGGAAACTGCTGGCAATGAGTGGGCATGGGTATGTTCTGTCTGCTCTGTGTACTGCCTGCGTGTTCCAATAAGCTGCATTTCAGCCCTTAGACCAAGAATGTGATGGCGTAAATAATATTCAGTGCACCAGATGGAGTCATAGTACCTGGTAGGGTTCTTGAGCTTGCATATTTGTACTACCTTTTAAAATGTTGACAAAGACATTAAAATCATATGGATAGGGAGCTCTCCTGGTATCAATAGAAATCTTTCTTTTGTACTTCATTCTTTAAATCTACAAAGACTCAAAAAATATAATTACCAAGCCTCACCAGGAAAAGCTTTTTTTTTTTTTTTTTTTTAAAAAAAAAAAAAAAAGGGGGGGGGAACCTATTCATTTATTTTGAGTTATATTTCATTATCACTTGGAAAAAGAAAAAACTTTTGAGTGAATGGGTGGAACAGATTATGAAAAAGCATCTGTTTTAAAACACAGGATAATAGCAGCACTTATTCGTTTTTATTAAAAGCGAGCCTACTCTTCAGGCAGCATAAATCTGAATGATCCCAGAAATATTTTCTGGTGACGTTCGTTGCCTTCACGAATGCTGCAAACGTTTTTTCTCCAAACAGGCTGTGACTTGATGCTATCTTCCTCAATGGTGTGTTGCTCTCAACTCACTTGTTCGATGTTGTTTACTGCTTTTATCAGGTGGTGATGTTAGTGAGAAAGCTTCTGTCCTTATACTGAATGATGCTGCTATCTTCTATCTAAATTACTTAACCAAAAATTTGCAATGCTCAATCATAGTCGTCCTGCCTTTTTTCTCCTCATAAGAATCCCCCCCCCTTTTTTTTTTTTTTTTTTTGCATTTCCTGTCTCCTCATTTTCCTCCTCTTCCTTGTCATTTGTGCCTGATCTGCTTTCTCCATGTAATAACAGTGCAACTCCAAACCTAAAGCTAGTACTGTGTTGTGTTTAATGTTGGAAACAGGATTGCCTCCATCAGTTCATTAGATATAATGTCATTATGATAGTTTGTATGCAAGATTTAGAGATAAGAATAAAGGCTCTTTTTTTTTTTTTTTTTTTTTTTCTTCTTCTATCAGTGATCTTTGGGATTATGAGCAGAAACACTGCTCTCTGTACTCAGGATAGCATTGAGCACACCAGCTTGCTACCTACAAAAGCAGCATCCCTAATAGCAACTGGCAGTTATGATCAAAACTAATTTGCAGTTGCAGTACTTTCCTATCAGAATTTACAACTAGAAGTGGCATAATATTATGACACAGTTGTACTGCAAACACTGCTGGAGATTGTAGTGTACAGTTTAAGATATACAGCCACAGCTTAGTTTGGCTTGCTTTGCTTTATTAAGCTAAGTGATCCTTCTTAGCATTGTGTAACCTCATTCAAGAGATTGCAGCTTCCAAGTAAAGAGATCTTACTTTCTTCTGCTTCATGGAGCAGTGTTTTCATTTGAGGAGTGACTTTCAGGCCCTCTTTCTCCTCTTTCTAGCAGTTATGGGCACAAACTAAAGCAGTGGCAAATAGGAGCTCTACTTTTGAGAAACTAACAAATTTTGTCTACCTTTTTAGGCAAATTCATTCTTTTTTGTTGTTGTTGTTGTTGCTTTTGGTGTTGTAAGGGGGGGAAAAAAGCACTTATGGGAGGGTTAACATTTTACTGGGAAATACAAAGTTCTAACATGAGCATTTATTCAGAAGAAAAAATGGCATCACTTTCTGTTTGAGTTGCAGGGAAAGCCTTCTTTATAAAGGTGGATCTTGATGTTCACTGGCTCTTGCTCTTTGTGCTGGCTGTCCCTCTATACTGTCAAAATACAGTTTGATCCAGCATCCTGAGTACAAAATGCACATTTTATCATATTGAGATGTCTTGTTTGAGAGCTGCATTTATTCTGCACCCTCTTGAAATGCACAAGTCTTTGCAGGAGGTCTTGACTACTTTTTAGCACTATGACAGGACTCATTACTTGGTAGCTGCTTGAGGGGCCTTTTACGACCACAGTGATTTCAGATTCCAGGGAGGATGAGCTCCGTTCTTTCCACCTCAGCAGAGCAGCTTCCTTAAAGTGGCACCAGGATGATTCTGCAGCCGTAATGAGATGAAGTGCAGGCTGCTCAGGGCACAGGAAACTGCCCTTTCATCAATCTGCCCACCTTTACCATATTCCAAAGAGGAAATGTGTCATAATGCACATATTTACCAAACAGTTTTGACAGCTGAATGCTCTACTTTTACTGATCCTTTACTATAAAAAGGAAAAGAGATTCCGTATTTTTCCATGCAGAAGTGGCTGCAGAAGACACTGTTTTAGACGTGCTATACAGCAGAGATTCATTCTCTAAAATCAGGGTCCACTCCTCCAGACTTGCGGCAAAACTAGTTGTTGGCCACTTCCAGCAAGGTAAGAAAAGCTGTTCAAAAAGAAAGATACGTCTAAGCGTTGGGCTCATTTTACAAATGGATTTTATTCTCATAATAATAATAATAAAACCGCACAAAAGAAAACGCTGAAACATCTTTCACTTATCTGTTGTGTATAAATTACCGATAAAAGTGGCAGCAATTACAAGTCAGAATCTTGGGTAAAAGCCTTTTATTTTTCTTCTGGGTTGTCTGGATAGCAGAAGGGAAGAAGGTAATTATATATAATGTAAGAGCAAACAAAAGCCTTTGCTATCTTACACGAACTCCCTCACTCTTTGTATCAGTGCAGGTTTGCTGATTTATGCGTGTTGTCACACATACATGACTACAGTATAATTAAACTGATTAAATAAGCCAGATCTGGGGGGTTGGTAGGCTGGTTGCCTGGAGCAGAAATCAGAATTGACTCAACTTAGATGCAGGGGGGCTTTACTTTTAATTTTGTGTCTTTTTCTGTAAGACTGTGCTGCTGCTATGTAAAAATGCGTATTGACTCTATAGAGTGAGCTATGTACTTCAGCAGTACATATAGAATAATTCTAGAACGGTGAGCACCATCTGCCGTTCCTAAAATAAAATAGGATGGGATGAGATAAAGTCGTGTGCTTATTCTTAGTTTGAGCTAATTCTCCAGAGATTTTCATAGCTGAACTACTTGTATTTGTTTTTCTGCTTCACTTTTGTCATATTTTTCCTTTTCTTTGGAAGGAAGCATAACCACATAAGGAAGCAGAGCCAGCTTGACCTCTCAATGGACTGAGAAGGAGCATAAACAGAAGTGTTGTGCGTCTGGTCAGTTTGGTGCATCCACAGCTGTGCAGAATGGAAAACCAGACTGATTTTTTTTTTTCTTTTTTTAATTCTGGTAGCAGAAAAAGGCTTTATTTGGACCGGTCATGAACTGCTAACAGATCGTGAAAATACTGTTGAGGAGGGGGAGGTGGGAGGAAGAAGCTGCTGATCAGCCAGTGTAACGAAGATTTTGCTTCTGTAGACTTCAAAAGCGGATTGGTACAAACTGTTCATTTTAAACTGATTTGCAGCTGGAGAGGGGGGAATTAAAGAGCGTTAGCAAATGCAAAAAGTCTCTGTTCTATCATGGACTGCAGGCACAACTGCAGCTACTACAGCTGCAAGGCAGAGGCAGCTCTGACTTATAAAGCAAACTGTAAACAACAGATAAAAGACAGCAAACTGAAAGTGCTGTAATATTTTATGGACCTAAGTTCTCTAGACTTTTCAATGCAATAACAATATAAATCTCGTTTGGAATTTATTTTCCAATTCGGTAGCATTCCAGATATTAAAAATGTATTAACTTCTGTCTGTGATAATGTGTGCAAATGGCTTGCCAATGATGCTCAATGGGTATTCTGTGGTGTTCTTTTACAGATAGTTGTTGGTTAGTATGGCTTAGATCTCTGCTCCCAGAGACAGGCCTTCATGGCATATTTCTGTGCAAATTAACCTCACTTTGAAGTAGAATATCTTTTCCTTAAGTGTTCTATTAAATTTATCTGTGGTTCATATGGCATCTTTGATGCTTTAGGAGATGCATTATTTATGTTTTTTTAAATGAAATTATAGAAAATAAAAATGAATCAGCAATTGAAAGGTCACTTATTTCACTGTTTCTCATCCTGCTTTTTCAGCCCCTTGCCATAATGCTCAGTGCACCTTTCCCTATTCCTGAAGCCACTCATGATCCGTTCTGCCCCCGTTCCTCAAGCGTGTCTTTTCTTTGGGCTTGTTGCTGCCAGCTCCTGCTGCCCTCTTCTCAGAAGTGCTGTTTTCTCTCCTTCTGCCCACTTGTAGGTCACTGCTCTACTTCTACCCTCCTCTTTCATTTGCTAGGCTCAGCCTGGATCTTTTCCACTGCCTTTTTGTTCCCTGCTCTAGGATTTTTGCACTTTTTGCTCTTCCTTGCTGCTACATCAGCACAGAGGAGCCAAGGTGAATTTCTGTGCTGCTAATGATGCTCTTGGCTATGAGCTGCAGTGTCAGGAGGGGCAGGGGCGCCACAGGCAGGCGGTGGCAGTGGCCTTGCTGGCAGGGCTCCGTCCTGCGGGACCTGAATGAGGCTGCGGACAGGGCTCAGGTTCAGCCAGGAGCTCAGGAGGCCACAGGGGCCTGGGACAAGGCCAGGAAGGCAAGTGTGCGAGTCAGGCTCGCCATGGAGAGCAGGGCCTGGCCAGCACCGTGAGACAAGGGTGAGAGCCTCCACGCAGCCATCCAGGGGCAGGGGAGGCACCGCAGCCTCCCGTGTACATCCTTGAACCAAAGCTTGGAATTAAGCACCAATTCCAAGTTTTCTTCAACAGATTTTTTTCAAGTTTTCTGTTTGCTGTGAAACAGTGATTCAGTGTTGAATCACCACTTTTTTTTTTTTCTTTTTGGTATTTTTTTTTTTAAAGTGTTCTGGCATAGGTGGATACATTTTTAATGTATGCTCTTCCTGAACATTTAAAAGCAGGATTTTAGATGCCAGATACATGCTTGCCTACTGTCACTCTACATTTTTAACATGTACTTCCACTGGTGCTTTCATGAAATACAATATTACTTATAAATATCTTAGGTGGTTGAAGTACAGGATTGCAGAAAGAGATCTGAAAGACTTGGGGAGGTTATCTAGTCCCTCCCTGCCTAAAAGGACTCAGAATTCTGGATACATCAGTATTTCAGTTTTGTTTTCCAAGTCTTGATTCTAACAGACTTTGCAGATGGCTAACACATGCTTGTTTTTTTCTTAAGCATACAAAAACAAACAAAATCTGCATAATCTTCCACTCATTCATCAGCATAAGGATGCTGTTTTCAAACTTCTAGATTCTTGTAATTACAGTACAGTGTTGTTTAGGCAAAGTGTATTACTGATTTTGCCTCCCAACAAAAGGCTGGTTTAAACAAATGGGTCTTCAAAATAAAATAAAATAAAATAAAAAACCTTGCATCTACTAACAAGAATCACTGCCTTTGAGTGAAATTTTACACTGTTTCTGAAATATCTCTGGTTTTACTTGGTGGATAAAGGTCATGGAATACAGACCCTTAGAGCTTCAAGTGTGCAAAAAACACCCAGGCTAGTTTGTCCCATACTGGGTGTGTGCAGGAAGGGATCTCTTTGCACCTAGGTGAGAAGGCAGGGTCTCCTCATCTCAATGCTGGAATTCTGGTAAAGAGAGTATTTTTCCTTCACCCCTGCAGAAGCTTTCACCCTCCTCCTGTTTTTTTCACTCTCTTTTTGGTTTGTGTTGCTGCTAAAACAGACAATCCTGCAGTGAATGTGTGCGCAACCACTTAGGGCTTCACCCTGCTAACTCTGCCTGTGTCCTTTGCCCCCTCTGCCACTAGCACTTTTTAGTCATTACCATTTTTTGTCATCTTTTTGGACTTTTCTTTTCAACGTTCTTTATACTGTTGATTCTTCTTCCCCCTGGCTTGCAGCTGTAAGAGTTCAGGAGCAGCAGAGAAGCTTTTGGTTGAATGTGTGCCAAGCCAGTCTAGTCTGATGAGGAAACAGGAGAAAAGCATTGACAGAAGTTTGAGTGGGTGGTGGTGGTAGGAAGCATCCATCTTCATAGGAGCAACTAAATAAGTGAACAGCATCAGGCAGAATTCATCTCTTTTGCAGGAAGATTCCTTAGATCGCTATACATTGTGACTGTACAAAAATCTGTTCAGGGCAAAATTTGCTGCCAGTTCTTCACTGACTTTTTTTTTTTTTTTCCCCTGATCCTAGTATATGCATTGTAGCTAACCTACCAGTGTCTGAGTTTCCTCTGGTACATTTAATGATATATTTATGCATAAGAATAGTTTCTGTTTAAAAAAAAAATGACTTTTTTGTGTGTTACAGTTCAAACGCTTGCATAGAATTTTGTTTAAAGAACGTTTTTCTAAACACTCCTATTTGTACTGGGGTTGGGATGGGAAGAAACTGTTGGATTTGCTCAAACCATTCAACTATACTCAAGTTTTTCTTTGTTTTCACTAAGAGTTTTATGGTTTTTAAGTTATTAATAGTGTTTAGAAGTGTCTTTGTAGCTCAGAAATTTCCATTCTCTGTTAAATAGGAGCTTCAATTCAACTGATAAGGCCACAAGTATTGCTTAACCTTTACCGCAGTTGCAAACAATTAAAATTCAAACAACCTTGTAGCAGGGAAGGAGCAAGACAGCCACTGTGTTCCCGTAGCTTGAGATTCGGGGCAGGAATCACGCATCTGTTTTGGTATGCTACAAAGTATGATTCATTAGGAAGAAGAATGCACTTTAATTCATCAACAGTATTTACCAGTTGACTAAGCAGCATACGATACTAACATAACTTCTCCCTGAGCCAGTGTACAACTGGGAAACTTTAAGGAATGTCATTCAGAGGTGCTAGTTCTATAAACATCGTGTGTACATAAACTAAGAAATGTAAATGAGAATTCATCATAAAGCACAATAAAAATACGAAGCCATACTAAATGGTGGTGACTGCTGGTGTATGTATGGGAGCTCTACATCTTGTTGAATCCCACACAATAGGGAGTGCTGGCACTGCTTGGGTAATACTTTTCCTCATTTACTTTGCAATAAGATGGATGGCAAGTCTTGATGTTGTCTTGCAAACTCTGCAGGCTGGCCATGTCAGCTAAAGCTTGGTTAGGATTTGTTTCGGTGCTTGTCTGGTCTCACTTCATCAGAGTTGAGCTCTTGCCCTGTTTCTGAGCCCGCGCAGGATTACTGATAGGGAGCATCAGCAGCCGCTGGAGGAGTCTCTTGTCTGCAAAGCACCTTGAGGGCAAAGGCTGGCGTGCTGCATTTTAGGGGGTCCTTTTATTGTGTGAAATTATTTACATTTTGGCTTACTGCATGAGCTCTTGCAGACTGTTATCAGACAAGCACCAAAACCAGTGCAAGAGGGGACAGCTTCTAGTGACTGTGGGATGGGGCACCAATCTGTCAGACTCGCTTGGGCTGTGAGTGAACAGCAACCTAATTACTCTCCAGTGTATCATGGAGCTGCTTCTCTGAAAGGCAGTGTGTTTTACTGTCACTCATAACAAAGACTTCCAAGAATAAGCTCGGGAGAAAATAATACCAAAGCAAAACAGCTACAGTGAGGGAATGGGCTGAAATCTGGGCGCCGTCTTAGGGTACCTCAACTGAAATGTATATTCCAAAAAACTAAGGACATGCAGAGGGGCCTAACACTAGCAGGGAGAGGGAAGCATTTGGTTTCATTTGCAATGCGAATGGTGTTTAATATTATTTTGGTGAGACAATCATGTTAATGAAACCCTGAGTCTGGGGCTGGCAGTCTCCTCATTTGATCCTGCGTGGGACTAGTTGAGCTCCACCTAAAGACTAGTGAGTGCATCTTTGCTATAAGGCAGTTGGACTGCTTGGAGTGAGCGTGGAGAAGAGCGGCTCTATTGGGAATCTGAGGAGGTTACTGCTGAGAAGAGGGGAGAAATTGGAATGCAAAGCCCAGTCCACAGATGATTAATCAGGGAAGTTCCTGAGGCCTGTGAGGTGCTAGGAGCAACAAACCAATTCCGGGTCTTAGAAATACCTGAAAATGGCTGCTCTTTGCCAGCTCTGAGTCACCATGCTTTCAAAGTTGTTGGTGTAGCATGGAGGCAGATATGCAGGTGGATATCCCTTTTCATGGGATAGGGTTAGGGCCTTTTACATGTTAAAAAGCATGTGCAAATGAAGCCCTCACAACCCTATCCATAAACCTGCTGCATGTGGCACAGCGTCTAAACCACAAAGGATATTGAGTCTGTGACAAGCCCTGCCAGGAAGGGCTTTCTGGAAGGAAAGAGTTGGTGCCTGCAGTGGTATTTGACACAACCCACAGTGCTGCCCTGTAAAGTCTGCTGGAGCTGCCAAACACCGTGTTTCTGTATTTCCTTACCTGCCTTACTCTCATACGTGTGTGCTGGGATGCTCTGTGAGACGCAGCAGTGCTCTGGCTCGGAGAGCTCCCGTCCTTCCCACTGCCTCGCGGAGAGCAGGACATCACAAGTTCATCTCTTCCCGCGAGGGCTGGAAGAGTGCTGGACCAGCAGAACTGCTGGAACAGGCTCTCATTTTATGTTGCATGCGTCCTCAAATATCACTGGAGCAATAAATTGTGCTGGCATTGTAAATCAAGGGGGATCGCATTAGGAACTGAGACCTCATCCAGTTATCCTGTATCCTTGTATCTTCCAAGCCCTTCCCGCCTAGTGATTTTTTTTTCCCTCTCTCTCTTTTTTGAAGGAATTAGCATCCAGCTCATAAAACCTGTATGTTTCCTAAGGAGATGAGTCAAAGAGGCTGACAGTGCCCTGTCCTAACAACACTGTTAGGACTCTGCCTCATTTACGCTCTTCATGAGCGAGGTAGCAGTGAGCGCCCTTAGAAGCTGCTGAGATTTGTAATAGAGAGAAACCTCTGAATGGAAAAAAAATACAGTGCTTCTGTCCCATCAGTGTGGGGATAATATCCAGGTATATGTAGGAATATGGCAGCCACTCTAAACTCCATTTATAATGATTTCCTGTTGCTATGGAAAAGTAGCACGGTAGCACGCTTCACCTCTTCAAAAGCTACAGTGAAAAAATATAGTTGTCGTATGTGTGTTATTTTAAATGAAAGACAGGTATTTCACAAAAAGAGGGTTTCAGGGCAGTAATGTTCATAAGATCATGTTTAATAATATTTTTTACTTCAGTTTAGTTGCTCACCCTAGACATTGAGTCATAGGGAACCAGCCACACTTTTTAAAATAAATGTGTTGCACAGGATGACCTCAGGATTTAAAAATAATAGATAGCTGGTTCTGCAGCTGCAATTGTGATAATTCCTGTCAAATAGTTTGTATAATTAACATACATGGCTCATTTGTTTTCTCATTCATCATGGCAGTAAACACCTGTCTTGTCCTGTGGGAACTCATTTGAGGTTATCAAAAAGCTGTATAGTCCATAAAAAAAAGTAGCTTTTAGGTCTATGGAGAAGCATCAATGAATACGATTCCGAATTTGTTGAATAGAAATAACTGAATACGGACTTGTGATTCTGCTACTTTATGCCATGATTTCCACAGGCTTGATTTGTAGGTCTCCAACCACTTCCTAATTATATAAGTAAAATGGTCAATAATGATGTCATCTGACTCATATGTATATTTAGAAAAATAGCAGTCAAAGAAGAAAATCAGGTGATCAGACACTGCTATTACTCGGGTCTTTCTAAATGGGAAAAGTCTAAAGAAGAGGGCCAGGCAGAAAAAGAAAAGTTTAAATCCTGCCATAAGTAGGCAAAGTGTATCTCAAGCATAGAACAAGTTAGAAGAAGGTGGGTCAAGGATATTTACTCAGATGGTACCTTGGGAGAAGGGATAAAAATTACAGACGTACAGGTGAATTATGCCTCAGGCTTGAGCTGTCTAAAAAATATTACTTGCACCCTCATTCAGGTAGCACAATGGCTAGAGAAGCAAGAACCATTTAATTTTAGAGCCAATCTACAGCAAGCTGTGGGGTAAGTTTTCTTTCCCTGATTCTCTGCTGGGCAGTTTAACCCAGTCTGAGCTTTATGCTGCATTAGCTGTATTTCAGCTAATAAAGTAGTTCAGTTCTGCTTGCCTCAAATAGTTACATTGCACCCTGGCTCTCCAGTGCAGACATGCATTTATGTTCACAGACTTGGTAGTTGCAATTTCTCCTACTGAAAGATCAAGTATGATTTAATATAAAGGGAAAAACTGGACTGTAGGCTGAAGACATAGTCATATAATTCAGAGATAATTTCGTTTGCCAAGCAAGCCAGTGGGCTTTGCAGTAAAACAAATCAGAATTTGATTACTTACTACTACTAAATGTGATTTAACCTTGTTTAGGAAAGATATAGCCTCTCTCTAATCCTTTTCTAAAGCTTTGAAAATGAAAATGTTTCTTTTACTCCTGTGTCTGCACAGTTAAACTTACAACTCACTTGCTATTTTAAGCATAATCGTATAATGTGCTACACCAATTAATTTTATAGGAGAAAAAAATTGAAACCACCTGTAGTTGTTATGCCACTGGAGTGTTGTGATTATGTTTTTTTTTTGTGGGATTCTTTTCAGCTCTTGTTTTCAGAGCAGTAATGGCAGTGGCCCTTTGATTTAGATCAAAGCCAGCTTCTGGGAGCAAGTGAGAGTCAGAAGGTGAGAACTAAGGAAAAGTAGTAAAGTCCCATACCACAGCCTAGAACCAGAATAGTAGAACAAGGAAATCAACTTTACACAGTTATAGCTACAATAATGTTTCAGTGTAATTTATTTCAGAGTATGAGGCCAAGCCTTAAAAAACATGGATATCTTGTTTTCTCTCTTGTCTATAAACCAGTAAAATCTTATTTTGCCTGTGCTGATGTCCATTTTTCTTTCTCAGCCTACATCCACTTACAGTCATCAAAGATCTGGGGTATGTAGTATAAATATTAAAGATGATATATTGAGTCTGGCAAATCTTATCTTAGGTAATCAGGTAGAATAACTAATTAGTGTGTAGAGAAAGTTTTCCCACCATTTTGTAGGAAAAGTTACTCAGTAGTGCAATTATTGTGCTCTTTAGTGGCTGCAACACTGTTGAGATGAACAAAGTGATCCCATATATTAGCCTCTTATTTTTCTAAGCACTTTCTGAAGATTACAAGATAGTCTGTGATTAGCTGCAACAGACCACACAGGAGGTGTTGCTTTCAGAATAGTTCTTGAAAGGATTTGCATGAATTAAGTTAATTAGTTCTCCAGGTTCCCCAAATGTTTTCTACTGGGCAAAGTTTTCTTCAGTGGATCTGAAATATAAACTTTTATGTGTAGAAAACTGTAGATTATTGCCTGTGAAGAGATTTCTTGCTGGCTGACTAATACGAGGATTAAGCTCGTTAAGAGCCACAGAACTTTCCCTAATAAACTCAGGTGTGGTATCAACCATAAACGGGAGCTTATGAGTTGAGCTGACCTGACCTGTTCACAGGTGCCTTGTCTGTGTTTATCTGACAGCTACTTCTGGATGACTGACATTTCCCTCTGGAAAAGGCAGCGCAGAAAGAAGGGCAGCTAATTAATACCTCCAAATTTTGTTTCTATTTCTAACTCATCAGCAGTTTCCCTTTTCAGCTACGTTTGGGGAAAAAAATCAAATGGGTTCCGATGAACTATTACTGCTAGCCAATTAATAGTGATTTTTTTTTTCTTAAATTAGTTATAACACTGGGCAGATTTCATCGTTTAGGAAAACATCATTCAAGATAGTTAATGAGTAATACAGCCTCACTTTGAAAACTATGTTCAGTTTTGGGCAGCCTCACTTTAAAAAAGACAACAGTGAATGCAAAATGATTACAAGTGTGAAGAGATTTATGTCTGAGGAAAGTGTCTTACATGCAGATATCAAAATATACTGGAAAATACTTAATATACATAAAATACTTAAATGTATTCAATCAATTACGCCTTCCTATTTTTCCATTCTTTTGTACAAATTCTGCAAGAAATTGAAAAGGGAAGACTATAAATTACAACGTAAACTCCTTTTCAGCACTAGGATAAGACTTGTCATAAATAACACATTTACAATCTTAATGCTTTGTGAGCACTCAAATAAGAATTGTTATTCATAATTTTAAAGCTATTAAAAGAAAAAACAAGGTTCCTAATTTTGCTGTGTTAATTACGGTGGTAGGCTGTAGTAAAAGGTAAAAAAGATGTTTTTCTGAGAATCTTGGGGATGGCATTGATGAAAACTCTCCGCTCTTTGAACAGCTTTTTAAATTCACATATAGTGCCAATACAGGCCCCACAAGGCCATGCCATGGAAATTTGAGCATGTCACTGCTCAAATTTGGAATAAGCCATAGAAATTATACTAGACTATGAATATAGGAAGTGGAAAGAATGCAAGAATGCACTCTTTATATAAGTGAATCTTAAAATCTTCCTCAAGACTGATTTTATTTTCAAATGTTTTGAGGCATGGATTTATATTTAATTGAACTGCTTCCACTTGTGTAAATGCACGCCGAGTGGCTTTCTGCATATGGGTATATTGCATATATAATGCATATTTCTGCATTCTACATTCGGGGATGAAGTAAGATGACCTCTGCTCCCAAGAGCATTTGGCCATCGTTCATCTTTCGAAAGATGGAAGAGACAAATAAAGACGAATAATCCTAAGGAGAAAATAGAAGTCAGAGACGAGAGTGATTTAAGACAAACATGTCAGAGTCTTAAAAGGGAAGTGTGAATGTGGAATAACCAGAAATAGAAAGAAGGGAACAAAGTATTACTTTACATCTTAACATATACATATTTTGAATAATTATTTTACAATATAAAGGTACTTGGAAGTGAATATTATTTGATTTATTCTTACTGTGTATTTCTCCTAGACAACTTTTAGTCCTTTTGGTTAATAGGTAAAAGAACTGACATTCAGTTTGAGAGCACATATAAATAACAGAACTCAGGGCACTCTAGTGTTGAATACCTGGGGGAATAAAATCTGAGAATATTGGTGCTTACATAGTACCTAAATAAAACCTAGTATTAACTGAAATATATGCATTTTTTCTCTTTTTCCTTGTAGTCCTAAACAGTTGATTGTTATTATCCTGATCTTAATTTTAATGGCCTTCAGACAAAAAATAAAAGTTTCTGTGCTTCTTGGAAAGTTAGTAAAAGTGTTCCTAATGAAAGGAGTTAAGCAACCTAATGTCAGTTGTAAATACTAGACCTCGTTTATGAGCTTATTTTTAGTGTTGGGTCTTACATTTTTCTTTACTATCTAGTGTGTCTAGAATTATTTTTTATGAGACTTCCTTTTATTCTAGTGGTTATTCCAGTGGACGGGGTTTAGGATGATTAGCATAGGCACAAGAATAAGCCTCTAGACCCAAGCTGATAGTAACACAGGTGCTGTCTAAATATGTTTTAAAGCCTCTTCTAGGATATGCTCTTGCTGTTCACATCAGTAAACTGAGGACAGTTAATTTTACACAGGCTCTCCAATAAATCAGCTGGCATCACAAGCCTTTCTTATCCTTCCCTGCTGCACAGTCTGGGCAAGATCTGCCTGGTTGTTGTTGCAGATGCCCATGAGTGCGAGCTGGGGGCTCCGGCTCCCGGGCTCGCTGGGCAGAGGTTCTCACTTGCCCATGGCTAGCGCGTCCCCCCGGGCACAGGGGCTCTCGCTGGTGACGCTGTGCTGCTAGCTGCAGGCACAGACCCTGCTGCTCTGTATTTCTGTAATTTCCTTCTTATTTCTGCTTGAGTCTAATTAGATTCTGGTGATGCTGTAAGAAAAGGAAGAGACAGTGTTTCTCCAAATGTTGTTTTGTCTAATACGGAGGGCAGTAGCTTTCTGCCATGCAGCATTTGGCATATGTGAAAACAGATGTCTTTCGTAAACTGCCATTTGCCAAACTTATCAAAAATTGTGCTCAGGCGAGCCGGGAAGGGCTGCGGGAGCGGAGTGCTGGGGCTGGCTCTGGGAGCGCCGGCGAGCGCAGCGCTGGCAGCAGCGTGCTCACTAGTGCAAGTTTCCAGGGAGCCTTTCTTTGCTCTGCCACAGCCAAGGCTCCCGCTCTGAAGCAGATGTTTTTCCAGCTGCTCTGAAAAGCCACGCTGCTTGCCGGATACAATGTCATGCCCAGGGGTTAGTGGTCCCCCACGGCCATCTAAGAGGACCCAGTACTGCTGAAATGAAATGCTTAGAGAAGCATGAGATGCAGGGCTTTTCCTGATGTTTTGCCTCAGCTGGTGTGGATAGCGAATTACCACAGCTCAGTGCTGTGCTGCTTTGCACCACTGCAACTTTCTTCAGAGCACAATATTGGTGAAACCCTCCAATTCCCCTCTGCTCGCAAGCTGGGGCGAAGCCTGGAATGATTTGCTGGCTGGAAGGATGTTGACTCTAGAGTGGGAGTCAGAGGGACTGCAAACAGTGGGTATTGTTGTGATTATATTTGCATCTCTGAAGCTGCTTCATTTGCTGGGACTGATTGATTTTTCAGAAGGTAAAGTGGTCACTCGCAGTTTGTGCTGTTTGTAGGTGTGGTAGCTGATGTACTAAGAGAGCCTTAGCTAGCATCAGGTATAAAAGCTGTGAAATGCAATGCTTAAAAAGTGAAAATAATGTTCAGACTAAAGATCATGGTTTGGTCCTGCTGCTTTTACTTTGTTACTGTAAAACAGAAGTAGATTCTAGCCTAACACTTGTATTTTAAAGAGCATTGCCAAGTGTCTGTGAGTGGATATTTATTAGAAAGAATGAAAGCAGTCAGTGTAGGCTGATCTGGCAGTTGCCTGTGGAAGCTGCCTTCTGCTGAAAGACTTAATATATAAGTGTATCTTAGTGCAGTCCACAGCTATAACACACTTTGCTCTTCTTATTTATGTTGCAGTTAGAGATTTGTTCTGTATCAGTATCTGTGTTTTAAACAACATTTTCATGGATAAATGCAAAGCACTATTGCTACAGGCTAAGTAATACAGCTACTTTTTTTTGAATTAGCCTGCTTGACATCTCAAAAGGGAAAAAAAAGGACATATATGTCGTCATTAAATGTGGATATTTTAAATATATATAATGAATATATGTTTTAAAATTCCTATTTGCTTGCTCAGACTCATGTCTGCTGTCTGCTAGATGGGTCGTATCATTTCATCTATCTCAGAGGGCTTCACATTAATATTAATAGGGTTTTTTTGTCTATACAAATTGATTTTTTTCCACATTGTATAGAATAGGCTATTTTGGTTATAAACAAGATCTTAAGCAGTCATCTTCCTAAATTTCCCCCTGTGTAATGTTGTAGTAAACAAATGCTGTTCGCTCAGTGAAGCACTAAAACTCAGCAATGCCTGGCTTTTGTCGGGGCGCTGCTACGTGGAGCCAGTGCCTGCTGCTGCAACCTGCTCGCAGCCCAAATCCAATCCCCGAGCCACAGAAAGCACTTGAGTTTTCTGAAACATTAACTTTTTGCAATAGGCTTGGATCACTGATGGATGTAGATTTTCATCATCACCTGATAAACCTGTTCAATGTGCAGATAAAATGTGAAATCTTGAACACAGCACTTTAGTAAAAGTTGCTGAACTAGTGAGATAAATGGTCCTTAAAACCATATGTGGTGAGAATATATAACGCGCATTTGTTCCGGAATTGTGAAATTACATTTTGAGTTCTAAAGAACTGAGTAATTTTTTCACTTATGACAGTGCCCTGGATATGCAGTATTTTAAAATGCCTCTTACTAAATATGTGTCAACTCCAGCTTCATAATACAGAGTAACAGATAATTGTGGAAAAAAAAGATAAAATGAAATATTGGCCTTTCTGAAAGATATACAGTTACACCTCCAATTTTAATTTCTTATACTGTGCTTAAGTATATACTGTAATTAAGTTTGTGAGAAATGTTGTATGTAATATGAAATACGTTGGACCATCCTTCAAAAAACCCCATTCCAATTTTAATACAAACAATAGGTTCAAGGTGATATATCCCCTGAAATATAACTTCTTTGTGTTAATACGTTCATTAGCACCCTGGTATTTCAACATCTAATAATGTAGCAATTTCACTGTAAGCTACTTTGCAACAAGAAAAAAAAACAAAAAACAATATCTAAATGTAAACAGATTAAACACTATAAAGTACAGTGGAAATATGTAAAACTTCTCTGGTATGAATACCTCTGGTTTCTTTGGGGATTTTTAATTACCTTAGGAATGATCCATGTTATTTTAACTCCTTCATGTTTGGGCACTACCAATATAATTACACAAGCATTCTGCCCAAGTGATTAAAGAATGTTTTGCAATATATTCACAGCTAGTGGTCTGAGTTGCAAGGAGAATTATGTTGAACAGCCAGTGTTGCTTCTGAAACCAAAGTGAGCAATGACTCTTCCCCATCTACCCCACAGAAGCAGGGCATGAGCCCTATCTGCAGAAGGATAGTGTCGCAAATGTATCTGTATCTAAAGCCTTAACATGCTTGTCTTAATATTTCCTCTGTAATGATTCATTTTGAAAATGTCATTGATAAAGAGGACAGAAAGCTTTTTCTGACACTTGCCAGTAAGGGACTAAAATTACAGCTAAAGAACAAATTCTTAGCTAGTAACTTGTTGCAACCTGACTGATTTTATTGTGGTAGTGGCGACGTGTTATGGCAATTTCTACCAGCAGACTGAATTGTCCAAAAACTAAGAGTCAATGGCAGAAGTGGGAATAAAACTGAAGTGATTCAACTCTCCACAAAAGAACAATGAACTAAGTAATATGAGCACTCCCATCCTTTCAGTTTAACTTTACTCTTTGTCCATGGCTCTTGGCAAGGAGCTTCAGCTCCTTAGTCTATTTGTATTGTGCAACTGAAACAGCTTACTAATTACTATGGCAAATACACTATAGCAAAAGGACTATGGTGAAGAAGTCTTGACTTCCACCCCTCTTCTGTGCAAAAGTAGAACAATCTAGGCAATCTGCTTGGTTGTATTACTGTGTCCAGCATTAGGCAGGACAGGCAATATGAGTGAACTTGCATCCTGGTGCATCTTAAAACTATGTTCTTCTACTTTCTCCTTTCTTCACTCTTCATTAAGCAGGAAAGAGTGGTCAGGAAAGGCAGAAATCTGATTCTAAGAGAGTTGGGAAGCTGTTGCAGCTGTTTGATCAATATCACTTTTACTAGAAGTAAGTGCAACTCTCTTTTCCCTCTCTTTCCATTACTTTGAAAGTGGTTTGAGACTGATCAATACATTTCCTCTCGCTTCCTTGCCTGAAACTTTGGCCGCTGGACAGCTTGCCTTGAAAGATTTTGTTTGTGGATGTTGTGGTGGGACTACCTGAAACTCTGTAGAACTTCTGATGAGCTGTCTCATCTAGCTCAGAGTTGTTGAGGGTGTTCTACTTTGAATTTGATGTCTCAAAAGCAAGGCTATTTCAGTCTTGGGAACACCTTGTTTGGGAGAAAAAGAAATAATCTTTTTATGTAACAGAAAAATAATCTTAACACAGTTACTTTGAAACTGGTGATTTTGTTTTGCTTATTTCAATGGCTTTCCTACCTGAACCTGATGTGGAGAGATGGAAGGTGTAATAAGATTTATCTGATCTTATGATATAATATGCAGATATGATATAGATACAAGATATACATATACCTAATGGGCAAGAAGGAGCAAAATCATGCTTCTCATGGGGAACAATATCAATCATTCTTCAGTTAAACATGTACTGATACACTTAGGGATGTGCTTTAACAGGCATAGTGCTGAAGGGCTTATGGTTGGACTTGATGATCTTGAAGGTCTTTTCCAACCATAATGATTCTATGATTCTATCAAGCTGTACATTAAAGACGTTTTCTTTTTACGAGTTTTAAGGAAAGCCTTATTGTATTGTAGTGATATTTTTGTGAATTACTCCTCATGGGCCTTAATAAATTCTGTGTGATGATGATGATAATGACAGCACTAGTTTCTCCACATCTAACATCCAGACCTGCTGAATTACGGGCATACATACCTATTACTCTCAAAATTTTAGATATTGTATATATGACAAATGGAGAAAGCTATTTAAAATCTTAAAAGCTATAAAGTAGGGAGACATCGGTAAGGATGTTTTAGGTAATCTTCACATGAAAGTTTCCAGAAGAATTAGACATTATAATATCTGAGTATTATGATAATTACGAACTATGTAATACTCTGCCAAAACTGTGAAAACTTCACCCTCTGACTCAAGATTATACATATGTATACATAGGTTTGCAGCATATTTCCATCCTACCTTGAGCAGGTGCCTTTTGCTACGATGATCTAAAGAATACTTCCCCCATCCATTTAAATTTCTTACTTCTTTTTCTTGACAGAATTTTCCAAGAAAACTTTCTTAGTGAAGATCACTTCAACATCAGGGATTAGGGTAGTTAGGCCTCCTAACATTAATTTTTGCAAATAAAAAGGTATGAGCCATATTCTCCACATACCAAAAAAAGAAAAGGCATAAAAGCTAAGGAAGAATTGGATTTGAAATCTTGAAAACAGTTTCCTTTTTGAATAGTCTATATTGGATGCCCCTTACCCCTTATGGGTTAAGAAAGGAAAAGAGCCCAGAGCCCCATGGAGTGTGGGGATAAACATGGCTTTAAAAAGAATGTATAGCACTATAATGAGTTTGGATCTAGGACAATATTTCCCTTTGAAAATAGTAAGAGATCAGGTCACTAGAGGTTATTATTGGTGCTAGGAGTAGGGTTAAGTGTGAGGGAAGCCCTAGAGCTCTGTGGCCATAGGAGCTAGAAAGGGAATGGCAAAGACAAGGCAGAGCCAAACTAAATGTAGCGCTATATTCAGGCTGGTGCTAGGACCGTATTTGCCATTGAGCCAGCACTAGGCCTGATTAACTGTAGCCCTAGCCTGAGCTCAGGTTATGGTTAGGGTGAGGGTTAGGGCTAGGGTAAGGGTTAAGAGAGAAAGAAAGCCTAGAGCCCCAAGGGGAGTGCAGCCAGAAAGCACATGCCAAAGGAAATGTAGTGCTGTATCCAGACTGGATATATTTGCTGTTGAGCTGGCAATAGACCTGGTGAGCTCAGGCCTCTCCCTCTGAAAGGCCCCAAAGGGCCTGAAAGGCTTTATTTGTAGAATATGGTGTTTGCAAAGACATAAATAATCAGTGGCCAAATTGACATTATGGAGCAACATTAAAGATGTGCAGTGACAGGATGATTGACTAGGAGAAAAATCCTTGATATTACATTGATGTAGAAATAATTAAGTTACCTTTGATCTCTTGACTTCTTAAATTATCTGTTCCATTTTTGATACAGTTTTCTGACAGAATTATTTGACCTTTGATAGTAACGAGAACATGGGAGCTACTCAGTGGATTTCCCAGTGGTTTGTGCCTGGACTAGGTGCAGATCTATGTGAAACATGAAAACTTACAAAGCAGCTGAATCTGTTCCATGTAATGAGAAAATAATAACATAATTTAAAGATGTTAGGCTATATAATCCCATTATAATATGGATTTTAGTTCATAGTAAAAGTTTTTATGTAATTATCTTTGATTAAAAAAAAAATACAAAAGCTGCCATAAAGATGGCCCTGCAGTCTCCTGTGGACACTAAATGCTGTTTAACTGCTTCATGTTACTTGAACAGCATGAAGAACCATGAATCAGACTGTTGAAATTGTAGAAATGTAATACGCACGTCTGAATTTTGTAGCCTATGAGTTTTCAGAACTACCATGACTTTAGATTTAGTCACGTGTGTATGCATTTGTGCACATTTGCTCAACAGAGAGGAAGAATTCGAAATTAAAATCTTGTGTACCAAGTTTTAACACTAAGTAAGTTTTAATGGCTATGGTATTCCAAGGGGACTACTATATTATGGGAAGTCTGCCAAGTTCTTAGATGGTATAACATACAAAAAATGATATTAAAAATTCCATATTAAATGGAAAGCCATTGGACAGATTGATTCTCAGTTTTATATTTACTTGTAAATGGATGGATTCTGTATGTGCGTTTGCCTAATTCTAGATACTTATATCTAAACAGACTTTGGATATTTATGATAGGCATCTGTCCATATTTTAGGTACAATTTATTTTCAGCCTTCCATTATGCACTTAAGAAAGAAAAAGTGATGTCTTATAAAACAAATCCTGGTTCAGGCATCAGGAAGGATATTGACTGAAGTCTGCTGAAATGAATCAGGACAAGATGAAGTGCAGCAGTACAGTGCTTGATTTATGAGGTTCCCAAAGGTGATGAGCCCCTTGCAGATAAAACTGCCAGGTTTGAAGGGGGAGAGGGTAAAATTAAAGGGAGGCTAAAAGGTGAGGTTGAGAAGCAGGTGGGAGGAAAGTGGCCCATTTTGTCAGTGTTCTATTATCAAGGTACTAAGTAGTGAGGCAAGAAGAGCCTGCAAAAAAAAAAAAAATGTCAGTCATATAACATAAAAGCACGTACTCCTGGATGAGGAAGTACAGGAGTAAATGAAGCATTCTGTGGTCAAGAAACGAAAAAAAAAGTTATATTGTCATGTGATCTGATGGGAAACAGCTTACCAAGCTGTGACTCTCAGGACATCCTCCGCAACAGAAGGACTGGTTCAGCCTGACTAAACATGAAAAATGCTCCATTATGTTTAACGTAGGTACTAGAAGTTTAATTTCTGTCATGTTTCGTACTGTGAATTCTTTAGATTGCTTCTTCTCAAAATAAAAGATGGTGTAGCAAATTCTGTGTCATCATGAAATTGGAGCTAAGCTAGATTGGCTAAGTCAGCACTTCTGATGGAAACTGACATTTCTGCAGCAGTAATCGCAATTCCTCCATCTGAGATGGCAATGAGAGAAGATACAGCCTGATGTGAACGGCTGCTCTTGGCAGTGATTCGACCTTTCACCAAATGGGAGAGCAGTGGTACTGTTTACGATGCTACAGCTGCTGCAATGTTTTCCCCCAAAGGAGTGATTAGTATCCTGCCCCCGTTGGATAATTTGCATTCAGCCCCTCCCAACAACTCTCTGTACTGTGAGTTATTCATAAGGTGCTGCTATTTCTCTACCACGTGGGTACCAATTATCAGCAACTTGAATTAGACAATTAGAAGAATCATGATGAAATAGAAAGTTGGGGTGTCATTTGGAAGACCTCCTAGCAGTTCCCGTCTTTGTGGCCGGGGGCAATCCTCTAGAAAATGGTGAAAAATGCGTTATTTATCCTCTCAAGAACCAGCGATTTAAGTACATTAAAGGTTGCTTGAGATGCTGCAGTGGTGAGACCATATGAGTAGAGAGGCATGAGTAGATTTTTTTTTTTTTTTAACCACACTGTTAGAAGTAGGAGAGCCCATGATTGAAACCTCATCGTGGTGAAAGATAGTTATAAATAACCTCAATTTTTGAGACTATTTAATCAAAAAAGCCCTCTGAATGCCATCAGAAATAAAATCAGGCATCAGTCAATATTCAAGGCTATTCTTTGCTACAAAGACTATTTTCTTGTTGTGAAAGCAGATAGCTTCACCTTAGATCCTAATAAAAATCTGTTCTAAAGCATACAGTAAGATTTTTTTCCTGTAGGATAGTCCATGTGTTCTGTTATACTTCTGTGAACTTTCTTTGGCTATAAATACTTTGTATTACATATTCTTTTTAGGTATTTACAGGCTTTGTTTTTTACAAGCAATATATCCATATTTGAACTCATATATATGTGTGAATATTTTTGGGAAAAAATACAATATTGCAGATACAATATATATGTAATTAAGTATGGGGCAAATAATTCCAAAAACTTAACAGTTTATAGTGCCATAAAAGAAAATATAGAGACTTGCAGTATTTCACAGGCTGCAAATAAAAAGCTTTTCACCACAGCGTATTTTTAATATGCATATATTTAATTCCAGCATATGATAATATTCTGTTATTAAAGTATGCATATTTTCTATGGGAAACTATTTTCCCAAAAAAACCCACACAATTCATTTTAATTTAAACCAGTAAAATAGTTTTAAAAAATTTTAAAAACTAATGTATAGCATGACGCCACCTGTAAGCTCTCCTTTGTTGTATTACTGTAGTGATGCATTACAATTCAGTGTTTCTTTGTTAATTTCAGTGACTAATACTATTTATATTGCTGAAGAAGAAAATCTTGTTTCCAGTTATTTTTCCCTCCTCTAGGCAATTTTTCATCCTTGTTACTGAAGACACTGTATGGAGCCAAATCAACTAATATACAATAAGCTTTTGGGATTTGGATTCAGCCCCTGATTCTTACATAAATCATAAAGCTATACGTTTCTACTGGCTTTTCCCAAGTGAGCAAGTCTAATGCATTGTCCTGGGTAAGAGTCCAGCTAATTTCTTCCCAAGTTACTCATGTCCATCACTTTAGTTTCTCAGCTGGATATTGTGCACCAGGCAGCAGCATTCCAAATATAGCAACTAACACAGAAGTATTTTTTTATAAAAATAGAGAACCTAAAAGCACTACCCATAAATAGATACTTTATTGTGTACCCATATACTACGATGATTTTTTGCTTCCTGCTTTTTCTTTTCCAAAGCAAAATGAAATAGCTGAAGGTAGTGTTATTCAAGGCATTTATGCAGCTCTATATCTATGCCACACTAAACTTGTATCTCACGAATGAGTGGATACTTGAATGGATGGATCTTCAGGACTCTTAAGTAAAATTCTTATTACCAAATTCTTTTATGAATTTTACTACATTGTGCCATTTATGGTATTTATATAACTAGAGACTGTAATTACATCCATTCTATTGGTTATTACTTAAAAAAAAAAAAAAAAAAAAAGGAGTATTTCTACCCAGGGCATTTACACATTTACAATCCAAGGACTTTCTCCTTGAATCTCTTCAGAAGTGGCCCTGGGGAGCCGGGCAGTAGCAAACTTGCTCTAGCACTCTGTTCTGGAGAAGGAGTAGTCAGCAGCAGGTCAACATTAATGGCACCTCATCTTCTCTTCACTCTGCTTAACATCATAATAGGAAAAAGCTGATGGGAGGGCAAGGGAGGAGATACTGCATTCTACATGAGAATGAGCATGCAATGATGATATGGCTGAGTGAGATGGTCAGAGGGCTCCTTGGAGGCTCCTTCTCCCTAGCGAAGGAGGTGGTGAGTGTCATGGGACAATGTGTCAGGGTGAAGGCTTGGGGAGATGTTCTGCTTGCCGCTTGGCTCACACCTGGGCCCAGCAGTATTGCAGCAGAGGCACCTTAAAAGATCTTAGCATCATGGATTAATTAATTAGGGGAGTTAAACACCTAACAAACACCAGGGAACAAACTGCAGTCTGTCTCATTTAGGGCATGGTCATATTAGCAGTCAATGTTAGAAAAAAATTGGCAGCGATGCTTGAAAAGGATCAAGAGAGTAAGACTGAAGTGCACTTCTAGAGAACTTTTTAGGCTTGAGACAAGCTTGTGTTCATTTTTTCTCTTCTTCTGCTATAGCTGGGTACTTGTGTTTTTGTGTGTGTGTTTTTGAACACAGAGGCACAGAAGGGAAGCAACTGTTGAGGAAAACCAAACCAAAAATTTTTTTAAAATTGTTTGGGATATTCTGCTGTCGACATTTTCCCAAAGTAGTATAGCTTGCTGGTTTACAGTACTGTTTGATAACACTGAATATTTGGGGGGGGGGGAAAAAAAAAAAAACAGAAAAAAACAAACTACTCTCTGAATAAAAAAGAGCCTGCAGTTGGCAGTGTGGAGATATAAATAAAGGTGTCCTGATTTTAAGAAAGGTGGAACTATGAGAATCATTCTATATTTTAGGACAAGCTTTCCTGTATATCAGGCTAGCTTGATTCAGATTCCTAGATATAGGTATATGGGGCCAAATTCAGTTACCTGCAAATGTAGTTTAAACACTGATATTTATTCACGTTATATTTATTCTCAGTGGTAAGCATTTTTCTTTTGTTGTTGGTTTTTGAACTTTTAAGCTGGGATAAAAACAACCAATCTCTTCAATGAGATGAATCAGAACAGGTCTACTGCATGCGCTGGTAGTTAATTTATCTAGGTTTTAGCAGGTTGGTGAGGAGCGCTGTGGACTGAGCTGGGCAAGAAGTTGTAAGAAAACTTCATTAAAGTACTGCATACTTTTTAGAGCTTTGGGTTTTGAATACACTCATTTTTATTTCAATAAAAACAAAGTCTTATTCTGCAGGTACAAAGCAGTGCTAAATAATGCTAAGTGATTTGCAGTGAGTGTTATTGTCCTGTCCTACTGTATAATTATGGTTGCACACTTCTGAAGAAAAAATATATGTAAAAATGGCTTTATTTTTTAATCCTGCTATAATAGAATTCATAAATTACAGCATTACTCCTGATTAAAAACTTTAGGAGAACCTATTTCTAAAAACTGAATCATAAACTGAGTATTGTCGCTACTTGGTGTTTAAAAATATAATTATCATTCATGTTTTCTATTGTTTTCTTTTCAGTGTGGTCTTACAAAATATTTCTCTCTAATGCAACCTTAGTTCATAAAGAATTACCACGAGGATTTTGCGATTAGTTTTTCTGATTCATTATGAAAAGGAAGAAGGAAAAGTGGGTTGGTGGTTAGATTATTTTGCTGTAGCAATTATGGAGATTAAAACTTAAACAGCAAACGTCTCACAGAACTGAAATTCAGAAATCTATGGAGGGCGATGTGAAGTGGAAGAATATGGCAAAATTTCAATTACTTTTTTTTCCTGATTATCTGCTTTAATAATTAAAAAATGTTTTGCCTTTAAATAGTTCTTTTCATTCGACAATCTCTAAGAAGGGTACGTAGAAAGGTACCCCAAAATAGCATTAGCAGGAATGAAAGACATTCATTTCAAGTCTCCTTCAATATAAATTAATCCTCTAGTCTTCATGCGTACTTGGCAATTTTCATGATTAGATCACGTTACTTAAGAGTTATATAATGTAGTAGTAAAAAGCAGTCAAAAGTACCAAGCCCACTCTTTAAATAGGGCTTCCAGAAAAGCTCTGTATCTGGCAGTTCCTGATGGAGAGCAAGGAGGTAGCTTATATTGTGGATGAAAAACAAGCGTTGAAGCTCTAGACGCTTAGGCACTATCTTCCGTTTAAAGTCTGTGAGATCTTCAGACGTTTGGAACCAATCAAGTGTTTCTCAAAGAGTAGGATAGAAGATTATTTCTGCAAGTATCGTAAACTTAATTTGAATGCTTATTTTTGTTTTCTTACCCTCCTAAAAGTAGTAGACTATTTAAATAATAAAAGTCAATTCAAAAGTTTATGAGTTATAATTGTCTCTGGAAGGGATGGATTCATGAAAAAGTCTAAGCCGGGGTTGACTAAAGTGATTCTCCTTCAAAGTGATTAAATCTGTATGGCAAAGTGCTGGATTCTAAAGGTGTGGTGTACAATAAGAGTGTTAAATGCATTAAAGTAGGAAAGAGGAATTCAGTAAGTGTATTAAAGAGGGATTCAGTAAGTGTATATGTGCCAAAGTCATTAGATACTGCCTCCAAGCTATTGAATGCAGTTAATGCAGTTCAGCCAATACTTACACTATATTATATGGATATATACCTGTATATAGATGTATACATAGCTATATATAGAGGGGTGTGTATGTGTATATAGAGGCATATATATATATACACACCTATATATAGGTCTATAAACTATACAGTCCTGTATTTTACAACTATATAAACATACAGTAGTAAAACTTATTTAAAATATAGAAAGTACAAAGATGGGAAGTTGAGTTTAAATGACCAGGAGATCACCTGTATATATTTAATAGTGATTTTTGTTGTTGTCATGCAGGATAATAAAGAATAAGAACAATTTCCCTGAGTATGACTGCTCTAAGTATTGTAGATCCTAGCCTGGAGGGAGATGCATCACCAGCACAATATTTGCTCACAAATTTCTGAAATACCACTAGGGGCTCTCATTAAAAAGTATTATATAAAAAGGAGCAAAAACCTATGACTGATTATTAACTCCAGAACTGAACTATGACTAATTATTAATCTCCAGAACTAAACTGGTTTAATTGAAGAATAGAGATTATTGTCACGGTGATGGGAAAGGAGCTGAGGGGGTGAGGAATCCCCTGCGTGCACCTGGATACACAGGGTATGTTTCTCTGGACACACATACCTGCTTTCCTCTCTTCTTCCTCTATGTGTCTTAAAATACATGCAACATCAGGTATCACTTCAGCACCAAAGTAAATTTCAGAAAGCAGAGGCTATTAGGAATATTATTTACAGTGTAATTGAAATGAACCTTAGGTTAAAAACCCCATCTCATATTATTCCTTCTGCAGTATAATTTTGCATTAGCTTAGTACACGCTGAGGCATTTTACCAGTCACATTCAAATTAATGCAGTGGACCATATACTGTTTTTTTCTTCCCCCTGAGTAGCAATTTCATTTAAAAGCTATTTTTGACAAAAAATATAATGGTGATAGTTTGCAATATGCATTCATAATGTATAGCTTTTTGAGGCCTGTCTTGTATTTTGAGGCCATTCTCATTTTGCAGTGAAGAATTCTTGATGGTAATTTTCATTGGTAAAGTCATTGGAAGTTTGGAGTGCGCAAGAAAGGCTGAGTATGGCTTTTTTAATGCTATCAGCAAAATAATGTCCTTCAGCTAATATAAATAAATTACTGTTTTTCAAAGCCGTATAAAAGTCAGCTTTTACCTGTTTGGTTTCTACAGAATAAAATTGTTCTCTTGCTGCTGTTAGTCCCTATTAATAATGAAGAACTTTTCTGTGTTAAGGAGAATATTTAAATGTCAAAGGATTTTCAGTCTCTTCCTTTTCCATATGTTCCACTAATTTATCCATTCACAAAATCAAATTCTGAATATGAGATATTTGCTAGCATATCTACTATGGTTGAAAGATGTTTTTGGTTTAAGCAGATCCTTCACAGACTAGCTGAGAAAAATAGCCAGGCCAGGGAGGATGTTCAGCTCCCTCTGCCTTGCACTGAAAGTCCCTTCCCCTCGGTGGGTAAGTAGCATCCCAGTTCCCAGAAGGATAACGGCAGAGGTAACTGTCCAGCACATGTCCTGCAAGCAGACAGCTAGTCTGACTAATAACTGAATCTTACTCCCTACATCTCCATGAAAGACATAACTCATTAAGTATTTTAATCATTTTCCATTCTCCTGTCAGTCTTCTTCAATAAAACAAACAGAACTTTCACTCTTATGGTTCGTTCTTTGTTGTCTTCTGAAAATGTAGCTGAATTAATATTAATATTTTCCAAATTGCTTTCATACTTTCTAAAATCAGGCTTGGAGATGGAACATAATTGTGACTGCTGGGTGCCACCCAATGCAAGGCTGTGTAAAATAAATCTCTTTTTAGAGTACTGGAGAACTAAACCTTATTAGTCTGAAAGATGTGTATTGAAAGAAAAAGAAAAAATAAGAACACCTAGCAAAAACTTTTCAGGAAGTAGGTTTTTGAATCTCTTATGTTGTTATAGATTTCAGAGGAGTAAATTATTGTGCTGTTTTGTCTACAGTGGTCTTCCAAACTGAATATTTGTCATATGTTACTATTTTGTAAAAGTTAAATGGCTTTTGCATTCAGTAAAAATACATGCCTTGAAGCTTAAACTGTATAGATAGTGGAGGGAAGTACTTTGGATGCTCTTGCATTAAGCATGAAGAAACAACATTAATAAGATTTTTGAGGGAACTGTATAACATACTGTTGTTTCTATCAGACTATTCTGGCAAGACTCTGAAAATTACTGTATGGCATAGCTAAAATAATAGATTTGTGTTCCCCAGGCTTGGTCATAGAGCTCTTCAGCTGCTAGCAGTTGAAAGATACCATGTATTCAGTCTATACTAGTTCAAATGCTTGGGAAAAAGTACTCTGATGTTGCATTTACTGCCTTGTTACTGAGTACTAAACCATATTTATAGTTTGGTTCTTCCAAAGCAAAGCTCTAAGACTACCCAGTGTTAGTTATGTGGGAAAACAAAACCTCTATAAAACACACATGGTCCTGAAGCAATGAAAAATAAAGGGACCAGCAAATGCTTGGCTTTCTTGAAGGGTTTTTGATTTTTCCGTTTCTGTTCGACAGTGTCTAATCTAGATTGTTTTGCTGCGTATTCTGACTTGAGATTCCCAAGCTGCTGCTTCAGCCGGTCCAACCCTTGTCCCTAGAGCAGTGCTCTCCATCGCGCTGCTGGAATCGGCTCCTTACTCTCAGTGCAGGATACCTGTGTGCAGCCTGCTGCTGAGAAAATCTTGTTCATCCTTTGGCTCCTAAGAACAAAAGGAATCTAACAAAGTTTGCACAATTTTTACCATGTTTTTGTGAGTCAAAATTTCAAAGATTTATAACCATGGCTAAATTTTAGTAGCTTCTCAAATGAAGTCTACCTAAAATTCAGTCCAAGCAGGCAAACACATGTCAAATTGTATTTCAGGCACTATTAGATTTTTAAAATTATTGTAAAACTGAAAATAGGATGTCTGAATATTAACAACTGGTAGCTTTATCTTGCACCTTTTTTTCTACTTTACATATAATGCAACAGTTAAATTGTGTATGTAGGAATGCTGTCAGAAGAATTAGCTTTGCATTCATTTCTTTCTCTTTCCACTTGTCTCATTTGTACAATATAGTGGAAGAAGCACTGTGCAATATGTGGAATCTTTTCTGTTTGTCATAGCACGAATTCCAGACTTCCCAATGCACAACAGCTAAAAGGAAATTAATATCTCAAAAAAGCCATGAAATATAGTACATTACGAAAGCACATATGAGTATGTTTTCCAAGGTTATCTGAGAGTTTGTTGAAACTCTTCAATTTACTCAGTATTTTATTTTTTATTAAGAAATGGTGCAATCTTCTGTTGCAATCTGGACCTTTTGCTCATTTGAAAAATGGCTAAGGAGTATTGCTGTCCAAAGCCCAAATATCCAACTTCATTAAAGTAGATAGTGAACAGAAAGAACTATATTTTCTAATTGATTTACAAATATCCATTGGGGGGAAAAAAAGTCATTTAATAAAAATTGCAAGATTGTGATTATTATATGCAGTACAAAATCGACAATTTCCATAAATGACTGAAATAGTTGAATATATTTTACAATATATAAAATACATAAGGCCAGACAAAATGGGCTGATTTAGCAAGAAGCAAACTTTTCCCATGGAATCAATTTGTGATTTTTTTAAAGATAAATGATGAGAATACTGTGCAAAGTGTTGTGAGGAAAAGAGATATTAACTCTTCTCCTGGAGCATTCTGCAATGACATTTTTCAAGCTTGGAGGCTACTGTATCTAAAACTGCCAAGGTAAAAGTTAGCTTGACTGTCAGGCTTTCAATTCTTCTCCCAAAATAAGATGTTATCAGTAACATTTGTCGGTGAAGGCATAGAAAGTTCATCTGTTTGAGAGAGGAATCAATTACCCACACTCAGGGTCAACCAAATGTGGAACTGCCCAAGCAATTTGGGCTGAAGCCTAAATTACTGGGGGCTTTTTGTCAAACTTTAGAGTAGGAGGCCATGGTAACTAGTTGCGTTTAGCCCCCTTGTCATAAACAGGTAGGTGCCTCTTGCCATGCAGGTTTTCACTGCCAGTAAATTCTAATTACTCTTCTAACCAACCTACTCCTAAGGTTCCTGCTTACAGTGAGAATTTGATACCTTCTTATGTTACGATTGTTAATGTAAATAAGAGGTACCACAATGAGCAAGGTTATGCTATCCTTGCAGCCATGTGAGCAAATAAATAAAAGCCCGGTATGGTGACATTGTATGAGAAATAGTGCCCTGTGGCTGTCACTAAAACAAGGGTCTCAGAAACAAGGTGTCAGCTCCTGAACGTTTTGGGAGTACACGGACCACTGCTGGTCATCCAAGTTTGTTGTAGAGAACAGTACAGCCTTAGAAAATGCTGTTGTTTTTGAACTTTCTCAGTTGCCTTTTGTTGAAAAAGATTGTGGATTTCGTCCATTGTAAGCAGTTTTCTTCTTACATGAATTTAGAAGAAAAAAGAATTGGTTGTGTGTTTATTTGTAATTGTATCTTCTATGGTTGTGCAGGCTGCTATTAATCTCTTCCTAACCCTTTCTCTGCCTTTAACACAAAGAGGTTTTATGCCTGGTGTCTCATGTATTGTCTTATTGCCTAGTTTCTGGATTCTTTAAGACAGACATTTGAGTTGAAACCATCAGAAAACAACAACATTTTTCAATCACAGATTATAAAAATGTTGTGACTGAATTTTTGTTTCCAAAGAAGACTAGTCTTTTATTTTCCCATATAGCAAGTACAGTGATAATAATAATAATAATAACATGCCTCAGATATGACTTGGGCTCTTTTCTGGAGTCAAAATTGTTCAGCTGGCCCCTCTTGCTGAGGAGATTATTTCAAAGAACTTGGTGCTGCAAGGTATTAACCATATTTCCTCTGCCCAACAAAATAATTTCATAAATGCCTAAATCAAGGAGTGACTAGTTCCATTAAAGTCTGTGCACTTAAAAGTCCTGTCAATGAACAATGCTTAAACTTGGACACATCTAAATCATTTCTTAGAATAGTGTCAGATGTCACGGTCAAATTTATGGTTAGCTGTTGTATTTGATTTATGGTGTTGTCTTGAGTGTATCTTGAAAGCTATTGGTGATAGAATGATAGGTATAGAGCAAACACCAGGGAAAATCAACAGCTCATAAATACTACTTTTCATTGGCATGTGGTGCCACTGTATAATGGCACAAAAAATCAGGAAGATCACAAGATACGTTCATTATAAGAATTTTTGTTTATAGCTAGGTCTAATGCCCCCTCCAACATATGTGGCAATCTGTATTAGTCATCATTATAAAATCAACCTTTTCTTATAACTGCCAGTGTGGGATGCAGAGATATTGCAGTTATTTCATGGGAGTGTGAAAGCCTTTGCTCTGCAAGCCATACATTCTGCAGCTGAGTTGAGAGCATAGATAAATCCTGCAGACCTTGGAGCAGTCGGCTGTGCTAGAGATGAGGTAGTGGCTGGATCACTGTGGAAATTTATGGTCTTTGACAAACTGTGTAAAAATGAATACGCAGAGCCGTGCAAGAGTCAGAGATGCTCTGCCACGATAAAAATCAAAGCAGACGGGTATTATTGCTTGGTAGCAGTATAAATGTTATAAGCTTTCTGTTTCAGTCCAACCCTCCACTACTTGTGGAAGATTAGTATAAATCTCTCACCGCAAAATTTACTAGTAACATTTGGTTCTGCTAAAAGGCTTGATGGCATTGATTGTAGTGGAGGAATAAAAGTGTATAAATATAAAAATTTCAGCTAAGTGAAAGCTGACTGAAACTAATAGACATTTTTCATTCCAAAATATGAAAACATCACTCTGATGTTTGCGGGTTTATCACTAACATGTTTCACATCCTCAGAACTTGGTTTTGGTATCATGTCCATCTGTGCCAAAAGGACCTTGAGTTTAGGCAAGTAGTTTCTCAATTTCATGTTTTTGCACAACCAATAAAAACTGCTTGCTTTCTTGCTTGTTTTCAATTCAAGTAAAAACCATGAGTTTCCATCTGGTGGGACTAAGAGAGATTATGTGCATCTCATTTCTTAGCTCTCACCAGCTGAGGATGGTTGCTGATAATCTTGTATCTGGCAGAACCTTAAGCAGCTCTGGCATCTTCCCCAACACATTTCTCAGGAAGTAAAATCTGCCTCACCACAGCCTACCTGCACGCCCCCCCCCCCACACCATTTAGTAATAATTTCATCAGAACTGGTAACAGTAGCTTGAAGGCACTTGTTTTCCAACAATTACTCCTTTTATTTGCATTTTATGTGCGTTTTGTAAGAGACAGTTTTTACTTCTCTGTTCTTTTGCTCGTCTTATGAGTTTTTCTCTAACTTTAATCTTAAAAAATATTGTCAAAAAACTTTGTTTTGTTATTAAAATCCAATGAACCAAATTTAACTGGAGTTTTATGAGACCAAGAATGAAGTAGGATTTCAATCCTGACACATGCTCCCAGAGACTTTCTTCCTGGAACTCTAGTAGAGCTATCTGCATTGCACCAAAAATATGGTGAAGTTTTGTCCCAGTTCCTCTCCTGAAAATGCTGTAGTTAACCGGTGTTCATAACTGAAAATACATTAAAATTAAGGTAATTGTTTCAGGTCACAATAATTACTGTGGTGATTTAGGGAATATGCCTATGTATAATTTTGAAATTCTCTTGGAGAATATGAAGTCTGTACTTGTATCTGTGTCAGGCTGAAGGCTCTATTTTTACTGTGGGTTCTTGCAGGGGCTTCTCTTATCTTTCTGCTTTAACTTTGGACAAAGAGCTAGCAAAGAATGGGCAATTTTTGATGATCCTTATTTACATTCAAATGTTTTTGATCAAAATTCTGACTGATGTTGATGCAGGTTCTTGGCCAGCTGACAGAGTGATCAGGCATCATCTGATGAAGGTGTATGGAAGGTTGTAAAAGGTATTCTGTGACATGATATTTTGGAGAGAGGGAGAATAGACTGAAGAGGTTTCCTTGCGGAGGAAAACACGTGTCCAAGAAATAAGGAAAGGCCCGCTCTACTTACACAACTCTGATCCAAGCAGGAAGAATAGTTGTTAATGAAATAGAAATATATTTTTTTGTTTTTTTTTTTTTATTTTGATATATATTAATGGTTTATATAAAGCAATCAGAAAGTGGCCTGGAGGTTTTGCTAAGCTGTACATATTACATGCTGCAAAAATTTGCAGGAGCTAAATTGTAAACCCAAGTGTTGGTAAAAGTGGTGGTCCAGGAAAGCGCTGATCAGTATCTGAAGTGCTTGGGAAGGCCTTAGCCATGGGACCAGGAAGCTGGACAGAGTCATGGGGTGTCATGGGTGTGCTGTCATGGGGTGTGCTGTCTGGGGAATATCTATCCCAAGGCAGCATCTGGAGAGTGAAAAGCAGGTTTAGAGTTGAGCATGCTTATGCTCAAAAAACACTGCTTTTATAAGTAAGCCTAAAACAGCAGCTTAAGAGTCTGTTCAGCAAAGGGAGCTCTACCAAAGCTGTGATAACTAGCAGCTATAAGAATCAACCAAATGAAATATGAACCCAATGTGCTCTTAGATGAGTTTGTACTACAGAATTTGTGTCAATGACATTATCAATTTCTAAAGGACCTAATGTTGACAGTGTGATCTCTTGGGAGATTGTGAGGAAACAAGTGACTTCAAGCTACCCTAAGAAATTCCCAAGCATTTGCTATAAGACTGGGTGCTGGCCAGGGCCTTTTATCCTCTCGACATGTATTCCCTAAACAGCCTGCACTAAGATCCAGTGTATTAATTCAGGAGGAATACTCGTTGCTTCCTTTCCACAGGCAAGACTTTAGGACAATGAAGGAATTATTAAATCCTGTCTGATAAGGTACGGTAACCATCTTTGCACTTCTTCATGCAAAAGTAGTGGTTATCTTCTATAATTTCCAGATTAAATACCTTAATTTCCCTCAGCAGTCCTTCCTCATGCTTTCTGTAAAAGGGCAAAGAAGATTTTTAGTAGCTGTTGGGATACTACTGTTGCTTTCAGGTTGAAATGTAATGTGTCTCCAGCTCAGAATTGATTATTTATATCCTAATATAGTTTACATACTTATTCCCAAGGTTTTACATTGGCCATTCTGGCTCAGGAGTTCAAATTTCATGGATCCTCCAGAATCAGCAAGATTAATTAAACTTGTTTTGCCATCTTTCTCACAACCAAAATGGCAGAGGACCTCAATTAACATCACTCTCAGGCTATAATAGTCTGTTTCTACCAGTCTCTGATTTTTAATTAATATTTCCCACCCCTGAATTTCTCTAATATCTTGGTTACCTTTGGACAACAGGAATTTTTCAGTCTCAATTGTAACTTCCCTCTTGTTACATAATTACTTACATTTTAGACCTCATCAGTGACATATCTCTTTCGATCAGTTGAGTCAATTGGATCAGTTGAAGAGGAGCAGTTGGCGAACACTAGTTACTTTGTTACAGTAAACTAATGAAATGTAATTGGAATTAATTATCAATATCCAGAATGATTTTACTGTTACCTGTTAACATTTAAACAAACAAACAAATTTCAGGCTATAAACAAAAACTCCTGTCTGTTATTTTTGACTTGAGTCACAAATATAATGAGATCCAAGGGGAACATAAATAGAAGTGATATACAAGAATTTCAGAAAAGTATAGCTCAGCTAAAGATATGAATAGAAATAAAAGACTAGAGGCAATATTCTCTGTCATTGAATCCCTTAGAATAAAAAGTAGCAAAATCATATAATCTTTTCTTCAATTTAATCAAGCATTCATCTTGAAACTAGATAGATGCTTGCCCCTGCTAACTATTAAAGGACTGCAGTTCCATAGTAGCTGAAAACCTTATGTTAGTTTCCAGCTTAATTGCATTTGCTGTCATTTCATACCCATTTATTCTTTTGCCAGTATTATTCTTTGGTTTCAGTAGTATCATTTCCATCTCTTGAGTTTACGCTGGTGTATTTGCAGACAACAATCATATTGTTTCTTGGCATTAAATTTGCTAAACTAAACAAGGTCTGGGGCATCCTGGATTTTTTTTTTTTCCTCTTCGTCTATTCCAATTCCCGTTCACCTTTCACAAGCATGAATGACCTGAATTTTGCACAGTAGTGTCTTCCTGATGCCTAAGTCTCAGTATTTTGTAGCTTTTTGTCATTTCAAAGCAGATCTTTTGTCCAGCCCACCTTTGTATTAGGCCCATTTCTACTTTTTTTGTCAGTTTTTTTTGTGAAAGCATTGCTATTCTGGCAGTAATGTTTGGGGAGTAGTTGTGAAAGAAAAAAAAAAAAAGGATGATTTGTAGAAGAGAATGAATTACTGTAGCAAAAACTTGTGGTGGGGAGATATGAGGGATGTGTGAATAAGTGCCCCTGGTAGGTAGGGCTACCTGTTAAACTGTGACCTTTGTTGTGTAAGAAGGAAATTGTGGATACTGAATCAGCTGAGTAATCAGGGTGCTGTGTGCACATAGTGTTTGTAAATATACTGTAAAGAAATATTTTCTACCGGCTAACTCTCTTAATAAAAGATTCATAAAGAAAACTAGTGCAAAGACTACACACACCCCTTTCTTGCATAGTAATTTAATCTTTCCTTAAATGACTGTAGTGGGTTCCTGTAGTGCTGTTCTGCTGTGTCAAAATGCTAGCCTTAAGAATGAAGAAAGACTGGATTCCTTCTACCTGCGTATCACAGAAATGTTCTGGTCTGCTGTTACAATTACAGACTTAACTTAGAGGATAACACAGAGCAGCATTTGTGTATACGGCTTTTGTTTTCTTATCCTAAAGTTTTGTTCCTGTCTTTTTTTTCTTGTCTCCATGGCAACAGTCACTAGAGATGCTGCATCAGGTGTTTTTTACATCCAAATGTCTTAGATGTGTGCAATGACCTAATCCATACTCTTGAAGACTTTTAATTTGCATTTAAGTTGTTCCTATTTTCTAGGTTGCTAGGAAAATAACAGGTGATTGATAATTTAATATTTGGGGCAAATACATGGGTTGCATCCCAAATTTCAATGTGGCTGCTATGATCAAATAATATGTCTATTAGCTGTGTAAATTTGTGAGAGCTCATGAACTGAATAATATGTGAATAATACGTGAAACTCATAAATTGAAGAGTTGCTTCCATTCAAGTACATGCTCCTTTAAAACTGAGATTTGTAATTCTTGATCTGTAGAACTTCATGAAGTTGTTTAGCAATGTCTGTTTTGGGGGCAGGAGGAGAATGCTTTGGCATATTTGCTGTGCAAATGATTTATGATTTCTCAGCTCCCAAGGGCCACATTGTGGGTTAAATTGTTTTCCTCAGGAGATATTATTCCTTCTGAAGGAACAGAAAGCTGTTGTAATTACCTTGCTGCTCTGAAAAGCATGAAATTACAGGACATGTTGATTCAGGGAATTTATCAATTTGGGTCTCTGTCCTGTACACACATACTTGCTAGGAAGAGTATATTAACAGAAATAGTGATTATCCCACCGTGAAGAAGTTCATCTTTGTATGAAAGTTCTGATACCGTTAGCACACATAACTTTGCTTCTCTTTCCATTAATCCTCAACCTGGTATTCTAGGGAATGAGCTGTCCTGCAGAATTAGAAGAATCAGGTTCTTCCAAGCACAACTGATACCTTTATCAGTTATTAAGAAGCAAGCAATTTATTCCTAATATAGTATATAATTGTCTTTAAGACTTAACATCATTACTGTATTTAAAAGATATCAGCAAACAATTTCGTAATGTGTGTAATAATTAATGTGAACTATATGTCCTAAAGAAAGCATCCCAGCAGGATGTCCATCTCCTAGTATGTCCCTTGCCATGCATTCTTGCTACTGTCCTCATCTTAGTGTAGGGATCGTGTGAGCTCATCGATCTAGCTAAACCCTAACTCAAGGAGAGAAATCATTAGTCATATCACATCAAGTGAGCAGAAACACACACACATTGGGAATGCAGAAATCATCTTCGGAGCTGTTAGAGGTCCTCATGATCCTAGGTCCTTGGAAAGGTCTGCAGAGCTGAGGGCTGCTCTGTGTAGAGCTGTAGGACATTTCTCTCAGACCTCCCTTAAGCGCAGCCCCTGATCGCAGCAGCCTCCTGCTGAACTTACCCGGGCAGGGAGAATGAGGTTTTGCAACTGCCCACTATCTAATACTGCTATTTTCATCAGAAAATGAAATATGTGCAAAAAATGCCTTGTCAAAAAAAAAAAAAAAAAAAGAAAATATTTTTCTAAGAAAAACACTTAGAATTGTTGAGAAATCAGTAACTAAAATATTGCAACTTTTCCTGCTTTGTCAGTGTTAGTTTTAGAAACTGGCTGATGTGCTGCCACTCTATCAGTGATCCATTAATTTGATCATGGACATCATTAATCATGCATGGTTTGCATGGTATCGTCAAATCCCTATTTTATATTTTGAGAGGAACACTTCTATGAATAAGAAATTTCTGTTATGACCTCTGGCCTTCCTCTGTCCCTCTGAAATGTCAATTCAGGAGTCAACACCTTCCACAGAATGCTAAGACAGACTACTGGAAAGTTTTTGTTAGGAAGAAATTATAATTTTTTCTTTGCAATAAACTGGCAAGATTTCTCTGCCAAGTTAGCCTTGTGCTAAATCATTTATCTACTCTAATATCTCAAACCACCTTTTACTGTGCCACTGAAGAATAGAAGAAATGCCATTTTCTGTTAATATCTGCCACTATAAACCTAAATTTAACACAAGTGAGTTAAAAAAAAAAAAAAGGTTTGAATACAGCTGTATTGATTGAAAATGCATTTAATGGTGACCCCCCATTGTATTACATCTGTGCTAGACAGTACAGTCTACAAAAAAAATCATTTTCTGTTTCCATGTCAACTTGACAGGGAAGAATACGATCAATATTTCCTTTTGAATTCAATGTGACAATTCTGTGACGTTATGTTTAAGTAGAAATGAAATTTCTGGTGTACAAAAGAGTTTGACTTATATGGCTATTTTAATTTCAATTGTATCTAATCAGTATCAAGCAATGTTTTCTTTGTTGTAAAAGCAATTAATGAAACAGAGGCAAAGCTATTTTTTTTTCTATGATGGGATAAGTTTTGCTCTATTTTTCCTACATGACACCATTCAAATACTCAGATTCTCAACTTTAACCCTGTACTAAAATTTCCTTTAAAAACATGATGTCTCTACAACTTCTTTCCATCTCTTCAACACAAATCTCTTTGTGGTTTGTAGGAGGAAAAATCAGTAGGGTTTCATATCTTAGAGAAGGATCCAGTGCCACTCAGTCAGCTGACATGGATACTTGCAAAGCAGATATAGAGGGAGACTAAGAGGAAACTCCACAACCCAAGAATCAGGTCTGGAGATTTGCTGAAATTATTGCAGATACTTTAAGAAGCCCCATCTAACATCTTTTAGGTAGGACCCGTTTATTGCATTCTCGGGTGCGGAAGTCTGGGGAATGATGACTGTGAACGTGGACCTGAGGTGAAGGAGTAAGTAAAAAGGTGGCATAGAAATTTGGCCTGTTTTCGGTTTTCACGTCTGACATTTTCCATGTCATGTGGTCAAGCATCTCCATAGCCTGATTTTTTTGAACCTTTTGAGCTTATTTTTATGTATCATTTGTTAATGGTAATGAGCACTTTCTGAGCAAAAATAAATAAGCAGATAGATTAGACATATCAACCTCTTGATATAAAGGAAATGCTTATGTTCCAGAGAAGTCAGAAGTACCTGCAGAAATAGCCTGCAGCTTTTTAATTGACTAGCTCCACGTAGCTTTCTTTCTCAGAATGCACACCTCTTAAGATTGAGAAAATTAACTCTCTTACTGAATTTTATAAGGGATTTATCCCAGAACTCTGAAAGATCTTCCATGGCTGGCACCTAATAGTTGCCCAGGTTTCAGAATCAGAATACTTTGCATCAATATTAAAAATGCATTTTGCATTTTGTAGCAATTTGTTCTTAATTCAGTTTGTAACTTTGATTTTAATATCATTTTCAGTTATCTGGAAACAAAAACACAAGCAAAGCAAACAATCTTTGCATATTATATTTATCTCGAAGCAGCATATTTTTCTGTCAACTAGTGCTGGACAAGTGATAATAGTACTTGGAATGCATTTAGGTGCAATTAACTCGCCGTGTAACTTTGTCTTTCAGAACTTTCAGAACTAAGAGGAATTGAGTAGGTTTGCATGCTTTTTATATTCCTACCATTCATACCATTTGTCAGTTTTGCATGTGTGCTTTTAATTAGTCCAGGCTCCACCATTCAGATCTCGGTATCTATGTACCTGCTTTTGTGTTACAAAAGATAGACACCTGCAACAGAAGGGCATCTGAAAAGCTAGTGCAACTGCCTAGCGTACGGGCCAGACTGCTCGTGCAGGCCAAAATTGAATAGATGGATCGTGTTAGAATTCTATTGACAGCTACTTTAATTCAGCTTTTGGTGTTGTTAAGACACTTACAGTAGAGTCTGATGACACTAGTAGAGCTATACTCCAGGACCGCTTCAAATTAGATAAAGAAGTTCTTTTGTGAAAATCAGGGGCGGAGTATTGAGAAGAGAAACTTTGCTGTGTGTGACCAATACTGCAGTAACACATTATTTGCCTAGTATCTGTTTTGATTTGGGTCCAAGCAACTTTTCTTGGATATGACCATAGTCATCTTATGAATCAAAGCTGTTATGAGCAAGATTAGTGAGCACAAAAGGGATGTGATGGATGATAACATAAGCCCTGTTCACAGGAAATGAGATCATCTAAGACCCGAAGAGAAATATTGCAAAACTCAAACACCAGTAAATAACAGCTTTCTCCATCCTTTACCTAAAGGAAGCTGGTGTTATGTTCCTATAAGCCAGAAGGAATATAATTTCATAATTGAAACTGTACACTTGATCTCATACATAGATCTTTCATTTCATTAAACTTCAAGGAAATTTTGATTCCCAGCTGGATATTTCTTTCATGATTATTGCTGTAGAAGCACAGAAATATATATGCAGGAAAACTGTATACAGACTTGTAAAATAAATCCATCCAAGTGTATCTTTTTTTTTTGTCTTTATTTGGGCCATTATTATATATTTTTATGCTGCTGGTTAGTTTGAGATCACACATGGGAAGAAAATGTGAGAGACTTTGATTTAAAAGGAGACTGTTAGTGACCAGATCTTTAAGCAGGCATTAGTCAGATTAGATTCAGGTAATAATGTGGTGTTGGTGAAGGTTGACATGATTCATGAGATCTGTGTATCTCTAAAATTAGAAATCTCCTTATCTTCTTTAAATTTGTAGTATATCTCATTGCATTCCTGTCTGGACTTGACAAATGTTCACTAATAACTAACTTACTGGAATGCTAAATACTCAGAACTTAGTATCCAAATATCAGATGAGGAAGAAAATAGAAAGAATCCATCTTCAGGAACTTATATTTGCATTTTTCTGATCAGATAGCTTTCTTCTAGTAATATATGAGTATGGAGATTACAGGATCTTTAGAACCAAGGTAATTGTTGCTTTCTTTTTGTCAGCTGTCAGCTGTTTGTCAGTGTCTCAGGGAGATGCTTATTCTTTTCCTCAGAGACATCACATTTTCAAGTCACATTTGTTTCAACTGAAGCTCCTAGATAAGCTGCATTTAGATAAAGAAACTTTGGTTTATGAGCCATTATTTTCCTTTCTTAGGGCATAGCCATTTTTCATCATACACAAACACAACGGTGGAAATACTGCCAGGCAGTTTGGTTTAATGCCTACCTAGCTCTAAACTCTCAGCCATTTTAGACAAATGTTCTGAAACAACTCTAAGCAGTTGTGACCTCACAACACCCCTAAAAATTACAACCTGTTACATTAGGATGACTTTCTAAGCATTTCATATAAATCTATTCTGAAACTTAAGTTTATTAGTTATTGTCTGTTAAAAGCTTCTTTTCCTCTTTGGGGCAACCTTGCAGACATTACAGACCATCGCATTGCCTCCCTCAATCTCTTCTCCATGGACTAAACACTGTTTTTTTTTTTTTTTTCCTAGTCTTTTCTTATAGAGTCATTTTGATTCAATCAGTCTATGTACTTGAGAAGTAATATCCTTACACAGACATGGATTTGTATCTGAGACTTATGTAACTTAGCCAAGTCATCCTTTCCTGGTGAGGACTTTGCATTTGTCTTGGCTGCATTGCATTGTCAGGGGTTTAAAATTATTTTTTTTTCTGATTTGTCAGAATCTTTCTGAATTGTAATCCAATGTCAAAGTGCTTCTGGTTATTTCCAAACAATTGCTTTAATGGTTATTTTAATTTTACTGTGTGTGAGGACATGCATCTTGCTGGGGTTAAGAAATGGTCACTTGAAACAGATGTAGCTTCATGTAGAAAAGCCTTCCAATCAAAGCAAACTCAGCCATTTATGCTCTGCAGGCAGTGATACCTTTTCTTCCTGTTCTTGATATTAGTCATCAGTAAGCTCAGCACAAGATGTTTACAATATTAATGGCTAGATGGGAATGTTGGACTTGTTGTGGCTTTGCTCTATCAGCATTTCAAAGTGAAAAATTATGAGAAAATTCTATCTTTATTATTCATATAAAGAGACAAATGATAATATTCCTCAATAAGTGATATTAAATGATAACTTAAAACAAACTTAATGATTAGCATAAATTAGGAGCTAAGATAAAGTGGCAAGTATGAAAATGCTCTTTTTCTGCATCTTGGTATGTGAATTTCATACCCTACTACAACCCTATACTTTTCTAGATCCAGATTATGACTGATTTTTACCAAACACAATCCAAGTCAGGATAGCCTCAGTGACTTCAGTGCAATTAT
The DNA here is from genome assembly GCF_059628265.1 of Tinamus guttatus. NCBI lineage: Eukaryota > Metazoa > Chordata > Aves > Tinamiformes > Tinamidae > Tinamus > Tinamus guttatus. Next base: position 3,507,876 of record NW_028288586.1, read on the forward strand.
ACTGGTTCATACCTGCCCAGTGTGTCTCTTTTGTGCAGATTCAAATTGGCAATTCAACTTGAATTATTATGACTAACAATTCTATTGTATGTGATACTCAGGTATACAGACTGAGTAGTTCATTTTTATTACACAGACAATGATTTGCAATATCCAAATGATTTAAAGCTGCTGATTTTAGCAAAGATACCTCACTCTTTATGAATATATATGGGTAATAGAATGCAAGCCAGAATGTTTGTTAATATTTTTGTAAGAAGCATCAGTTTAGAAAATAAAACAATGCTTTCAGAGAGACTAAAGATCCCTTCAATATGCTCTTCTACATAGTTTTTGTCCACATAATTGAATGTTCTGGGAGAAAATACTGCTTTGCGGAAAAGGATAGAAACAATTTCATCTACCATCAGTATTAATGTATAATTCCTCATGAATCCTTAGTCCTTAGTATTATACATTTTAATCAAATATTCCCCATGGCCCATTTTCAGATCATCAATGTGATCATTATTGAAAGGGATTCAGTTGTAAAACACCAAAAAGTGGTCTGAAAGGGAAAAAAAAAAAAAAAAAAGACACAGAGGGTTCAAAGACTATTAGAGTCTGATTTTGGCATTTTTAATCACATAACTGATGATAATTTGATATTCTGCCTCATAAAGCAACCTGTGTCTTGGCTAGTTGGGGAAGATTTTCCAGAACTGCATATAGGTCTTTCAAGTTTAACCAAATGCTTCAAACGTAGGCACCTTATGGAAGAGCCTAAATCCCCATTTGAGCCTGGCTCATAGTTTTTTCTTCATTTAATTTTGACTGTAACACTTGGTAAAGTGAAATAAAGGTAGCAGCTTTAGTTGCTGTGGTTTTTATTGCACAATAGGTTTTACTGGACAACAACAACAAAAAGCTACAGGCAGTTTTGAATATTGAGCTAGATGCAGCCTTCATAAAGAAGGGACTAGATGGGAAATTTTTCTATCACCTTAACATAGTATATTCCAAATAGCCGTGAGCATTGGAAAAGGATAGCCTTTTAAATACCCCAGCAAATCTGCCCGGCTTGCTGGGAGCAATTATAGTTCCAGTGGCTCTTCTAAGGTGCCCCTTCTGCTGCCTTCCATTAGAACTCATAATGAAGAACATTTAAACAAGACCAGAATTGCAGAATCACTAGCAATGGACTTTAGTGTTTGTACATGTAGAGACAGATAAAGATCAAAGTTATGTGTTTTGTTTCCCCTGAGCTGATACTAGAGTAAGGATCAGTTGATTAGGAACAGCTTAGAAAATATGAAATCGAATGGGCTTGAGTTTCTTGCATATTTTTACTGATTAGTTTCTTTGCCCTTTTAAAATTAAAATAAAAATGGTATCCATTCAAAATTATCTGAAAGCTGTGTTCACTTTGTAAAAAATGGAGACTTAAAATGCAATTGCTAAGGTGAATTATTAAAAATATTTATGTTAAAAAGGAATGGAAAATTGAAAGACTTGTAATCCTTAAAGGAGGAAGTATGATTACATGTTCCATGCTGTTTAAATCATTTTACACAAGCTTTTCATGAAATATCAGGATGATAATTCATCATAGCTTTTAACTTATTTAAAGCATTTTCTTTGGATTTTTCATAGATAGCTAGTTCCATTCGGAAATCTTCCTTCACTAAATGATTCTAGTATACAGAATAATGAGTATTGAAGGTAGGATTCTCAGAAACTTTAAATTCAGAACTAAAAACTTATTTGATTCAAGCTGCTTCCTCAAAGGTAAAAATTGTGTATAGAGCCTTTACTTTTTATCTTTCTTAGCCCCAGTACTGCCCAAATCTGACCTTTTCAGCCAGCTTTATCCTAAGTGTCCTAGGGCAAGATGCCCGTGTCAGCCAAGAATAACCACCTCCTAGTCTACAAACTGCTTCTGGAGAATACGGATGTGCTCTGCAGGACTCCAGTGCCACAGAAGAGGCTCCAGGCTGCCCCACTGGTGCTGCTGGTGCTCGCTGTGCTCAGGGAGGCAAAATGACAGGGATAGGACTGTACTTGCAGGCTGTCATTTACTCATGGGTCTTTAGGAAACTTAGGGCAATTGTAGACCAGTCTTGCAAACTTTAAACTAGATGAGATTTAAATACAATAATGAGATTCTTAATTAATAGAAATATTTTGAAGAACAGCTTATAAAAACTAAGCTTCGAAAAATAACATTCAGACTTAGAAAAAAACACAGAAACAAATGTATCACTATAAAATATGCTTCCATTTCTTTGATATGCTTTCCTTGTAGCCATAATTAAAAGCTAAATCTGTTTTGAACAGGACAGCTTCAAGCAATGGTTGATTCAGGACTGGAGAGCAATTAGGAATCAATTTTTGGTATATGAATGAAAACACTTCCTTAGATTGTGTGTTTTCCATTTGCTAATGTGTATGTATTTATTTTAAGTTTATCAGATAGTTATCCTATCCGACAAAAGAAATTATAAAAGTGCTGACATCGGGAGAGACCCTAAAGGCTTAATCTTTTCCAGCTACAATTTTGCCAGCATGAGAGATTATTATCCACGGCTTTTTCGCGGCCATTTGTCGCTCTAGGGATATTACTGTGCTTTCAGATCTAGCAGCTCAGGCTCCACATTAGTGTAAACAGTTTCAGTAGTATTTTGTTAACATGTTTAAGCATATATGTGTACTGAATAATGAGATTCTACTTCTAAGTTAACTGCTGTAACTGTTTGGTCACTGATTACTCCAGGAAAGAAAGAAAAAGAGTAGACACTAATTTGCAATATTTTGAACTACGAAAAGTAACTAGGGTTGAACTCAAGAACTCAGTAAGTTCCTTGGTAATAAAAGTGTTGTAGTAAATTGCCTATTGATTCTGAAACACTGATTGACTGGGGACCGTGCATCTTTCTCAGTGCTTGTTATCCTATTCCCTCCTTTCATTTTGTATTTTAGTCTTAGCAAATATGTAAAATTAATATAAGACTAGTGCTTGAGACAGTGAAAGCATTGCAAGTTTTATCTACAGACATTAAGGATGTAAAGAGCTGTTAAAAGTCAGTAGCTGTAAACAGGAGTGATGCTTTGAAAACAGAAACAAAATTGCTCAAGCAAAAGAAGTACCAAAAACCAATACAGTATTTTAAGAAAAAGTTTAATACTCTAATAACAAAATCCTTACAGCTGGCTCATTTCCTGAACTCCAGTAACATCCTGAAGTCCTAAGCCCCTATTTTCTTCATGCACTATTGCAGACAAAAATTACAGAATGACAAAATGACTATATTGTTGCCAGTAGCCATTCAAATAGGCTTGACTTCTTATAGAAGGTTCTGATTCCCTGATTTTGTTTTTCTTGAACCTTGACTGATGCGTTAGAAAAACGAAAGAAAGAGTGTGTGCTATTTTTCTCTCCTGGGCTGGCTATTAAGCTGCCTTGCAGCACATCAGCAAAACACACATTTTCTAGGGCATTTCTGTCCCACTGACAGGATCAGGTTTTCAAGTAAACATTCCTGGTATGACATCCGACGTGTAGAGCAACAACATCAATTTAAATGTCACATTTCTATGTAGAAATTACTGCTTGTTTTGTTAGAGGTAGCATTTTTACAATTTTAGTATATTTTACTCTGTGGTTTTATATTGCTACTTTTATTGCTATTCCTTTGTTTCTGAGAGCACCAGTACCAGCAAAGAGGGAAGATTTTCTTCCTTGTCACAGTAAGAGAATGCAGATGTAAATCACAAGAAATGTCTTTAGAAATTCATATAAGAAATAAAATCTGGAACTATTACTCCTCCTTTATAAACAAATTTAATTTTTGTCAGTGTCCTAGTTCCTTTGGTCTCCAGCAAAAATTTACTCACTATATATCTCTCAGCAGACCTTTAAAAATAGATAAAACCAGGTATAGAGAAAGGCTGTTTTAGTGCAGCCTATATATGAAAACATTTGTTTTTTTTTTTTTTTTTTTAAAAAAGACTTATATGGCAAGTTAGTGTTCGAATCAGGAGCTTCTTTTGCATTAGTGATGAAGAAATCTAATTCATCCTACGTTCCTCTCTCAAATTTGTACTACCTTCTGCTCAGTTCCTTTCAGTACATATTATGTAACTAAGTTGATATCGCTCTTCAACTTCCTATTACAAAATGAGAAAATTACTGGTGCTCCTGTAAGGATCTGTAGTGTCTTGTAAAATGAGTTCTGACATATACAATTTTGAGAACATGTGTCCAAGACAGAAAATGAAGGTATTTTCCTTGCATATAATTTCCAGTCTATTCTCTTACTGCTTTAATTCTGTTTCCAAGCCTTAAACAACTCTCACCAATTTTAATGCATTTCTTCCAAAATGTGTCTTTGGGACACTGTACTTGTTTACAAATAACCTAATCTATAATGCAGATTCCTTGCTCTCATTTGCAAATCTGTTTCTTTCTCTTTTAATTCATTTCTAAAAGCAAAACACAAACAAATTAACCCAAACACATCTCTTCTGTTTTACCTCATCTGTATAGCTCAATAACATATGCTCTCTTACCATTTGCTTTATTGACTCACAAAGTGGGAAAGCTTGAGAACCCCTGTACTGGAAAGTTTGGACAGAATCTATCAGTTGTTTAGCACCAGAGCTTCACTTTTATAAGGAGTGGAGTGTTTTTCCAGTTACAGAAGTTTTGCACAAGAACTGGAATTCTGTGTTCTAAAATAATATAATTAAATCTAGTGTGATGATGATAGACCAGTGTAGAACACCAAATCAAAAGGCCTATAATTATGCATTTATCTTCATGAATATGGGTTTTGTTCAATTGAAATAAGTGTTTATTCCACTGAATTGAAATAACATTATACTGTATATAAAATAAGACCTATAGTGAACTAAAGTTAAATTCCACATGTGAAAAGTACAGAAAAAATGAACTTTTGTTTCCATGACTTTAAATATCTGTCTCTATGTAGTCATTTGACATCTGCTAGCCTTCTTATAATAAATTATTTTTTTTTAGTGCATGAACAGCTAAAGGATAGTAAGAAAAAGGAAATGAATTCCTTTTTCTCCTGCTTGTATTTACTTTGGATCAGAAAACTTGAGTGCTTTATTCATATATATGGTGACACTTGTAAGACAAGGGCTGTTTATTTTTTTTCTGTTTGTCTGAGTCTTTTTAAGAAACTGCTACAGCTTTGAATAGCTACTCTTTATATTTATCTGGTTGTGTCTTTCATTGAAAGCATATCATTTAAACATGCAAATGTTGAAAAATACACGTAGTCATTCTGAATTCTTTAGTATCACGCATTTTTATGCACATTTATAATATTTATCTATATATAATAACAGTATCCCTGTCACTGAGCAACAAAAAAGGTTTGTTTTGCAGAGAGCATTTTGTACTGCAAAGCTGCTGTCAGTAGTAGCTCACATTAGTCAGCTCTGTTATTTGGGTTTGTGCATGTTGAGAAATAACAGAACTCCTTATGAAAGAAACAGAGAAAAAAAAAGAAGAAAAAAAAAGGACTCACATTTGCACATATGTGCACCTATAAGAATACACAATGATTTTTGATATTTCTCTGCTTTATTGCTTCTGCCTTATTTACATTGTCCTGGAGTTATTGCTGACTCTCTCTGTTTCACAGTTTAAAGGGTTAAGTGTGGTTCTTAACTTGAAGAAAGTAAAGCATGTTATGAAGACTCTGAAGGAAAAAAGTGAAATTACTGCTTTCTTTATTACATGGCCTCTTTGTGTTCCCCTGGGAAACAAAGAATTCCAACAACTCAAAAGGAATTTCAATTTATTCTTGGAAACAGTTTCCTAGCGGAGATCCATATGTGAAAGGGCTATAGAAGATACAAGTGCAGCGTGAGGACAATTGCTGAACAGTATTAATAAGAAAGTCCAAGGTATTTTATTTAATTGGAGCTAGCAGTGAAGGTTATCTGAAAAGAAAGAACAGATCCTCTGTAAAATAAAATAGCAAGTGGATTAGCTTGTTTTTAGCTTTTTTTAGCTTTTTCTTGTGCTAGCATTACAAGATAGGAATAACCAGTGATCTTCCTGTCATTTCCATCTCTGCTGTAGGAATGTGCTTGCATCATTAACACAAAATCCTATGTGTTAGCTCATATGGTTACATTTTTCTGGTTTAGCTGAAAATTTTGAGCACTAAATTGAAAAAGAAAAAGATAGTAATAGAGAATCAAAAAGACATAGGTATTTTATGTATAACAAGTAAGATATGTTTGATTTATACCAAGATCTCTGAAGCTCATCACATCATTTATACCATCATCTCTGAAGACTCAGAAGTCAGATAATTTACAGCAAGTAAGCAGCAGAGGGGAAAAAAAATGAGAGAGATGTGGTATCATCTTCAACACATTATGATTTGCTTGAAAGCAACTTGCACAAAAGACAGGGATCCAGCCAGCAGGCCCAGTACATTTTCCATGTTGTTTCCTTCATAGTTGAGCTTTGTCTGACTAATGGAGCAACCAAGCTTGCTCCATTAGCCCAGGCCAGAGCACTGCAAAAGCTCTTTGAATTAAATATCAAGCATTTCTCCCAGCTCAATATGTATGTGAAGTATTACTTACTAAAATGAGGAATGCAATAAATACACAGCAATAAGAACTGTAATATCAAGGATAGAAGGAGAAATGGCAGCTGCAGGTAAAAGGAAGGAAGATGAGTACTAATAACTGAGATGCCCTGCAGCCACAGAGGAAAGGTAAACATGTAGTTACAAAGTGAGGAGGATGTAATCAAACCTCCCCACCTGTTGCAGCAGTTCATTTCTCGCATCTTGCAGTCCGAACTGCCATAGGGAAGACTTGTAATGAGCATCAGAGTGCTGTGACTAACATGTGCAGACCCATGTGCTGCTCTGGAGAGAAGAGCTGCTTTTCAGTCCAGAAAACAAAGGTTTAAAATCGTGCTCAATAAGTTACCCTTCTTCTGCGTTTCAGGACTGTTACTCCTTTTGCAACAGTTAGCAAAACCTTAGCATGGAAAGCCAATAATAAGCTGGGTTTGTTTTTTTTCTCTATAATGCTTTTGTACAGTCTGGCTTCAAAGTTCCTTTATGAGCCAGACTTCATATCTATTTAGCACTAATTTTATTAGGAGTTTTGTCCACTAGAGGAGTTTGCTGCAATTGTCCTGATAATGCTCTTTGAATTAACCAAGCCTGTTAAATTTTGTAATTCATAGACACTGTAGCAGGCTGGAATTTAGCATCGGCAGTTTTTATCATAGCTATTCCATATGTTAGATAAATCTCTAGACAAATTGTCATGATAGTATATAATCATCTCACTATTTTTAAGGCTGCTGTTAATAATTTCATGTTTTTGGTATGCATTTATACCTTGCAGCTGAAATAAATTAGATGCTTTTCAAAACCCTTGTGAACAAAACTAACAATAAAAGCAATTTCTAAACTTAAAACATAGGTTGGAATACCTTAACTGCTTTCTTTGGCTTACATTAGCAGGAAAAATTCTTTGCCTTCTGTGTTGAAAAGCACTCTACTCTCTCCCCTTCAGGTTGCTGTTGTGAAAAATGAGATCATGGTTCAGCATTTTGGAAACTGTGGCAACAAAGCTGGCCTAAAAATTTCCCACTTTCCTGGGCTGATTCTCCATCCACCAGAATATATCACCATCCCACTATGCAGACAAAATTAATTGTTGGGGTGTGATGTCAGCTGGATCAGAGATTAGAAAGAAGGGTTTTCAGAAGAAAGGCTTATTCTTAACCAGTGTGACACTGTGGTGGGGGACAGTGGCAGGAAATAAACAACTCACCAGCAACTCTCACCTGCAGGAGTTCTGGTGCTGCCATTGGATCATAGACTCGGTTTTACCAAGAAGCAGATGTTTGTACCACTTTGTAGACTAAACAATGTATATTTTTTAAACATTACTTCAAAACTGTTCAAGTATATCTTAGTATTTTTTATTTGCAAATATTTGACTTCTCTGAATTATAATAAGCCCTTAACCTGTAGCTGAATTTTCTGTCAGAACTGAGACTTGGCTAAATTATCCTGTACACAACTATTAGGGAGAAATTGTTACTTCAAAGTGCCTTAATTATGACTTGCAGTACAAAGTGAAAAAATGACAATACTAGGACTATTCTATCCGGATCATTAATCCTTAAACATATCTGAGATTAATTTTAGTCTCACAAGGCAACTCTAGTCAAGATGAACTAGGAGATTGAGTAAAAGTTCTGTGTTTTAACACAGGGTCGTTCTTGTATAATGAATTACACACTGGGCTCTTGAAAGGATGAGAATTACAAGAATGTATTTGACACATCTACTCAACATAATTGCAAATCTGTCACATTTACCTAGACTCTAAAATTCATCATGTAACATACTAGCATTTTTAAATTAACTTAGCATTTGTTAACTGTCATCTATTTTATAATTAGAAGTTGTTTTCAAACTGATGCCGTGCACTAAGTTGCTGTAAAAGCTACAAGAATACGTCTTCCATGTAGAAAGCATCATTCTTAAGACAACCAGAATATTGGTTTGAAAGAAGCACATACTGTTAATACTTTGATACAAGGAGTAGTGCACTTCATATTCAACTGTACAGCAAGGAAATGTAAAACTTCATACATGATATGCTTGTTTTAAGGATAGTTGACCAAGAGGAGGGCTTGATAATCTATTTCTTCTTTGTAAAGTTTTGTAATGGATCGTTTGCTGAATGGCTCTATTTTTGGCTCCTTTAAATCTCTTTACAGAAGACAAAAGCACATGTTCTTCATCACTTTGTTGTTCCCCATTACTGTCTGGTTCAAAAATGTTGAAACAGAGTACAGATTTCCAAATGAATGTAGAGCAATTTACCTCAAGACTGGCCAGCTTGGCTCATGCTGGCAAAGCAAGTGGGAACTATTACTGCTGAATAAACTCTTGGTGACCCCAAACAAAACGATAGTGTCAAGATGTCATCCCTCATCAAAAATGAACTTTACACAAACCACCACCAAAATTTGCAGGGAAATGTTGTCAATCGTAGTATAGAATTTAAGAATTAAGCTCCAGAGAGTCTTATTGAGCTCAATAGAAAATATGCTATTTAACTTTGATAGACTTTGAAGTGAAGAATACCTGAATAATGTGGGTCACTGTTAACTCACTTGGGGTTAGTTCAGTAAAAAGGAAAAGTGTGTACTGGTTTTGTTTTGCCATTTTGTGGAAGTTTTCAGAGCTCGCAGTAAGGCATCTTTCATAAGAACTGAGTTCATATAAAGCATTTAAAAATACATTACAATGATCGCCTAGAGCGCTGCCGGCTAATTATTTCCACTCAGAATAATTGAATAATAGTATGAACACCAGCAAGACCTACTCCACAAATTATTCATTAAAAGTATCTCTATGTTATCTAACTTTCCTAGTAAGTATGACAACACTCTTCTCTAAAAAGTACAATGATGATATTGTGGATTAATTTGCCAGATTATTTTACACAAATAGTACTCCTCAGACTGTATATAATAACCTCCAAGGCTGCATATCTCAAAACTCTTAGTCATTTATTCAGTTCAACAGAAATGATTGATTTGTGAATGATAAATGATTGTCAAGAATATCTTGTTTTATACTTCTGTAATTATTTCATGATTTACTCTCCCAGTGTTCCCATGATCCATACAGAAAGGCCACCTGAGTAAATTCTCTTTGACAGGGTAACTTTAGCTTCCTCTGTACAGTGCCACTAGTAAAGCAGATGTAGTACTCTCAAGTCATAAAGCAGATCAGTTTTGCAGAGACTCGTGAGACTTGTGGAAAATGTGGACGTACCTGATTGCAGCTCTGTGAATGTTCACATATATCATATGCACAGATAAGAAACTAAATACGGAGGGAGTAACTATTTGAAAGCTCTCTCATCATTTTGAATATGTCCTATTTCCTTTCTCCTTCTAATTCTTTCCTTCTCTGTAACTTTTTACTTTACTAAGCACACTCATCTCACAGCTTCTCAAAGATGCTTGTTGTATGGTAGTAGGAACTGCTGAAGATAACAGAGTCTTTCCACACAATAGTTAAGGAAAAGATGCTGGCTTGTAGTTTAAAGTAATCCTAAAGACAGAGTTGTCATTGGCAGTTCCAACAGTTTTCTTAGTGATCTTTTAGCTAAAAACAAGACCTGAAAACACTCAAAAACAGTTACATTTTGAAGTATTACATTTTATTTTTACTTCATTTTTATTTATATTTTAATTTCACTTTATTTCATTAAATCTAGTCTGAAGTGAAACATCCAAACAACTTGTAATTAAAGCTTCCTCAGCATCACCTGCTTGCACCTGCTGTTCTGCTTGTGTTGCACCAAATTTACAACTTCTGATTCTATACAATGGTCTTAACAGTCTGATAGAAAGTCTATTACATTAAAAAAAATGTTGTCTGGTAAATTTTGTAGTTCAGCATGTGCATTCCAACTCCAAAATTTCTATTTATTCAGCAAGTATTTCCAAAGAGCTGAGGCTTAGATTTGTAAGTATTTATGTTGTGCCTAATTTTGTTTCAAATCCAGGTTCACTACGTAGACAGAACAAATATTCTGATTTGGCATCTCTTCCAAAAGTCATGAACAAAGAATTTGAAAAATTGCAACTCATTTTTGTTTCCCTCTCCTATCTGTGCTGATCTATTAGCAGTTTAGTGGAGTTGCCAGCCCTTAAAGCTTTGGGAGAAATTTGATCATACAGCTGAAATTGTGCACAAACCACTATGTCAACAAAAGACTTGATGCATTTTTCTTTCTCATTTGCAGAATGTTTGTTGCTTGCTACCACTGTATAGGCTTAGGAAAATGACCTGTGCAGCTTGGGTTTTAGTTTTGATTCTAATTATAAAAGATGCCATTCAAAACTAACAAGAGCATTTTTCCTGTTTTCACAAGAAGACTTTAAATCCTGTAAGAGAACAAAATACAAATTTCAGCAATACTGAGAGCCTGACTCTACTGCTAAGACTGTCGTGTGGCCAGGGGACTGTAAATACTGCTGAGTAAAAAGTGGAGCAAAGCCCATCTGCTGTCTTTGCCAAATAAAGTAGAGAAAGTTTGAGAAAGAGCAAGAGCAAAGAACAGTAAAAAACTTGGAGGGAAAAGGAGTGTGAAAAAGTGGTAGTTTTACAGGAGGCTCCTTCTCCGATGAGGAAAAAGAATTTTGGGATGGAGAATGGACTCTAGTTTTGAACTTCCTATGAGATGGAGTGACTGCCTGCCCAATAAGGTCTTTTAAGTACTCAACTGAGGGTTTCTTCTGGGTTGAAATTTGTCACCCAAGTAGCAATGAGGTGGGAGACAGCATCTCTGAACAGAGAATTTGTTATGGCCAGAGAAGGTTTGCAGGGCGAGAGTGGAAAGCCACATTCTGAGCCACAACAGGCGCAGTCCATCTTGTGCAATAGCTCAGGGTGCAAGGCTGACTCTCTAATGTATTTGTTGAGCAGAAGTCTATTCTAAGTAAAACTGTCTACCTGATGTTACCTTCCTTCTGATCAACAAAATATTTGCAATGAGAAAAACCAGCATTTACAAAGAAGGACATTTTGTCCTGCAGGAATCTGATAATCATCCATGTGGTACCTGTCCTGTCTCTATAGTGACAGGACAAAATGTATTGTCTTTCCAAAACAGAGATCATATATTTGAAGACATAAATCTGTCAAGAACTATGACAGAAATATTCTAGCTATAGATAAATTATCATTTGGAATAAATAGTATACTTTTCATAGGTTATGTAGTATATAACCTTTTCTCCCTGTTTTTTTTTCCTAGTCTATTATGGCTGTACTAGTTTTTTTTTCATTTAACGAAGGACAATTTCAGTGCTTCTTTGTGGGATTTTTTTGTATTTTGTTTTATATAGCCAACAGCATCAGATCTGGATCTGTTTGTTAACTTTCTGATACTAGAGTGACCAGATCATATGCAAAAAAAAAGATTTGATTAATTTTATCCAAATATAACTTCAAAAATAGCAGCTTGAAAACATTTGTATTGGTCATGTGTATGCATTGTACTGTCCATGCTATGCTTATATTTGTAAATATGTAAAAATACTGTTCTCTAGCTTACCTCTCTGTAAATCTGAGGTTTAAACCATTGCTGCCTTTATCAGTTGCAGCTACAAAGGCAAGCCATGGTAAACAGTAACAAGTCCTAAAGTGTGTCTAATAGGCCTAATATCTATCCTGAGCATGCACATCCCTACGTCAGTGCCTAGATATGAGACTATCTAGGCCATGCTCCATTTACAGAGTTTTATGTGAAATATCCAAACTCCTTGGGACAGTAGACCCTGACATAGTAAGAGATAATTTCTAGGACACCTCCGGAGTGAATTCTGGGGAAAAAACGTGTCTCAGGGCTTAGCTTTCACTGCCAAATAACAAATAACGAATTGATTCTCCACCATTTCATGAACAGGCATTTTGAAGACTGGCAATAAGAGAGGAACCATTTTTATGTAAGCAATCAATTTTAATTTATATTAGGTTTGTAAGGGCCAGTTCTTATCTCCTCCAGCCTATTTTATATGGGGCAAATAGTTACAGAACTCATAAAAATTGTTACGATATATCATCTTAATTAACATTTGGTAGTGTCTCAACCCATACTGAGCACTGATTCAGCATAGGCCCAGAGTGCAACATGCTTTCTGGGTTTAGAATACTGCTTTAGTCAGGAAAAATCACTCTGAAAGCTGTACTCAGGAAATAAAATATATAAGTTACTGTCCATTTATCTACTCAGGACTGAAGCCTGCATCTTCCCTTTCAGGTTCTCTGCAAGTCCCACTCAAATAATGTACCCGACACTGAAAGGGTGCTTATGCTGCAGCTTTCTGAGATGCAGCCACAAGTTGGTTAACGTGGAACAATTCAGAAACATTACATCAGATTTTTAAAACATAAGAACTTGATTTTTTTTTCCCTAAACTAGTTGAAGTAATTTGGAAAAACTAGTAAACCTATTTAGCTAGTAAAAACAATTACCATAAGATGCTTATAATTAATGACCTTTAAAGTGGGAAGAATTTAGGATTTATGTGTAGGAAAAGATTGTTGTTTGAGATTAAAAAAAAATCTAATGCAATTTAACAATTACAGCATATTCAGATTAATTAAAAATCATTCTCCCTGGATTCTTATTGGCCAGGTCACTCAAGAAAATCACTGAAAATGAGTTTCATTATGTGCTATCAGAACCTTTAACTATTTTTGCAAAAGCTGTGTTTTTGATGACATTATATCTTTTAACGCTTACTATCTATTGTCTTGTTGCCTTGCATCTGAACTCCATCTTCTCTGTCCCTGACTGTGTATCTGGGAACAGGTTTGCATAGTCTCCGTGATTTCAATGACAGCAAAAGTAAAACTGTGTTTCTGTAAAACTACTCAGATATAGCTCTGTGAGCTTCCGTGGGAGTATAAATTAAGCAAAACTGTTTGCCTAATTAAGGCTTCAGACCCTTTAGAAATAAAGGATCTTTAGTTTTTACAAAGCACTGTACACATCTCCAGCAATTACATGTACTTAAAAATAAGTAATACATGGACAATAAACATTAGTAAACCCTAACTGCTGTTAACAAGCTAGAATTAGATATTTTTAAAACATGTGTTTTAGGAAGAAAAAAAATTACAATTACTTTAAATTTAAATTCCTTTAAGATAAAATGCCTAAAAATGTGTAGTACTAGCATAGTGCATTGCCACAGACACAACTAGTTAAGGCCAGAGTGTGTCTTCTTAAAGTCTCAGTTTTTGTATTCAAACTAAAAATGTGAAGTTTGAGATAATTATAAGATCACAGATTGTCTGCTATTGTATGCATTTATCTACATAGTGGTTCCGGTTTGAGCTGACAGTTCAGTGCTACAAATAATAAGTGCACTAATTGTTATTATTTGTACTAAAAAGTTTTAAAGTTTCCAGGGTAGTGCCTATAGGTTTGACTTTGTGCTGAAACTGGGTTTTTTAATGCATTCAGTAGAGCTGCAGCTTTCTCAGAGGCAGAATTTGCCTGCTAGCAGCTGATTGACTTTTCCAGTCTGTAGTTGTTCTTTCTTCCTTTTCCACTTTTATCTTTTTTTTTCCAGTGTTTTGCTCACATAAATGCTGGTAAATATATTTTTCTATCATTTACAGCCTTTATTATCTTTAAAGATTTCACACTTTTTCCTTCTATTCTCCCTCAAAGTAGATAAATTTTTCCAGATTGCCTGCAGGCTCCACTTCATGCCAGAGTTGATAGGTTCTCACTCTTGCCATCTGGTGACAGACAGGAGCCCTTCATATAATGTCACGAACACCAGTATTCAGCACAAGCTCAGTGCCTGGGATAGCCCAGAGTTATCCTGTGGCTGTGCCCCAGCACAGAAACTGTCAGCGATGTCTTTCCTTTCTTGCTCCAGTCTGTTCTGCTTTCTTGCTGCCGTAGCAAGAGCCGTCGCACAACAGTGCTTGTGCGTGAGCGTTTGCAGTTGAGATGAGAAGTGCAGGAGCTGCACAGTGTCTGCACTGAGCATTGCCTGTTTCAAGAAAATAAATCATTTAGTCAT